>NC_050737.1:5110315-5839882 GCF_014529535.1 Bradysia coprophila
TGAGTAATAAATTCGTTTGCATCACTCGCAATGACTAGAAATACCAAATTTACAATTCCATTTCAACCTCCCAAAGACGGCATGGATATCAGTAGTTTTACTATCGGGCCTATTGCTAATTTTTAGTTTTTGAGTCTAAAATTACTGCAACAACCAGTTTGTTCTATCTGAGAGAGTGTTTCTCCTATGAAGTTTTTCTTTTTCGAATATTATTTTCCTTTTCCATCTTTGTTCCTTTCACCTTGTTGTTTTGTTATTTTGTGCGAGGATTTAATTTTATGTGTTTTCACTTTGAAGTTTATTTGTTCCGGCCGTGCTTGGCTTTTTGTTGTGATTTTTTTTAGCTGGTTCGATTCAGTTCGAATTTTCTACTGAATTTTTCGCTCTTTCGAAGTAGTAGCTTCTTTGATTCTTTATTTAAATGAATTAGAGTTAAGTGACACTAAAATGTTTACGCTGACTATTAAATGAGAGAACTAACAAATGAGAGCACTAAATTAATTACTTAAATTAATTACTTCATTGATCTGAGTCTTAAAGATATTAATTTCAAATCTTGTACTTCATTTTCTGCACACTAATTTTTGCTTTATAAGACAACATTAGCAGGACGTTTTCGTTTATTTCCGAAGTAGTTATCGATTAGAATTTGGACGATTGGAAGGGAATCATTTGATAGTTTTGGTTTATTGACAATGAAAGTTTAAATTTTTACAGTTCTTGAATCAAGCGTTACGTTTCGTCTTTATCCATTGCGATCATTCTACATCAATTAAACTTTCAAAATTCTTTTTAATTGGTTCAGTATTTCATTTGCCGTCTGTGAACTAATGTAGGCATCGAGTCTATTACTTTTTTACATCCAAATATTTAACACAGATTAAAGCAGAATCTTGTACTTCATTTCTTTAAACTTACATTTTTCTATGTGAAACCATAATAAACGGCTAATTGTTTATTTTTATTTTTGTCGATGCATTGCGTTCCTTCTTTACGTGATTAGTCCAATATAAATGCATATTTCATATGGAGCGATATAAGATCATTAGAATAACGAACAACAATGTAACTAACTCATCGAAAGTTCATCTTGTTAATCTTAGTTTTCCACCTTCTATCTGCGAACCGCAATATGGGCATAATCATAATCATCCAATGCCAACGGACTATTCTGTACAATTTTTATTTTGTTGTTTTTGCCACTCAAGTTAGTTTTTTGAACACTCAAGCAGTGATTACAGTTTGTACACAATTATTTTCCAATTTTACTATTTTCTATTGTTTGCATCATTCATTTTACTATCGCATCTTTGGCGTTACACTATAAACACTTGACCGTAGATGACTGTAAAAAATTTGGTAAAAATCAGGCATCTCACACCTGATTTCCTTATTTTTCCTCATTTTTATGAAAGCCTTCTTACTACTCCTTATTTTCTTAAAAACGCCCTATTTTCCTTATTTTTCGAAAATTTCACCGACAAAAAACTTAAAAATTCATTTTAAAAAAATTCGTTGCGCGGCGTTTCCAAATTACTTTTATTATGCAACACAAAGAACTCTAATAGAAAAGTGAAGTGGGCGCATTGTCGTTCCAATATGATTGATTTACTGGTCTTACCATATATTTTTGTGGTTTCCCTCGATAGTTAGCACCACCTAAGAGGTGGCACCTCTCGAGTAGAACTATTTTATTTACCATTAACATCACCTTTAAGAGCGATATCGCGAAAAAATTAGCACGTTGGAAGACAAAGGTTTTTTTTTTAATGGAATGACTTATGGCTCATTTTATTTGCCTTTCAATTCTAAAAGACACGTATATTTCACATTTTTTTAAATTGCTTATTTTCGGACTTATAGAGGTCAAAGTGAATGGTATTCCCGCAAAACGGTTTTTTCGATATAACTGAAGCAAGAGGCAATGAATTAAGTTGTTATTAGGTTAGAAAGTGGGGCATGAATAGACACAAATTTTGGTTATGGTCACCGGGTAGTTCCGATTGATCTTAGGAAGTTATATTCGAAAATAAGGTCGATTTTCAATCGGAATTGGAGGCTTGCAATAAAAGAGCTCTGCGAAACTTACCCATGACAAAAGTGGACAATAACATCCTATGAAAATAAAACCCCATGACTGTTCTATTTCAAAATTCAGTAGGCACTATAATTTTAAATTACAATAAATGACTCAAGAAAGCTTTCACCAGGATTCCTTAGAAAAAAATCCGCTGAGAGTTTTCTGTAAAGATGACTGATTGATTCCATCAGAAGGTGTCGGAAAAAATAGGGAAAAATAATATGAATTTTATGCACCCCCGTGAAACAGTTCGAGCCTAAAACCTCTGCTAGTCAAATTACTATTTGCAATCTTTAGTCTATAGTCTATAGACTGCCCAACTTTTGAAGGATAAAGCACCCTATTCGGTTCGGTAAATATCAATTTTCGTTGCTCGAAGTCGAGTAAACTCGGCCAACTCCAAAATACATGAAATTTTTTTTTTGTACTTTTGTACTTTTCGAACAGACACTTTCAGTTCATGAACAATCGTTAAATTTGTAAAATTTCGAAAGTTTTAAGTTGAAAAATTTGAACTTTACTCCTTATTTTTCCTTAATTTCAAAAGACGATTTCCTTATTTCTCCTTATTTTTGTGCTAAAACCTCCTTAATTACTTAATAAGGAGTCCTAAATTAGAGTGAGAGGCCTGTAAAAATGTACTACGGCTCCAGACTCTACTGATTTATAATAATTTTTATATAATATTCTAAGAACAACAAGAGAAAATTTTTAATGATAATAGAATCATAACCACTTCCATTTTTCCATTTATTCCATTTTATGTAGACTTTAAGTATATATATCCAATGAGAGCTCCAGACTCTGGAGTCCAGAGTATGACTTTGGAAGTCCTGTTTGGTGGTAAATTAAATAATTTTCCCAACTGTAACCAAAAAATCTTCCGCAATATCGATGGGGCTAAGTCACCTAGTTAAGTGAAGAAAACAAAACATCACAGAAAGAACAAAGATTTAATTAAAATGTTCAGACCAGAATTTCAAAATTAAAACTCAGAAACGATGCAGAATTCGGTATAAATATAAAACAACAATTGACGCAGAAACGATTGTCAATTAAAGGTCACCTATTGTCGCTGTTAATAGCAAAATGCAACCATTTCAAAGAAACGAAATAACAAATTTGAATATTACAAAAATGAAGTTTTCATGCAATACTTGAACGAATCTGCAACCTGAAATGTATCAATTCAACCTGGCCTGAAGTGTCTCAGTGCATTTGAAGCTCCGTTCAAACGAGAGAAAAAAATCCCACCTTTATTCATTAAATTTCACACTTCTTTTGTTTAAAGCCTCTTACTTCCTAACGGATGATGCCAAATCATCGCATAGTTTTCTCGTTGATGTTGCGGAAATTCTATTTTTTGGAGGGCATTTGTGAAATCGTGTGTTGTCATGTTCCATGGACTTTACTAAGATTATCGCTATGTTACGATCGGTATTCGTAAATTTTAGATATAATTTTGAATAACACTTACATTGGTTTTACTAGCAGTTGAATGACAGGCGACATAAGGAAGTTCTAGAAAATCTTTGATTTTAATTTCTTCAGAGATGATCCTAAATTGTGAGCGAACTTCTAAGATTGGAGATCAGGGTCGCTAGCTACTGAGGTAAGGTCTATCGGATTTATGACTAGAAACTTTGAAACAGAATTTCGATTTACTCTCAGTTATTCCTCGGTTTTTATAAAAAAATTTATTGAAGAAGCAAAATTAGAAAGATTAATACCCACGGTCAACAGACAAGCTGTGGCAGATTTCGTATCAATTTATGGGACACTATCTTTTAAACTCAAATTTCGAACTTAAAATTATTCTTTTATAAAGTTTGTTTTGATTTTTTCGTAAAATCTTTCTGTGATCCGCGATAAAGTTTTATTAATTTGAGTAATAGAGAACTTTAGCAAATCACACAATAATGACAAAACCAATAATTTCCAACAATAACGAAAACGATATTGACACGGAAAAATTTTATCATTGTGAATGAGGCGGGATGGATAAATATGTTCACAAATCATGGTGTGTTATGTGGTGGTAGAATTCAGACTTTAACAAAAATTAAATTCAAAAAGAAAAAATATTTTTTTGGGTGTCTATATAAACTGTGTCAATGCGATAGCTAGTAATTTTTGTATCACAAATGCTGGTATCCCAACTAAGATACACGCATTTCGTATATCACAGATGCCGGTCTCCCAACTGAGATACACGCATTTTGTATCAGTGATACCGGTATCCCGAACTGGAAAATGTCGATTTTCCTTTTATTACCGGTATCCCAATTGAGTTACACACATTTTGTATCACGGATGCCGGTATCCCAACTGAGATACACGTATTTTGTATCGGAGATACCGATATCCCGACCTAGAAAATGTGGATTTTCCTTTGACTTATACCGGGATACCGGTATCCCAATTGAGATACACGCATTTTGTATCACAGATGCCGGTATCCCAACTGAGATACACGCACTTTGTATCAGTGATACCGGTATCCCGAACTAGAAAGTGTGGATTTTCCTTTTATTTATACCGGTATCCCAATTGAGATACACGCATTTTGTATCACAGATGCCGGTATCCCAACTGAGATACACGCACTTTGTATCGGAGATACCGATATCCCGACCTAGAAAATGTGGATTTTCCTTTGACTTATACCGGGATACCGGTATCCCAATTGAGATACACGCATTTTGTATCACAGATGCCGGTATCCCAATTGAGATACACGCATTTTGTATCACTGATGCCGGTATCCCAACTGAGATACACGCATTTTCGTATCAGAGATACCGGTATCCCGACCTAGAAAATGTGGATTTTCCTTTTAGTTATACCGGGAGACCGGTATCCCAACTGAGATACACGCATTTTTTATCACTGATGCCGGTATCCCAACCAAGATACACGCATTTTCGTATCAGAGTTACCGGTATCCCATACGGCAGTGTATAGAAAAGTTCAACCCGAAAGATTATATTTTTCTATTTGAATTTAATTTTTGTTAAAGTACTTTCACAAGAAAGTTGGAATTCTACCACTACGTAACACACCATGATTTGTGAACAACTGGCCTCATTCACAATGATAAAATTTTTCCGTGTCAATATCGTTTTCGTTATTGTTGGAAATTATTGGTTTTGTCATTATTGTGTGATTTGCTAAAGTTCTCTAATGACACAGGCTGTGTCACACAACAATTGCCAATTTTAGTCCTGTCAAAACCACCATCTATTAGGAAAATTTCCACAGTTCTTAGCCGGTGGCCTTTGTGCAGTACTTCATTTTTTTTAGTTTCTCTATAAGATTAATTAAGAAATAGACCAGAAAGTATAAATCGCAAGTGAGTGAAGATGTGTGTAAATCTACCGAATCATTTGAATCATCAAGGCTGAATCATGACGATATACAGACCAAAAAAAAACCAACATTACGTTCGATGATGCATTAAAATGTTTAAATATTTAATTAACCAACATAAAATTGTAATTTGATTAAAATCACACATTTTGGGAAAATATCTGCCAAATATCTAATCCCACCCGTAGATAATTGCAGCGAAAAAAAAGTTAAATAAAAAACCAAGCACCAAATCGACGCCAATAGCAGTGTTTGCATATTGCTTATAGTCTCCCCGAAAAAAAAATCAATTACGTGCCACAATTTAATGTGAAAATAATGATAAATATACCACATAGCGGAGTCTTAAAAGTGACATTTTTTTGATTATTAGAAAAAGCTTTGAGGATTACCAATTGTGGCCCAAAGATAAATGTGGCGTCGTCGATATCATTTCGGTATTCTTTGATAGATGATAAGTGATACACTTTCAAAATTCTTTATCAGTTCCTATCGATGTCTATATACGATTACGTATATGAATAACAATGGCAATAAGGATTGATATTTTGAAAAATTGATGGAACGCAAATTACAATTAACTTCTTCATTCATTGACTTAGAAGTGATTTTTTTTTTTATTATTTTCAAATTCGTTTCCAAAATATGGTCAGTGGTAATTTGTATTATTATCTTTAAACTTTTAACTGACTTAATAAATCAATAAATATTAAGCCAACAGAATTCTTTTGCAACTAAATTAATTAAGAAGCCAAATATATGTAATACGGTAGTGTACTCCTTAGCATGCAAGGTCGAAAATTACAAGGAAGATCTTAATAAACACTCCAGTATTTCACCTTGAACCAAATGTTAGCCTGTCACAGACAGCAAGCATATTACCAGTTTTATTGTTCAAACTATTACTTCATTTGATCGAAGATTTTCAGAAATTGATTTCAGGAATCTTTTACTTCATCCGTTTTGAACATGTTTTTTTTTTTTACTATATAAGACCTAATTAGTAAGAGATTGTCGTTTATTATTGCTGTCGTTGTCGATAACAGATGACAGCCGTCTGTAACAGGTTAAATCGACACAAAATTGAAGCTTAACGAAGAAAAAACTCTTTGATTGATTTAACAGCATGCATTACTATAAATAACTAAGCGATGCTCGCAAAAAGCAAAAGAAGTAACAGATTTAATAGTTATAAACGGCAATGGGCTAAGCGCTTGCAGTTTGTGAAAGGTTAATGGTGTAGCACAAGTCTGAAATCGAACTACTTGTTGAAAGTTATTGCCGGAAAGGACAATCAAATTTTAGGGGAAAATTGCTTCAGCTGATTCACTTATACAAAAAAAAATGGATATGCTCGTTTATACGGATGAAAATCAGCTGAAGCAAACTTAGGCTGACATATAATTGCCCTTGTATAACTCCTGTAAGTAAACATAACCAAAAGTGGTAATTTTAATGACATGCTGGTAAAACAATTAATTTGTCCAAATGAAATGATTTTGGTGCATAGGTTTAATTTAGAGATTCGGATTTTGTTTCACAACTTTTATATATCTCCCGTTTTCATTTAGGTGTTACCTGACAAAGTTATACAACAAAATGAAGGTGCATGTCTTAAAAATCTCAGAATGGAATTGAACGACTACATACGATAATGTTACCAGACTTTTAACCTTTCACTGTCAGCGTCGGCAGCCATATCTACTAGTAGTCTACTACTTCTTTTGATTAAAGTACTTTGAATTGACATTGATCGAAATCTTTTACTTCCTTAGATTTGTTGTACAAATGCTATAAATGATTATTCGAGTCATAGCTTATTGTTTAGTTTGTAATATTTGTATATAACGGATGAGGCATTCCTCTGTAGAAGTCGCTTCTAGAATTTTTATAGCCGTAGCGAACCTTTTAATTTCATTTATCATTCGATCCCTTCGTGGTGCATTAACGAAGTTTCCCTTCGCGTCTGAAAATTATTTATAATTATTAAAAAATTGTTGTCATCGGCGAACTCACATCACTGAAACAAAGGATTGATTGAACATATAAATGGCAACAAAATCTTGTTGCTACCGAGGTTACAATGAGTAACCATGCTTTTTGCCGTACAAAAATGCTGGAAACGCTTAACACCACCATGAAATTAGGCACAAAAAATATGCTCCACAAAAAGTGACATAAGTTAAGATTTTTTTTATTAATTATGCCTCCTATTTTACATGTGTGAGGTAGATGTTATATTCATCCATTCATTGTATCAAATTGGAATAATAAACAAGTGAAACTTTTTTTTTTTCTTCCTTCCATAATTTATCCAATATTATACGGTACATTAATTTAACAAATTCAGAGGGTGAAATTTTTAAAAGCACCATCAAATAACTCACATCCACGAATCGTTAATAATAAAAGAAATTTAAATTCACAAAAGCAGAGTCTGTATACAAGCCAGGCCAGCATCATATCATGAATATAACCCGATATAGAGAAAGAGAGGAGGCAGGAAGAAAAAAAAAGGAATCCAGTATAAAAGAGTGCGGCGTTAACCCCAAAATAACAAAATTGACGTAATGATGAATTCATAACCGCAGGAGGGCAGGAGAGTATACTAGGTTTTTGGCAGTTGTGTTTTTTTATTGAAAAAGATGAATGAATCGATGTTTACACAGAATATACGCAACAAAATAAAAAAAAAATATAAAAAATAGACAATGAAAATGCTTTTCAAACGTTGCACACAGGGCGTGAATGAGGAAAATAAAAACTCAAAAAAAATCTAAATAAAAATGTTTGCTATATGCCCTGTCTATACCAAGATATATGGAAAAATATTTTTATTTTGATTAATTACGTTGCGAAAATTTGTTGCCAAAATATTATGTTGCTTTTTCCATTTCTTTGGCACAAAAGGTTTGCTACTTTTTTTTTATTCGCAATTTAATTTCACATCATCGTCATCATCTTTCAAAACGATATGTCTATACAGCACGAAACATTTAGCATCTCTAATAATAAAATCATTAAAATTCAACCAGATGTGTTGGGTTTCCAAACAAATTTCATACGTTTTTATTCTGCTGCATGGTAAGGACTAACACCAGGCTTGTGTTAGTATGATTATGTTAATTGATGAAGAAAGTATTTTGTTTTAATTGCTGTCGGTGTTCGTTTTTACTTCGAGGCCATAAACGACTCATCATAATATGTATCTGAACAAGTCTGTTGGTCGGACTCGTTAAATGTGAGTCAATTAATCTTTTACAAACGCTGATGATCCTCTATTTAATACTTAAATCTACTACTTATGTTGTTTCTGCAACTGCGAAAACTGAACTTTTTCATGCGTGATTTGGGTGGCGATCGAAGGTTCTTTTTTTCTTTGGTTTTCTATGTTTTACTTTTCACCACTAGTTGTGAAATGGATTTTCATATATGCTTTTCGTCACTAGTGGTGAAACGGATTTACTTTTCACGACTCCTTCTGAACATCTGAACCATTAAACGTAAATAAAAATTCTGCCCTGACCAAATTTCGAACCACCGACACCAAAACCCAATGCTTATTGAGCAACACCTCTAACCATTCGGCTATTGATAAATATAATCGCAGTGAACCAATTTTTTGAAGCGTACATAAATGCAGTCTTACTTGATCGTTCATACAATAGGTTTGTTCCAAGTAAGTGTAAACACGAACTTTGACAACCCGAACAACGACAATTTCATCCACAGCAACGTCTCTTACGTGATATTTCACACAAATCGAGCAACGTCGCCTACGCGATTTACACAGAAATATTATTGAGGTTATGGTTCTGTGGATGAAATTTGACAATTCATATGGCCTTTAAACAAACCTGTATTTCGTTGATACATGAGTGTTACGTTCAAAATAATTGTGGCTTGTCAACTTTCGGCACCCTGGACTTTACTTAAATAGTCGTGGAATGCCTCCAAATAAATTTCTAAAAATCTAGAATTTAGCTTTGGATTTTTAGAAATTTATTTGGAGACATTCCTCGACTATTTAAGTATAGTGCAGGGTGCCGAAAGTTGGCAAGCCGCAATTAATTTCAATGTGTTGATATAGTTATGTTTTGTATTTCAAAAATTCATTTTTCGCAGCTTGTTGCAGAAAACGTTGCATGCAACACGTTGCGAAAGCGGTAGTTTTTGTCACTAGATGTGATGTTTATAAACGAGCGAAGCGAGTTTGATAACCACATCGTGATGCAACTAATTGCATAAATTACTATTATAGAATAGAATCGATATGTGATTTATATAAAATCTATTACTTCATCAGTTTTATCATTTACTTTGTTATAAGATCAATACGATGAGCTCGACGTTGAGCTCATCACACATGCAGATGATTGTCCATTGATTGTAGCTTTTATTCAAATTTGAGGGATAAATCACTCTTGGATTATGTAGTGATTTACCCCTCATTCAAATCTCATGATCTTAACTTGTGAAGCCTAATGCCTGCAGGCCAAAGGCTGTATACTTGAGAATGTTGCGCGCATATCCGATTCTCGCTGAACGTCGTTGTAAAAATTTACGGTGGACATCATCGATATTTAGATGTAAATCATCTTCTGTTTTTTCTTTTTTAAATTCTCATAAGAGTTAAATAGTTACACACACATCTATGGTAATACTAAAACTGATAGGCAGTTTGTTTGTATAAATCGACATCATCGTCATCCTCCCCAACATATTGAACTTGATTGGCACTATGACGTCGATCTTGACTCCGTATAATGATAATGATTTGATTATTACAATACGTACAGTCATTTCGTGGTCGTTCATATATGGTTTTGGTAATGACCACTTTTGCCGTACTTTTGCCGCAAATGATACCGACAATTTTCTCCTTGCTGTGTGTAGCCATGGCTGTCGGAACTTATCGCGGGACATTTGATTCATCCGAACTAAACTAGAACATCCCATTTAACTAAATGAGGTCACTGTAACCGACGGAAAAACTCGCTTCAGCGACATCATCGCTTTTGACTCGAAATCGAAAAACGCCTTCATCATTGATCCTACCATACGTTACGAAACCAACGATATCAATCAAGATGAAATAATTAGCAACGAAAAGCGAGAGATATACGAAAAATGTATTCCGTTCTATGCAGAACGTTACAGAGACTCATTTGGTGATAGAAATTGGACAGTGCGCGGTCTATGGTTTGGTAGCAGAGGTGGAATTGGAAAAAGTGTGATAAATTTCTTCAAAGAATTTAAACTCAACTTTGATAAAATTAAAGACATTTCTGAAATGGTGCTAATTAAGACGATTTTCATCATCAATAATCATATATATAATTGACCTAGTCATAAATTTTGACATAAAATTAGTTAGTAAAAACAACGTGATGTTAGTAGTATGATTGTCTTAGGATAGATCGGTACGCTGTGTGACATAGCAACCTTGGATATCAGGGCAGCACCTTTATTTTTGTATTTTTTTATGCTCGAATAAACGTTTTCTTCTTGGTTGTCCACCAACTTGTAAAAAAAGGATGTTCAACTAAACAGCTGTTATCGACAGGAACGACAAAAATACGCATTGTCCTTCAGTTAATACGGTCTTATAGTGAAATGTATTTTAAATGAAGGTCCTTTATTAAAGGATTCTCTATCAAACAAAAGACGATTCTGAACAAAAGAAATAACAGATTTGACAGTTATCAAGTCGTTTCTAAATGTTAAACCTTATCTGGTGATAATTTTTTCGACAGTGCATACCAATGCAGTGATTGAAGTCGATGAGGGGTTGCTAATAGAAGATAATGTAATAATAATATGCAACGACTGCACTTGTATTCATAAAAAAATGGCTTACAAACGAATAAAATCCATGGTCACTTAAAGCTAACATTAAAAATATTTTTTTGTTTTAAATATTCAACTCATATTCTACGTACTAGTCTCTATTTGTAATTTTTACTCTAAGTCCATCTTTGGGTCGCAAAATTAGTTCACCTAACAACGTTAAATCCTCCCTTCGGTCGATCGCTTCAACTTTATACTTTCGCAACACTGCAGATATCACAGATTTTTCTTCTAAAATTGCAAATTTCTGACCGATGCAATTGCGTGGCCCTGTTGAAGAATGTGTTGATGAGAATGACATCATTTATTTCGATTTTTTAAGTACAATTACCTGCACTAAACGGAATGTATGCATAGGGGTGACGACCATAACAATTTTCCGGTAAGAAATTGTCGGGATTGAATTGTTCTGGATTGGGGAATACATTGGCGTCGCGCTGGAGAAGATATGTAACAATGATAGCAGTGGTACCAGCTGGAATTGTGTACTCGCCTGGATTAAAAAAAAAAAATTAATCGAAAATGAAACAAGATCGGATATTATAAAATCTTGTTATTACCCAGTAAAATGTCTTCCTTTATTCGTCGTGCTATCAATGGTACACTCGGATATAATCGTAGTGCTTCCTTGATCACACATTCCAAGTACTTCATGTCCATTAATTCCTTCATGGTGGGTGCTCGCGTTCTATCACCATCCATAATATAATCGATTTCCTGGATAACTCTATCCTGAATTTCAGGACTGGATCCTAGTAGGAATAACGTCCACGATATAGCAGCGGAAGTAGTGTCATGGCCCTGATGTAAATAATTTGATTTATTTCTCGACAAGGATAGCGAATAGTGAATCAGTACCTCAAACATGAATGTGTCCACTTCCTCACGAATATCATCGTTGGACAGGACGGTTCCGTTTTGTGATGCCTCGATCAATAAATCCAAAAATGCTAAACGTTTCTTTTTACCAAATACCACATCATCGTCCCGTGTCTCCGGTGTCGCATTATCGTTGTGGTCGGTTAAATTATTATTGTTTAATTTCGCCTTCGTAATCTCTTCTTTCCGTTCGCGTATTACACGGTACGAGAAACCATGCAGAATTTCAATACATCGTTGATGTGATTTGTAGAGTTCAGTGTGTTTAAATATGAAATCGGGTTGAAGCCAAATCTTGGACTGTCGTGACTGAACAATTTCGCCAATTCTATAAATAAGTGGAAATGAAGACAATTATTTTGAATGGAATACTGCGAGGGATTTTGTTGAAGTTCGACCAGCTAAAAATAAGCACTATCTTCCCGAAGGCGGTTTTATATAAAGGTATCGGGCCAGGACTAAATTCAAAATAATAATTCTACACCATGTGTGTTCCTTATACAATTGGCAATCAAAATAGCAGTAAGTTGTCTGTTACAATTGGCAATCAAAATAGCAGTAAGTTGTCTGTTATTGTGTTCAGGCTTCCCACTTCTTATTCTATTCTCTTTTTATTGATATTTTCAAAATATTTCTTTTCGAATGTTTTATTTGTGACTTGACCTTTACTGCATAATCAGCGGGGGTTCTAAATAGTATTTCTACAGAAATGTAAACCTAGTGTTCTCAATGGAGTTTTAAAAAAAACACCACCTCAGTCTCAACCTCTTACAAAGTTTCAGTCGTGAATAAGACTGCAGTGACGGCTGTGCTTACAAAACCTCACATGAAATTTCTTAATTTCTACTGAATGAAATAAATTGAAATTTGAAGAGAGCGAAATATAACACTCGTCGTGTTGACTAAGAGAACGTTCCTATATCTTAAAGCCTGATTTTTATATAGAGATTTACGTTTAGAATCGCGACAAAGAAATTTTCTTCCCTATAAAATCCATAATGATAACATTGTCATCTTGCTTTTAATACATTTGTTTTGCTTTTAATTTATTCCATTTAAACTTGCATTGAATGGAACCGCTACTTGGGTTATGTAAAATTAATGCCTGCATTAGAATATCAAATCAACTGAGAAAATTCCAATTGTTTTAAAATCTTCAAATTTGTCGAATTTCCCATTTTCACCGTAAATTCTCAAGCTTATCAAGGGTAGGTTTTGAATTTCACCAATTTTTCTTTTCTCGACATTGTGTCTGTGTATACGGCGCGGTCAATTAAAATAAAATCAAAAGGGAAAATATTACACCACTTCAATTACATTTATTTATTCTACGGTAAAATGGCTTTTACTTCATGTGCGAAAAGTGTAAATTTTACTCGACAATATCTTTATTGGAGCTTAGTTATCAGACCATCTTATCAATTGCCACCAAAAAAAAAATATATGGAAGGAAATACAACAAAAGAATAATGAACAGAAGACTGAACCAGCGAGTGTATCATTAAAGGCGTCAAGTCTATTTTCCGCCTGAGCGGAATTTTGATATTGCCTGTCAACAAACGTTGACATGCACATGTAATGTAGGAAACGTTTATTGGAAAATTTATATATATTAACCGAAGGGTACGATAGTTAATGTACCAAAAAATTGTGACAATCAAAATTCAAGTGTTGCAAAGTTACGCATGATAAGGTCGATAATAAATTGGTTTCGTAGATATTTTGGATTTTTTTTTTCTTGATTCTTTTTAATAATATTCCATTGCTGCAACCTTTCGGATATTCTTAGCGAATCGAATATTAGTGAATTATTAAACAAAAGAAAATTATCGTTAGAAATACTTACTGATACACCGCCTTGACGTAATCTGAATCACTGTTCTCTTGTGCGTTTATACTTCTGCCCATCGCTGTTTCTGTATGAGAGGATAATAAAATAGAGATTTTAACTGACGCAATATTAACAAATGAATGATCGAAAGAAAACCAGAATAGATTAGCGGATCAGCCAACCGTTTTTTTTTTCTCGTTTTAATTGTCTTCACTGAATCTGCCTTTCTATGACTCCATTCACACAAGAGGTTAATTACTTTTGGGAATAAATTGGAATGATTCCAATTTTTTGAGGAATTCTTTTTTAATTAGATAGGTCAAAAAGTCGTTGGATTCGCAATTTAAAATTACTATGAAAAAAAAACGTTTTAAAAACAACAGGCAAAATGACGAATATTCGCTAAATCTGTTACATCCTTTGCTGAAACTATCTTTGAACATTTGAACAAATCTACTACTTCGTTCGTTTTGACATGCACATTGCTATAAAATGGAACACCCGCCTCATGGAGTAATTTGTAGTTGTTGTCGATAACAGATGATAAGCCATTTCTAAAAACTGTAATTGAAATTTGACATATTTTATGCTGGGATTCTGTCAAAATTACCCAAAATTAGGGTGTCCGATTACTCGCACGTCGCACTACACTGTTCCCAAAAATCAATTTTATAGATAGCTAAAATTCGGTTATTCCAAAGCACTAGTGGCAATAAAGTAGAAGACCGATTGAACTCGGTCTGTGGATTGTCTGACTATTATCGTAGAACCGTTGTAGAAGTGTGTCCAGAAGTACTTTAATCAATAGCAAAAATACAAATCAGACACTAAAATTCTTGAAGAAGTGACTGAGTTTAATGGACGTGTACGAACTTTATGTACAAGAGTTTTCCTTCGTCATGTTAACATCCACAAATATACCAGCCTAGGAACCCAGGTGTGAATTTTAGTTAGTCCTGATGTGATTATCACATTGATTAGTGACCTAAACCGCGACGACATAAATAAAAGAACAAAACTTCAATCAATACCACAAATAATATCCAAGGTGCACAACGTAACGTATGGAAATATGTTAAACGAATCTTTGTTGACTTCAGTCTCCAATTTCGATACCATCATAACACTTTGTTCGCGAAACACGTCGATGAAATCTTCCAAAATTTTGAAATGAAATGCTGGAGTTAAAATCTAGGGGAAACAAATTGAAAAACACAAAGAACAATATTTTCTTACAACTGCTTTGAGACCAATTACCTTCCGACGGCTGTGCCATTTTTGTCCGTGACTAGTAAGTAAACCTGTTCCCAGCCATGGATGCAAAAAATCGTAATCTCTGCTCTTGTCGATGTGTTTTGGACTGCCCATTATTGTCTACAAATTAATCAAACTTAACTGTACCTCGATGTACGTAAGACATTATTTCCCGAAGTGTTACCTCAACTTTAGAAGCCTCCGACACAAAGACGTACGGAAGGGTACCGAACCAAGCTTTACATACTCCCGATCGTCTTCCCCAAAGATAACGAATTCCCATGATTCGGGCAAAAATTTCTGGAAAAAAAATTAACAAAAAATTTATAATTGCCATGGTGTACGACGTCAAAAACAGAAACTCCAAATTTGGTAAGTAATTCCTAAGATAGGTCAATTTTTCAAAACTTGCTGCCGAAGTTTACTGTTCCGTTTTTGTCTTGATTTTATCATCGAACTCAAAAGGAAAGAATAAGACCAACAGACAAGATTCAGTTACAGTGTTACCCCTGAAACTACCGACATTTTGAAAAAATTTAAATCGATGTTTTTCAAAGGCTTCTCTCACTTCATTAGAAAGCTTTCAGTTAAAAATTTTGCAAGTCGTTTTTGTTTTGATCAGGCAACTAGCTTTTGTTTATAGGTGTCAGAGATATATAAAAACAGTCGGTGGACCGGTTAAATACACATTTTTGTAAGTTTTTGACTGATAATTTGAAGACTGAGCCTTGTATGGATGCTTTGTAAGCTTTTAGATAATAAAGACTGATGATGCAGCACTAAGCTGCGAAACGTCTCGCATAAAATTTGTTTATGTTCGTCAAGACCAATAAAAAATCGAGGAAAAATCCCAACATAATGCTTAACTGGGAAGATTAATTTATTCAGCATTACCATACGCTAATTCATCATGTAGGATGGCAAAGCCAGCATCATCTGTTATCGACAACGACGACAACAATAAACAAAATGATTTTTGCTAGCGTATCCATCTGTACATACATACATGGTGCGACAAATAAAATGAAGCGTGTTTAACGTCGTTATAACAGAATTTGTACCCGAAGTCTCAACTGTTTGAAAACTGTGCAAACTGTTCGAACAAGAACCCTCCAGAGTGTTTGACTTTAGTTGATCAGGTAGTCTGCGTGCCCAGAAAAAATCAACAAAATTTACCTTGGAAATCAAGCAAACCAATAATCTTGTGATAACTATGGATCAATAGTTTTCAAACGTGCTCCATAGCTTGATCAGGTTGGTTTTGATCTCGGTTTGGACTTCAAATTGACAAAATTAAGCTATAATGATAGGAACAAAATTTTCAGATCACCAAGACATGGAATCAATCTCAATGTATGTGATTGTAATTGATCTAAATCGTAAAAGTTCGATACACTGCAAGCGCTTTCTTATAAGTGCTTCTCCAGCAGCAGAAGTTCGAATGTGGATTGACTCACAAATTTTTTGTGTTACAACTTCACCTTGGTGGTCGTTCAATCTGGGTTTGAATGTTCGTCTAATCTAATTAAAAACTTGTAACGACAGAGAAATAACCCACCACATTTCTACTCACCGTGCAGTAAGTTTTAATGGTATATTCAAATCAAAATAAATAGACTTACTTCTAACAACGCTGTGTCTATTACAAACTAATTATTGTCACATGAAATGGTATAATAAGCTACACAAATTAAAGGTCATAGAAACATAATTTTAACATATTTTTACCGAAAAAAAGAGTGTAAATAAAATGGAAATGTACAAAATATCACATTGCACAATTCAACCTTTTTTCATACCTCATTGGAATTTAATTAAGTTAATTTGCAGAAATGTAAATATACTCATGCCCTCTCTTACCTAATCTGTTTATTGTACGTATTAATACGAGCGAGTCACAGAGATCTTGCAATTTGTTAAACATTAAAATGTGTGAATTTAATTTCGACTCAAGGAAAAATATATTCACCGAATTTGGTGATTTCCGACCTAATTTTTTGGATGATAATTTCGTATAACGAAGACTATTTCATACACTCTCCGACGAGAGGTGCGTGTTTTTGGAGGAGATACGCAAGATGTGATTAATGTGTTATTACACTTTTTTTATTGAAAAATGTAAATATGACACGAATGTCATATGTCTCACTTGAAACGATGAGCACATTACACCATAATATTGTTCACACTTTTTTTTAAACAAAAAATCAAGTTGGTAAAAAGTTGCAAGTTCTGAAAGTAAAAGTCGTTGTTTGTTGTTGTTTTGTTCTTGTATATATGCAAAAAGTTAATTATTCGTTTGTTCAATAACGACGGTTCTTTGACATTACTCGTTTATAGAATTTATTTTTCTTGTTTTAACAAACTCAGATGTTAAATAGCGTTAACTGCTTTATGTGGGGCCTGCTTGCCTATCTGTACATGGTTGTCATTTTCCATGGGAAACTTTTTCTCTTACAACAATTTCTTCAGCTGTTGCAATCCCACGAGCTACCACTTTTCGAGAACTTGACAGTAACAAATTCTTCAGAGCAAAGCCAACCCTCTCGCTAACTATTCATTTTCGGGAAATTTGAACTCTTGAGAATTACAAATACTTGAGAGGTATGAAAGTTACGGATCCTTGTTCTACATAGTTAAAGATAACACTCTCAGATCACGATAAAATGAAGGTCTCTTGAATATCTTTACGAGGTTGATTAAACAGATAAAAATGACATTTCCGAGCATTTCGAGCATATTCACCAAGTGTAATAAATATCAATTTCGAGTCTATTACTTCAATTGGTCAAAACATTTTTAACAGACCTAATTCAAAATCTTTTACTTCACTTCTATCAACATTTATTTTGCTATAAAATACCACATTTTCCGTTGGCTCATTGCATATTTTTGTCGTCGTTGTCGTTAACAGATGATATAATCGTTACATAGGCGGGCTAGGTCTTTTGTGCCATCGAGAATTGAAATACGACGGATTTCCATATCGTCAACTAGATTGAAATGTCCAAAATTTCCAGTTTAATGGGATATTTCAACACTCAAAACAGTGTGGACATGGAATTTGTATGAGTTATTACAGCGTTCGTTTTAGAAAATGCAATGCAATATGATTGGTCAAATTTGAAGAGAGATTGTTTACAACGAAAATTACGATTTTTTGCGCTTTTGTCTATTTCAATTCTCAGTTGGCACAAAGCATGATATGTTATACGGATTGCAATGACATTTTTTCAGCACACGACCCAATTTTACTTACTCGCTCCGCTCGTAAACTTTCTCTAATGCTGAAAAAATCAACATTACAATACTTGTAACACAACATACTATTTCGACACAATGACAGACTAAAATATTGACCTTTTTCATTAACATAGCAGCAACATCCATTTTTTTTTTCATTCCTTAAATTATAGTGAAATCGGTTTGTTAGTTTCGCCAAGGTGCTTCTGTTCAATGAACACTGCTCATAATCAAGCCCTAGATTTTAGGAGAAAGATTTACCCTAATTGTTGATTAACTAACGAAAAAGTCAAATGCGGATTTACATAGACATCTCTATTGATGGTAAAATATTGCAGAGTAAAAATGTTTACAGAATTAACAAAATGCCGAAAAATTACTGTCTCACATATGCCTCCTTAATACATGATTGATCAACGTCGGACCAAAACAATTTTTTAATAATTATAAGAACACATGTGGCTAGTGTTGCACAGATCAATAGTTTTCTGAATAAAGCGGTGACCCATACCTATTCGTTAAATTATACTCGTATTGGTATCAATTTATGGGAAAAGCAAAACTATTACTATATGCAAGCGCTAACAAATCTCTTCGTCATTCAGTCATTCACAATTTATACCACTTTACAAATGTATCGCTTTTTCTGGGTATACATAGCTAATGAAATGATGATACCACAAAAACCAGTTCCTATACGGACTAAAATATCTATTATATTCAATTAATAATATTATTCAAAATATAGACGACAACGTTACATAAGCACATTCACGTCAATCACATCAAAAATTAATCCGAAATAACCTGCCACAACAAAATAGAATACACCAAAAATGACCAAACATTTAGTGCAGAAAAAAAACTTCCTCATTTTCCCCATATAATTTGAGGTCACTCAAAACTCTTTTATTTTATTTTTATTTAAATTAAATTCATGTTTATGCATTCGCTGGGCTATACATTCATAATGAATAAAAATATTATAAATAAATTGGAGTTCCAATATAGGTATACACGTATATATAAATGGTCGGAATGATTTGACGGTCAAGGCTGCTGTGAATATACAAGATGTTGTTTAGCGTACGATGCATAACGTTTATGATTGAGTTTTCGAGTAAGTTTACGACTCTTTCGGTTAGATTCGATGTTAAAAATACTCGATGAGTCCGTTTTCATGAGTAATTTCTATTCAGTCACAGATACAGTGCACGGTTGTGACACTTCCTATAAAATGTTTTCATAGAATCTACCAATTTTTTACGATTTTTTAGTTCATCCCAAATTTTTCACTTTTATAGGAACCGTTTTTTAATTTTCTGAATGTTATAGTTTTCGGCAACAACGCTTTCTGTTATATGTCTTCGCCAAACTTCGGCATCGTTTGCATAGAATTCATCAATGGTGAATAGTATTCATTTACATGATTTTGTTTTCCCTAGGGTCTAAAGTCACTTATTACACACCTAGGGAAAACAAGAAAATTTGTTTAGGTTTCAAAAGCATGTAATAGTATTTTACATGCTACATGCGTCGAAAACCGTACTTTTCATGTTTCAAGCACTTCTTTCGATGCCATCAGCATGTAAAATCCATAACATAACTCGGGATAAAAATGAAAAGTCGCGTGTTCGTGTGTTGATTGACCTCAGCCTCGCCTCGGATCAACAAAATTCACACGAAAAATTTACTTTTTAACTTTTTATCCCTTGTTATGTAAATAACTATTTTATACATTTTAAAGTGTCATACTCGTGATACAGTGTTTCACCTCCAATATTGGTAACTATGCTAATCCTAAAGCAAAGCAAAAAAAAAACTGATCTAATTTTCGGAGGTATACAACTCAAATTCAGATGTATCTCGCGGATCGTTCTCGTTCCGAATTTCTGACCACTACCTTCAAGAGCGATTTCGTTGAACGATTAAATGGTATAATTGTGTTGTGAGTTGTTTTTGCACCCAAACTATCGACTTTCAACAGCGGAAACAGTACATGAACCAATTTATTTGTATAATTAACAAATAAATCATTTCGAACAGTTTCTTAGGTGAATTGAAATGTCAGATAAGCGTATAACCGTTTAAATGGTTCGAACGTAATTTATTTATGATCAATAATATCAAATGTTTGATCTACGCTACCCTACGGGTTACAATTACGGTTGCTGTCTTTTTTTAACACCTTCAGCACGCTCAAGAGCTTATTAATCGTGTGAACGTTGAACCGATTTTTTTCTTCTTTATTCGGCTAGACTCAGACTTGACACCTATTGTATTGGAGTCGGAGATGATACAAACACAAAAAATATTAATCTTTCAATCAATGCAGTGTCTGTAGTTGATAGCGCTTTTTTTCTAAACGACTCAGACCATACTTATTATTGTTGAAAGGTGTGTGGTGACCACAAAATCTGTCAATCAATGAAGTTGCTAAAAATTGTTTGCCCGGTGGTATTATATTAAATTTGAATGTATACACCATTCATTAACCTGATGTGTGGGTAGACCACTAATTTGATAATTTGTTGATCTTTCGACGTGTGTACGTTACTGACTTGCAAACTGTAAGTTCACTGTTCCAATAACTTTGTACAATTTTTTGAGAAGCAAAATTCTATTACAATACAGAGCCAGACGGATGCAATTATAGTACAATTTAAGAATTTGTTTTTTATGTTCGTCTGTAAAACACAATGGGCAGCGTAATCATTCAGGAAATGATAGACTTTCGTGTGAAAATTTTATCATCATACGGAATTTGGTCAACTCTAGTCCTTCTTAAGTTGCGGCCCAGATCCGGTGTTTTTAGCAGATCTCCTTTATCTCCTTTTTTGCCATTTACGCTAGGTGGGAGATTGTTTTCTATGCTTTAATAAAACGTTAAGAACGAGGTGTTTAAGAAAGTTTGACTACATGGAACTGCGACCATTTGTTACTATGCACTTTTGGATATGACCGGTACATTTTTTACACGCCTTTGAAGTGATAAAACGCATGATTTTCGTTCCTTACCTTTCGTTCCTGAATTTATTGATCTTGGTTAACACCGATGATATTCTATTACTAGGCAACACAGGTAATGTACATGGATGGTGACATAGTGCATTGGATATATCTAGGCGCCGTAAACATGGAACACACCTCCGCCATACCTAGTCACGTATGTCTGTGTAGAAAGGTAACCCACTTGAATATACGAAAGTGAAAGTGCACCAATCCAGATTGCGGTTGGTGTGGTAACGTGTTCGGACCTCCTGAGTTCAAATAACAACTCCATTGGTTTCGATCACCTATCTGTAGTACAGACCAGATTTTTTTTACTGTGTGGGCAAAAATTTTTCTATTTCATATTCAGGGCACCGAGACCTATCTAACGCACTATGCCACTATCCGTGTACATTACCTGTGTTGCCTAGTGAATTATGTGAATTAATCAATGTTTAATGTTCAAGAGAACCGATTTCGCTTTCCTGTTCCACATTACATCCATGAACACTCTAAATCAAAATGATTGAGATGCTCTCACTCTCAATGTTGACACGTTAAAACTATCTACGGGTGCTAAATATTATTAAACATTTTACGTGTGAATCGGTAGCTAAAAATGGTCATATCAACGCCATAAAATGGTAATCTTTATCAGTATCAGCCATATAAGTGTCATCGAATTGAGTTATTCATTGCACAGAAATTGCCGAACTTCAAACGTTGCCGCAAAGTCTGCCAATAAAAAGTTGAAAGTGAATTGTTGCGGTTTGAAATAAAAATAAATAAATATAGTGATTCATCATACGATGGTTATATAACTGTAATTGGTTAGATGTTTGTCTCGGCTGATAGATTTATGAATGAATCGAAAAATTGCAAATTAAGAAATAAACGACTGATAGTGGATAGATAATCCATTATATGGAAATGATTAACAAAAATGCAGAGTGTATTAATATGCGGCAATATTTTCGACAATTTGAATTTACAACGATTCATACCATTTGTTTGCGTTCGATGGATATTTTTTTGGGTGCGATATTCAACATTTTACTGGTGAACACAAGAATTCTGTGGAAGGCATGTGTGAGTAAATTTTAGCAGTCGACTTGTGAAAATCTATCGCAATTTAATGTCCAAATTTACCAAATTTATTTTCGACAAAAAAAAAACATTTTCTGTGGACGTGTGAATCTCAATATTTATTTTGTTATTAACTAGCCAGTGAAGGTTTCATCAATGAAATGTTACATGTGCTAAGTTAATTCACTTTGTTTAAATTAAATTTTAAATTAAATCCATCAAGCAGGTACGTACACATATCGATGTGTTCCGCATATGATTTTGTTCGTTGGTGTACGAAAATCAAGAAGTAGCTAGAGGACTATAGGACTAGAGATGAACAATTCATATTGATGTGCGTCGGAGACACTTTGTGTGATTGTACATACCCTTAGGTCTTACACTTCGAGTCCGAAAACACACGATTTTTGCGTTTTCCATTTTACAACCTGTGGTGCATAATTGTCGTTCCCATCAACGCAAAATTGCTCGTGTGTTTTCGGTCTGAATTATGTCGGTTCCCAGCGACTCCCAATTGAGTATGTCGCCGTTTGGAGGTCTTAATTATCGGTCTTTTCTACTCCCGGATGTAAATTTACACGACTTTGCGACCTTCTTCATAAACAACTTAGATTTTGATTTACTCTCCTTTGGGTATTACATTGAAAATGCTATTGTTGTCTGGTAAAAAAAAACACAATTCTCAGTGGTTTTCAGAGTACTTTCAAAATTTGGCATTTACCACTAGTGTGTTCGTATAATGTGTATCATCTTGACCTTTGAATTTGTTTCTAACATCGCAATTATATTAAGAACGAAACAGTGTTTTGGTACAAGACGGTGCTATTGTTACTCTCCAGTTGAATAATATTTGGCCTTGATATTGATTTGGTTTGGTTTAATTTGTCCAAAATAACCCGCCAAAATAACCAATTTTAAATAGTCTACAACTGTAAATTCACGCTATAATTACAAATTGTATCGGCATAAAAAGTGAAAAACGTGTGCTGATGTCTGATATTGGAATTTCCAAAAAAAAATAATGTATACACGATGTACGTAAGTAATACCTTATGCTACTTCGACGTCTCAGGCTTAATTACGACGATCCAATGAAATTATTTTTTTTTTGTCGTGCTTTAGTAGTGTGAGAAGAAATTTATTCTGTATTTTGGCCGCACTAAACATTTTTGCTCAGCCAATTTAAAAAAAAAATCCGATAAAATTGAGTAGCAAGGTGCGTACACTAACATGCTTGGAGATGTGATCAAGTATCTGAAGAATGTGCCACTTTGTCACTAATTTGAATTCTGCTCGTACTTTCTATTCATGGGCAGATATATTTTCTGATTAAGTTCATTTCGATTATAAGTCACAAAATTCGTCCTAGGTATAGTTGACAGACATTAATCAAATACGTAACCAGAAATGACAATACAGTGTGTTGATCTTTAGAAAACACCTTTTTAGACTTTAGACAACAGATTTGAGTAAAAAGTGGCTAGTGGAGTCAGGCTGCTGCTGACATCTAGACTTTTTTTTTAGAGATACTCATAGGTTGGTGTCAAAATCATAAATCGGAAGGGGTTATCCTATATCCACATCGTAATGACAGATCTTTGGTGCAAGGATTGCTCTCGATTCCCGGTTTTAGAATAAGAGGAAACCAACTAGTTCTACGTCGGGAATTAACATACTACTCTCACATTAACAGAAAATATTTTTGACTTTAGGTGCAACTGAATAAAATGCAGTCTTCTGCTAATTGAAACTTTTTCGTAATCCACCAACCGGAATTCGGGATGCAATCATTTCATTAACTTGATAATGGATCAGTCCAGTGTATGAACGTCAGTTTTAATTGATGTCATGGTATCTTGTTGCTTGTCTATAAGGTAACAAACCTTTAAATAATAGAGGGAACAGATTGCAATTCTCTCAGGTTTTTGCATTTCAAAAAGAGTTTATTATTTACTTTAGAGCTTTTCACAAAGCAATGAGAGGTTCTGAACTCTTGACACCTGATATCAACATAGAACCATTTAATAACAATAATGCGTATACACAATTATTACACAAATAACATAAAACCGTTCGGTACCCCAATCTTCTTTTATCAATTGTTAACTTTAAACGTTGAAATAAACAAAATGGTCTAGTTTAAAAATAAATCTATGCAGCAAAATAGTACTACAGTAATAGCTCGTCTAATGTGTGTAAATTTGTAATTTCATTTTAATGTTTTTCTATAATTCCAAAGAAGGTCAATAATTTGGAAGAAAAAAAAATTACAAAGAAGAATTTTCCGGTGAACTAATTACATTTTAAGATTATTTATTTTACGAAATCATTTGCATTCTAAATCATGTCTAATTGAAATTTTAAGTTTTATTTTTACAATAAGAAATCTCATGGCGAAGTACTTCAATGTTATACAATAGTAATACTGTAAACAAATCATAAAAATTTTATTGTTCACCAAATTGGTTTTTTCTTTCTTTTTTTTTTTTGATGTATGCAATTTTATTAATATATTTTTTCGAGCGATCGGTCGATCGTGATCGAAACATTCTAAATTAGAATTATGGTTTTTTCGAACTTTTTCGTCGATGTTATTGATTCACTGTAAATATTTATGCCAGACAATAAAGTAACATTGCCGTAACCTTGCCCTCTTACATGTTTTTGTTTCTTCAAAAGACCATACACAAAGTTATTACCGGAAGCTTTTTGCAAAGTTGTAAAGTTTTGTGATCTATAAAACTTTGAGCTCATTTTTCATGCTGTTACTGAACAATTCCTTTGTGGACACAATGTCTTCAATCGAGAAAAAAAAATGATTTGAAAGGTGTCCGGATTTGCAATTGAAATTATAAAGGCGATTAACAAAATCATAAAAATAATAAAAAAAAAGTTTTATTCAAGAAAATTCTAATGTGATTTTTAAACAAACGAAATCGGTGTTCGCTGGTATAGGAAATGGTATATTTGTGTGAAACTAGTTTTTATAAATTCGGAAACAATGTAAAACTTTGTAACAAAAATTTTCAAATGGATTTATATCTTCAGCAAAATTAATATTTACATTTGAAGTGTTTCCTCTTTAAGCGTGAGGTCATTTCATATGTTAAACACAATTAAATGTGAAAGACTTAATTTTACAGAAATTAATTGACCAGAACTGTTTTTTTTGGTAAAAATAGACATTTGCTGGTTGATCATAAATTCTATTGAATGATTTAAAAACCAAAATTAATGCATGCAACTTGTTGGGTCAGTTGGTCATTATATAGTCGTTTTATGATTTTTGTTTTGGTAAAATAGTTTTACCCACCTTGGAAGTGTTCGTTTATTTATTTATTAATTAGGTGACTAAGGAGCTTCTACAACAATTTTTAGCCCCGTACGAAGTACTGGGGGCTTATAAGATTAATATGCCGTTTGTAACACGTCGAATTGGAAGCAGACAGTAAGGGCAAAGCATTTGGTTATGTTCATAGATGACGAATCCGCAATAAAAAAAATGTCCGTCCGTCCGTCCGTCCGTCCGTCTGTGACCCCTCTAGCTTGAGCAAATCACAACCTTTTTTCAAAATTCTTTTTTTCCCCGATTGGTATCGACAAAAGTAAGGTCAAGTTCGAAAATGGGCATGGTAGGGTCGGCCCTTCCAGAGCTAGGGCCCTATAGGTGTTTTTCAGTCTTTCGACGATATCTACCGAAATACGCACGCAATAGCTGCTTGTGGTATATTAAATGAAAGGTATTAACGAGTAGAACAAAGTTGCTGAACATTGTTTTTGTGTAGGATGCAACGCGAGCTTGTTGGGAGGGCTCAAAGGTCGTTACTCGGCCCTAAGTGTTTTTTTCCACATAAATCGAGTAAATCTCATCCGATTTTGCTAGATTTAGTTTTTTATGGAAGGTAATTGAATACCGAAAATAACGTGGCGAAAAAAGTTTCAAATTTGGGCCCTTCGACTAAGGCCGCTACTCGGCCCTAAGTGTTTTTTGCACATAAATCGAGTAAATCTCATTCGATTTTATTAGATTTTGTTTCATTTGAGAGATAATTGAATGCCGAATAGAATAATGGCAAAAAAAGTTTCAAATTTGGGCCCTTGGACTAAGGCCGCTACTCGGCCCTAAGTGTTTTTTGCACATAAATCGAGTAAATCTCATCCGATTTTGCTAGTTTTTGTTCCATTTGAGAGATAATTGAATACCCAATAGAAAGTTGGCAAAACATTTTGGGTTTCTAAAATAATGTCGTAAATTGTTGGTTTTATTTGAGAGGTACTTCGTACGGGCTTTCGTAATTGCACTATGCGCAATTTTAAAAATGAACACTTTCAGTAAATTTGACCATGCCCAACTGGACTTGCATTTTGGTAACAGACGCATTAGAGGGTTGTAGACGTATTAGGGTTCCGGGCGTATTACGGCTACGGACGTATTATGGTTACGGACGAAATAGGATTACGGGTCGTACGGGGCTAAGTCGCAGCAAACGCTCCGACTGTTCTGATGCCTTGTTTTTTTGAAGATTGCAATGACAGTAGTTGTAAAACGGCAAATCCTACACTTGGTTTTCATAAATAATTTTTGAATTGTTGTTCAGTAATCAGAGCAGCATTTAGGCTCTAGAAAATGGAAATTAGTACTCGAATAATATTACTAATGCATCTGCATGAATATTTGGTTATCTACGAGAGGTAAGGTTGGATCCGAAGATAATGCAAGTTTCGTCAATTTTGGTATAATTTTTTATAGTTATACGTGATTCGACGACAACAACAACAAAAATAAACGGTGCGCGGAGAAATGAGAAGAAATGTATTATGTTACATAACAGTCTCAGTTCCAGATCATTTCCGTGAATTTTGTGGAAGTTTTTAAATTTTGCAAATGTTGTTCTCCGGTCAATGCTGTTTTATATAACAAAATCATAATGAAAGATGAAAACTAATGAAATAAAAGGTGTTATTGGGTACACTTTAAACAATAGAAGTAACAGATTTAATACATGTCCTTAAACTGGTTTTATTGAATGTCGGCAAGTAAGAATTCGGTTAGACTGAAAATGTTTACACAAATCTTTCAACAAAACTGTTAGGTCAGATTTGTTAAGTTAGGCCAGGTTTCGGGTCTAATTGGTGTATTCCAAGAATTGGTTTGTTCTTTTCTTTGTCTGTAAAGTGATAAATGGTTGTTAGCTCTGGTTGTCTGTTAATTTGAAGTTACTAAGGTCTCACAAACCATGAAATATCAGACGCTAAAAGCTTAAAAATTATGGCAAATAAAGTTAGTTGATTAAGTGCTACGTATAGGAAACGTCAGAGACATGTCTGAACAAAAGAGAATTGAGATCCAAGGCTTGTAACCATAGCTCTCAGTTAATCTAATCCTGATACGAATAGAGATGCTGCAAAATCGCTTATGTTTTATTTGTCCCTAATTAAAAATTTATTGAAAAAGAATTGAGTAAAGTGACAAAACAATTCGTAGGATTCAATGCTAATAATGCCCCAAATTCTCAATGATTTCAAGCTTTCTATATCTTTTACTGATAAAATTCTCTTATTATCAAATTCTTTCACACTCGATGTTCGGCAAAAAGGAGGTTTTTTATGCATTACACCTAATATAGATAAATCTATAGAAGTTCTTGCTCTTGTTATGAGGAAAGACGTCATGGCATTGATTATCTTTTTTCGTAAATACGCACAGCAAATTAGCATAGAAAATATTATTTAAAAAAAAGCGTAAATATAATTAACGAAATGATTTTCGATATTAGTTTGTGATCGGTTGAAGACCGAAAAAAAATGGGAATTAAACACTTTGTAAAAACAATAACAACTTAAAGTGACTGACTTGCTAATGGTCAATATAAACACTAAAACGGATACTTAAAACTTAAAATTAACCGTTCGATTATCGCAGACAAGTAACTTTAATTGTTTAAGAAACGGAACATTATTTTGAATGGAGTCAATGGAATGACTTTAAGTTTTGATACTGATCTATAGAGAGTTCCAGTTCGTTACAACACAATTTAGGTCCGCAGTCTAAACTGTTCGTAAGCTGTTCTAAATTCATATACAGTGTTCCATTTCGAACAGTTAGCACACTTTTCGAACAGTTTAGGATGCGGATCACATATGTGTTATAACGAACTGGAAGACTGCATTTAAACAACTTGTACGCGCAGCCTCAAATTCAAAAACGTTTCATTACTGCATTGAGTTTTCAAGCGACTCAGGTAAAATCATGTAACCCATATTCTTCCAAACCAAAAATATCACTATTTTAGAAAAAAAAAACAATTTCTGTTATCGATATCGATATCGTTATCGATGACCTCAGTCGAGTGTTCTGTCATAATGTTTGTTGGATCTCAAAGAAGAAAAGGATTTTGAAAATTTGGATGAATAACGGAAGTAACAGAGTTTTTATGCCTCCTTTTATTAGCTCGTTTGAGGAAAAATTGGATTGACTTTGCATCGATACATAGAATTACGAATGGTTCTCTAACAAAATTTTTACTTCGACGAGTTGGACTATGTACTTCCGGACAGCACTATCTGAGAACATTGACAGATGACCATTTGAAGCATTTGATTTTTACTTCCGATTGCACCTTAATATGGTGACTGACTATTCACTTGAAATCTAACGAAACATCAAAATACAAATTTGGTCAAATATTTTTTGCTAGCGGCATAGCACTGCTCCTAGCACAAACTCATTTTTTCAACGTCATAAAACATCCGAAATTTCAATCATGTGTACGTGTTGTGTGTTTTTATTCGCACCACGAAATCATGACTCTTATCTTTACGAAAGAAATGGAAAGTCTATTTTGATTGCATAAGCCTACGAATATTTCCGAATAAGGTATAATAGGAGCAGAGCTGTGCTAACTGCAATGTCAAAGTCCTGTGTGCAATGTTCAAATTGCAAAGTAATACCCAACAAAATGTATTCTATGGTAAACCGAGACTGCCGTAATTTGCATAATAAGATTAGTGAAACTTCTTTTGCGAATTCATTTTGTTTAAATCTTTCACTGAGTCCGCCATGCAAATTACTGCAGAAGACCAAAAACATATTTTAACCATCCACGTTTTACAATAAGGGTAAGCCCGTAAAGATCAGTCGGTCAATTGTTTTCTTCAAACCAACGCACTTCCAGCAAAAGTGCTATTAATGACAGCTGCCAAATAGAGTACTAATTTGTATGGAACAATTTTACAGATTTTTTTCTGTGCCAAAATTTGTTCGATACACTGTCCAGTCTCACTACCCTATTTATAGTATTTCTCATGCTTGAAGTGCTTTGTTCAAACACATAGTTTGACCTTTTTTAGTCATCACGAACTTTTACACGCATTCAGGTCAGTAATAGTAGTCTACTGAACACACTAACTTATTATCAAAACAAAAGAAATTTTGTGTATTGAAGCTCTCCGAAGCTCCAGTAAGAGATCGGCGTAAATCCCAAACGTAATTGAATATCCACAAAGGTTAACATAGTCAAAAAGCCGTTTGAAATATCATTCATAAATCAATCACATCAATTGCATTATTCACTGTTCCGTTTGACGGTCAATAATTCAAAATCATAACAATATTAATCTATGCTCACCATCATGATCGACATTGCATTCCACTGTATTCCCAATAAACGGCAAGGCTGGTGGCCCCGGTATTTTATTTATTAATTTCACCATCCGCGATCGTTTAGCGTTATATACAAGAATCATGCCCGAGAAAATTAAACTGAATAAAATTGTGACGGGCGAAAAGTATGATAGAAAATTCACTGATTTCGAAGACACAACACTTTGGATAATTATATCCTCAAAAAAGTAGGTATGATTTTGCATTTTAATTTTTGTTTTTGTTTTTTTTGTTAAAATTTTCTTCTTTTAATTTTCAATTTTCAATTTTTTATGTCACTCCCGATTGAACACCAGATCAAATATATCTAATTCTAGAGACTATAGAGCGAACTTTTGTCTCAACATAATCATCATTCTAAAGCTGCCGAAGAACTAAAAGTACTTGACTGCGGACCAAAACTTAAAAGCCAAATTTCTGTTATGATTAAAGTTTTTTTTTTCTTCGACCGAACATTAAACCATCACCTGTAAGTGTTTGTGTGAGTATTCAAACGATTATTTAACCATTCAAATTTCCTTCTACTCAAAATTCATCATAATATTTGAATGTTGGCTTTTATTGTGTATGTGAACTGAGACTGTTTGGACAGCATTGTTATACTACCGAAAGCGAGTTTTCGTGTATCCGATTTTCAAGTTCAAAGTTGTTAATTTTTAAGATTTATTTCATTGCATTATTATGTGACTGTATGTTTATGGTGAACTAGATGTATAGATGTATTATTATGCGGTTGGTCACTATAATCTGCACTATTACAGGAGCAGACAACTTAATTATATATCTTCGTCGTATTTTAACAATGTTTTTGTCTTTTTCTGCTGCAATTAATTGATTGAATAATTGACTGCCTGATTCGATTCAATACCGTGAATATAAAACCTGTACAGCACGGAAGAAATTCCCAATGGAAATGTAACAATACCGTACGCTTACCGGTTATCGACCAAAAATATTGATCGTGTGAATTTTCATGCACCGAACAGATATTAATACTCGGTATTGCTATCGGCATGTTAACTCGTTACATTTTTCTATTAATTATTACATAAAGGAATAGACATATGTAATTATGACTGTTCGAAAATGTTAATGCAGTTTCCGTCACGTACACGTACTTATGGGAAACTAGTTGGATGGAAATCTTGTTTATGCACATTATGGGTAAATTTAACGTTACATATGTTGTGGATTTGTCATTGTAAGGAGGATCGTCACTTTTTTTTAAATGAAATTAAAATTTGTACACAAGCGCTAAAATAATCGAAATCAAAATGGTTGAATTGATAACCCTTGAAGCCGAAAATATATTTTAACGAAAGACTTTTGACTTTTCTGCCATAATTTGAACGAAAAATAAATGTTTTTATGAAACTTCTTAAAAAATAATCTCTAAAAATCAGATTTTAAAAAGACAATCTCCCGAAGAATCGACAAAAATTGTGAATTATTTTTGCAATCATCTTCGAGAGATTGTTCTTATGCTAAATAAATAGACAAAAAGAATGAGATTGTTACAACCGAGTGATAAATGCTATTTTAGGCAATAGAAGTGAAGATTGTCAATCGAAACCGTAGGGATATAGGGTTTTTCGCAATAAAGGCAACTGAAAGTCCCACTATTTCACTATGTTATTTCATAGCCACGATCGCTAAAGATAATCGTATCTGAGAAAGTCTGATTGCATGATCTTATATGCGACTCTGAAACTAAAACCATTTAATATTACAATTGGACAGTATTCGCAGGCTTACAACCCATCAAATAGAAAAATTTTGACAACATTGACCTCCAGTTAATATTATCCCAACGAAAAAACAGTTTAAACCGCAGAAGATTTCTTTGGCTGATGATTTTCTATGTTTTTTAAGAGCACCTTTTCAACGTATTTGATTGCTTCTGAAGTATTTTATCGGTTGACGAAAGACGAAAGATTTAGCATTTGAGAAATTTTTTGACTTTTTCTTTTTTTTGCCTATTTTTTCCCGATTTATTTTGAAAGATACAATTATTAATTATTCAACCCCAGAATTTGTAATTTATTAATTTATGTCAGTATCGTCGACTCTATCACCTACGGGTGGAATTGTGCTAAGGTATATTTTGACAAATCTCCACTTCAATCTTAAATTTCTCCGCGATTTTCGAGCTATTATTGTAAGAAATCACCTTTTTTTTTAAAGATTTATCTTTCGTTTACTTAGTTAACATAAATTTTATTACTGGCGATTTCGTCTAACAAAGTTAAATAATTATTAAAAATTCAGAGCTGACCCTTGAGAACTTACGTGCCACAATTTCATATAACTTCATTTAATCAAGAATTGTCCCATATGTACAAATATCATAGGACATGTCACGGTTTATTGTATCGTGGGTTGCCTGTTGATTTTTTCTTTATACAAATTTACAGTCAACTCAAAATTCATTTTTGGAACAGTCAACTCTACATTGTTTACTTTATCTCAGTCTAGTTAACTAATCAATATGGTCGAAAGCACGATAAAATTTTGAGGACACCAAAAAGAAAGTGGGACCATCAAATATAAGCATTACAAAAATGGTGATCTGGACTCGTGGAAGAGCTATAAAAATTTCAGAGAGCGATCAGGGTAGTCGTGACTAAGCAATTTTTGACCATGTCTTTCGAACCGCCAAGGCGGCCCTTCAGTTTAACGAATAATGTTAGACTTAGGGAAATAAAAAATAATCGAAATCGGTTGAGTTCTTCAGATAGTCCGTTTATACTTACTAGTGGTACGACCAACAAAATATAAATAAAACAAGGCATCAGAACAGTCGGAGCGTTTGCTGCGACTTAGCCCCGTACAACCCGTAATCCTATTTCGTCCGCAACCATAATACGTCCGTAGCCCTAATAAGCCCGGAACCCTAATACGTCTACAACCCTCTAATGCGTCTGTTACCAAAATGCAAGTCAAGTTGGGCATTGTCAAATTTACTGAAACTGTTCACTTTTAAAATTGCGCATAGCGCAATTACGAAAGCCCGTACGAAGTACCTTTCAAATAAAACCAACAATTTACGACATTACTTTAGAAACCCAAAATTTTTTGCCAACTTTCCATTGGGTATTCAATTACTTCTCAAATGAAACAAAAACTAGCAAAATCGGATGATATTTACTCGATTTATGTGCAAAAAACACTTAGGGCCGAGTAGCGGCCTTAGTCCAAGGGCCCAAATTTGAAACTTTTTTCGCCACGTTCTTTTCGGTATTCAATTACCTTCCATAAAAAACTAAATCTAGCAAAATCGGATGAGATTTACTCGATTTATGTGCAAAAAACACTTAGGGCCGAGTAGCGGCCTCAGTCCAAGGGCCCAAATTTGAAACTTTTTTCGCCACGTTCTTTTCGGTATTCAATTACCTTCCATAAAAAACTAAATCTAGCAAAATCGGATGAGATTTACTCGATTTATGTGCAAAAAACACCTAGGGCCGAGTAGCGGCCTTAGTCCAAGGGCCCAAATTTGAAACTTTTTTCGCCACGTTATTTTCGGTATTCAATTACCTTCCATAAAAAACTAAATCTAGCAAAATCGGATGAGATTTACTCGATTTATGTGCAAAAAACACTTAGGGCCGAGTAGCGGCCTCAGTCCAAGGGCCCAAATTTGAAACTTTTTTCGCCACGTTCTTTTCGGTATTCAATTACCTTCCATAAAAAACTAAATCTAGCAAAATCGGATGAGATTTACTCGATTTATGTGCAAAAAACACCTAGGGCCGAGTAGCGGCCTTAGTCCAAGGGCCCAAATTTGAAACTTTTTTCGCCACGTTATTTTCGGTATTCAATTACCTTCCATAAAAAACTAAATCTAGCAAAATCGGATGAGATTTACTCGATTTATGTGCAAAAAACACCTAGGGCCGAGTAGCGGCCTTAGTCCAAGGGCCCAAATTTGAAACTTTTTTCGCCACGTTCTTTTCGGTATTCAATTACCTTCCATAAAAAACTAAATCTAGCAAAATCGGATGAGATTTACTCGATTTATGTGCAAAAAACACTTAGGGCCGAGTAACGACCTTTGAGCCCTCCCAACAAGCCCACGTTGCATCTTACCCAAAAACAATGTTCAGCAACTTTGTTGTACTCGTCAATACCTTTCATTTGATGTATCACAAGCAGCTATTGCGTGCGCATTTCGGTAGATATCGTCGAAAGACTGAAAAACACCTATAGGGCCCTAGCTCTGGAGTGACCGACCCTACCATGCCCATTTTCGAACTTGACCTTGCTTTTGTCGATACCAATCGGGAAAAAAAAAGAATTTTGAAAAAAGGTTGTGATTTACTCAAGCTAGAGGGGTCACGGACGGACGGACGGACGGACATTTTTTTTATTGCGGATTCGTCATCTATGAACATAACCAAATGCTTTGCCCTTACTGTCTGCTTCCAATTCGACGTGTTACAAACGGCATATTAATCTTATAAGCCCCCAGTACTTCGTACGGGGCTAAAAATTCAGCTATTCTTGCCATCTCGAATTCAGCCCACATTAACTAACAGAGTTACTACTTCTAATACTACATCTTTCCCAGAAAAAAAATTCTCCTATGCACCGAAAGGGAAGGAGGAAGAAATTATAATCACATTGCCTGGTAAAAATAAACCTGTTAAATCTTCAGATTATAAATGATTTATTTGTAGGATAAATTATACTTTTGCAACAAAAATGTGTCCTACATAGGACATGTAGGACAATTTTCGAAAAAGTAGGACAAAGTAGGAAAGTAGGACACTGTGGTAGCGCTAGCTTAAAAGAAAGAAAATAATCTTTTTTACACTAGATTCAGAACGCCGAATTCCCTGCCCCTCTAGTTATTTATGAGTGGCTTGAAACCAAATTCTGTTGCCGTTCGGAGGAGAAGGTATTTCGTACCACATTTTTTATTGATATAGTTTACATTGTTTTCTGCATTGAGGCACATGGCAAGAAGTATTAACGTTCGAAAAACATTCATTCTCTTTAAAGCCATTGATTATATTTGCATAAGAAAACGTAAAGAGTAAATTTGAAATGTTCAAAGAGGAATTATGTCGAATCTATTTTAATTGTGTGTCTGAATCAAATATTTGTCATCACACACCACACACAACGCACTGTGCATGTGGGAATCTGTTTGAGTCTTTATTGAATAACAATTGATTCGCAAAACAATTTTCGTATCATAAGTTAGTGACCCATGCTCAATTTTGTTTAATTTTCAAAGAAGTCATTAAACTGGATGACAATCACAATAGGAGTTTTATCAAATGATGATTTTGTTCAGTTTTTATTAATTAAAATTGAAAAAAAAATTAAAATATTCGATTAACAATAATGACAAGCTCTGGGTAATATGGTAATACGGTTTGAAGTACAAGATTTGAAATCAACAGATTCAAAATACTTTGATCGATTGAAGTATTATACCCGATAATAATACTGGTCATATGCTTGCCATCTGTAACATGTTAAGAATATTGTTCCGATCACGGTCACGTACCTAAATCTAAGCCCAGTATATCAAAAGTGGTGCCCAATTAAAAAAAAATTGTAAAGTTTCGGTAGATGTACCAATGGATTATGACAAATCCTAGTTTCAAAGTTTAAATACTTAAATGAAAGGATCCATTAATGCACGAGCCCGATCAATGACTCGTAGCATACACAAGGCCTAAACAGTTATCCAATTTATCTTCAATGAACTTTTGTCTGATTCGGCAAGCTTTTTCTTATTGAGTTTCCGTATATATATCTGTAATGTTGTAGATCGCAAATTCTGTTTTGTTAGCTGTACAAATTAGAACTCTCAGAATAACAATCAGATGAATGATTTCTGAATAATGATCGCTGAATTTCGAATTATGTCAACACAGACTTATTAATAATATAAATGGCAAAGATATAAATGCCGTAAATTAGCAAACATGGGCAACATCAAAATTTTCTACTTTATCACTAATATTAGCTTGATATTTACATACCAAATTCATAGCTTCTACAATCAACGTTTTGCAATTCCTAAATATTGAACGTTTTCATATACTCTTCGTCGTTACATGCTAACAAACAGAGTAAACAGACAGACGACTTTTGAGCCAGGCAACGGAAAAAGTGTTAGTAGTAGATGATGTAGGTACACTCTTTAAACCAGTTGTTAATTCTGTTATTTGAAGGATGACATAAGTGGTTAATACTGTGATATCAGATTAACACTTAAAAAGACACACCAATAGTCATCACGTCTCCAAGAGATGTAGACTGTTTAAGTTTATAAAATGTTATCTGTTATCGGCGACGAAGGGTTGATTTTTTATTTATACAACAGTTATTTGTTCACCGAAGGAAAGTTGAAAATTTCATTTCGAGGGTGTTATTTGTAGCCAGAGCGCAGCTATGGCCTCAAGTCACATTTGAAAATTAAATTTCCTCCTTTTTGCCGAGATCAACACAACGTTTTTTCACAACCAAAGGCTCCCGAAGTTTCAGCTGAGGTGAGAAAATGACTATTTTCTCGACTGCGTTGTGTCAATGTTTTTGAACAATTGAAGTAAGAAATTTTCCATTCAAACATTAATAAACAAAGAAAGTAAAAGATTTAACGATTGAATGTTCGCTTCGAAAAAGGTTCAACCTGATACGAACGAGTTTACGAATTGGTTTCAATTAAAAACTTGGATGATTACATCAATTCCTAGATCAGTTCATTTCAGTTCTTAGGACATAAGAAAGCCTGTTAGTTCAGTAATGTCTCTCTATCATTGGTGCAAAGTATCTCATCGTACAGAGGCAAATGCTATAGGCCTTATCACAACAGTCGATAGAAACAGTTAACTTTATTGAAATGAATTGAAATCCACACAATGAACTTCAAGTAAGCATCAATTGGTATTTGTATAGTCTAAGTCAACCAATTTTAATTAAACTTTGTTGTGCCGATCTTACTACAGTTAGGGGCATTGAGTTTTTCGCTGATCCACACAGTTTTACCACTATGACGCACGTGTTTTTATGTGTGGATCAGCTGAAAAATAGCTGATCCACATTCATGCTGAAATTTCACTGCCTCTGACTGAACTGAAGTAAAATAATGAAGTCGTATACAAGAGCAAATCACCTAAAATAGTAGTAGAATAAAGCCAAATAAAGTCATAAAAAACGACAATGGTACACTGTCATTTTTACTTTTCATACTGTTTCAAAAGGTTAGTCAAATGTTACACTTTTTGACTTTAGCAATATGCTACTATGCTAGGTTTTTTGTATGATAGTTATTTATGCAACCGAGTGATAAATGCTTCTTTATGCACTTGCACTAGATGTGAAGATTGTCACTCGAGGCCGTAGGCCGAGTGTGACAAAACACATCGTGTGCCTAAAAAGGCAATTATCATCGAGTTGTATACAACATTTTTCGCAATAAAGGCAACAGAAAGTCACTTTTTCGTCACTTGTTGCGAAAAGCGTGTTTTTATGGAGCAAAATTACTTAAATTTTTACCGATAAAATATTCGGTAATGTTGTTATCTCATGCGTAATCGAGGTTTTTGATGCTTCGAAGTTTCAAGAAACTTCTCATATTTCATCGAATATGCTCTCATCATTCTCAAAACACCCTAAAATATGCATGCTAAAAATATCATCAAAATTTAAATTTTTCAAATAAACCCATTTTTGTGTGTGATTTTCCACTCTCTTCCATATATATGTAAATAACAGATTATCGATCTTGCTGTGAATTAATTAAAATTTGTGAAAAAAAAATCAAATCAAAATCAATTTACATTTGCGGTTTCTCAATGTCCTTCAGACATTCAATTTCTATAGTAACAATTTCTAAGTTTTGTGTATTCAGAACAGGCTATTGTTTCCTTTCCGTGATTATTAATGAACTATAAATTCGTCATAATAGCCACAGAACCCGGATATTCGGGAGATTATACTTTTATTACCATTGTATATTGACATGGTATGGAGAGTGCCTATAGCCGATGATGTCTTTTGATATAACAAAAAGTTGTGTCGTTTATCTGCAAATCAAAAATGATAAACTGGAGGTGACATTGGGTTTCTCATGGTAGAATGTTAGGTATATTGCATGTGCATCGCTTCAAAACCTTTCTATTCAGACAGTTATTCGGAAGATACGACACGATACATTTCATGTACACAGATTTTTCCTATTGAAAAATGTTTACAATTAGTACTGGTACTGTGGATGAAATTGAAATTCAACTTCTAGTAAAAACAATGCGCTGCGTAGACCGTGCTGACAGGAAACAGCTCAGCAGGAATCATTACATTAATAATAACATTCACAAAAGTACCCATGGCTAACCAATCAAAGTCTTCAACATTTAAGGAATCAGTAAAAATTTGCCGAGGCATTAAAAATGAAAACCTAATCGATGAATCATGGCGGCGTTCGTATCTTACGTGAAATATAAATAGCACATTGGTATTTAAACTCTCACTGTACGGGCACTATGAAAAATCGACCCGTGCAATTTCATCTGTTACAAAATCGTCCAATCCAATATCATTTCTTCCAATATCGTTCTTTCCAATATCGTTCTGTCCAATATTGTTCACGGTCTAATTTCATTCTGTCCATTATCTTTATGTCCAACATCTTTCTGTCCAATATCGTCAACCGTCCAATTTCATTCTGTCCAATATCTTTCTGTCCAACATCGTTCTATCCAATATTGTTCATGATCCAATTTCATTCTGTCCATTGTCTTTGTGTCCAATATATTTATGTCCAATATCGTTCACGGTCCAATTTCATTCAGTCCAATATAGTTCTGTCGAATATCTTTCTGTCCAAATTCATTCTGTCCAATTTCTCTCAGTCCAAAATCGTCAAGTCGCATTTTGTTGGACTGAATAATATTGGACTGAATGATATTGAACGAAAAGATATTGGACTGAAAGATATTGGACAGAACAATATTGTGCTGATTCAAATTGGACGGTTGACGATATTGACAGAAAGATATTAAGGTTTGTAAGTCTTTACATACTTTTGGCTATTTATGTGCAAATAGGGGATTTTTTGTTATGTGACAAGAAAGGTATTTGACCCTAGAAGCCAAAACCACTTTCAAAAAAATTCTTCGAAGTTTGTGTAGCTGGTGAAAGGTGATCAAAAAACTAAAACTTGCACTTTTCTTACAAAAATTTCTCCATCTACACGAACCGGTAACTTAGGAGTTAATTTTTTTTTTCTCTCGCATCGTCTAATAATGAGTCTTTGTAATTTTATCTGTCTATTTTTGCTGTCTGTAAATTTAAATTTTATATAAAACAAATGACACAGACTAATGCTTAGACGAAATAATAAAACCAAAAGAATTTAAGTAACTGTGGTGAAGCACAACAGGCCCATCTGAGGCTTAGGTGCAGGTTATATTCCACCCACTTATTCTATCTATCTAATGCTTAGACGATGCGAGAAAAAAAAATTAACTCCTAAGTTACCGACACCGTCCCGGCGCCCGGCTCGCATTGCGGCCCTCCGCTTCGCTCCGGGGCAATGGGCCGGATCGCTCGGCGTGTTAAAACGCTTTTTATGTGCAATGAATATTTGTATTCATTTCGTAAAAAATAAATTAAGCTAAACTACTTTACGTTACATTTCGTAAAAGGATAATTTCCCTAGGAACAAACAAAACGCCTTTATGGCGAGAAGAAAATTACGAATTAAGTTGAGATTACTTACTACCGTGCGGCCCATCTGTCCAATATCTTAATGTCCAATTGCATTCTGTCCAATATCATTCTGTAGTGAACACAGCGATTACATTGGGCAGAAAGATATTGGACAGAATGAAATTGGACTGAGAGATATTGGACTGGAAGATATTGGACAGAACGATATTGTGCTGAATGAAATTGGACGGTTGACAATATTGAACTGTAAGATAGTAGACAGAACGATATTGGACAAAATGAAATTGGACCGCGAACGATATTGGACAGAAAGATGTTGGAAAGAAAGATAATGGACAGAATGAAATTGGACGGTTGACGATGTTGTGCAGAAAGATATTGGAAAGAAAGATATTGGATAGAACAATATTGGACGGTTGACGATATTGGACAGAACGATATTGGACAAAAAGATATTGGACTGTAGCAGTTAACGATATTGGTCTGGACGAAAATATACAGAACGAAATTGGACTGGGACTAAATTGTACACTGTGTACGATATTGGACGGGTCGATTTTGCGGGTCACCCACTGTACGTCATACGTTATCTGCAGACTATTAATTTTTCATGTTCTTCAACGAAGCTTCAACGAAATAAAATGTAAAATTTGAACTAGCGTAAAGAAAAATTGAGTCTAGATCCCAGCGGTGTGGAAACCTTGTAAATACAAGCCGACTTCTTGCGATTTCTTCAGAAATTATTCGAAAATCGCACTTTGCCAACACGATTTCCAATAAGTGCATAAACTTATTCAACCGATTCGAGAGAAACGAATTACAACACACAACTTGCACCAGATATAAGAATATTAATTTCAAATAATCATTGAATGTTTACAAGGTCAATATAATATAACTCAAGACAAAAGATTAAATAATTAAGACATAGAAAAAAAATTATTTTGTTGCCGCTTAGCCGAAAAATTATTTACCAAAAAAACTTTTCGAGATTTTATTTTACGCAAAATGTGTAATTTTCAAGGTCAAATTAGCATAATTAAATTTTTAATGGTTTTTTTTTCAGATACTTTTTACAACCAGATTTGTAACTTTCTTTCAGTTTTAATCAGTATACCTTTTACGGTTAAACGATGGATATTTTTTTCTGTCGGTGATATTTTATGGAGAGAATGTTATTAACTTTACTGACCAACCCCAACTTTATTTTTAGATTCTACTCATTACAAGATTAAAAGATCAGCAGTTCATCATCGTCCACTTATTATGTTGTTTCTGCTGATTTTGAATTTTTTAGATGACGGGGCGTATCAATCATTAGATTATGTTCTTTTAACCATTGATCTAGTACTAATTTTAGTATGTGAAACCAAATCTGTTTCTTCATTAATCTTAACAGAGATTGTGTTGAGGCAACACCAGCTCATCGTCATTGTTAGTTAATAATACGGATACGAGAAAGCCTATCGCTATTAGGGAGATTGCGATTTTGACTTGAGATTATAAGTCGACGTAAAACCTGAAAATTATGAATAAACGTTCCATACAAAATGTATTGCAAATAATTATTGAAAAGTAAATTCGGAAAATTTCAGTAAATTTCGGCAATTGTCTCTACAGTAAATGTCGGTTAAATTTAGACATCTATTTTATTCAACTGTTTTTCAGCTACAGACATACAAACCAAACTGCTCATACGTCTTTTTTACGTAAAAGTAATTTTGTTTGTATAAGTGGACCAACTGAAAAACTGCTACATGTCTAAATTTCACTGACGTCCACTGTGATTTCAGTAAATTTAATTCTCAATAGAGGCCCTGGAGGTAATCGAATATTTTTGTCGTCTTCCGGAAAAGAAATTCATGTGAACAAGTTTATAAAGTTGCAATTAGCTGAGTCTGTTCAACAAAATCCTGGATCAGAGTTTCCTGCGTATTTGAAATTTCGTATGAGATAAATTGTAGGATATGTGGGATGATGTTTGATAAAAAATTATTTAAAAAAAAAAAATATTGCAACGTCAACGCAAACATTTCCTTACCATGAATGACATCATAATATATATAAACCGTCACATCAATTGGTTGTTTTTGAATCGTTCGTATTACGAACTTCGTAAACAATGCACAATTGTGAGAAAATCTTTGTCCCTATTATATAACTATAACTATAAAAACAACACAAAATTTTTCAATATGCTTCCGTTCAATTTTTTGTTCTCATTGTCTCGATTTATGTTCCTCAAATATTTTTTAGAACTAAAATAACAAAATCGACTGTTTGATTTAAAAATAAAAAAATTCAAGTGCAAGTAGTTGGTTTTAAATAAACAGTTACGATTCATTCGATGGGTTATAACCGAAAAAGGGTTGCGTAAGACATATATCTGGTTAGATGTTCGTTTTGATTTTAAATCCGCTTATGTATGGGGACACGTGATGTTGTTTTTGTTTTAAAGATTTTTTGTTAAATGTTTCGTTCACACAAGTATATGTCAATGCTAGTCACGAAAATCTCCATTTTCGCATTACGACAAACGTGGTGCATGTAAAATGGATGTGATGCAAAATGTTTTTTTTTCTGTAAATTTTAATTTGATTGAACAATCGAACATGAATTCAATTCATTTAATTTCGGTTTTACAGTAAACACTAATGTTCGATACCATAAAGTAAACCATAATACAACCGAGCAATAAAGAGTATGTAGGTACCACTACCATATGCATGTTTAACTGGAATCAATTTAGTGTGAAATTTTGTTAACGACTTCAATGTTGACAGAATTTATTGTGGATACAATTTAAATAATAAAATTTTGAATTCATTACGGCCGTTTAACACAAACCAAATTATTATATTCAGTAGGAAGATTTTCATAGAAATTAAATTAATATTTTGTTGTTGTTGTGATTAATTTTCTATATTTTCAATTGTTAAAATTGCACCCTTCATAGGCAACAAAGAATCATTTTCAAAAAATGAAAGTGAAAAAAATGACACTCGAATACAACAGATGTACACGAAGTTCGATAAAATTTCGAGCTAAGGCTTCGATTCATTTGTTGATTCGCTCACGTTTATATGTCGGGCCGACATCCGATTAGCACAGAGCGTTACTATAAAAAAACCATCTTTCTACGCACGACCTTTCCATATATTGACAAAAATCTTTGCATTTGTACATACTTTTATACCTAATACCTAATAAGACATTGCTATAAATTAGACATTAAAACTAACACAAAAACCAACATTTACCGTATTTCACTCAAAAATATAGAATCTATTACTTCTTTCAACCACTTTCAACTGATTAATTACAAATCTTTTACTTCAAAAGGTGAATTCAACATTTCGATGTATAAGACAAAAAAGCCACTGCTTGTCGCTTCTTTTTGAGGTTGTTTTCGTTACCAGTTGACTCTATAATTTCAGATGTAACATGTTTATTACTTTAGTTGTTCTTCCACTAAAATTGATCGAGTTCAACTCACTTTTCTAGACAGCTTTTTTCGGAACCCTTTGGGTTACTTAAACGCATTAACAAAACCATGCGGAAAAATCTATTTATTTAGAAACCTAGGTTAAATGAATTACATAAACGTAATTTCCGATTCGAACCACAAGCTACGGCAAATTATCATATGTCTGTTCGATCGAGCTGTTGCACCGCTATGCAGAGTAATATTATTATAACATCAACTTCGTCGGACGCTTTATTGAGCAATGTAAAATAAAACAGAGAAAAAAATAGTCTAAATAAGAACGTACAAAGTAGATGGTATCATATACTAACCGAAGAGAGTGAGTGTGAATTGGTATTAGCGCTAAAAGGAAAGAGATTAAAAAATCATTATGCATGTAGATGGGTACGGAGGATTTAAAAACCTTTTAAAAAGATTATTTTTATTTTATTTTTTAATTTTGTCATTGAATTTTTATTCAATTTTTTTTTTTATTGATAAATTATGACAACAAAGATTGATTTTATTTGAACATGCGGACATGTATAGTACACATAAAAAAATAATTTGTAATTGAGTTTAGCTATAGGGAAAAAATAGGACAAGATATTCAGAGCATCACATTTCTAATACGAAAGTATATCAACATGCGACGAAACGATTTCAATTGAAAAGCGAAAGTGAAAATTCTTAAATTGAAATTTGAATATCATACATTCAAGACACACCATTCGATGTGAATAAATCTCTTTTTTTTTTTGCTTTCATTCTTCCTTTTGTGTGTTTGCATTTTTAATTTGCTTTGATTTTCGTCTCTAAATTCCAAATAATATAAAATGGGTCATTTATTTGCTTAGGCTAATTAAAACGATATTGGATTATGTCACGTGTACTGAAAATATATTTGTGCACACATTGATCACACCCTCGGTTCACACGTGCACCACAAGTTAAAGTTAAATATTTTCATTTTAGGTGGAAAATATTTCTGACAATTTTCTGTCGAGGTCACGTGTTTCGATTCGAACTACCCGTCCACCCTTTTATTGTTCGACTGTAACTTTATTTATTCTATTTGGTTGCATTTTGAATGCAGGAAAAATATAATGTTTTAATCTACTTTAAGAGAGATGTGTGCTAAATGGGTATAATAAGAATGGTTTCGGCAAAATTACATATTGTTTTAACAAACAAAACAAAAAACGATACAAAAAAAATGCAACAAAAGAATAACGAACCTCTAGTTGTTAAATAAATAAGTAGAACTCAGGGCTCATTTTGGCTGCGGAAAAGAATAAAGATCACACCTTTTTCATGTATTTCTTTTTGTTTATTGACTCTGAATAATGGAACAATTGCGAACCTGCAGTACTTCTGCCTTCATTGGCTTCATAGATTTTAAGTAGATTATTTGCGGCAGAAATTTTTTTTTTTTGCAAATTAACAAACTATTCAATTGAAATACATTTTTCATCTCTCAACACCTTTTGGTAACGTATGACGAACAATGCTTATTTTCTTAAGGCCCTTAACAGAAAGTTTTTTTTTTAAATTTTAAAGGAAGTAATTTTATCCAAATGTAATACTAGACACAGAAATCTGAAGTGAAATAATTTTTGCTGATGGTGCCAACGGTTCAGTTTGCACTAGCAATTAAATTTATATTTTCTTACAGTCAGAGGTATTGAAATTTCAGCTGTTTTCCTGCTGATCCACACATACAATCAAAACAGTTTATACGTTTGAAGCTGCTATTACGCACGCGCGTGGTAGCGGTAAAACCGTATAAAGACGTTGCATGCTGCAATTTTACGGTCTCTACTGTAAAGAATTTGGGAATTTTGAAGAACTTTATGAATTTTTATTACCTTTTAAGAATTTTCATTAATAAAGTCGAAGCATTATAATTTGATCGATTCTATTTATTTTTTAATAATTGTAGTTTTTAAAGAAATCATTTCAAAAACATTACAGTATAAAGGCTTACACATGCGCATTAGAGCTGTACTCGCGGTATACCTGCGGGTAATCCGTTCAAATGCACGTGCTTTTATACTGTAATGTTTTCGAAATGATTTCTTCGAAAACTACAATAATTTAAAAATAAATTAAATTAGTAGAATCGATCAAATTATAATGGTCCGACTTTACATTGAAGAATTTTGGGAATTTCAGGAATTTTTAAATTTTTTAGACTTTAATTCAAAAAAAAATTGCAAAACTTAAAATTTTGCATTTAATAGTAAGTTTACGTACACGACAGAGTAAAGTTCACCAGGCAGTAGCGCTGATTTGACTAGGGACCTGAATAATCTTGTAGCCCTGCATTTTTTGCGAATAAAATTTTTCAATTTATGCCAGTGTTCATTTGAGTTCATTTTCATCCATTGTATTAGGTCACTTATTTGACGTTTCGAAAATGAACCGCTCCTGCCTGGTTTATTTTACTCTGCCGTGTTACGTAAAATAGGCCCTGATTTCAAAACCAATCATTATCTCATCAACAACAAAGTTTCCCAAAGGATGGCATATTTGATTCATACTATTACTTTGTATAGCAAAATCGGCAATTATTTTCATTTGAAATTAATAATAAAACTACCAAGGTCAATAATTTGATCGATACAGATTGTCTGGGTAATTTTTTGCCGAATTCAATTCGAGTTATAATTGCGAACTAATTTGCTGTTGTGTACACTAAACTGTGTGTATACACATACCTAGCGTATGTTTTACTACAGGGTAGTCCAGTTAGACTTTGGGTATAAAAAATCAAAAAAATGTCTGAAGAGTAACGAAATTTAAGAAAGGCGATAAAGGACCAAGGCTGTATACTTTGGGGAGGTCCATAAGCGACACCCTGATAGAATGCACAAGTTTTGTAATATCGAAATTCGATCACATGTAAATGAAAACCATAAATACGCAATTCTACGCTATTTTCATCTATTACTGACCAAAGTTAAGCTTTGATAATGAAACAGTTCAGCGCACTTCAAGTATGAGTGGTACTCTAAATAGAGTACTAAAACTGGACAGTGTATCATCGAAACGTACAACACTGTAAACACATTTTCGATGTGTACTTTAAAGTCAAACTATTGAAATTACTTAGATCAAATTTCGTTTAGACCTTTTTCACCATCTGTGTACTAGTTCAAAGTTCAAAACAAAAGCCCAAATTTTTCTGTATAGTTAGTTCGTAGCACACAAAATCATAACGATCTCTAATTTATCAAATACCCTGCAATCAACGGATCCAATTCAGCGAATATAAAACATAATACATCGTTGATCGAAGTTCATTGACAAGGTGAGCTATCTGCAAGTCATTCATTTCATTGAAAATGTTTTACTTTACAAATAGATGAATCATTCATCTGGTATCATCTAATAAACATTTCAGATATTCGATCGAAAAAAAAAATTGTTTTTTATTGCAATCACTTGAATAGAGAGAGAATTAAATCGTGGTAAAATTGATTTTTATGTAATACGACAAAAACAAATAAAAAACTAATCGTTGGCTCGTTTCCGATTCATTTTACTAGTGGAGAAACTAGAAGTGTAATTAAATGTAATCGTGTGAATATAATCGATTGATAGTTGCATCTATGTCGAATAATGATGTTCAAAAGCACTTACGAATTCGTGAGATATTAAACAATAGCAAAATGTTTCTGCTTCAGTTGCTGGCAATTTCAAGGACTTGTAAAACTTGAAACCAATCAAAAAAAATTATCCGTGTCCGTGTCCATCAAGCCAACATAAGCAAACGTTGATTAGGCTCATTTTCACATTATATATTTAAATCATACAGCAGCCGGACAAATAATCTCAAATCAGTTTTTCCCTATTTTCTTAGATCTGCTGTATGTGAAATATTGTAGCTTTATAATATACTCACACACTCAGACTTCACATTGCGTCAGGTGGAGTATTTTGTTCGAGTGTACAATTTCGATGATGGCGGAAAATTCTTAAAATCAAAAGAAATTCTTAAAAATCCTTCGAAATCCAGAAAAATCATTGAAAATTCTCAGAGGATTTTTTTTTTGAAAATTCGTTGTCGATTTCCCAAGACAATAAAGTTTTTAGGGATCATAGAACTGGGATAAAGAAGGTAGCGGATATTATATGCAGTTCTATAGCGAAACCTTAGTGCTTAATTTGCCGATGCAACAGATTCGACTTTATAGTGGATGCGCTGCGCTAGAGAAAAACATCATTTCGATTCTCAAATTGTATAAATAACTTTTATTACTGAACTTTACTTTGACATTTTCACTACGCTAGAGAAAAACATTATTTCGATTCTCACATTGTATAAATGGGTTTAATTACCTTTACGTGTTACGGCATGTTTCATTTTCATTTACATTTACCTAATCACCTAAAGCATTGTACTTACGAGGTTCCAAGTTGTTATTTGACAAATGCGTAACACTTCACTTATCAAATACACAACTTGGAACCTCGGAAGTAATATACTCTGGCATTTCGTAACGATTCTCCGAGTAATTAAAGTAAAATCAACATGCCAGTGCAGTATGAAGAATGGATAACAATTCCACTCATCCAAAAGGAACGGGAGCTTGAAGATAGATAATAAATTGAAAATTTCGTCTTGCTGCAAACAAAATGTCGTAACAGATACTTGTTGTGAGGCTGGTATGGCAAGTGTGGTATCGTTGTAAAGCTTAGACTGCAGGCTGATCAGGCATTATTATTTTGTTGCAGACAGGGTCAACCTGTGTATTACAGATGAGTCCAAGTTTCGCCGCGGATGGTGAAAATAAAAAATTTCAAAAATTCAGAGAAATTTTGTAAAAACCATGCTCGGCGTTTAATAGAGCATTAAATCCTCTACCAACAAAGAGTTTTAAAACTCCCTTCATCTTGGACATATCACGATTTAAAAATGTCGAAATTTCGACGTTAGCTGGCTGTGGCTAAGTTGTCAGGTTGTCGAGAGAAGCCATTTTAACGCGAATTAGCTTAGAATTAGTCTCTCTATCCGTTGCGATAATAATCCGTATTCAAATAGACTCATCGGTCCCGAACGGCCATGAGTGCCGGTTCTCCGAAACGGCTGGATTGATCCGCAAACTGAATGCGGTTCCTTATAGTACTCGAGTCCCTCAATAAGAACATTAAAAAAATCAGAGGTTGTGCTCTATTTAAGTTTTGTTCAACACCACCGTGTTTCAAAATTGTTCGATATTTTTACTGATTCAGGGCTGTGTGCGACTCTTCCTCATCAACAAAGATATAATGTTGCGAAGAGACATCAGACTAAAATAGTATAGACACATTCAAGGGTGCGTATATAAAGTTTTAATCTAGGTCAACTTGGTTATATAAGGATATACAATTGCATTCCATGCCGTTTTTTCTCATTCAGCACCGTAGCTAAAGTGTTTTTTTCGAGTGAGGATTTATATGAAACTCGGCTGGTTGAATAAGGGATTCTAGTTTCGGCATTGGCTAACACACTGTTATAATCAGATCGTATATGGCTACGTTGCATCTATGAAATATTGCTTTGGGATTAAAATGACACACATATGTCAAGCCAAGCTTGCGACCCGACTCATCGCGGGCATAGTAGCGGTCATAGATTACCCAAAACCTGGGCCCATCTACCAAAAATTTGCTGAATTTACTTATAAGACTTCACGATCATGGAACTGTCCACTCCATACAGAAATCTCAGGTTTCGCACCTTCAGATAATATGAACTCCAAGAACTCCATCATTAGATGGCAAGTGTCTTAACGACCTCTTATCGAAAACAGGGAAATTTCCCTGATAGAATTAGTGCAGTTGAGGTCAGGGAACACAGGATCTTTGATCTGTCTTCCTTCTCAATTGAACAAGCCTCCCAAAAACTCTACCTAGAATATTTTTTTAAACATTTATTTAATTAATTTGGTTGACATACGGGTTTTTTTGGTAAATTTAGATAAATTTAGGTAAAATTCGTCAATTTATCAGTAATTTCAGTAAATAATTAGTAATAATTAGTAAGTGACGGGATGGCTCAGTGGTTACGTACTAGCCTTCCACCAAAATGATCCGAGTTCGATTCCCTAAATGGATACGATGAATTTGTGTACATATGTCTAGCCTACATTAAGGCGAGATATCAATTTCGCACCTAACTTTCCTCAGAGAGTAATTACATACTTCGAGGCGTGGTTCGGAAGTCACGTAAAGCCGGTGGTCCAGACTGAACTTGTAATTGGCTGTAAAAGGCTGTTAGAACGGTCTCAAAACCAACAAATAAATAAATAAATAATTAATTGATATTAGGGTTCTTCCAACGCACTTCAAGCATGAGTGATCATGATGGTCAGCTGCAGAAAGTACTCTATTTTACATGAAAATGTTTGTATGACATGATACACTGTCTGTTGTCATTGTGAATTATCATCGTAGTTTAACGTTAACAACGTCATGCCCATCCGTTACCAGTGGTGGTATCAATATCATAGCATTATATAGAGCCACCTTTTATACTTGAATAAACATTGTCTCTTGGTCATTACTCTAAAACAGACGTCTTATTATTTCGGTCTGACTTAATCCCTTCCACGGATCCTGAAAGTTCTAACACTGTCCAGTTTCAATACTCTATCTAATGCTTGTCATCATCAATATGGCTAGGCCTGCACTGGCCATATGAGGCGACTTGGAAAATCACAATCAGTAATTTTATTGAATTTGCTATATTGTCGCCTTTCCATAGAGCTTTTTAGAGCCGTTTCTTCACTTTTAAGCGCCTTCTACTACATTTCACACGAGCGCCTTTTGGTAGTCAGTCCGACCCTGAATATTGTATTAATAGAAAATCTTGTAGGGCAACAATAAGTACCTCGTAAGGAGATACAAATTGTTCACACGGGTCGAGAAGTTTCGCGGGTGTGGATTTTTTGTGTGTGTCAAAATATTACAATTCTGACTTTTTTTGACCAGCAATACAAAAAAAAACCTAGCAATAGAAAGAATTTCATCATATCGCTTCAATTAAACAATTCATCACTAATATTATATTGATGCAAACATTTCGCTGTACTAAACGAACAACCCATCCCCCGTGTGCGAGATGTTGTTATTTCAATCAACTTTCATCGTTTATGACACAAAAACTAATTTTCCACATTTTCCTTGTGGAAATAAATATTAAATTCAATTCAATTCAAAATATAATATTATTACAGATCTAAGAGATTGCAGTACTCACATATTATATTACGAAAAGAAAAAGTTTCTGAAAAATTACTCCTTTATTGAAACCGACATACTTACAAACATCAAACAGAGTAACTTTGATGTAGGTTAAATGATATGATGTGTGGCAGTGTAGTAATTGTACGCAATGCCACGCACTTGAAACGTTAGCGAATATGTGTGTGCGATGTGTTCGCCTATATTGTTATGTTGTAGGATATGTTTGGCAAAATATGTATCTTCTATTTAGATCTTTCATTCTCTGTTGATTGAATTAGATGCTGTTCCCACAAAAGAAAATTGTCTAATTTTACCCCCTAGTCGTTATGCTGGAGTTTTTGAATTCGCCAGACTTTAATTAGCTTGTCCATTTGATATTTTTATGAATTAAACAGCAAGTGAACAAAGTCATATTTCAGTGAATATTGAGGAGAGATATTGCCGCTACTGCCAACCAAGACAGCAACGCACATTATTTTCATGTAATGGGTTAAAAACCGAAAAAGTTCCTGAAAACCACCTGTTTTTCCTCCAGATGTACTATTGCTGTCTTGATCCATATGCTCACATCGACTCGATGTATTTTTCAATCTAATTTACTTAAATGAAAAAACTTGTTAATTATGTGAAAACACTGGTGACGATAATCTAGTTCGCCTATATAATTCAATTAATATTTGATCATAGTACGTAAATCATTCTGTTAAAAACGTGTTTTATCCATACTTGAGTCTTCTCTAATTGGAATCCGGAACTCATGAAAAGCCAAAAGGTTATGGGCCTAGGAACGCAAGAAAATAGACAACGAAAAGATTCTCGTTTCTTCTGTTGGAATCGGATTCTGTTCAATTTCTGTTTTTAATGAAAAATGTATGTTTGTTCTAGCCATTGATAATGCGATCCGCGAAATATTTGGTGAATAAATAATTCTAATCGAAGCTGAGCTACATCGACTTTTCTTATTGGAAAGTAACAGAAAACTGGAAAAATTCAACAGCTCATTGGGTGATTACTAACTCATTCAAGAAAAAACACGAAGAAAACATTAACAATCACTTACTGAAGTTCGAAAAAGCTGTTCGTCAGTTGAAGGCTGTTGGAGTGAAACCGGAAGAGATGGATTTAATCTGCCAATTGTTGGTTACTTTACCGAGTTCGTTTGATCCATTGGTCACAGCATTGGAGACGAACACATTGAAATTAATTGCGGCTTGCAAACTTTCGGTGCCCTGTACTTTTAATTCTAGATTCTAGATTTTTAGAAATTTATTTGGAGGCATTCCTCGACTATTTAAGTATATTAATTTGAATGTATTAAACCCTGCAACGCTGACGATGGATTTTGTGAAAAGACGATTGATCGATGAATATAACAAAAGGCAGTGCAAGAATACGAAATCATTTGGAAATTCGAATTCACAAGATCAAGTAGCAATGAGCACCATCCAATGTTACAACTGCAGGAAAAATGGTCACAAACGATACAACTGCCCCAATACTACAAGGTACCGAAATGAACGGCAAGTAAATATTGCAGAAGAAGAAAAAGACGATGAAGAAAACGGAAGCAGAACAAGTTTATAAGATCCTAATGTAATACGGCAATGAATATGGCATGAACACGGACAAGATTATAGTAATTGTGATCAAAGGAATTTAAATCGGATATTAGATCTGGAAGTGAGATCGGGGATTAGATCTGGAAGTGAGATCGGGGACTAGATCTGGAAGTGAGATCGGAGATTAGATCTGGAAGTGAGATCGGGGAGTAGATCTGGAAATGAGATCACACCTTTGATTGTTGAGCTATGAATTAATGGAATTAAGGGGGTGTGTTAGATTATGTGAAAACACTGGTGACGATAATCTAGTTCGCCTATATAATTCAATTAATATTTGTTCATAGTACGTAAATCATTCTGTTAAAAACGTGTTTTATCCATACTTGAGTCTTCTCTAATTGGAATCCGGAAATCTTGAAAAGCCAAAACGAAGGACCTAGATTAACTATTTTTCTGTTGATATTGGTTTTGTCGCAGCGATATCTTTCAGTGAAATATTCAATTGTTATCTATCGGTAGAGTTGACATAGAATTGAGAAAGAGACTGATGTAGTAACCCCTTTCCTGAGCTTCAGAGCTTCTTCGTGAATTTTTGAGGTTTTCGTGATCTATTTCATTCACGAAAATCGTAAAATTTCGTGAATATTTGAGAAACAAACACAATTATTATAATCAATTTTTTGATTACAGGATCTGTTCGTATTGCGTCGCTCAGCTATGTGTAAAATGTGAGTTATGTTTTTTCACTTTCATAAAATGGACTACACTCCTCAACAAAATATTTTTATTTTCATTTAAAAAAAAAGCTTTGGGTTTCCGATGAAACAATACCCTACAAAGTTCGGTTACACTTTAACATATGATACTAATGAGCAACTTAATAAATGGTCTTCTGCAAAAATGTATTTTCCCAGGCCATTGAAAATGTACGAGTTCATTGCATTTTGCAAATAAATAAAAATAAAAAACCAAGTTCAGCTGGATCCATTCACAAGTGCTTTTTGTTATGCAAATAAAAGATTACGCAAAAAATTTTTATTCCATTTATTGAACTCCGGCAACAAAAATCGAATTGTAACGTTAATACTCGCATATATGATCGAATCATCACAAGGAAACTCTGTCCACAATAATAAAACTTTTATTATGTTAATCAGCCAATCAAATTGTGAATAAATTATTTGATTTGTCTATGCGATTCTCATGAATTAATTAAGTTAAAAGTTGGAATTCATATTATGTTATATCGTGTCTCTTGCCCGGTCTTATCATTCTCATTCCGCATTTCAAACAGACAGAAATTAGTTTCCTGTTGATATTAATGACAATAAGTCTGTGATTTTCATTAATTCTTTACATTTAGAGGAAATGGAAAAATACAAAAGAATTTTTTGAAAAAACTTCCTTTCGGAGTTTTTGTTTTTTTATTTTTATTTTTTATCTCTTCAAAGACAACAAACAAAAGACTAGTTTATTAATTCGATATTAAAAAAATATTATTCAATGTTACAGATGAACCACTTTGATATGCCATGCCACTTAAATTATATATACACATCCGATAACTCAATCCGTTCCTCATGACGACAGTGCATTCAAGGAAGACATAACGTCATCATCAAATTATAAAGAAGTCATTATACGGATAACGAGAAAATCTGTAGGCTTCTGCACATCAAACTATAATGTCAGTTGCTGGAGAATTTTATCGTTTCAGCATGAAAACAGTTTCAATTAGAACGGGGATTTACGCGCTTTAATCAGTATAAAGTGAGGAATGAAGAATTGATTTTGTTACATTAAAACAATCACAGCGCGGTACTGGTTTTTACTAATGAGGAAATTCGTGAACAGGTAACAGGTTCTCGTTACATTATTTAGATAAGATACTTGCTTCTGTTAGAAAGCGTGCTTTTGTTCACTGAACTATGCAAAACCGAAATTGTTTCGATTAGTCCTTTTTGGGGAACTTTACACCGTTTTACACACACCATTATGGTCATTATTTCACCTAATCAGAAGCGCCAAAGGAACCCCACATTGAGTTTTAACTTTTTATAGTTTACTTTGGATTAGATTTACTCGTTCCATATTTGTGTAAAATATGTGTAAAAGTTTGATTATTTTGATGGCGAAGTTCTGGCGGTTCCTGAGCATCTCAGAAGCCACAAAAACACCGTTTCCCCTAATAGCTAATTGTCTTAATCTAATGGCACCAAACATGCATGGGTGTTGTATCGATGCTATTTCCGACGTTCCGACTAATGACGATGTCTTCCAGTTTTCGCTATAAGTTAATCAATACGATCGAAATCTTAATCTCAAAATAATAAAGAAAAAATCGCTAAGCAGTGTTCGGTTCGCTCGATATGATAAACCGTAAATTGCATATTCTACATAATACAATCAGTGTACGTATACATGGGAAACAATTAAAAGTAATAACTAATAACATAATGTTTCGGTATAATTTTATATCTTTTAAACACCATCTGGTACAGGGCGTTAAATGCATACATTAATATACAATCTAAAATAGTGTCAATTTATGCCAAAATACCAGTGACATTATCTTTCATACGACCCCAAATTATACGATTATATATTTATAATAACAAGGGGGTGCTAAAACAACATTGTACTACGTACAAAGCGTGCACCATATATGGCTGTAGTTGGATGAGTTGGATGTGTATACCGCACGCATTTGTACGTTAGTATAGTATAGAGTTTCAATATGTTACAAAATTTTGCTAAGGATTCTGATTTTGTGTATATATATGTTCCGCATATGAAATAACAAAATGATATGTAATACAATCACCCTAAAAACGAGAGAAAGAGAATTGTGTGTATCATTGAAAACAATAACTAATCCCATCGCATAATGTTATCTGAGTTATCTTATGTTTGCAAGGCTAGTGTAATAAACTTGAATGATTTTTTTTTAAATTTTATTACAGTGGATTGCGTTTAAACATTTAAAGATTTTGATTTGTTTTCTTTTCCTTATGTTTTTTATTATAGCATCAAAAATACACTTTGTGTTTATAAATCATTTACGAAACAAAACGATGCGCGGTGTCTTTTGGTAGTATTATATAGCGAGGGAAAGGTACTTTCTTGAGTACTCTGCTGATCATCTGTAGATGTCTATCTGATTTAAGAATTTTATGTCGATTTTCCGTCGTAATTTTAATCGCATACATATAGAAAAATTACAACAAGCAATTGAAAGTTTGGTTGGAGGTGGTGGGAAATGGATACCCATTTCAATTGGACCAGTCAGGGCCAATTTGTTGGGAAATAATTTTATTAAATTTGCCTAAATTTCCCAAAATTTGACAACAAAAACTTGGGCAAACATTTGAAAAGTTTAGAAAATTTTAGCATTTTAAGGAAATTTATTTCCCAAAAAAGCCCTGTTACCAACAAGCCATTTCAAGGATATTTATGGGTTCTCACATAGATCAACTGAAACATAGAATCAATCCGAAAATATAGTTGAAAAGTAGTAGAAAGTACGTTTTAAATGTACAATTTACCGATGAGTAAGCCATTGGTCTTATCGTGTTTTTGGGAGTTTTATCCGTACATCGATGTACACTTGATGCGTACACTGCTGTACGATTAATCCGTACTTATCAGGTGACAGTTGTGATTTCTATATTTGACACGTGAGACGCCTACGACACTGTATATCCTCAAACAAGGTTATTTTGATGTGGTTAGCCAATGCTTAGATTTGTTAAGCAAAAACTAATTGCTGGCAGAAGACTGCCAAAACGATTCATAGTGTCATGTCAGTTTACAGTATAAACGTTCCTTTTTATAGATTTGGCCGACCTCGATCGGTAATTATATGTTTGATTAGTTGGGAAAAATTCAATTGCAGAATAAAATTTTAATAAAATTTAAAAAAAATCGGCAAACATTTTGATAATTAGAAACTGAAACTTAAAAAACACAACCATGTTACTGGTTCAATCAATGGTTCAACCGTACTTTGCTTTTCAACCGTATAAGCTGTTCGAAATTACATTCACTCTTCTCAGCAGCCCATCAGTTCAGCTATTACGTCTGAGCCTGGCAAGTAAGAGGTACCGAGTTCAAATCCAGTGCAAATTTTTTTATTTTTTTTATTTTTGCTTGTTTTCCCGTCAAAAGCCATAAAAGCAGATGATGTGATATGATTGTATCATTACGAGTCATCAAGATCGTCAATTAAGTTGCATTTATTCTTAAACTAGCACTGTAACCCGGGCTTCGCCCGGGATATACTGACAATCTTAACCACACTGACATACTAAATTCAAGTGACACTCCAAGTACACTGACATTCCTGAGACCATGCTGAGCCTCAAAACATCACTGACACTCTTAACCATACTGACATTCCCAACCACAATGCTTTCAGCATACTAAAACTCCCACTCTTTAACATATAACCACAATGACAAGACAGTCCTAGTCACACTGCACTCCTAACACCTTACTAAAACTATCAACCACACTAACGCTCCCAATAACACTGGCATTCCCAACCTAACTAAAACTACACTGACACTCCTAACCACGCAGAACCTCTTAATCCCACATTGACAAAATGTTCTATCACTTTTATTTAATTTTAGTAATTCTTTAGAAATCATAATTCCGAATGAATCTTAGTTCCGGGTAATTCCTGGGGAATCTGAATTTCTATTTAAAGTTAACATAGGTGAACTTAAGTAAAGCTAGGTGAATCTGAGTGAAGCTAGGTGAGTCTAAGAAAGCTAGGTCAATCTAAGTGATCGCCAAGAACCCAGTTTCAATATCAATATAATGAGTTCTAATTATGCTTATCCTTATTTTTACACCCATTATCACACCAACACCCCTTATCACATTCATATCTCCAATGACACTGACACAACTCATCATACTGTTACCATTTTGCAACTCAAACCCTTAATCTAACTGACATCGCTGGTCTATTTTTGAAGAATGGTGTTTTTACTCACCGGCTAAGATCACAGTTCACGGATTTTATCGACTGGAATCGGTATACGTTTATCTAAGTTTTCAATTTCATGAGTAAACGTTTCTCAATTAAATGATCCTTTGGTGATTTTACAAAAAAAAAAGATTCAGTTGAGCAGACGCACCCAAAACAGACCAGAAAGTAATTAACAGGCTTCTGTCATTAGAAAACACATTAGCCAACTGCCTTCTCTCCGTTTTTCAGGGTAAACTTTCCAAGCAAGATGAAAACGTTGTTACACAATTTTCTCAGGTTAATCTTGAATATAGATGGAGCTATTGGTGTGAGAGACATTGAATATGTGTTTTTCTAGCATATTTAGTCTTAAACAAGATTTACAACCACGAATCACAACTTCTCATGAAATATGATTGTGGGTAGCCAAACGCTCCTTAAAGAAGATAACCCAGTGACCGTAAGACGCTGTACACACAGATCCACACGGATCTCCTCGGTCGAAAGTTAAGGTACGTGACAATTGGACTGTGTATAGCTAATCAGATCATACTCTAAGTGGCCTAGCCAAACCTTCGTTACAGAGGTCAATCGAATGGCCTTTGCAGGGGGTAGCCGAACGCTCGTCCTAGATGTTAGCCCAGTGGCCGTTGGACTGTGGGTAGAAAAGCCCTCGTTCTAGAGGTCAGCGAGCAGCTGTTACACGGGGGGTAGCCAAACCCTCGTCCTAGATCTTAACCCAGTGGCCGTTGGACGGTGGGTAGCCAAACCCTCGTCCTAGAGGTTAGCCGAGCAGCCGTTCGACGGTGGATAGCCAAACCCTCGTCCTAGAGGTCAGCCGAGCAGCCGTTATACGGGGGGTAGCCAAACCTTCGTCTTAGAAGTTAGCCCGGTGGCCGTTGGACGGTGGGTAGCCAAACCATTGTCCTAGAGGTCAGCCGAGCAACCGTTAGACGGCGGGTAGACAAACAATCGTCGTAGATGTTAGCCCAGTGGCCGTTGGACGGTGGGTAGCCAAACGCTCGTTCTAGAGGTCAGCCGAGCACCCGTTGGACGGCGGGTAGACAAACCATCGTCCTAGAGGTCAGCCTTGTGAGCGTTGGACGAAGGGGTAGCCAGGTGAAGCCAGGTGAAGCTAGGTGAAGCTAGGTGAAGCTAGGTGAAGCTAGGTGAAGCTAGGTGAAGCTAGGTGAAGCTAGGTGAAGCTAGGTGAAGCTAGGTGAAGCTAGGTGAAGCTAGGTGAAGCTAGGTGAAGCTAGGTGAACCAAGGTGTAACGACTCTTCGGTTTTATTATATAGATAAACATTTAAACGTCATTGCCTGTCTGACATTTTAACGTTTTAAATGTACATAGTGTACGGATAAGTAAACCATTGGTATTATCATGTTTTTGGGCGATTGAAACGTAGAACTTTTTTTGGGTGTTATTTAACAGATACACAGTTAAAATGACTGCAACACGCGAGCTCTACGGCTTAAGTGTAGTAATATTTTCTTCTCAAAAACATGAGTTGGTTTTATATTTACTTGACGACAGCCGCTGTCGGACAGCGAAACTTTACATCAAGCCTTTGAGTAAAATATCGCAGTTGTCAATGGTGGAAATCGATTCCTCTCTGTCTACTGATCTTGTCTTCGTCTCTGATCGGTAAACTTCACACATGAAATGCATTTATCATTCCCAAAATTCCCACGCTAAAAATATCTTAAAATTAGAAAGAAAATTTTGATAAACTTACTTGTGATATTTGCAGACAAAAAGCACATTTCGCAAAATAAATCTACAGACGATTATCAAAAAAAAAAATCCTTCTGCATGTCATTCATTTCATGCATGGGATATAGACAATCGCCTATAATATAGGTCCTACAAAAATGACGACAACATTTATTTTGTTTTCATTTTAAAAATAATGCACACGTTTCAGTGTAAATATGAACGAATCTTCATTCAATAATTTCAATTGCTAATATTTACCAATGCAATCAAAACGAGACAATCCAACCACAATAAATGCAACACCGAAAAATCCATAAATTATGAAAAACTTTACACACAATGCCACATAATAATGTTTTTGCCCGAAAAAGGTAGTGCAAAAGATAAATTACGCAAAAACAAACATAAACATTATTGTCTCTTCCTTTTGTGTCCTGAATCTATTTGATCAATGAAGTAAATGTATAACTTTTGGTGATTCAAAACGCCCCTCTTTGTTCTCCTTTTATATGTTTTTTTTTGTCACATATCATTTCATATGAAATATATTCGGAGTATAGTTCAGACGAACACAACAACAAAAAAGTTACTTTACACGCTATAGTTCAGATTTATATTATCATTCAAAATTGTTTATTTTGTCATTTCTCGGCAATTTATATTATGTATTTTGCCACCCCATGTGCTGCGATGAAGTTTATTTTTATAGAGTTTTTACCGATTTTTCAACAAAAAAAAAACTTTTGCTACGAAATATTTTTGTTTTTTGTGTTTATATGCGAAAAATGCGAGATTACACTTTTAATACGCGAAAATGGTTAGCTGTTCCCTATTAACTATGTTCCATTCTTTGTCAGACTATTTTTTCCACTAAATTGAATTTACAGCTTAATAACGGCAATCACATATGCATATTTCTCACTCATATCGACCTTCAGAAAGCCAGACAGGATACCATAAAATTCTATATTTTATTTGTTCACAGGTACCGATTTATTGGAAGCTTATGACTTTGATTTGATTTTCAGAATAATTTACAAAGTTCAATCGGAGAATTGTCGTCATTAACATGTTTAGATGCGTTCATCGAAGAACTAACGCATCTCACATTAATGTCTGGTGATGTTCTTTATTGAAATTAATTTTTCTTCACTTGAAATTTGCATAGATGTTTACCGATTATATATTCATTAATTGATTTGTACCTGATCCCAAGTTAAATAGATTCTCTTGAAACCGACATAATCACTACGTTTTCTTAGAACAGTTTGCTCTGCAAAAAACCGGGTTTTCAAACTGAAGATTGCAAATTAAATAGGATGGAGGAAATGTGTCTGCCACAATCGATTCCAATAATAATCTCCAACCCCATGAAACCTCCTTCCAGTCGTTTACCACAAGAAAAATGCTACATTTCATACGTAGAACATAATCTGCGAATAAGTCCAACATTTAATCTTGTCGTTCTTAATTGAGTCATCTAATAATTAAATTGTTATAGTTTTTGGAATAAATCCTCGGTTTTGTTCAAAATTACTTTATTAACCAAATATTTCGGTCACGTTTTTAGTGACCATTATCAATGGCATTCCTAATGAGTTTGCTGCATTACAAATACATTGTCAATGAATGAACGTAAAAATTTGCGTAAGTACACATGGCGGTAAAAATTCTACCTCGTCAACCTGAGTTCTTACAACAGTAAAATATCACCATCTCGGCAATATCACAGACCGTCTTTAAATTAATTACACACCAACAGAACACTTGCAAATTAAACGATCAAACAATCATTCTCGTCAATAACATTGGATCACCATCACCAATGTTCGCTCGGCTAATAATTAAATCATCGATGCAATAAGACACCGAAATTTTTGGAAACTGGTCAGTTTTCAAACATTGAGACCTTTATTGCTTATTGATACTACAATCAGCATTGTTAAATTTAAGTTGAAAAAATACGGCTCTCGCTACTCTAACTCAACATGTATGGCAAATTGTGTCTCAACCTTTGAAAAAGTACTAACCATTACATGTTAGTTTGCCCCTTGCGAAAATGATCCATTTATAAAAAGTTGATAATCAACGTTCGCATGGGGTAGATATGAACTCGAATACATTGAATGCTGCTACGTAATTTATTAATTCGGAAACAACCTTGTGATACTCGCAAACTCACTCTAGTCCTTTTGAGCAACTTGCTTCAGTACCTGTCTTTTCAGCTCTTCGGCTCGGATATCTACACTTGTAGAAAAGACAGATCGGATAGAGTAGAGACCTTCAATATTATTAATTCGGTCAGTAAGTAAACCATATTTTTAAAGTTAAAAATCTGAGACACACAAGTTCTTAATAGACAATGTTTTAAAGCGAAGTACAGATATTAACTGAACGACGAATGATATTTTCATGCAAATTTATTGCCTGACACAGTTTATTCTCAGTCTTAAGTAGCAAATTATATTACCTGTGGCAGCCAGTGGTGTCTTGGTTGTCCCTTCCTTTTTCCCAACCTGACAGAGTTTTCGTTGAAATAAATCTTTTCATCAACAAACCATGTCCACATCGATAATTACGAAAGATTTTTTTATTTCTACCACAATAGGAAACCATATAAAAGATGAATAATCGATTTTTATCAAATTAACCGCATTAAAACACTCTTATGTGCAATTGGATTGGGTTATTGATATTGACCCTTCTCATCTATTTCCTATAAAAGCTCCACTTTACCATTTATGTCGCAGTTCACTCGTTAGAATGTTACTTAAAGGTGTTCCAATAACAGCGCTGTTATTATTCGTGTCAATTGGCAGAGGTGACGATGGATTCAAAGCTGAGACGAGGCAGTTTCCTTTTTCTGCACTCATCGTTGCAAATTACAACAATTCAATAATAAATAATCTCGGTGAATGGGATTGCAGCGGCGCTATAATCAGCGATAAATTTGTGATCACAGCTGGACTTTGTGTTGAAGGAATTCAAAAGTTTAGAATCAAACTTGGTGAGAAAGGCGAAGTACGTGACAATGAAGATGAATATATCTACGACCACATCATTCATACAAAACCAATTTACTCCATAAATCATATAGTGGCCCTGATCGCGTTGAATCCAATATGCAATTTCACTCCCGCAATTCAACCAGTACGCATACCAGTCAATCCAGCTAACGTAAATAATTGGTTGATTGTAGCCGGATGGAATGCAAATAATGAAAACGATTTAGAGCTTCAATGGTTGCCTATGCGAGTCATAAGCGATGCAGACTGTAAGGCTGTATACCCTGCGATCGATATGAGTACTGTGATATGTGCTCGAACGGACGAGGTCAATGGTAAACATCGCAGTTTATGTGGGTCTCTCGGTTCTGTTCTCGTAGCTGAGAATAATACGCTACTAGGAATTTCCATCTGGCAGATTTTCTCACCTTGTCAAGATGGACCACAAATATTTGCGAGAATTAAATGGTTTAATCCTTGGATTAGCGCAGCCTTTGAAATAACCCGCGGTTAGTCAACTAGATTATAGTCTGTTTTTGACCGTTTGAGAAATCAAAAAATAGAAAATTTGGACAATATAGTAAAATCGAAGAACTCACGAAGTGGGCGAAAAGGTGAATGAAATAATAATTCAGGAATAGATGCAATTAATCACGGCAGAGTAAAATAAACCAGGCAGGAGCGGTTCATTTTCGAAACGTCAAATAAGGGACCTAATATGACTGTATGAAAATGAACTCAAATGAACACTGACATAAATTTAAAAAAATTATTCGCAAAAAATATAGGGCTACTAGATTATTCAGGTCTCTAGTCAAATCAGCGCTCCTGCCTGGTTAACTTTACTCTGTCGTGAATTAATCAGTCACTCGATGAATCTAATAAGTCAATTATTGTCTAAATGTAAAATTGTTTTTAAAAAAATGTCGGATGAAAAGCTTAATCGGAAATTGTTGATCTAATAGACCATAAATTCGAAAATGCTCATTGGAGCAGGAACGTAAAGATTTTTCGTTTAACTGTTTCCCACATCCTACTCCCTTTGTATTTTTTTTCTCCGGAAGACATTTTGAACAATTTTAATTGGCGATGACAAGCATGTAAGTTCGGTCGAATATTTCCCAAACCATTAATAAACAGAAAATGATGTTGCGATTACATTTTTGGCTTCAAATATCACCCGAGTCATAGCACTCTCAAGCGCCTAAGCTGACTTTGACGTAACTCAAATGCTTGACAGTGCTATGTCTGAGTTAAATGAAAATCTTTTACTTCATTAGTTCTGACTTATGTTTTGTCGTCGGTCTATAGCAGTTAACTAGATTTTATTTCAACACCACTTTGTTGAAATTCTTCTAGCAGTCAAAGTCAAAAGTAAAACATTTGGAACCAAAAAAGAAAATTCGATATTTTAACTAACTGAGAAACTGATCACAGTCAGTTATGTCTCACGAAAAAAAAAAAAAATCACAGTCAGTTGGGCAGATGCTCCCAACGACATATACAGCAAATTGCTACCATTGTAAAACCTTCTGTGGCTGTCTAAAACTAGTCTTTTCCTTGGGACAGCGCCAGTGACCAGGTTATTTACGTATATGGGTAACGCTTTCAGATGTCAGATGTCTAGGAAATACAGAGGCTACGAAAACAAGAAAAAAGGTTTTTGTTTATGAATCGTGAATCACCGAAAACATTTTAGAAGATGGGAAAGTCGTGGGACGCCTGAAATACCCTCAAAAGTGCCGTTCCCATTCTACTGATTCATAAATTACATGCAATTGTAATCCCATTGTAATTCTCGACGAGAATAAAATTAGACAAATTTCCGAAACTTGAAGGTTTCCATCAAAATTTCCATTGGCCTAATACACTTCGATGTGCGTATATAACGGGAAATGATCTCCAAGAACAGCATGTACCCGTTTGTTTCCTTTATGCCAACGTCATGATTTGATTTGTATCAAGTCATTGCGGAAACGGAATGAATTTGCTAAATTAACAAAAGCGAGGACGTGATGAGTAAACTTTTTTCTTCAAATAATTCTGTTGTTCAAAACAATTAGCAATGATTCGATCCTACCTGTAGAACTGTTATACACGCTCAGAGCTTTTTTTTTCGTACAAAAAACGATAATGCAGTTTTGCTCTGCATGCCGATATGAGATACGAAACATACGAAATGTCATCTGTTTTCATATCAAAGGGGAATTAAATTGATGAATTCAATAATTTCGTGCGAATTATAACGTGACATAAGCGAATAAACTCAATTTATGATGGAAATGGAATGAACGACGACCGTAATCGAATTCGAAGCGGAATTTTGAGCATAGAGTTCTGCTTTGTAGTGGGATTCGCAGTTTGTTGACAGTAGTTGACACATGGACTTGGATTCTGTTTGCTAACAACTAACAAACCAAACTAAGTCCGCGGTATACAAATAACAGAAAATTGTATTTTCCCAACATTTCGTGTGTCCGGGTAATTGACCAGGGAAAATATTTGTAAGAAAATGGCTGCAACAAGAGAACGGCGTGGAAATGCCGGCAGTAAAATGTCCAAACTATTGGACGAAGAGGAAGAAGATGATTTCTACAAAACATCGTACGGTGGTTTTGAGGAAACGGAAAACGATCGCGACTACATGTAATTTGTGAAATGTTTGGCTGAGTCTAGCAGTGCCGATCTAACCAGTAATTTTCGATAATATTTCAGACAGAAGAACGACGACGAGGACGATATAGTGGACTCCGATTTCAGCATTGACGAAAATGATGAGCCGGTGTCCGACAACGAAGAAGAAACAAATAAACGGCGGAAAACAACTAATAAGCGAGCGTACAAGGAACCACCTCCGAAAAAGCCAAACCAGACCAAGGACCCGAAAGCAAAAGTGAAAGTGAAGAAGAGCATCACAAAGCGACTGAAAAGCAAGCGGTCAACATACACCGTTCTGGATTCCGGCAAAATATCACTAAGAAAATCGACAGCACTTAAATCGGCCGCCACAGAACATCGAATCAAAGCGAGAACAGAGGCTGCCAAAAAGAAACCGAAATCAAGCAAGTCCGACGACTGGATTCCGACACAAGAGGAACTGTTAGAGGAGGCGCTAATCACAGAAGAAGAGAATCTGGCATCGTTGGAGAAGTTTAAGCAAATGGAAATCGAGAAGAAGAAAACCCGTCCAACGAAACGAATATTTACAGGACCGACAATTCGGTACCACTCGTTGTCCATGCCTTTGATCGAAGTATTACCGAAACGTACACGAGAAAGTAATCGGGCGGTCGCTGCCGCTTCTACTGAAGAGTCGACTACAAAGACTGAGGATAATGAGTAATTTGGCTGGTCCACAAAATTGAACGTTGAATTGAATTCGAGTTTTCTTTTCTGTGAATTTCAGAGGACCCAGGAAGTCAATAGCTGTTTCGACTGGACCTCGATGTGAACGCACCTTTATCACATTCGAAAATGACATCAACGAAAGTGCATTCAATTCCATATTCACTCCGGCCAAGAAGCGTCGTAATGGCAACTACATTTGCTCCATAACCAAACTGCCAGCTCGGTATTTAGATCCAATAACTCGGCTTCCGTACAGAAACAAGGAAGCATTTAAGGTCATTCGTGAAGCATATTATCAGTATCTAGAGGCGTGGGCCGATCCAAAACTCGTCGATCTGGATAAATGGCTGGCTTTTCGAGCGAAGGTACGTCATATTAACGGCAAACAATTTCGAAAATTTATTTTAATTTTTGGTCTTGGAATTTGCAGATTAAAGAACAGCGACTCAAATCGAAGAAATTGAACCATGCGCAGAGTGTCTGATTTTTTATTAAATTTTAATTTTATTAAAATCCGAAGAATCACGAGCGTCTTTGATTTTTCTTGATTTTACAGACGGCATTGACGGCATGCAAATGGCTGCAGTGAAACTCGGGGTAAAGTAGCAATCTTCTAACCATATTATACTTATGTACTTAGAGCCTTTGCTAACCCAAGGTTTTGGCTGACTCCACTTATTTTCTTTTACTCCACATGTTCCTGGAATTAGTGTGTTTTCCAGGTAAAATAAAGTTTTGTACCTTCGGAATATTGAATGTAAGACTTTTCCAATTAGCGGCCCCCAATCAACAAATATCTTCGACTAACCAGTCTATCCATCACTTTTGTGGCCGTCTTTTCGTTCTACGTCCTTCAAATTTCCTAGCAAAAATTCGTAAGACATGCAAACAATTACAGTGCCTTTCAGTCAGAGGACTTCGAAGGAAAAAATTTCTATTTAATCCATTTGCTAAGTTTAGAAAAGGAAAACTGGAAGAGCTCACATTGAGTAACTGTTCGCTTGGTAGTGATATTCACTTCTTTGATAAGTACAGTACCTTGAAGGTTTTAAATATGTTCGGATGCTATGGCATTAGTTCCATTGCCATTGAACGTTGCTTCAAAAATATTCAAGGAATTACAAGTTTTACTTGCAATGACAACCTCTTTACTTTACTTGCTTTTCTTGCCCAATTTAGAGAGACTAAGTCTTACTTATGAAAGCGGACACGAGAGATTTAATATGTTGTCAAAATTGCCGTCACTGCGTTGTTTGACAATGTGTTGTGATGAAGACAATATAAACGATGTGCTGGTCGACATTGGTAAGAGTAATCGATTGGAAGAACTGGATCTGCGCGGTATTGACATAGATGAAGAAACGTTCCCTCTAATCAAGTCACTTCCAAATTTAAAAATATTGTCTGTAATCTCGGCAAGTGCAGATACTACATTTCCAGAGTCTAAGGATTTTCCGTCTAATCTCAAGACACTCACATTGGAAGGCTTTCAGATCGCTAACGGTAATATAGCGTCACTAGTGAAAAGTCTTAGGCATCTCGAAAATTTGTTTCTAAGGAGTTGCGAGCTGCTGCATCACGATTTGTGGCTCAGCGATTTTGATTTGATGACTAATGTAATAATTGAGGTTCTAACTGAAGGCAACCTTACATGTCGAAGTTTAAATGTGACGATAGAGGCTGAATATGCAGATGCACCAAACGTAAGCAATTTTAAACAAGGAGGAAAAAATAAAAGTTTTCTAAACTGAAATCATTTATCTTATTTACAGACAACTAAATCAATCGGAAGTATACGGATCACCAACGATGTGCAAGATACAAGTTTGTTCAAAATAACATATCCTGGAATGTACTGCGGGTTACCTGAATGTGAGGTTCGCTGTGGATCATTTAGTGATTAAAGTATTTTACTTTACTAGTGAGGTAATGTGGCCTTTCCCTCACTAGTGAAGACCCTTTCCCTCGCTCGTAAAGTAAAACGCCATACTTTACACGTGAAATAATTTGATATCTCGTGTCACGATGAGTAAAAGTACCTCGGGCTGAAGCCCTCGGATACTTTTACTCATCTGGATACGAGATATCAAATTACTTCACTGGTATAGTAATGTACTATAATTACACAGCACCCCACGGAAACGATTCGTTACTTGATGACATATGCGACTATATTTTTGTTTCCGCTGGGCTTCGCGAGTGAACGCTCCAGTGATTGTTTGGACACTATTGTTTTTACTGGTTGGTCTAATAAAAATGTCCCACCAAGAACCTAATCTATAGTTCTTCATTGAATATTATTTGTAACTTCGTATGTGAGAATTTAGCGAAAAAATTAAAACAAAATCTTTAGTTGAATGATTGAACAGTGTTCCTTTATTGTGTTGAAATGAAAAAGGTTATAAGAGTCTTCAACAATTTGTGAGACTGAAAAATAAGGATTTAGTTCCCGAACAAGACAGAGAACTAAAGAAACCAAAAAAGAAAAACAAGAAATTCTTACAAGCGAAGTTTCAGTGTCGAATGTTCAAGATTGTGAATCACCTTCTTGAGATTGTCGCACTGTTTATACTGTGGTCTCCTTTGACTGTGAAATTTCAAGAAAAAAATTTCTGGATTTTAACGATTTTTCGAATTTTTGAGAAATTCGAATTCGAATTGATCCATCCGCGTTAATAATTCGAAGTCGGAAAAACGTACATCGTGGCCACCGAGAAAAACGGATTATCAAAAGCGGATGAACTCCCAACCGAATTTTCGAGTTTGAATTTCGAACAGCTCTAAAAGATGGATGCCGCGGGCACGCAGCTGACACAGACAAAACGAAATCTTTTCTTGGAGTAATTGACACGTGCCCGCGGCATTCATTTTTCAAAGCTGTTCGAAATTCGAACTGAATACTCTATACAGCCGGCGACTTCGGACCCCGGAGAATCTGGGGACCACCATTCTTTTAAAAAATGAGAGTATGTTCAACAAAGCGTTTTAATATTCATTATAGAAAACTTAAAATTTACTAAAAAAATGCCTCAACCAATCAACAAGTACACTTCTTCAGTTTATCCAACATTGTTTTTCGGTACCGTCTAAAATCCTGATGCGTTTCAATGTACCGTTTACATTCTTCCATCAGTCTCAACAAATACTCGACCAACACATCATCATCTTTCGCTTCTATGGCATCATCTAAACGCTTCTCCCAAATGTACGCTGGCATCAATTCTTTCAGCTCGTCATAGCTGTCCTCTGTTCGGCTGTCTTTGTCGTTTAGCTGCTTATCAGCTAGTTCGTAGCATTTTAGTGTCTGTAGGGCTAACGATGCTTTGTTCGTTTCGAGGAAGTGACGAAATATCTCTTTCGCCTTTTCATTGCTGACTAGTGTGGATACGTTGATGAATCTGACGGAAGTAAACATTTTTCGGTTATTTTCAATCCGTTATGTGAATACGTTTGAAATGAACATACCGTTTGACTTCATCTTCGGTGACGTTGTAACGACCCGAGAAACATCGTAGTATTCGATTCGTTGGGCATTTTGGTGATGATGGACGTTTCTGTTGACAAAAGAGAGCGTAACTATAAACAAAATGGTAAAATTGGATTGTTTTTAGATTTTATACTTACTTCAGCTTCAGCCATATTCTGAGTGGCGCTAAAAAGCAAATTCTAATTGAATCTGGAATTAAAAACAAAGATTTCCATTAGCTTTTCGATTTTTTAAAGTGGAACATTACTGGAGGTTCAAATTTCTCTCAATAGATGGGACAACTACTTAACAATAAGTGGAAAGACCATCCTAAAACTGTTTGTTCTTTTGATGTCGAGTCAACAAGTGCAAAATTTTATTTACTTTCATGGTCTCAAAATAGACTCTGTATTTCTTTCGTACAGACAGGAATCATGTTTCCTTTGTGTGAGTTAAAATTAATACACAACCCATGAAAGGGTAAACTCATACGTATGAATAAATTTGGATGTTTTTCGATGTCAATACCAAGAAGAGTTACGGTATAACGGGAAAAGTGTTGAGTAGAAACTTTCGGTAAAGGATTTTTTTTCGAAAGGAGTGAACTCTGCTGTTTCGGTTTAAAAAAACAGTAGAATAGTCCTGTCTAGCTGACTCACTTAAAAATGCTGTTCCATACCTGACATTATATTTCGCGAAAATGTGAGAAGATCTCTTTCGAATCTGATAATAAAGGCTAGGACACTGATGTTAATCAACAAATCATACTAATTTGACTAATGTTTGATGAATGTACCAATAAAACATCTTAAAATAGAACTTATAGCCACAATTCATGGAGGGATTCTTTTGAATTTCAACTGACCGAAATCGGCGCTATTTATTCCGAGACTTATTTATATATGCCTAGTTAGTGCCTATGCCCCAAAACCAGTCTCACATATTTTTGATCTTCCATACCTGACTGGTTGTAAGTGGCCAAAAGTCGAAAAATTAGGTTTCGTAGTCCGGATTTCATTTTCTTAAGGTGGTGAGGACACGGGCGTGTATGGGTTCGTTGGAAATCTGAGGTCGAATACTTCTGGGGCAAATATTACCTTCATAAAATTTGGTGATAAACGGCAGAAAATATGACTTCCGGAAAATTTCTCAAAATCGATGTAACCTCGGTGAACTTTGATGAGTGCTGTGACCTCACTAATGCAATTAGTTGATTAAATTATTACTTGTTATAAATGTGGAGGACCTCAGCCTTACAGCGATACGCATATTTAGTAGTTTGGCAGAGTGAAACACACAGTTTTCATCTGTTACGTAGTGACGTGCCAAACTACTAAATATGGGTATCGGTGGAAAGCTGAGGTACTCCACATTCATAATAAGTAATCATTTAATCAAATAATTGCATTAGTGAAGTTAATCATCAGCTTTCCAACGAATCCACACACTCCCGTGTCCTCGCCACATTACGGAAATGAAATCCGGACTATGAAATTCCATTTTTCGACATTTGGCCACTTACTACCAGCCAGGTATGGAAGATCAAAAATATCTGAGCCTAACTAGGCACCAAGGCCTTACTAGACATACATATAAAAGTCCCGAAATTCAAAAGAATCCCTCATGATGAATTGTAAACAGATGGCGTCTTAAGGATTTTTCAGCTTGTGGAACAATAGTATGTACAATAGCTAGGATAAAAAGAAGGAAAATAGAATTTTCGTGTGAATTTTGTTGATACTAGGCGAAGTCGAGGTTAACAAACGCACGAAAACAAGACGTAATTGATTTTACATGCTGAGGGCTTCGAAAGAAGTGTTTGAAACAAGAAAAGTACGGTTTTCGTCGTATATAGCCCGTAAAAGTCGAACTTCAAGCACTACTAAATTAATTAGTAGTAAAAGTCTCGTTTTCGTTTTCGACTACTCCTCGGACCAACAAAATTCACACAAAAACTCTACTTTTCATCTTTTTATCCGTAGTCATGTAGATTACTAGTTTTCAATTATTTTTCAGGCCTTTTTCATGTACTGTGTACTCACCATAAACAATAATCGAAAGGTTGTATTGTATCTGAAAGGCATACCGACCATCACTAGATTTATGCAAATATGCATCATCTGGGTCTTAAGCTATGTAACCACTGTGTATTCTATGAATAAATCTACCATACTTGACGATACAGAATCAATTTGTCGATTTTATTGTTTTCCCATTTTCAATTTCATGCGTCTGGCATCCCTAATACTGTATTTGGAGGTCAAAAATGTAAAAAAAGGTTCTCTGTTTTCCGTATTGGAATGGTGTTTGTATTGGTGTTTATTCCCTTCGACAGAGATTTATCCTGTGATTGTATATGATCGAGTATATGTTTTATGTTATATATAAATGCATATAGTGTGCTCTATGTGCCTTAACACTAAATTGACGATGTAGAACGTTTTTGGTTTTGAAAAGGAAAACATCTGCATCAGCAAACAAAGAATTAAAGTGCTCGTTTGAGTTTAAAAAAATTTATAGTTTTGTGAACAATTTCGAATCAAAGTGGAAGCTGCTCTAATAAGTGAAAATACTCGCTAAAGTATTTAGTGTCTACTCAAGTTACATTGATATCAATCAATTTCGAAAGAATTCAATCAATTTCTCAAGATCGTGAAATCCAAACAACATTCAAAATGGTTGACTCGTCTTGTTGTGGATGCATATCATTGAAGCGCGGTTCCATTATCATTGGAACGTTTACTGCTCTACTCTCCGCTGCCCTATTCATTGTTGGCCTAATATTATGGTTCGGTTATAACGGCAAAAGAACTGTATTGGGAGACGATCAACTTATGCAATTCATGCTGTGCATTTCCCTGACTGTGACTATTGCGTCAATATTCTTGCTATGTGGAATCCGCTACGACAAGATAAAATTCATCAAAGCGTGGCTAATTGCTGATGGTGGCCTAATCTTCTATGCTATTGAACGAGCCTTTCACCTATCGGAACTCGAGAACCTTTCATTCCTGGCATTCATTGGAGCATTTCTGGCATTGTCGTGCTTGTGTTACATTTGGACCGTAGTCGATGCGTACTATGTGGCATTGATCAAAAAACAATTCAACAAAGATGCTGAAGATTCTGAAGTTACAACACCAGTCGTCGATACACCAGTATGTAAAGACAACTTGTACACCGAACTAACAACCAAATGAAGCGCATAAAAAACATCGAAATGAAAATACCGGGAAATGCACTACACCCTTGACTACAACACCACTACATCTACAGCCGTTTGTAATTATGTAATACGACAACCATACAGATTTTGTGACACATTTTGCTTCGTTCATTTTATTAAAAGAAATTTAACTGACTTTGGCTGTTTATTTATTTTGATCTACAAAATAGTTGGTTCTGCAGAATAATTTTGGTATTTTGTTCGCGGAAGTGTGAAGGAAGTTCTTGTTCTTCATAGAAAGGATTTCTATTTGGTAGGTTACAACATTTGTACTGGCAGTACCAGTCACTACATTTTCATTTAAACTGGAGTCTGAGTTTTCCAACGATTTTTGGCGGAAACATTATGGGGCGGTAGGTGTATGAAAAGTAGTAAAAGATGTCAAAGTTGAAATATGAATTTTTGGCCACCAGGCGGAATTCAATCAGATTTTCATCAGAGAGCGAATTTTGGCTTGGGTCTGAAATCGCTTTATTATTGCGTTGATCACATTTGCAGACATATTTAAGAGGGAAACAAAATTCTGTTGGGAAATATCATTTACTTAGCGAGCATAGATCTAAAGAATTTGATCTGTAGTTTCAATAAATTCATTGAAGACGTCTTTTTGTAAAGTGAAACATTATCAGAAATAATATGTCAGACGGTCTTACGAAGAGCTAAGTTTGATCGCTTGTTTCTTTAATTCACATTTTCACAGCCCGAAAATAATGACACAAAATCGAGTATTAATTTTGGGATTCGTTTAAACAAACCTACCTTTTCGTTCTGACCTAACGATATTTACTTTTACGAAGAATTACGGTAATTCAATTAACCGAAAAAATTCTTTTCGCATCGAGATTAAACTCCAAATATTATAATTACATCAATTACAACCATTCTCTATTTTATGTTGTCTGTAGGTATAATGCGAATCCACAGATCTTAAATCATAAATCATTAGAGGTTTTTTTTACGTTCGCGTTACTTAAAGTCATCATCGAAACAAAGGGTCATAAGCGAAAAACATTTTTTTAAATTGAAAATGGTGCTGGTTACGAACAATCCATTAACCGAACGAAAATAACTGAACAATAAACAGTCGCTGAAATAAATGGTACATACCTTGAAACGATTTATTATTCGATCTGAAACATTATTTCGGTAAGTTTGAATTTTAATACGAAAAAAAAAGTCTCAAGATTATGCCTAACAGTCAGACCAATTCAAAAACCGGAATTATTTTTGTGTGTTTGCTCTGCAACATAATTTGGTTACGACTTTTCTATAAATTAATTATTTGAATAGTTTTTTCTGTGTGTGTTCAATTCACTTTTTTTTTAATTTAGCGCTCTACTTCGATGAACCATTGCTTTGTATCGGTATTTTACGCTTGAGTAGAGTTCCTTTCGATGGCAAGAAATTACAGCCAAGACTCTAAGGTAAATATTGGTGTGGATATTATGACAGGATTTTATTGACCATGATTCGCATGACTACACAAACCGTCTTTTTTTCCTTCAATGAATTTAGTCGTACAATGAATAAATAATTTTCGAGAGTATAATTATGGGCTATTACAACTAGGCCTCTAGAAAAATTGTGTTAATACAAAAGGTAGGTAAGTCACACGTTTTTGTGTATCGTCTTCATTTTATGTGATGCTATTGTTGGCAGGCTAACAACGAATGTCGGCACAATTAAACATGCGATCGAAATCGCATTCCTTCAATCATATCAATCAAATGGTAAATATATTGTTTCGGCAATGTTTTCATTATTAAGAAATAGAGAATTTACATTACGGCTTTTTTTCTTCGTATTTTTGCCCTACCTAGAATACAGTTGAAGGCATCCAAACAACTGTTTTAGTCGCTCTCAATCAGCTGGTTTTTAATTTGTGTGCACGAACGATTTTGCACGGTTGTCAGGAATCATACAACGAAAGAGGACATTTTACAATGAGGTCAATCTAAATGTAGAATCAAATTGTCGTGTAATTCAATTTAATCTCTACAAAACCAAAGAAAGGATCGCTGGCATACAATGAGCGCGATGAGCACAAAACAGTGTCTGCATATTGTAGCTTTTCTGGTATATGGTACTGGAACATCTAAAAGTGCTTAGTGTCAAATTTAAAACATTTCCGTCCTAAACATGTAGGCTCACCTACGATACACTTTCTGAGATTTACGAAGAGATATGAAAGAATGGTGAAACATTTATCATGTACAGTACATTCCCTTCATGATAGCTCGATGGAGATTCTCTTCTTCCTGGTTTTAGTTTTCTAAAGCGCCAGACAGCCTAAGATGAAGTGCACGTGCAAATAACTTTATAGGTGGAAAATGCTACAGTGAAGGACTGTGCACTTGCATTGCGAAGTAAATTCAGCCTTCAAGTGGTAAAGGAATCAGAAACTATAATTAGCAAACGCCTTGGAACATACCGTTGAAAACGTTCAGAAAATGTAAATGGAAAGGCGAATGACTAAATGTTCTTAACTGACAAATTTATCTCCGATTACATCTTTGCTTCGTAAGTGCGTTGCTATTTCTCTTACTCATCGAAACTACCTCATTTTTAAAATACACAATTTGAATTGTGCTGTCTAATGTGCCGAATGTATGAATGGCACATTGAGACAGAATAAAAATAATGTTTTTCCTCCTGAATTCTGTGCTTGTATAATTATTGGTTTGATGTTCGTCGAAGATACAACACCTTGCCATTCTGTTACAAACATTTTAGAGGTTTGTTCATAGCTAATTGAATCTCCATACATATGACCATTGAATTGTTATTAAAATAAAAGTACACACAAAAATGCGTGTTTAAGTGTTCGATAAGCAATCCATGGTATGTAAAACACACCGACAAGTAATTGCTCGTTTTTAGTTTTATAAATGGTCTAGACAAAAAATGATGTTTCGATTCCAAATGAAACGAAATAGTTCCGGACTGTCCATCAAAAATGAGCTGAAACTGGCGAAAGTGAAACTTTATATATTTTCAAGGACTCTTCGAATTATATGATCACTAACTTCAGATAAGTCTTATAGAAGATTCAGGACATGTACTGCCAGAGGTCAGAGAATGGGTTTAATGAAATTGATCTTAAACGAATTCGATGAGGTATAATCGGGAGAACCCACCTGACACAAAAAAGATGTCTTACTTATCCAAAAATCTTATTAATCCAAGAATGGAAATAAATATTCCGGACCCTACGAACTGAAAAAGTTTTGAGATTCTAATCGGGATCGACCTAGCATATGAAATACAAAATAGATAATGAATTGACCTTTAACTAGTCAAATCAACCTCATAGAGAAAGAGAGAGAACAATTCGTTTTTGATATAAGCCAATGTTTCACAAGAAAATTTTCAGGAGCTATTTACCCCTCGCCCACATATACACGTACTGCACAGTTTTTGTACAGTGTACTGATTTAGTGAGAGGAACTGATTACGCAAATGTATGACATTTTCGGTGATTTACTTACTTGTTTACTAGCTTTTGATTAATTTGTTCGTAGATAAGAAGAACTTCACATGCGGCGACTATGGTTATATCCATTCCAACAATTAAACAATTACTATAAACAGCAGCCCACACCTGGCTATGATTTACCGGATGAAACCGTTTTTGTTTTAGATTATATTCGTGGAAAGCGATAGTTTAAATTTAGCTGAATTTCAACTGTTCAAATACGAATTATTTTCCTTAGTCATTCAACGACTAAAAATATTGTCATCGCACTGCACATTATTCGAATAACTAGTTGTCACACGCTTTGATAACGAAAAATCGATTTTCGTCGAAGAAACCAAGCAAAACACCTCGTTTTGTGCATTCACTAGAATTTTGATAAATTTCACTGACAATGTAAGTTACGTCACTCCCGAACAATGGTTCATGTAAAAATGCTCAAAAAAAATGTTAATTTTTTTATGTTTCCGTGAATAACAAGCGACTCTTGTCTTGGCATGTAAACGTACGAATAATACTCATCGAAAAACTATAGTGAATTACACACAATTCGCTTGTTAAGAAGGGAAGGTATACGATCGTTATGTTCGTATTCCAAATGGCTTTTGTTGCTATTATATTATGATGATAGGCACATGTATTCTTGATTTCGAATATAAAAATGTTTTAATGCGAAGAAGAAGAGTTGCGTTATTTTGGAATTGAATTCAGACAAGGCAGCAGATGTATTGTTACACTCTTAGTTTTCTTTAACACACGGTAATTAAATGGTCGGTTTTTTTGTAGAGTATATATGAAACACACACAATCCGTGAAGGCACCACCGCGGTGAACGTAATGTAATATTTTGATGAAAACTTAGATTTGAGAATATTAATTTGTACGGAGACGCACACTCAGTGCGGTTATTTTTGATTTTGTTTCAATCATTTTTCTTTTTTGTCGTATTTTGGAAAGTGTTATTTTTAGCAAACGTGAAATATGTTCTATTCTCCTCAGTCTTTCTTCGTGATATTACCGTTACAGAGCGCGCATGCCCTTCCATTCATCATCGATATAAATATCGCATTTTGTGTGCGACATATATGCAAACCAATGAGAGTGAATGGAGTATAAAGCTACCCGCAATAATTCACTTTCACTTACACCACTTTATGCGACACACCGGGCAAAATAATAAACAAATACAACCATTGCAATGTGTTGTGTTATCATTGAATGAAAGACAATTAAACGTTTTCTGTGTATTGATTGATAAGAAATTGCATTTGAGTGCCCATTATTATACTAAGGCAGTTAATCATTTGTTAACTTTGAAATTTATGACACTCATGCAAAGAAGTCTTCGAGTTACTGATATATTTCTGCTTTTAGACTTTTTTATATGAACTGGAAGAGCTTTTTTCTAGTTTTTTTAGGGGTTGTCATCAAGGGCGGACTGTCTCAAAAAGCCCTTCACTGACTACATACTAAACATTTGAAAAATTCGCAAAATCTAAGAATTTTCAAACAAAATTCCAAAAGTTCCTCAGGGAATCGACCGAATTTACAGTGTAACTAGTCCAGGCCGTCATCTACGCTACAAAATAGGAATAAAAGATAATCAAATGGAACATTATTTATGGGCACTGAATATGAAGAAATGGTACATTATTGTCTCGCAGGGACATTTTTGGCAGAAATGCAGTATACGGAAGCAGCTAGGATCGGCGATTTTTTGATTGGGAATGGTAGGTGGAGGTTTCCTGCAGTATACGGAAGCAGCTAGGATCGGCGATTTTTTGATTGGGAATAGTTTGTGGAGGTCCACTGACACCATTTCAGGCAAAATTTGGGCGCGGAAAGCAATTTTATTTTTTTCATTTTCCTTGTACAAAAATAATTTTCTTTGAGTCAAATAGATTTTCCTTATACAAAATGACAAAATTAAAATTGCTTTCCGCGCCCAAATTTCGCCTGAAATGGTGCCAGGAAACCTCCACCAATCATTCCCAATCCAAAAATCGCCGATCCTAGCTGCTTCCGTATACTGCATTTTAGCCATTTATTCTACTTCCTATACAGATGAACTGAACACTCTCAATGTGGATGAATGTAAAATATTGGCAAAGATTAGAATTCAAAAGTATAGACCAGAAAATTAAATTATTTTGTGCTAATTACGTATCAGTTGTATGCTTTAAATAATAAAAAAAAAATGCCAACGACACGCGGTGTTCCCAAGCGGTCACCCATCTAAGTACTAACCGCGCCCAATGATGCTTAACTTCAGTGATCGGACGAGAACTGGTGTATTCATCATGGTATGGCCGTTGCCGAATGAATATGTACGGTTTGTTGAAGCATTGGTGTTTCGCTTACTATACACACAATTTTATAAATAGCAGACAAACACATACGATGAATGTTTTACAATGACTTTCAATTGGCAAGGGTTTTGTTGAAAAATAAATAATTAAATTAAGTGGAAAGTAGTAGAGATAATACCTGTGAAATTGCACCGAATTATGTTTATTATGACGACTGATGACTGTATTATGTTTCGGTAACATTTTACTCATTTTCAATAACTAGTTTACCATAAAACTATATTAATACGCACCTTCCTCAACTTAGTACTAATTTTGTTTGGTAGAGACTCGTTCGATCGTTTCCACACACTGTCCGTGTAAAAAAATCCAGAAAATAGTATCAACTGTGAGGTCAACTAAAATAAGCAAATAAGTCAACTCTGCATGTTTTTAACCATTTTCCTTGATGACTGAAAAGGCTCTGGTATGAAAAGTAGAATCGTGCTGACTGGAAAAGCTCTGGTTTCAAAAGTAGAGTCTTCCGAGCCGGTAGAAGTGGACTCAGTGAATTCTAGATAAATGTATCGTACTAGGTGTCTTGCGCCACTTCACATGACCAATTTTCGTTTTACAACCCTTATTTTAGTGCGTCGATGACCTGTCGATAGATCTCAACCGGTGCAAGAAAATCCTTACGAATTCTTCGTCTTTAGTGTTGGGGGCAGGGCCTAATATTGAGAAATATTTCGCTTAATTTCACCAAACGTCACTAAAAAGTTCACAAAATTTAGTAGATTGTTTAGTGAAATTTGGTGAAATATATTCTCAATATTAGGCCCTGCTTGAGGAGGGCATCGACTGTAACACATATTGAAATTTATCTGCACCAGTCAATTCCTCATCCTCATGAATTGTCAACAAAACGATTATTTTTTGATAATTTGAAACGACGCGTCGCAACACCAACCACTAATTGATGTTCCTCGTTTCTTAAATTAAATACGTTCTCGTCTATTTTCATTTAGGTATAAGTTAACTCGGTTCTGATGCATCTTCTCCTTGCATAAGCTCTAATCAGTAATGCTCTCGACCGACAATATTTCATTTTTTTGGACTGATCGACCTCTTGTACCTTGTTCTGTAAGTCCGTCAATCTTTCATATATTGTCTTTAGTTTGACAATGTTGAAGTTGATGTTGATGTTTTCTTCAATCCATATTACTTTCGCTTCGTTTATTGCTCGTGTAATCAATCCACGACTTTTTCGCTTTCATGGGTCATGAATGTGAATAAAAACATTGCAAAGACAAAGCTGTTACGGCTATGTGTTAACTTTATTTTATAAACATTGCTCCTAAAACGTATAATATATTTCTATCAGTCTAACACTTCCTTAAATAACATGAACAGAGACTCGTCTGTGTTAAAATTATTCCTTCCATTCTGTTCATTCCATTTCCAGTTTAACTCTTTGTTTTGTTTCTTGTTTCTTCGTACAGAATCGAATTTATTTCTAATGCCAATGAAAAGTAAACGCTAGGACATTTACGATTTTTATAGGCCACTCATATAACATCAACGTGCGGTGTAAATTTCTTCAATTTTTTTTTTTTAAATATAATCCTAAAACAATCGCAAATTTATTACCATTTTGTCTGGCCTCTCGAATTCAAAGTATTTTGAAGCTTTACTGCTACCTACAACATACGCCTAGAGAATGTTTTTCTTATTAAAAATTTTCTTTGTTGACATCAAATTTCACTACCTAGAACACGCTTTGCATATACTAATTTTCTAAGTTCTTCCTACACTGTTTGCTCAATTTTTGTTTCTTTGGCTTTTCGCATTTTCTTTAAGCTACTTTCAAATTAAGGTGTCCTCATCCTGCGCTTCGAATAACATTATCAATGAATGCTGCGATGACGATCGAGCTAACGGAGCTGTGCCAGACAATGATCCGTCCGGAGACAGAAGACTGGTTTGAAAGCTGTAATTGTCGCGATAGCCACTGGTTGATGATGTTTGCGAAACCGAATCCCATGACACATCGGTCAGCAAAGGTGGTTTGGCCACTGGAATCTCTTGTGAATTATCAGTTGAATGAGACAGTGTCTGTAATGTAATCAATTTGGCTTAGAACTAACACTCAAAAACGATAGTTTTGGTCGATTCAACTCACCTCGCCATGATTTTGACGTCCACGTCGAATCCGGAATGTTTTTCGGCTCTGGGCCTTCGATCGCTGTAATCTGGATGGTCGTTGAGCTTCACTGGAACTGTCATCAACCGGACTCTCTGGTGATAGGGGAGTCGTGGATGTTTCACCGGATGAATGACGCACTTCGACGGATCTGAATTCGACGGATGACACAAATCGAAGTCGTGGCTGTTGAATTTTCCAATTTTGTTGCTGCAATGAAGTTGAATGACTCAAGAATTGTGATTGATTCAAGCTTTGATTTGACGATCCACCGGCTACAATTGTCGATGAGCCGGTTTGTTGCAGACTTTGTGTCGGTGTCGGACACTCGCCACTGTGACTATCACTGGGCTCTTTGTTTGTAGTTGTCGAACTGCTGGACAACGATTCACCGCGTGGTGGATGTAGAGCTTGTTGAGATAGTGTATCACTGGGCGTGCCGATTAACGTTCCCGATCGCGAGTCCAACTGAATCGAAGACGCATGAGATGAAGGCTGTTGTTGTGCGCCAGCTCCGGTAAATAGTGATATTAGTGATGGGCGTTGCTGATGTTTGGGAATTTCTGCAGCAGGAAGAGTTACTTGAGACACTTCCCTTTTAGTAGGCTCTGGGACTTCTTTTTCTGTAAAAAAAAAACATTTCGAGTTAAATTAAGTACGGTCGATGTTAACTCCCTACAACTTCTTAACATACCATAGCGTCTCTCCTCTAATTCATCTCTGAGATCACGTAGTTCTCTCGCTAATTCTAAAAGTAATGCTCCTCGAGATTTGATGCTATTCGGAGCCGGCATGCCTCGCATACGTTCACGAATAAGGAATTGCATATGTCGTTCGTGATCGCCGATCGGTGGTTGAGAGATCTGTTTTGATATGACAGTATAACAGTGATAACGGAACGGATTGGAAAGTATTGTAGTCTTACCTTGTGAAGAATGAATGGCATCAGTACGATGTACAACGGAGTGCGATGTGTCACAGTAAATTCGAGAAAACTCCATAGCTCGGGAGCAGCTTCATTGCGACGTCCTAAATCTCTCATTATTCGGACAATTCTGGGCCATTCCTTTGCCATGCGTGTTTCGAAACAAATGCACAATATTCTCAGCGCTGGAAATGATGAAATCATAAACATTTGTGAAAAAAACGATCCATGGTCACTACTCACATAAAAATGTTGCTTGGTAAAGAGAACCAGAAATTCTTGCTGGTCGCTTGGCATCTCGACTTCCTGTAAATGTTAGACTTCCTGCTCGAAGATCGCCACCGGTGCGATTGACCTGTGTGCCTGTCTGACCAGTTCTACCCGCTATGGGACTCATTGCATTCAAAGTTGCAGACACCAAGAATCCAATATCCGCTTGCTTCAACTCACCCATATCAGCAACTAAATTGACGGGAAAATCATATCACCGAATGTATCCACGTTACGTATCAAAAGTGAACACTTACCACCCTTACCGCTGCACACTTTCAAACACAACGGAATCAGTAAATGCATTAGAAATCCTTCAGCTTTTTCTTGTGACGGAAATTCAGAGCTTCCACCACAAATGTGTTCCAACGAAAACGATTCCACGGTACTAACCACTTGCAATGCCACCAAACGTACGACAGTCGAACAGAAAAAGGCCGGAGGATTCTGAGACATTAACGCGTTGGCGGCACTAGAAACACCTTCCGGAGTGGAACCCGGCTCATTGACAATGAGATTTTGTGCCGTGCTGATCAGTGTTTTAATTTGTGTCCAATGTAGTACATACGGATGACGAATGATGGTTTCATGGATGCCTTTAAGTAGGCCTCCGGCTGCTTCCCAATCTGTGTTACGCTGTGAAAAATGTCGTCGTTTCAGTAAAATGTTTCACACACAAAATGGAATTCAATTGCTCTTACTCGTATCGACGGCTTCTTGGATATTTTCAAGAAAACTTTGTCGAGTCGTCGAAGAATTGTCACTAGTGCAGCACGTAGAGCATCGTCTGCCCACTCAGCACGTGGAAGAATACATTGCATATATCTTTGCAGACCTCTGCATGCCATCGACTCCGGATCGTATGGTGAGACTTTTAACAACGAGTGAGCAATATCGGCCAATCGTACGTGACACTTTACGTCCAATAATTCGACACTTTTCGCATCGCCTGGATACTTTTTAGCCAATTCACCCAGTCGAGTCGATGCTCGACTAATAAATTCACCAACAACAGATAACAATACGTCTCGCGGTCGACGATATTCGGCCCTGATCATCTGAAATTTGGAAGAAAATGTTTAGCTTTGAACTTCCACTTATCAAGTGAGTGAACTAACTTCTGAATCTTCTGCATTATCCATCATGGTTTTGTTGCGTCCCATGTCGCTAACATAACGAGAGTGTGAGTCATCTTCAAAGTCTAGGCCAGGCGAGCACGGTGGCCCACGGCTGCAATTTCTCTGGCTAGATCCTTTGTGTTCTGGACTATTTCGATACGGTCCGTTATAGCTCCTACAGTAACAGCAGATGATTAACATACATCCTCCGAATACCAACTAATATGATCTTACTTGGACAGTCCCTCCGAGTTGTGAACCATGGTTCTAACAGCGACAGCCAATTGCAAAATAATTTCACGTTCCGACTTGCTTTCGCACTGAATGTACGTGGGCAATTGAATTTGTTGCATATAACAGGGTAGTATCGCCTCCAAAATAATCAACATCTGATATCCTCGAGTACTTTCAGCCGAGTAAGACACAACCATCACGCACAGCGTTATACAATCGAGGACAGTGACCATTTCGTCTTCGTCGTGATAGCAAAAATCGATTGCCTTCAATGGTTTCGGTTCTTTGACCAATTCGGCAATATTTAACGGATCGGGGGATGGTGTTTCTAAGCTGAGCAACAAATTGAACAAGCAACTGGACTGAACCTGAACGTAAAACGAAAAATTGTCATTTGCTTTAATATTTGAGGTTTGAAGTGAAATGACGGTCTGCTGTACCTTATGCGCTTCGCCATAAGTGCCTTCTTCGTCCGTGTCAAGAATGGCAGACACACTTCCAAACATTTGCATGATGAACGGCTTTCGATTCATCAAATAGAATTGCTTGACCGCATACTCGATAGTCGTTGTGACCAATTTATTGGTTTGATGCAGCGAATAGACTTGAAGGAGTGTCGGCATTATCATGAAGTATCTAGGTTTGTTCAGAAATGTAACATCAGCGCGTACTCGAATATATGCTGGGTTAAAGAACTTACCCGTTGGTAGAGAAAATATTTTTGAAATTAAATGCTGCATTGATGAACGTCGCCATCACGTATCTCATAATGCATGCGTCTGATTTTGAAATTGGAGAAAAATAACCCTACAGAAACGGGAAAGTGGAAAAAATTACTCCAACGACTTACCTGTTGAATGTAAAATAGCCGCTCCAGACAGCACATTCAAAAACAATTGAATATCCGCCGAGTAGGCGAAATTTCCAGCCATCGCTTCGAACATCCGAGCTATTAAACGCACCCACATAAATTTATGCAGCACATCCAACCCAAGGATCTCCTTCCCGAATTCTCCTCCTTTGCACAGATCCAAATCCGCCTCCAACGCTTTCCGCGGAAACGATGGCAATTTCATCAGTTCTTCGTGCAAGAACACAACACGCTGTACGACCATGTCAACATTTTTTAGAATAGCCCATGTCAGATGCACTTTGCCGATTTCGACGAATTTCTTGATCAGTTCCTGTTTCTGCAGAGCGTTGAACGCTTCGTCGGTACGCATTTCGATGAGTCGCAATTGCGGATATTGGGAACGTTTGAAGAAATACAGATCGCGAACGTACCAATTTGGGTTGAGGATTTTCTCTGTAAAATGGTGAAATGATATCAGTTCAGGGATGGGACATCGAGTTGTAGTTTATTGAATATTTGATGGAATTTGCGGCATAAAATATCTCCTCGTGTCAAAATGAAATTATTAACGTTCCCGTTTCATTGTACAATACAAATAGACATGTTCAATTGAATGCACCTCTTCATTATACACCACTGCACGCTAATTTCATTGGACAGTTAGGCATAAAAGTATGGCAAGTTGTACCAACTAAGCTTTTATTTGGAACGAATTGCTCAAGTTTCAAATGAGATTTAATATGAAATGTGGTATGGGAAAGGTAACTTACGACTTTTGTAGTCGACAAGGAAGTGTTGGCTGTGAAACTTTTCTTCGATTCCGAAAAAGTCCAACGATTCGCGAAGTAGTTGACAGAATTGAGTGTCCTCTTGGACGGGAAACTGTGATGGGATTCCGCCTTCATCTGGAAACGAAAATTGTGCTTTGATGGAAAGTTCCTTAAATGATTGAATCACATTTACCTTCCGGTCCATGAACGATAATCTTCTTAGCCGATGGAACATTGGCCGTAAGAAGTATCGATGCATCACATTGTTCCTTGCGCAAAATCTGCTTCAAATCCTTGAACATAATTCCGTGTACGCTGTGAACGACCATCCATAGGACGCTTAAAGCAGCTCCAACCAACTGATTGTAAGAGTTGCAGTAAGTGGAAATTTTGCTGCATTGCAAATCAAAAACGTTTTACCTGTTGACTGCATTCATGTGACGATCGAACGTAGAACATCACATATCCAATGATGTAATTGTAGAGAGCAAACGCTGCCTGCTGTGGCAATCTTGGCACGAAACGTATTAAATGTCTCAGCAACTTAAACATTTGATCCTGACGATCTCTAGTCAGACGCTCTAAAACGTAGCGCAAGAATAGAGCAGAATCCTCTACCAAGCACACCCAAATAACCTACCGAGATACATTACAGTCAATTGGGACATAATGTTGAGTCTGAGACCTGTACCTGATAAGCAATTTCATAAACCGCACATCCATCCGAACTAACAGCAGCATCGTCCAAACAGGCAACAATTTGCATCACCGAGTAGCACAGTACCGATGGAAACAGTGAATGAGCCGCATGTAAATGTGGCTGAGCAGTTCGTCCGCCATCATTTTCTTCCTCCTCGGCATGATCTTCGCCGGGAACATGATCGAGTCCCGGTTCGTGAGACGCTTGCTGTGTTATCGGTATGGTCGTCAAAAGAAAACTCTGTCGCTCAGCGCGCTGTTTGTCCTCCTGTTGCTGTATAGCATGTCGAATAGCCTCGGTTTGTTGTTTTTTACGCGTTTTAGTCGCCGTAACCAAAGACCTCTGAAACGTTTTGGGTTTCTATCGTAAAAAATAGCCAGAGAGAGGAAGAAAAACGTTTTCGTTTGAAAAGTATTTTAAGCATTAGCGGTTTAATTGGTGATTCTGGTCGTGCAGAAAACTAAATGCAGTGCTGCTAAAGCTATAGACGGGGACTGTTCGGAAACGATTTTTTTTTTTACAAAATTTATCTGAGAAAAATCATGAAAATATTTCCAGAAAAGTCACCGCGTCAATTGAAATTTGGACCCATACAATTTGCAATTCGTCTCATTTGTTGCAAGAGATTCAAATTAAGTCAACATTTTACCTCGCATTTTTGTCAATGACTTTATATGAATGGAAAATGAAATTCGCTGGTAAATCTACAATGACGTACACAAAATGTTGCGCATCATACCGTCTTTCAATACGAAAATCATTGTTCAAACTCACTGTCACTGCGCGGTGTATAGGTTCAATACAATCAAATATAACACACAACAATGAAATCATTCCGATTGTTTTTGTTTACTAGTGAACGGTGTTTACTTACATGTCTTTCCTGATTCAAAGTGACTTCCATGTCTTTGGTTTTCTGTCTGGGACACCATGGTGGATCCACAACCGGTAAACTTTCGATACCAATTTTTGGCGATGGCAATGTGAATTCAATGCCCGGCGGAGGCACTTTAAACGAAACGTGAGCACCTTCTTCCATTCGGGGCCAAACTTGAAAGCGACACTTCCACAGTACTTGGTACCGTAAAATTGCACCGATCCGAACGTCTGGGTCTTTATGCTTCAATGCTCTCTGCATAATATCCGAAGCGAAATTCGGAGCCCGTACCGATGCTATGACAAATAAAGCGGCCGAGTTGGCTGCTGTTTCCTACATCGATACGAGGTGAACACAGTTTAGCATTTCATCGAAAATGGATTCATTGATTGGGCAAGCTTACCTGATCAGTTTCCAGTAACAATTCCCAGGCAATCGGAATCACTTCGGTGAAAAATTCTTCGTTCAATGTCGCAGCACCTTTAATCAATGCTGCCATCGGAATGTGAAACATATTCCGTACATGATTTTTGATGTACTTATACACTGCCGTGTTTTCCTTTTTCGACGATGGAGTCGACATTCCATGGTTCGGCAAGCCCAGATCAGGTTCGTCATGTAAAATTCTGTCCATACAACGAATACCGATTCAATGTTGCGCCCAAAACTTTCAAGGTGATTTTTGTTTACCTTTCTTTTTTCGCCAAACTTTCCTTTCGTTTCGGAGACGTTTGTATGGAACTCTGGTCGGACACCTTACGGCTTCGAGATCGGTCTCTTCGTCTATCACCTCGATTATTGCCAGCCAGTCCATCCTGATTTGCAATAACTCCAAATTCTTCACCGTACACCTTTAGCGAAATGTTTCGATTTTAAAATACGATTGCACCGTAAACAACACATGACAGATTGTGATAGAGTCTTTCGCAACATTAATATGCAAACAAAAGTTTGAATTTGAACTGTTTAAGTGCTCGGTGTGTTCTTCTGAACCATTTCTTCACTTGTAGTTTTAATAAAAAAAAGTGCCTCCTGTGAGGATTGAACTCACGACCCCTGGTTTACGAGACCAGTGCTCTACCACTGAGCTAAAGAGGCTGACTGCTAACGTGCTGCAAAAAGCCATGTAGGTATGTCAACCATTCTTTTGCTTTGTTTTTGTAATAATATTGAATGCGTTAAATAACGCAATGACATCCAGACCGCATATAGGGTAGATTGTACAGTCGTTGGAATGTGACGGTATTATTGAATATTGTGTCGATGTTTGCATTTTTATTCAAAGATTTTCCGTTTCTTCGAATGATTAAATAAATTCAGACAAGGGGATGGCTTGTCACGGTCATGTTGTAGGGGATGTGGGTGAACGTTGTTTCTTACATTAAATTTTGTTCAATTATTTAGGACGATTAATGTAACACAATTTTCTCGACAGAATTTTTTGTTTGTTAGCCGACCAACTTTCTTGTTCGTGTTTTAAGGGTGGTTGTAAGTAACCAATAAAGTGTAGCAAAAACTGTCTACTACAATGTATTTGAAATAGTCACTTAGTTGCGCTAAATGTTGAAATTTTGTTAACCATGTTGCTTCCCGAGTCAAAAAACAATAAATTTCTTTAAATTGCAGGCCAACTTTACGAGGATTTTCTCCGGAACATACACTGCGAAAGTGAATTTTGATTACATCACAGTGCAATGGCTAAATGAAGAGGATGCTTCTCTGGTAACTTTATTATATGTCCGTAGACGGATGTGACAGAATAGGTTCTCATCATTAATGAAAAAACGGTTGCCTAGAGTACATGTGGTACATCATCTTAAATTCTTCCTTGCAAACATTTGAGCCTAGTTGTTTTTGGTGGTCAGCAAGTGTTTCAAAGAAGTTAAAATTGAATTCATATCAACCAGACTGCGAACTAAGCTAAGTTAAACTGTTACCCAATGCACGGAATGGAATAAAACTTTGACATTTAAGTGATTTGAGTGCTTAAGATGTTCTTAAATGTAAAAGGAATCGACTTGGAATGGGAGTATTTTTACACAATGAACGAAAAACAAACTCAAGTCGCACACCGACACAACAAAAGTGGTAACAAGTGGTCACAGACAATTGAAAAATTCATCTCACCTTTCGAACAGCTTTTATAAGTCTTGTGGATGCCCTCATGTGACGTCGATAACAGTACGGATGGCAAAAATTCTGGTGTGTGCAATAATAGTTGAACGAATTCATTAGTTGGAGAACGGGGCGCATCCATGGCAGATTTTTTCCCGTGTCATCGGTTTCATTTGAATCGCTAGGTGATTCGGGCGGTTGCTCGTCGCTGTTAAAAATTGGTCGTTACACTGGTAAAATATGTAAGTTAAGCCAAATTACACGACTACCTTAAAATTCCAGGAGATTCTTCTCCACCACTAGCTGCACCCGGTTCAGACGTATCACTTCGATCGGAAAGGGATGACACTTTTCTTCTCGATTGAATGGAATCAGTTCTGCGTACTAGATTAATATAAACAATCAATGGAAACTGGGAACAAGGAAAAACGTTTAGCGTTATAATTTACAGTCGGCCTCGATATCCTTCCCATCCTTCGTTCCACGTCTTAGTTTTAATGAGCGACGTTTGAATGACCCGCCAGTCGGAGCTCCCGATGTACCACGTCTCAGAAGAAATGGACGAACAGGTACAACAGGTCTACGTTGTTGAATTCCTAAAGTTTTTTCTAGGATTTTAAAATTTTACGTTTTATTATCGATGCGGAAAACATCAGAAAGTAATCTACCAGAAGTTGGAGTATTATTTTCCTCTCCTGGTACGGTTAGCGTCGTGTTGCTGCTACCTTCCGACTCATTATCCGGCTCATGTAAAACAAACGAAATTTTTCGTTCCGTTTGTCCTTGATTGTAAGAAAGAAAAATTATTATTTTTAACACATCAATTGACTCGGAAAACAATAAAAAAAAACAATTACCCGCATCACCACCGGCGATCGACTGTAGGCTCTGAGCAGAGGTCTGAGAATGTCCCATCGAACTCAAAGCCATGCTCCATCTGCGATTTGCTTCGCTATAAAAATTTCTGGTAATATTACATAATTCCAGCGTTAGAACATCAAAAGCTCCACATAAACGAAAAACGTAGCGAATTCTAGCCAACAATTAACTTACCGATAGACTTTCTCCCACGGTGCCGGTTTCTCTTTGGTGGATAATTTAGATGCCTTTGGCAGTGTCTGATAAGTTTCTCTTAAAAAGGCCGTTATTTCAAATAAAAGTACGCATGCAACTAGTTTCAAGGCCGGTGGACAATCATTTCCGTGTGGATTCACGCAGGCTGTGATGTGTGTTTATTGTGTAAGTGAAAATAATCGGTTTAGTGTCGAAATGTATCGAAATCAAATGAATTGATGGTATGTACAGTTTGAGAATCGGTTAATTTTTCAGAGTCTTGACCGAAGAATGAAAACGAAATAAATTTTTAACAAAATCGCTTTGAAATAAATGCAAAACAGGTGACGAGCCAATTATTACTCCAACTCCAGACACACATATTCCAATTATACAATTTTGTGGTGGAGTCTCCAGAGAAACGTTTTTTTTAATTAATCATGACGAAGAATCATCAAAAAGAATTTTTAGACAAAAAAAGGCCATCCACAATTTCGCACTCTTACCTTCGTCCAGAAAATCTTCCTCTTCATCTTGAGATAAAAGTTCCTTTTGCCTTTCGCCGTCCGATAATGTGTTGTTGACTTGATCGAACATGATCTTTTCAGCTGCTATCATTTCATCTAAACGAGCACCGATAACCTCTGCCCACTGTACGGTAAGTAAAAAAAGAATTAAAACAAAATCAGCTACAACACCTATTTTTCAACTATAGAAACCAATGAAAATCACTAGTTTTGCCTTGCTCAAAGGTTCATGTCATTATGCCTTCAGTTACCAATTTTTTTTTTAGAAAGTTGAGTTTGGATTGTTTTTAGAAATCCATACAATACAGAGAATTGTTGTTGAGAAAGGGGTTCATGAATTCAATGACAGAGAGAGAATTATAAATCTTTTAAAATATAAACGAAATTATTACCTTGATGCATAGTGAGAATCTCGTTAAGGTTGAAGATAGTTTATTTCTATTAAGTAAAAAAGCAGGACCAGAATTTTATGAATTGCTAGTGTTGCATTACATTAAATGAGATCTTAATTCCGAATGAATCGTGTTTCAGTAGTTGAGTATGTATTTTAACTGTCTTAAAACTGATAAATTATAGAACGAAGGTACACATGACTAATACTTCAATGTTCTCCAAGTTACTGGAATTAGGTAAACAACTACAGAAAATCCTCATTTTGTGACCGAAAAACGAAAGTGGCTGACCATATCATTATTTAAAATGTTATTCTGTAACATTGGAATAATTTATGACAAAGCACACACTTTATGCTCAGTGGTGATTGTACTGCGAAAAAGTTTAAGGTAGGGCAATATAGAGTGAAATAGCATTGTGTCCTCATTATGTTCTTTAGCTACTGATGATAGCGTCAAATTGATGTCGAAATTGATTTGGCGATAATAAATTCATCAAACTGAGCGAATCCGAGTTTTCATAAAAACAAAGAAATTTGCAACTAATTTTCGTCAGAAAAATCTAGACAAATTTTATTAGTTTTTTGAGGGTTGGGAAAGAAATCTGAAAATCGATTTAAAACCCAGAATACCATTTGTGCTCGAAAAACTTAACAAAAATTGAAAATTCTTAGAAAATTGAATCTGGACCAAGGTTTATATTAGCCGTTTATAAAATGTTAGAATGTGAAATAATTAGGAGAGGGATTATTTTATCAAACTTAAAAATAAACAACTTCATTTGCAAGAATTGGTATCAATTAGGATTCGTTTGTTGAACATTATCTTTGAAAATATTCATATTGGCTCTATCGCTGTTTCACTATCAGCGCCCCCTATGACACAGAAGCACTGGATGTTTTCAAACATAATTTTCATATAATGATTAATGGAAATCTGAACTCTATTCAGTAAGTTGGAACACTTGAAATGATTTTTTTTTTGAACTTTTCCCTGTTGTTTCCTATGCAAATGGAGAACGGGTTATTTTTGGATGAATCTGTTCGAAAAGTCTGCTGAAAATTTAAAAAATCTTCAGACGGTCTAGAAATCGTTAAAATTCTAAACTTCAACAGACATCATTTGCAGATTGTCACAATATGTCTTTTATTGAAAAACCTAATTGCTTTCCGAACGTGTCTTATTCTTTCTTTAGAATTAAAAATTAGATTCTCTTCAAAAGATAATTGCAACTTGCCACTGACACTACATAAATGGATCACTTATTCAATCTCTTTATCTTCCATACTCTTCGATGGATATTTTATTCACTGATTTAAACATCTAATATAAACGGAGAGTACGACACTGTCAACGTTACCCTATGTAGAATTTCGTATGTCAAGTTCACTCACACATGTAATTCCCATGGCAAATTATTTTCGTCATTTTCCATCTGTATTTTAATTACGTGAATTTTTAAATGTTTGCAATCAAACAATATTTAAACAATGTACCATTGCGGTCTGTATTAAATTAATAAAATTGAAAATTCGCATGACTACCCTCAACAACATGAAAATTTTTCGACAGAACAACGCGTACGATTGGGGTTGAATGATTTCAATATCGACGATGAAATCAGGTGAACGAGGTGATAAGATTGGTTTCACGACTGGCATTACAATAATACTTGATACTGATAATAGGAAAGGTAGTTATTAGACCATTTACCTCGGTAAAAGAATGAAATAAAAAAAAATTAACCGACGAGGATGGGATTCGAACCCACGCGTGCATAGCACATTGGATTAGCAGTCCAACGCCTTAGACCACTCGGCCACCTCGTCATGTCATATTGCATGTTGTATCGACAGCAAATGCAGAAAGATTTTACGAAACTTTCACTGAGTTTCATGACATTGGGTTTTATAAGTACGCCAAATAGCTTTCCATGTTGTTTGTATAATATACGTATTGTAAACAAATTAGTTTTTCCTTCCTTGTGAGGTTGAACATGGTATGTTAAACGACAATTTTTTTATATTTCTATTGTGGAAACACATTATTAAGCGAATGCGTACGACCCATTAGCGATTTGATTTATTTGGAAAGCCCAGAACTGAGGCCAAACATTTACGAACTTTTCTCTCAGTTTAAGTATTTTAGTCTTTGTTGAGTATTGCACTCTACGTTGAGTATTTTCCGCTTTACAATACATTTAAATGGTGTGTATGGCATGAAATACGCTCGAAACAACAGTATACGTAGCCGAGTGGAGTATTGTGCTGGATTGCGAATCAAATGTGTTATGCATGCGTGGGTTCAAACCCCATCCTGGTCAGGAGATTTTTTTTGTTTGTTTTTGTAAATGAAATTTGTACCTGATAGAACATTTTACCGGCTGCTCGTTGTAGGTTGTGACTGCGACGGGCACCGGATGCCAGAGGAACTCTGGAACCGATATGAACACCAGACGGACGAAATGGTGGAATATTTTGCTTCATCCAGCTTGGCCATTGACCGCGATTGCATTGATGTACGAAGTGGGCACATTCGAGTAGTAAGGCTGCTCTTGCTACAAGAGGTGCTTGAGGCTGTGTGGAGTGGGAAAGTTTCATTAGTACGACAAAAGGATTGTTGGAATAACATAGCGATTCATACTGGTCAAAACATTTTAACCTAGAGATCTTAGAAAATTAATTACTTTAGCTACAATGGTTCTTAAATCCTAGATTTTGGATTGATATACTAAGTTTCCCAGAAAGAGCATCCAAACGATTCACAATTTGAGCAACACCATATTGTGTAGTCGGTTGTGTGTGTGACAAACGGAAGACACAAGCCTCTTTAGCTCAGTGGCAGAGCACTGGTCTTGTAAACCAGGGGTCGTGAGTTCAATCCTCACAGGAGGCAGTCACTTTTTTTTAAAGGAATTATTGGTCAAGCGAGCATCATCAATTTACAAAAAAACAAAAACAAATAAATATTAGCAGTGGTCTCAGATGAGTTGTATCTCATCAATAAAAGTTCTCGTCCATATTAAAATAATATGTGTGCGCGCAGAAGTTTATCATTTATTGATCACCGTAAAATGTAGATGATAATACGATTCTTTTTCTTCTACGTTTGATATAAAGTTCCATTGCTAAAAAAAAAACATTGAAAATGCCACATAGACCACTACACGTACTATGGTAAAAGAGAGAGATTGAAAATGATGATTGTGAATGACGTCAACAAATACGTAAGAAAATTCACAATTCAGTGGATTTAGTGTGTAGTCGGTTGGGTGTGTAACGAACGGAAGAAACAAGCCTCTTTAGCTCAGTGGCAGAGCACTGGTCTTGTAAACCAGGGGTCGTGAGTTCAATCCTCACAGGAGGCAGTCACTTTTTTTTTTTTTTGCTTTATCTTGTTTTCAATTATTTTCTTCAGTAGATGAACGGTGTAAGTTAGTAAACGATTGAGATTCTTTAAGACTTTGATGTGATTGTGATACATTAGTGGAGGAGATGGTTGATGTAAATAATGTGTAATATTGGATTCATTGACTTCATTACTCTTTTTCGGTTCGAGGTTAATGCAGGTTCTGGAGGCATTTGTCAGGTTTTTCGTCTCTTTAAAATCTTTTAATTTTAATTTTATTTTTTGCTACTTTACGTATTTCTTATCTTAAGTTTATGATCTTGTGTCTGTTTAGTGTCTTATGTGATAGCCAAGATTGTTGATGTTCGCATAAAATAAATGAAATGTGAGAATATCATAGGGCACATTGAAATAATTAAACAATGGAGCAAACCGAAGGACAGAGATTTGCTTCAATCTGGGTTAGAAATAATGTTTTTAATCTTGGTGTGAACTTGCACACTGTAACCTACGATATTTTAGCGTGACAATATGTGAGGACTTAGTAAGACAAAATACGAACCAAATCCAAAATAGCAGCAACGAGTTGAGCATCCGGAACAGTACCAGGATTACATACTTCCAGCAAGAAAGAAAATCGATGCATGCCTTCACGGACCGGTTTCAGCGGAACCAATCTCCTTTCCTTCAACACAACAACTTCAGACTCTCTTGGTCCCTCACCATAATCGTATGAACTTCGCCGACTGAAGTCTAGAATTGAAATTAATTTTTGCAGAGCTCTTCACACACAAAAAATTAAAAGAATAGACATACAACTTCCAGCCACCTCTTCAGTGCCAGTAACTTTCTTCTTCCCCTTTCCGATTCCAATTCTACCAAGTCGTCTTTCGACACGCCTTCTAGCTCTCAATAACGACCTTCCCAGCCCTTCGCCGGCTCTTCGTCCTTGAATCTTTAACGATCCATGCCGTATAAACGATGCAGCTAACTCAGGACCAACGCCCGATTCTAGATCAATGGAACAACGCTCTTTAGACGATCCCTTAAACCATCGTACGATTCCGCTTAAACGTCCAACCGAATTTCGTTCGGAACTCGATGTGGAATCGGACAGTAGGGCCCGTTCACTGTGACGCGGTGTCAACGTTGGCCGAATAGTGGCACCTTTCCGACGAAGATTACTTAACGGACTCTGGCTCACTCGATACTGATCTTCGATACCTTCTGCTTCCAATAAACTCTGGTTGAACATAGAACACTGGGTCAGTTTGGCTCTACGACATAGAATTGAAATCGATCACTTACGGCACAAGTGGAGGAAGTGCTGCGTTTCTTAAAAAATAATTTTCGTTGACTTCTGGTTTCTTCCTGGTTATAGCTGGTCGTTTCGTAATTAGTTTGAACATGTCTAGGAGAACGTCACAATGTCACTTTGAAATCGAAAATCAAAATTGTGATTCTTAGTACCTGATTACTCGGGTTGTTTGCATGTTGGCCGCCTTTTTATGAGGTCTTGGTGTAACTGCCATAATGCCACTGAGACAAGTCAAACGAAATGGTCCACCATGGGCTCCTTTTACATAAGTAACCAGCTGTCGAACGTCACAATACAATGCGATATTCTCTTGGCTTTTCAACTCTTTAAACGATTCAACAAATCGACTAATCAACGTCTTAAACACAGCAGCGATAACTTGACTTTCTGCTCCACTGTTCACTCCGACACCAAAGTTGGTTGAATAAATTTTCGTATATTTAAATGCTTCTGAATGGGAAGGACAATGTTGAATTAAAATCGACGACAAACAATGAATATTAAGGAAGCAACTCACTCAATGGCGACAGCAATGAACTCGGATCAACACAAAATCCAACAAATGCATGGAAAAATTCAATTAGTTCATGCAGTTGCGTTGTTTTAACCATAGTTCGAAGATACTTCCGCGACGCTGACGATGCTTGACGAAGCATTCGTGAAAGAATAGTCTGTACTTGGGTTCGTAGAAACTCAGCGGGTGGACCACGGATTCCTAAACGAGATTTGATGAATATGACCGATTGACATTTGTGATGATTTTAGAGGTAAAAACTACCATCGTTGCATCCGTGTGGACATCCTAAATGTAACAGCGTCCTCTTTAGAGTACCCATACAGAGATTATGGGCATGTTCGCCCAATTTCATTACACCCAAATCCATCAACAATTCACAGATATTCAATCCAGTTTCCAACACTCTCAACGAACAAATATTGGAATCTCGCTTGAACACCGTGTACACAGCCAATAGCACAATTTCGAAATCGATTCCACCCTCACGTGTTATATAAAACGATGACCCAGGCGCTTCACTTTCATCAGCTCCACTGTAATCGATGTGTGAATCTGTTTGTGATCTCAGCATTTGACTACGAAAGCAGATACCACTGCCCGTATTGCTAAGTGCATCCAATTGTGAATCGTACGATCCCTATCATGGAAAACAAATTCCAGTCAATGGAGAGAGTAAAGAATTGGGATCTAATTCAAATATTTACTTGTCGACGCATATATTCCGGTGACGGAGTTGGTGTATGCTCAGTCACGGTTATAATCGGATTTCGAGCGTAGAACGTCGTTTTCGGTTCAGATGATTGCGATTCACGAATGACTCGTGGAGGTTCCACATACCTGCAAAATCTTGAATATGTTGAACAGATTCCAATTAATACAACAATGACACAGATGTGCATACACATTATGATACAGGTGACGGGATACACAACACACACAATTACTGGTGATGTTTGTTTTTTGTTTTGGTTGCAGGGTTTAACGCCACTTAAAATATTAAAAATTCTCCGGGTTGATGTTCCCAACGAAAAAGAAAATATTAAAAAAAAATGTGATGGCAGTACCAACGAAAAACCAACAATAGAAATCTTTCATTGATATTGTACAGCGAAGCGTATACATTGTGTCGATGTGCTATTGGTGCTGTTTAGTGAAATATGTGCGCTACTGATAAAAATTCGATTTTCGTGATAACGTGAATTTCAAATGAAAACAAATAATTTTGGGTGACAGGTGAGAGATGATACATTTTTACATGTCAACTAGGAACGTTTTTGTAACTAGCTAAATAAATGGCATAATTCACAACGAAAATTAAAATTAATTACGGAGAACGGAAATCATTTCAAAATATTTTAAAGCTGAAAAAAGCTGTTGGGAGTACCAGGCTTATTATGAGAAACAAACTATTCAGCATAATGAAAACTGTAATTTAAACTTCTGAGAACTCTATGGCTTTGTCCTTTGGGACTCACTCTCTATGAACTATACTTTCTGAGAAGCGGGTGAAGCATTACACTCAATTTAAATAATTATCTACCTAGCTACGTAATAGTAGATTGCATACTTGATCCGACATTTTTGATTTGACGAGTTGGAGATTCGTAGCCAGAGTCGAAAACGAGTTATATTAATCAGTCAAGACATAGCACTGTCAAGCACTGAAGCTGACTTTGACATCACTCGGCCGAACACACATCTGTTGACCACTTAAAAAAAATGTTTGATAGCCATTGCATAAAAAAGAATAGCCAACTTTGATCAGTTCAGTCCGCTATTTGAGTGACGTCGAAGTCAGCTTCGCCTTCGTTGCTAGACAGTTCGTTGGTCAGGTCAGGTATTTTACGTGTGACAGCAATGCAAATGTAGCTTTCATAATATGAAATATGAATTTACATTGCTTCATCATGTAAGGTACAGTGGGTACGTGCTTCCAAATTTTTATGTTGACGACAGAGAGATGCTAATATGACGACTGGGTCGTTTCGACGGATAGAGGGAATATGTAGAATGACAGTTGGGTTTTTGAGAGAGAATTCAATACATTTTCTCTCAACCCATTTCAAAATCATTCGACATATAGGTTTGTTTCAAGGTCATTTCGAAATGTCAAATTTCATCCACAGAAGGCCACTTAACCTCAACTTTCAGGTTGACGAAAATTTAAACGAAAAATGTACAAAGAAATTTGTTGACGTTTAGGTTATGTTCATCTCTGTGGATGAAATCGTCGTCGTTCGTGTTGGCAAAGTTCGGGTTCACAGTTATTTGGAGCAAACCTATTCCCTCTATCCGTTGAAAGGACCCAGCATCTCTCTGGTTGACGAACCATTTTAAAACTGCCAAATACGATCCGCTGTTGTAGTACGAACCCTCTATTGTCTTTTCTTTTGTTCAAATTCAGAAGGGGCTCAATTTTGGTAATTTTACCCTATCACTCGCGAATCCACATGAAATGAAAATTTTGGCAAATGTCGAATATCATATGAATCACTTCAATAACTGCAGGAATTGGGTCACTTCTAAAAAATGGTTTGACCATTGATTGCCTACCAATTAATTTATTGAACAATGAAGTTACGACTGAAAATCAATTATATCTTATGGAGAAGCTTTTGGTTTCAGTATTGAGATTTTATAACGTTCAATTATAACGTGCCGGGGCGTGATGCGTAGGTAAATAATAGTATTGTGTTTCACAGGGTAATCATGCGAGAAATAGTAAGTTACAATGGATGCTGCGAAAGTTACTCATTAAGTGAGGTATTTAACAATTTTGTGATAAAAGCAAACTAGTGAGTCTCTGAACAACAAGCTACGGTGACTGTATTTTTGACAAGTGTAGAGTTTGTATATCCGAGCCGAGTGCTCAAAAACACACGGCTGAGTTTGTGAGTATCATACAATTATTTCTGAATTAATGAGTACCGTAATTATCTAATGTATTCTGGTTTACTGCCTACCCGTATCGAAAGTTGACTATTACAAATAAATTCACGAATGATGAAACGAAAATATCCATCATTTAATGGATCATTTTCACACGGTGCAAATTGCTATGTAATCGTCTACTTTCGTATAGGACATGCAGTAAAATATATGTTGCATGTACGAGACATACATGAGCACTCAAAACAGGACAAAATGTTAAAACCGAAATCGGTATCGATTTTTGATTGGATAGCGTCTGCTTACCACTTACAGTGATTGAATCAGCTGGCAAAACAGAAGCAAACCTGGACGCATATTCGGTTGACCTTACTATAATTTTAAAATTGATTGGAGATCGACTTCCGATTCCGATTTATCAAATATTTGTCCAGCTTTACGCTCTTACTAATTAAGAAAGCAGACGTTTTCACATTGTTAAAATGTATTAAATAGGCAGGGTGGCAATGTGCAATGCCTTCATTCACTCATTGACTGAATGGAATACAATTTTGAAATTAATAAGCATCGGAAGCATATAGCAGAGAAGAGAGAGAGAGGGAGACATAATAGAATGAATGTTGATAGTTACTTACCCGCTATCAAGAAGACAGCTGGTTTTGAGGAGTAAAAATATAGTTGAAATAAAAAGTATTTGTATGAGATGTAGATAGGGAACGGTAATACGAACATTTAAGTAATTTTAGAAAAAAAAACGACCGTAGAAATCGTCAAACAATTAGTGCCAAACATTATTCGAAAACAGTCAAGGAATCAACAAAATTCATCTGTTTTTTAAAGTTCAGGCTCACCTCAGGCTTGGCATACTTTTTCCTTTCACCAAATTCGATTTTGGTTCTCTTGATAACAGTGTCAGTGGTACCTCCCCAGTATCCAGACTTCGATGGCTCTCCTAATTAATTAAAATGTGACAAAAGTGTTGACCATATTCACGTCACCATATCAATCATACCGAATTTTCCAGCGGCTTGCAGTGTGTAACAGGCTCATGTTCCATGCCAATTTTTTCCAGTGTTCTTTCCGATTTGGAAAACATTCTCGTTTCAATTAAGTTCCTCAGATCAGCCATTTTAACACGACGTTTTTTCTCGCTCGCTCGCCTTCCCGTCGATACACTGTCATCGCTACGGGGTTGGCAAAATGGAAGGTCGGCTGGCGTTTCTGTTGGTATGAAAATATCAGCAACTACTGATTCCATTACAGTTTTACGTTCGTTTTTATTTACCTGTTACCAACGCCGAAACCGGTTGATCGGGTATTTCAATAAAATCTTTAGTTATTGAACTGCCAGTGGGACTGTCCCGACTGTTCGTGCCTGGACCTTGATATACTGATATCTCAATGTGTGGTATGGGTAATGAATTTGAACGGCGCCTCGGCTGTGGCTGTGCTGGTATAGCTTCTTCGCTCATTTCGCGCAGTCTGAAAACATTCATTGATTTGATAGATTTGTGAGAAAAAACGTTGACAAATAATGTTTCTCTACCGGCTGTACAGGTAATGCAGGCACCAATACACGCCATCTTCTTGCCAATGCGATATAAAGAGACACCGAAGAACGGCAACATCCAGAAATGTTGCAGCACAGACGTCATATTTGCTGTGAGGTTGCGATTTGTAACTTTCATCCATGGAATCCTTTTCGGTGGATGTGCTAATTTTTGGCGTTGTATCTTTAGTTTTGTGCGCTGCTTTTGATTCCGGATCAATGTGATCGAAATTGAATTTGTTAGTCGTATTGTTTATTGACTTTTCGTGAATATCTTTGATGTTGAACGGTTTCTGTCCGCTAGATTGTTGAAGCAGACTGGCATCGGCCTGCGGAAATGACAATTAATGTTCTTAAAACTCTTTCAGTTTAATTGCATACAATACTAACCGTGTAAAATGACGAGTACGACGATGTCGGCAATCGAAATATGACGACGCGTTCTTCTTCCACACTTGACACTTCTTCGGGAATAGTTTCCGGAAACACGCAATCTTTTGGCGATGAGACCCATGAACCCTGTTTGAAATACGATTCGTTTTTGCAATGGAAAAGTAGTAAGTCAAATTTCATTAGCTTACATCGTCATCATGTTTCATAGCTTCTGATAGCGACGTGCTTTGCGGAGAGTCGTTGCTAAGCGGCGTATTTTCTGATTGTTTTCCTAAGGGATTAATATAGTCTGTTTCGACAAGAAATTCGTTGGCTTGATTAATGTGTAAAACAGAAATTTCGAAAATAATGAACAAAAGTGTCAGATCAATTGTAGAAAACGGTAACCTAATTCCAACTATTCTTTCTCTCCAATCCTGAAGTAAATTATTTCCTTAAATTTTCAACCTTTTTTCCTAATTATTCATAGAAAATGTCAATTAGGGACATTAAATCTAGCGAAATAATTTACTTCAAAATAGGTTCTCTAACTCCATCAAGCCAAACTTCTCATTTGAAAATTTTTACAAATAAAAACGTGATCGTTGCCTTACGTGTATTGTTACTAAAAACTTCGATCGAGCCCCGTGGACTTGTCGGACTGAGTAACTGACGAGCTTTCGGCTTAACTGGTGCCGTGAAGCACGGAGCTCCCGGAGCTTTATACTCCCACATTCCTTGCCACAAACGAATACCATTCTCCAAGCGATAGTTTTGAAAGTCTGACTCTTTTAGGTGATGTGCTATCGGAGCAAATAAATAGACGAACAACTGTTGATCCAGAGAAAATATAGAGATAAATGCTCGGAGGCTGGTTAGCGTTGGTAAATGGTTTGTAAATTTTACCGAAATCGTAGGTATTGAAAATAAGTAAGGCGCACGTTTGTCATTGTTTCGCTTGATATTGTCCATATCTTCATCGGCACATTCCTCGGCTGCAAACAACAAAATCCAGTGAAGTGTGTATAGTAGTTTCGTTTCTGCCGCACCCAGTGTTTGCAGATCTTTCACACTAGAGAGTAAATGTTTTTTTTGTTGGTCAAATATTAGGCTCGGTTTGCACAGCAATGCAAAGCACAAGTAATGCGAAAAATCCAAGATTTTATATGAGGAGGTTACACCGATCGCCATTTTTCCACTGGGCTCGTATCGCAAAGAAAAAACAAGGCGGCTATCGGTAACTCTAATTGCATTTCCGTAATGTAAATTGCGTACAATTTTTTAGGAAAATTACAGCAATGTTCAGTGGATTTCTGCGATCACAGTCCTAGGTATCGGCGTAACCTTAACCTCCTCATATAAAACCTTGGAAAAATCTACATAAGATACGAAAAACTGCCGTACCGATTGTGAAGTAAAGCTGCTGCACAATGCATCACATGCGGTAATGCCGCTTGTACTAATCGCCAGCGTCCTATTGACTCCAATGCCGATGTGAATGGAATAGATAAGCCGAAATGGATGTTCTGGACCAGGACTTTTTCGAACGATTTGCATGCCTCCTTGAGTTCCTAGGTTATTAAAATAACTCATTGTAATTTGAACGGTTGTTATTCTCACGCATGTAACGCCAAAGCGTTCTTCTTTCATTGATAAGAAAAATACGGTCACAGCTGGGAAAAATCAAAAAAATAAATAATTTGCCCTAGGGTCGAAAGTGGCTTATTACACACCTAGGTAAAACAAGAAATTTGGTTTAGGTTTCAAAAGCATGTAAAATCCATTACATAACTCGGGATAAAAGTAGACAAGTTTCGTTTTAGCGTGTTTATTGACCTCAGCTTCGCCTCGGATCAACAAAATTCACACGAAAACTCTACTTTTCATCTTTTTATCCCTAGTTATGTTATAGTATTTTACATGACTGGGGATAAAAAGATGAAAAGTAGAGTTTTCGTGTGAATTTTGTTGATCCGAGGCGAAGCCGAGGTAAATAAACACACGAAAACGAGACTTTTCACTTTTTATACCAAGTTATGTAATGGATTTTACATGCTAAGGGCGTCGAAAGAAGTGCTTGAAACATGAAAAGTACGGTTTTCGACGCATGTAGCATGTAATAGTACATTACTATACCAGTGAAGTAATCTGATATCTCGTATCCAGATGAGTAAAAGTATCCGAGGGCTTCAGCCCGGATAGAGTGAATATGTCGAATGATTTTGAATTTGGTTCAGAGAAAAACTATTGAATTCTCTCTCAAAAAACCATCTGTGATTCGGCATATCCTCCCTCTACCAGCTGTTATTCGACATATTCCCTCTATCAGTCGAAACGACGTCCCAGTCGTCATATTAGCATATCCCTGCGAATAATATGAAATCTTCGTTCAACGTGGTACTCCTTCTTTTGTTACCAACTCTGAGTTGTAACCTTGAAAATTGTTTATTAAGTAAAAGATCTTAGCAAATCGATGGATAATTTTGAGTAACAGTTTTTAAGCTATTCAAATTTAAAACGTAACTTTTGAAGTGTTTCAATAAATTTATAAACACAGGAAAATGATATAACGGGTGGCGCTGCGCTGATCCCTAATTAGTTTGTTGTTGGTTTGTGTAAAATACTTTCAAAATCGGTTATGCCTCTACGATCGTGATCACTTTGTATTGATCTTCGAGCACAAAGTTTGTTGTGTTACTATCGATGTGTTGTGTATCCTATCGCACTATAATGTATCAAAGATTAAGTATCGGCTTGCGGCTACTTCGTAAGTCTTCAAAATATTCAAATGCAGTTCTGTGCTAAATAAATGATGGAATTTGTTTATGTACTGTCCGTTTGACAAGAGGATCGCCACGGTTCAGCAGGGGGTTTTGAACATTTGTTTTTTACACGTTGGCACACGTGCTCTTGTCAGATTCAAGATTCTTTTTACGAAGGTTACGCTGATTATACTTTGTGAAAAAGGCCAATACCTTGCAAATATGTCAAATCTTGGACAGAATTTGACACTGCAATATCTGCAACATGAAAAAACTAAATGTTCGAAACCCCCTGAAACCCCGTGCTTCCACCTACGTAATATACACAAACTAGGTGAGCCAATCTTAATTTATTTTAAAAAAATCCTGATTTTGTTGATTCATTTTTGTGGATTTTGAAGAGCAATCCGAAGACAAATTCTACTATTGGCTTTTTAAGTGCTTTGATTCTTAATTGTAATATGTATACTCCAAGCGTGCCGTTGTTGGTTCTCTTTTGTTCTTCTCGTATTTTACATAGGAACTGAAGCTCAAGTGTAATAGATTTTCTATAAAACTTCACGGCTATGGCATTTCATGGATATTTTACCAGAGTGAAGTTGTATCAACTGAAAATAGAGCGCAAAAATGAAGTACTGAAAAAGTTACGGCACCTCCACAGGGCAATCGAGGTTTCCTAAAAATGTAACAGAAGATGTAAGATTTTTAGTGAGGCCGAGATGAGGTTTCCTCGTCACACAACATTAGATTCGTTTTTGTGACAAAGTATTTCGGGAAATTAATTTTTGGGTTTGTTACAGGAACTTTGGAACAGCAAATATCATAGAGTATAACTCCATGGCAAATATAGTGTTAAAGGTAATATGTTCCTTATTTTTAGTGCAGTGTGTATAGGGAAATGCTGTTTCGAAACAAAAGCTTAAATGGAATAGATTTTTGTATACTTCTATTACATGTGTGGTTAGTATATTATGTACATTACGTCATAAAATTACAGATAAATGATAACAGGTGGCGCAGCACTGATCCCACAGGGGTAAAATTACTAATCTATCTTCCTGTGAACCTGTGAACCAACTTCTCTGCCTTGACATTTTATGGATATTTATGTACAAGATTTTACTGATTAAAGTTACTTTGATCGATGGATGTACTAGACCCGATAATAATGCTGGTCATATGCTAGCTGTCTGTAACAGGTTACGAAAAATGTTTTTAAACAATGGGAGCCATATTGCTTTGTGTAATTGTATTTTTCGATCAACTACACCAATAATGGACAAACTCTTTCACTTTCTCAGCCATACTTCATTTCGATACAAAAACTGAAGACAATCTCCCACTACCTGCTCATAATACCTATGAATGGAACTCAGTTCAAAGAGTGCCGGTTTAATATTTCATCGTTATATTAGAATCGGCTTCCTCTTGTACACTAGCTTCTTGTAGTGTTGAAACTATATTTATATTTCTGTTTTCTATTTATACCCTTGAAATTTACGTAAACGTGTTGCATTGCGAAAAAAGAGTCTGAGCTCGTGTTCTATTTATAATCGAATTCGGTGGAAATGTTTTATTATTCCGAAATTTTACGTATTATTCCTCGACAACATACAGAACAGAATAATGTCGATTGAGTATTAGACTGCATCCCGTACAACGGATCAAGAATACTTTATATTAATCTCAGGAAATCATATATAAAATTGTCAGAACTTTAAATTAACGATTTATTTTGACTCACTAAAATATAATGTAAAATATTGAAAGCAAAATACTCACATGATGGCCAGGTGCATGTTGGCAAAACTATTATCGCATTGTATTGGGTAAAGCATAATAAATTAGACAAATACATCACATTTATTGACGGGAAGTAATTTATATACAAAAAACAAAAATGTTAGAAAATCAAAAGAAAATTGAAAACTTTTCGGTTTTCTGCTTTAATGTCACGTTAATTTTCTGTGTGTCTGATTTGAAAAATAAGGAAACATCTACTACGTTAATCGATGTGTTGAACAAATAAAGGCTTTGTTATTTACAGCATTTTATTGTTTAGTTGATTAATTGGACATGACAAAGCATTTTTTGTTTCTTGCTACTCTTTAATAACACATAGCTATATACCAAGTACCATTCCTTTCTTCAATGTTCATTCGACGTGTATGACTTTTGTGGACCGAGCGAAGCCTGCCCAAAGCTTTGTAAAGCATAAAAAAGTCAAAGGTTGAGAAGTCTTATTTGACTAGAAACTTGTGTTTTCCGAATAACGTTCGAATTTCTCAAAGATGTTTTGCTCAATGAACAACAGTGTTTTTGGTATGGAAGCGCAGAATATCATTCTCAATGTAGTGCGTAGTTAGGATAGGGTATCGTTGTTTTCGTACACTGTACATTGTGCAGAATAGAGGTTTTTAAGGTTCGCGGCAGAGATGAAGACAAAATTTTCTAAAGATTAAGTAAATCTGATTACTGGTGTCTAGTGCGAACAAACGTTTTATATCTTTCGAGGTACACGTAACGTGTTTTCACTTGGAAGTATTGCCTGTAGAACGTGACAATATATAATACGAAGACATTTTGAATAAAAACTAAATGAGAGCTGGTCGATATTTATTATAAACTCGAAAGTTCCGTGACCAATCCGAACCCTTACATCCTCGAAAATATTTTAGGCTTGATTTTAAAGTCTCTTAAACTTTAGTTGTAGCCGAGTAGTTAAGTGAACGGCAAAGGTATCTCTCATTCGAAATTTGAGGTTCGATTTAATTTTAAACTGTTCTAATCCTTGACCTTTTTTCTACAAAAACTTGAAGTTAATTTCTTAGAGAAAAAATTAGTTACTATCGCTACTAGCCAAGGCAGCCTTGTACCAGCACTTTCAAGCTGAAATCTATTTAAAAATTCTATAGATTCAATTTGATGGATTTTTTTTGAATCGAGCCCACCCTAGAAGTGAGGTTATTACCTTTCAGTAAATTCTTTAGTTTTTAAACATTTCATATATTTCATCCTGCAAGCTGCACCTCATAATGTCAACTCTTCAAAATTACTGGTACGCATCAACGTAGTATTTTCTTCCTACTTATTTTGACCGATTACGATCGACATAATAATAAGAATTTAATTTTTTTTTGTCGATGAAAATCACCGGTTAAGACGTTTCAACTACTTTTAACTGATTCAACAGATGGCTCTTGAGATATGGCATCACAGTCTTCTACATCTAACGGATCCTTAAATTGAACAAACATACAGTAACTGCACTATGTACTGCTTTTAAAATTGGATTCAAATACACCGATGAAATTGTAGTTCCTCTTCTCCACTTAGGGATGAAAATTTGTTTCTCTGTGTGAATATTTATGGAATTGTACTTTCCATAAATTGTAAAAGTTTTGAAAATGCAAAAAGTAATTGCCCTTCTTCGGAATCGAATCAACGCATGTATTGATAACGTTTTACAAATTCTTTTGCATGAAAAAGCTATTGGAAACTGGACTGAATTGGTAACAATGCTCATCTTGCTATTCATCTAAAAACAGGCTTCTTGCCTCAAAGACTACATATTCTCAATTTATTTTCTGTTCATAGCCCCTTGTTTATCTGCGCTCAACGATCAATGTAAGAAGAACTTTTATTTTTAAAGAAAAAATTGTTGTGCTATTTTGATGGTTTGTATAGCATGTGTCATTATAGAATAGTTTCACGAAAATTACGTCGACTTTTGTATTAATATTTTTCTGTTATTTTTAAACGATCAAATAATAAATATCAAACTGAGGATACGTACCATACATGTTGCCTCGTGAAGTTTCCCTAATTTAGGTCGTATGAACGGTGCTATTTGACCCCATAGGAATGTCTGCACCGGAACGGGCAGTCCCAGATCTTGAAGGCCATCATCGAGTGGTCCCAAATCAATCGAACCTAGCTGGTTTAGTACCATAATTCAAACCGCAGTCACATTAATGACAATGGAACATTCGATTCGCGTATCTGCGGAAAGCAATGAATGAAGAACTTTACTTCTTGCTTTGTTGTTGTAATAGGTACTAGATAACGTTCATTCAAACAACACACTCATCAAAACAGAAAAGGTAAGTATAGCAGCTGAGCTGAACACTTTGATTAAAAATCCGATTTCTGCTTAATAAGCAGTGCTTATATTGCTATCTTGCTATTAAGTTTTCTAAACAATTTTTGAATTGTTAAGCTGACGTACCATAACAACGGAATCACAGATATGTTAGATGGTTTTGAAGTAACTTGGTCAGTCTTTGTGGCCAAAATTAAATTAGAAAAAATTGAAGTCTAAACACATCACAATTCGTTTATTGAATTCCAGTAACCAAATCAATATTTCCAGATAGCTTAGGACCTTAAAACTGACTTCCTGATCCATACATTTTCCTGTGATTCGTTTGAGAAAGGTCCCATTTCCCTGCAACCAAGTTCCCTGCTCCTTCCAGAGCCCTCAATAAATGACATTTACGGTTTTCAAGACTTCCCGTCAACGATTTTCATATACCACAAATATGTTGTGTCGCCTTCCCTCTTAAAGTTGTCGTCATTAGTGGACGGTGAATTACGTAAATAATAGTTATGGAAGACGGAATTAGATGTATTCCCTTATCGCATTTAATTGATTTTTATATGAATTTCACATGCACAGCGAAGCACAAAACATAAATGAATATACGACAATCGTCCCTCGCAGAAACTGGATTTATTTACTAAGCAGAATTCCATTAAAACTTTCTCCTACTACGACCGAATTTTAAATTTCTGATTCAATACTTTCTTCGAACACATTTTCCAAGATTTTTCTTAATTTAAAAAAATGGAAAAGTGCAGGAAAGTTTCGGAAAATTCGGAAATGGCTTTCGTTGAAATAGTTCCTGCCGAATGACTTCAATTTAACGGATAATATCAACTAACGATCGAATCAACAAATTTTCATCTGTGCGGCGTGAATAACCTTATTTTCTCCACTCAAATGCGCGAGAAAATGGCGTTTTGTTGACGCTCTTCCTGATGACAGTCCAGGTGTAAAATTTTTGATTTTCACCTCTTATCTCTTGTCTTCTTTGCAACATGGTGATGTGTTTGTTTCGAGTATAAAACGGTTATTCACGCCACGCACAAACGACAAATTATGTATTCACCTCGGGGATAAATAAGAAATCCCAAATCGAGCGAACTTTTGCTCTTGTTAACAAATACCATTTCAAAGGTGGTTTCGTTGGGCTAGAGTCTACAATAAAAGTGATGCATGGAAGGTGCCGGCCTCTGAACATCCATACATCATTTCGACCTACAACTTTTAAGTCTATGTTTGAAGCGCATTTTGATTCGTTAGTTATTAGCTCGCTTCTCTGAGGATATTTAGCCAAAAACCATACGATTTGGCTTTGATTTGTATATTTTCATTGCTATCAATCTCTGCACACTTCATATTAAAAAATATGGTTGGAACAATATAGCAATGAGTCGGTTACTCTGCTCAATAAGAAATTGTTTATCAAAACTGCGAGTAATAAATTATTTTCACAATCATATCACAGCACAATCAATCAATACAGAAAATAACGAGGTAGTACTGATAAGAGTAGAGTACCAAAACAACTTTGTTTATTGAAAGTACATGAGATAAAGGACTGACTACATTAAGAACTGTGATTTGGCAAAAAGCAGTGAAAATTGGGCCAAAAATAAATGGAACGTGGAAGTGGCATTCACCCTACTAACATAATATTTATAAACAAAAATGTTGTGTTGTTACTTGAACGGCACATTTATGTATATATTGACATGTCGCGCCTATCAAACCCTTCCAATGTTTAGATCCGCTAAAAGCGTTCTCTCCTATCAAAATGACCTAAATCGAAATAAATGTTGGAAATAGTATCGATGAAATGTCATGTGAAAATAAACGACTAATTGGAAATGGTATATATGTACACATGGTGTACACTGTCGGATCTTATCAGCTGTCCACCACAGCTGTAGACCCAGCATAATTCCTAGCAATATTATGAATTTTGTGTTAAACGACACATTATCATGAAGAAATTCTAAGGAACGTCCAAATAAGCACAGGAAGTTTTATTTGAAAATTCGGGCTCGAATCTTTCCCAACATATTATTATGAACGTGTTCCCGAACACAACATACAAAAAAAATCTCTATATAACAATATATCGACCAACGCCCTCCATCTTTTAAAGATGAAAATCTCGTTTTTCGTTCTTTCAATGAACATATTCATTTCACATCCATCAAAATTCCACCACTTTCTTGTCCACACAAATTAATTCTAGAAACACTCTGCAAATTGACCGATTAAATATGATTTTACCCTTTTTCTTTCAATTATATTGACCGTTTATAATTTACTTTCTATTTTTGTATTTAATTTTCCGCGATTTTTATCGACACGCAAACATTCCCCCGTCATATAATGACTAGCTAGGTGGATGATGGCGACTGAATGGAAACGATTCTCGAATGAGCAAAAGTGTGTTGAAGATTTTCCACAATCGTTTCGCATAGAGTGGATATATATGGTTTATACGTAGAGCAAAATGGGGAAAAAAGTACGTTGTATATCGGTACTGGGGGATGATGTTGAGAAATAATCGATTTTCGGGGAGATTTTTCTCGAATTCAGACGATTCGGAATGATGGTGTACGGAGACTGCGTCAAATTGGTAACATATGATAAACACGTGCTGTTTTTGGGGTTTTATAAAATTGGAGCAATGTGCGTTCATTCAGTTTTAGGGTGAGCACGTGCTTCAGTTGCTAACGATTTTTTTACTGATTCGCGAATTGAGAGATAACAGTGATGGAGAGTTACTTCGTGTATTTTGTAATTTTACCTGTTGCTATGTCTCGAACTGGATTTTAATTGTTAACTTTCAAATACAATTATTTGCGGGGTAATTGTTCGAGGGTAAAAAAAAGATTTTGCAAAGTTTTTTTCTATTTCAATTACACAGATGTCCGAGCTAAGATTTAAATCTTTTTCGGAGTTAAAAAAAAGGGGCTGAACATTTCCCGAGTTTAATTGAAATCCTCTCAGAAATTGTTCGTAATTCAATTTTCATTCATGGATTTAAAATCGGAAGTCCCGCTATGAGTAAGCTTCACCAAATGAGTTCAGACAATCTTCCGGAGCATATTCAGCCGAAAGTATTGGAAAGGAAATACTCAGATTTGGTCAACAATATTTTTGGCGACATAGGATACCTTTGACGATAGGCTTAAGGATATGAACAGTTCCAACTGAATAGTTATAGTTACAGAGAGAACTGAATTTTGATTTTTAATTTCTCTACCGATGAATTATTGAATTGGTTTCCGTTACATTAGCTCATTAGCCAGGGACTATTTTTGAGAAAACATTTTCTTAAATTTTCACACATTTTTCATAAAATATTAGATTCTTTTTCAAAAATAGTCACTGTAACCTGTAATACATTCGTTGGGCATTTCAATAATTACGTTAGCATTATAGCCGAGTCTATTACATCTTTCAGTCGAAATATTTTCGAAAGATTGAAACAAAATCTGTTGCTTCATTAGATTTAACATACATTTTACTATAAAAGACAGCAATAGCCTGAGCTTCTGGCATATTTTTTGTCGTCGTTTTCGTTAACAAATGCACATGCCAATTGTTGAAATATGTGAAAACACAGATTGATCAAGCATAGATTATCAAGTTTCCAAGTAAAGGTCACATGGTCTGACTCTGACCAACGTATTCATATAATTGAATAAATGATTTGAGTGCAAGAGCCGTGCAAGCCCTAAAATATTTTAGCCATCTTCACCAGATTTACCCTATTCCCTATTCACATTAGCCATCCTCATTGTTCAATCAAGCATTGACTCGTTTTCGTCAATTCTATTAGGCATGTTCGATAATTCATTCGATTGATAAAATATCAATTATTTCCCAAAAATTGATTGTCGATATTTTCAAAAAGTCAATATCAATCGAATATTTTATCTATAATCGATATATATCGACTGAAAATCGATAAATGTCGACTGACAATTCGATAAATAGCGACTGATATCGACATTCGATTGATATTGTACTGATTATTTGGAAATTTTATCATCGATTGACGATATTTTTCAGTGAACCTGCCTAAATGCAATGAATTCTACGCACTTAAAGTCCTACTAAACGTTTCCTATTGTTTTCATGTTAATTCTGGAAATGTGGTAAACTAGTGTCTAATCCGGTTGCTCCCTGCAAGAATACTCACCCAATTGGCCTGTCCATTCAAAGTATAGTTATTTTTGAGACAATCGTATGATGTATAAGACAATATCGATAGACAAAACCATACCAATAATATGCGTCAACAGTTCTGGTATTTAGTTCACGCCGACATAAATATCAACATGATTTCGGATTTTCGGAATGACGACGGTGTGCTTTTTTTTAGGATCATCAAAGTGAATGACAGTTTGTCATCAAATTGAACGCATTAATTTTTATCGATTTTAGATTTAATTGCCGATTCTGATGCCAAGAAAAGAAAACAGTTTTCGTTCAGAATGAAATCGTTTCATTGGGATAATCATCGGTGTGGTTTACTGACGGTATTGTCATAATAATTCCAATCACAAGGCCAAAACACTGCCACATGAAACTCGAATATTCATTTAAAAAAAAAAGTTTTTGCAAATTCGGCCAAGTTTATTTGTTTTATTATCAAATTACATTTCATAAATATTTATATCACCTTCATCCCTAGTCTATTCTACCTTCTCAACATTACGTTACACACAAATTAAAACAACATGATAAATAACGTTATTTTTAGAGTCTCTATTGCATGGGTTATACACAGAAATGTGTAAGAGGAATTCAAAAATATAAAAAAAATTTAAAGAAAAAAAAATTATCTACACAAATTTGCGGCGGTTATGTGTTGGCTCAGACATACACATCGATATGAAACATTGATCAAGAAGACTTTCCTGTAAGATAAACTTGTAAGGAATTCGAATCTGTGTCATGTGTAAAAATAGCCACTAGCTTATTGTTAACAATCGTTTCACTCCAGAGTTAGTCAAAATTCGCTGAGAAAATCTTCGTATGTGTCAGTTTGGTGGAACTGGTGGGAATATTTTCAACAGGCCTGTACTCAGTTAATAAACGATAACATGCAGATGAACATTGCTTGCATTTATCTTTTCATGTCCCTTGACCATTGGCTGTCTTATAGACCTTGTCACATTTCCATCAAGCAAATATCGACATGATATTAAGTAAATTTTACACTGAGGAAAACCAACGAAAGAGGAAACAACATTTCACAATTTAACACAATTCACAATCTTCAAGCTATTATATTGAAGCTTGTGGATGATTTAAGACTTCTCAATTAAACGTAATCGATACGTTAGCAGTTAGTACTTCTCGATTGTTTTGGTAGCATTTTTAGGGCTACAATCTATATGGATTTATGACTGCAAACTACAAATTACGGAAAATTACTGTGATCGCAGATTGAGGTGTTGTAACTGTTTCTGATTTATTGCTCCAGTAACTAAATGTATTGAATTGAATCAGTAGACCACGACAAAAATAAGCAAACAGATTTTTCTAGAGTTGTTATTAATTGTTCAACTATTGAAGTAAAAGATTTTACTTTAAACATGATAACACGAACTAACCAAAGACATACCAGATTTGTGAGTGGATGTCGTTATTGGATTCACAGTAATGTCTCGGCGGTATGAGAGAAACCAAACCAACTAAAAAGTCGTCAAATCTCAACATTCTAGAAATTTGAGAAAAATGTTAAAAATAAAACTGGCCCAGAACTGTGAATTTAAAAATAAAAAATTTTCAAACGGAAAACAAAACACCGATTCGTGCCTGCTTATTCGATATATATATCGTTTAGGGTAAACAGAATTTTCATTTCTACTTTTTCGATTCAACAATTGTATTCAGTTGAGTTCATTGCTGTCCACCAGATCACTATAATCATAAAAATGGTGAGTGGAGCTAAAAAAAATTAATTTTTTTTTTCTGTGAAAAGTGTTTTTGAAAATTTTCTTTTTCAACTTAAATACAAATGATGGAAAATATCGAAAGTTGTGAACAATTTTACAAAGTGAATTTAAATTCACACAACGAATTAAACGATACTAAGTGCACAGAATTTTTGTGATTTTTGTGATATCTGGAAAATTAGAAGATCTCCAGATTATCCTTTTCGATTGATCTGACGTAATGGAATTGTTACTGTGATGTAATTGCTGATGATATTTCTTTGGAGATTTATGTTCTCAATTGTTCACCACTTCAATTTCGATTATTTAATCGACGATGGAAATCCTGTGGTTTTTAATTATTTTTTTCGGTTGGATATTCTAAAAATCGAAACGAAACTTTACATGTACGAGCATTAGAATGTTCGGTTTTCCGAAAGAAGGACCGTCTTGTGAACCATATTATAAAAGGAATATTTTTGGACGTAAATTTATTGAAAGGAAACTCAAATCATTCTTTTGATGTGGATCATTGGTGAATAAAATGGAAATTTACTCCGAATGCTAAAGTTGTGATTTTGTTAACCGACGTGATTCCATCTGAAAATTCTTTCAAAAACATATCCTTATCCAAAAAAAAAAGAAACGCTAACAAAAATTTGAATTTTTCAGGCCGGAGATTTAAGTAGAAGCGATATTGAAAGTAAGTAAAAGAAATGGTGACAAAAAAACTAATAAAAAATTCCAATCCTTCCAAATAATTACATAAAAAAAACACCTCAACACAAAAACATAAGGAAAAAGTTCCATTCACACAAGAAAATTCGTAAAATATTTCTGAAAATAGTTCGCATTAGATCGCGTCAAATAAGGCGAACTTGGCCACCCATCAAATGTTCGGTTAATTCTAATTTAAGACACCGTTTCCCACATACATAATCGAAATTCGTGTGTGCTGCTACAAAAATAGATTTTTCGGTGGATCACATTTCAAACATTAATATGTACAATCAGTAGAGTCTTGTACATATTATGTGGCATGTGTGTGTATATATTTGGATGCCTGTATACAATGTATTTAATTGCAGTGATGTGTTTTCAACGAGCATTTACGCGATAATTTCAATATTGAGAAAATGTTCCGGAACAACGATGTTTACATTGTGTTCCAGGTAATACAGCAAATAAATTGTGATTTATAATTTATACAAGGAGTCTGTTTAACGTCTGAGGGAACAAACATTGAGCACATTATGGACGATGAGTTTGTTTCTTTTTTTATGTTTTAGTTTCACCATTTAAATGCAATCGCGCTTTTTCATATGATGGAAATTAGCCACAAAACTGTGAAGACTAAACAGAGTGATTAAAATTAGTTGTTGATACAACAGGAGCCAGAAAACAATATAAAAGTTTATTGGTTTTTGATCTTGACATCAAAAGGATAGTGTTATGGCACACAATTGTTGAGATAAATGATGTAGTGAGTTCACATCGTTCAAAATTAAAAATAGGATTTTAAAGACTCGATTTTCGCGTCCTTTTAGTTGTTAAACTAGAGAGTGAGTGAGTGGCTTACAGATGCTCTTTTTAAAATCATCTGTTATCAACACAGTCACATGAATTAAGGGATAAACTCTGCCACAAGCTATTATTTATAACAAAATGTTTACTTGAACCGATGAAGTAAACGATTCTTCTCAAAACATCAAATTATTAAACAACAGAAGTAACAGATTTGATGATTGTGTCAGTATAAGCTTGTAGCTTGTAACGATTAATGATTAACAAAGAATCGCCGCCGTCGGTTTAATGTATATTTTTGCGGTATTTTCGTATACATTACCTACATTGTGGATGGAACATTTTTTTTTTAATTCTACATGTGTTCCCACGCGTAGAATTTGCAGAGACCTTCTATTAATACAACCACAAATTTTAATCACGCTAAAACAAAGTCAATCCATTCTCACGGTTTTCTTTAAAATTATTTTTAGAGGCTGAATTCGCCTTCAGCGTTTACGATCATGATGGCAGCGGCAAAATCGATGCTCAGGATATCGGTGATGTTCTCCGTGCCCTCAACACAAACCCAACCTTAGCACTTATCGAGAAAATGGGTGGCAAGAAGAAGCGTGGTGAACAATTGTTGAGCCTCGAAGAATTCCTTCCCATTTACGGTCAAGTGAAAAAGGAAAAGGAACAAGGTTGCTACGAAGATTTCCTTGAATGTTTGAAATTGTACGACAAGAATGAAGATGGCACCATGTTGTTGGCTGAATTGCACCATACACTTTTGGCTTTGGGTAAGTGGGGGATTGCATTTTTTTTTGTTTTATACATTTCGGACTGTCATTTAAATCGAATTTTTGTTTGGAAATACAGGTGAAGTTTTGACAGAAGAACAAGTCGTTGAAGTATTCAAAGACTGTATGGGTGCTGAAGACGAAGATGGTAACATCAAATATGCACGTAAGTACCTGTTGTGTTATTTATATCACATGAGTAAGTTCTCGTCGTCTTTTAAAAAAATATGTTGAAAAAAAAATGTCAAAGAAAATAAACCGAGAGGTAAACGACCGGAGAAAATTATGTTACCCTATGGGAATTCACAAGGCAGTCAGTTCCATGCACAAAATCAAACAAAAAATTATCGTGAACTGACAAAAAAGTTTCGAAAAACTCACCTGTCGCAGGTAACTTCATCTACAGGTAATCTACATTATCTGCCGCAGCTGCATTTTTTGTATGGGGCGCTACAGCTGTGGCAGCTATTGTAGATTACCTGGATACAAAGTTACCTGCAACAGCTGAGTTTTTCGAAACTTTTTTGTCAGTGTGTCACAACTGTTTTGGAAGTCGTTTACCCCTTGAGTTTCTACTCCAAGTAGCACACTGAACAAGTTTCATTCATAATTAAAAAGTATTTCAATTCAAATTAAAGTAAATTTAGGCTTACACTTGTAATTATCAAATGAATTAAAACATTTGCCCACAATGAAAAACATATTTTTTTTCTGTTGAACAAATTATTTTTGCTAAAAACCATTTTTATAAAAGTATAAATTCCCAACAAAAAAAATTGACGTTACAGTATCTAACATTCTTGTTTCACTTTGTTTTCATATTCGGAAAAAAAATTATCTATGTGTGTGTGTCCAACCCTTGTTGTAATACACAAAAACTATTTGTACCCAACATCCGTTAACCAAAAAACCAGCATTCCTCCAACAAATGATGGTCATGGCACCTTTGTTACCTCAATAAACATCTTCTTCATTTATCACAATTTCAAAGTGATAGCAAATTATGTAAGTACATCTGGAAATTTTGATTCATTAAACGGCTTAGTTGAAAAACGCCTCGCTCGCCTTTACGACAACTTTTGAATGCTTAATCGAATGCAACGCTTCGTTCACTTTTTTTCTTAAAGAAATCACTTAATGTCATATTTTTGGTCGACACATTCGTTAAACCGATCTTTTACCACGAAACCATGATGGCTCATTTTTGTGCAAATGTACAAGAATGAAGATTTTGAGTTATCATGGCTTAATGGTAAAAATATGTCGCTAAATTCTATCAGCAAATAATCAGCCATCTTCTATCTAATACCTATTTCCTTACTGTTTTGCAGATTGTGATTTTTTGAGGAGCTCAATTTTATCATCTAATTTCATGATAACTCATTGAATCGAGGAAAATTTAATAGAAACCGAATCGAAATATAAGAGATAATTGAAATGGAGCTCCACGGAATACCCTATTTATATTTTACTTGAAATATAACCTAACTTTCTCAGACTTTACGTCACTAGCAGGGGAACAAACACTCACGAGAGTGAGTTTTCCTTCTGAGCTGAATGAAAACAATTTATAATCATGCGTACATCATTTTACATATCTTTCATGAAATCTGCCTCATTTTCCTTCCTTGGACTAAAATACAAGCAAGTCAATCAATTCATTCATTTATCGAATCTGTATTCCAAACTTTTTTATTTGTCCCCAATTCTCATTTCCACCTATGTTGAGTTTTCAATGTAAAACAATGATGTATTTTTGTGTTAGTCGTATTTATGTGCTATGCTAAATTATTTTTATGTTTAAATATGAATTGAAATAAATTAAATGAAACATTATTTACTTGCAGCATATCTCGAAAAAATGTGTGGAGTGGAACCAGTGACTTAAAATCTATATAAAAAACTTTCTTTTCAAAACAAAAAAAAAACTTCATAATTTTGACTACTTAATTTTCAAACAAAGAACGAAAGGACAACAGCTACTTACCATCCAGCCATTCGCACACATTTCATAATTACATCAACTTTTTTTTACCATCAGAAAAAACGAGAAATTTTTTATTTTGATTTGCGATCAACTTCAACAGAATTTTATGATTTTATTAATTAATTTATAATGTCACTCAGACGGCCATTTTTTTGGTTGAAAGTGAAGAGGCAAGAAAATCGCTCCACTCAAAATAATAAAATGTTGTTGTGTCTAGAACATCATTCGCAATAATAAAAAATGTACATTTCATTAATAATTATAATTATAATTGAATATAATTGTAAAAGAACAATAAAAAAATGTAAAAAAATGTATTGTCAATTTTACTGTTCAGAATCCTTACCATTATATCTGACGATGAAATTTTAGTAATGGAAGTGGAAGCCAAGCTCACTTTTTCATTAATAATTTCTATTGGCGGACCATTAATATTAAACAATCGGCGACGCCTCGGATCAATAAAATTCACACGCAGGCGGCATAAGTTAGAAATATCATCACTGAATTGCATTAAAAACTTAAAAAAGATATGCAAGTTTTTAAGAGGGTAAGTATGTCATGTATGTATAGGCTGTGTTTTCGTAGTCAGTTTTCAGGTACAGTAATAAAACGGATTAGGATGAGAAATTGCAAAATTAGGGTAAAATTGTGAGTTTCTGGTGTTCTTGTTTGTTTTCTTTACTACAGTATTAAAAAATCTTAAGTTTTAACTGAAATGGTGAACATGTGGTGCTCGCAAATATTGTTTGTACATCAATTTCAAGGCTTGGAATTTTCCATATCCCATTAAAAAAAAACAGCAAACAAATTAGTCTTTCTTCAAATATATAAGTATGTTGACCCCTTTTCTTAACATGTATTAATGGCTGACCTTAACAATATCATACGTCAGTACAAAAGTCTTCGAAAAGTCATTAAATAGTCAAAAGTTCTTCTAACAAAGGCAGTAAGCAATTATCTGACTACTGTGCGAAATGGAAGACTAGACCGGTAATCACACCAGAGCCTCGTTTTTTTAAATTAAAGGACCTGAAAGGTATTATCGAACTGGAAATAAATCTGTTAAAAGAGACCTTACTGTTCAACAGTAACTGTCCCTTAGATACCTTTACCACTGAATAGGAGATCATAACAAATAGAAACAAATGCTTCAGAGAGTAGAAACATCAGTTTCCTGCCAGTTTTTTAATTCTTTCTTTCTATCATTTTCAACGTTCAGAATGGAACTAGTTGAATGACTCAAAGACTTTAAAATTTTACTCATCAATCGTCCTATCAGTGATCCTGTGTACTGTCTAGCGTGAGATATTTCGTTTTGTCGTCGTTAACATTCAGTCCAATTGGTTTCGATTCCATCTCAATTTCGACAAACATTTCTTCGACCGCAACGGTTGCCCTTCCTATTAGATCCATCTGGAGAAGAAGTTTAGTTGGAAGAGGAATTACGCAGACTGTTTATCTCCACTTTTACTTCCTAAAAATTAGCCAACCCGTTAGATAGTATGTTTCCAAGACAACCAGGTTGAATATATATTTCCGTTCAAGATCAAAATAGTGGTCATGTTTACAATGTTCATACAATTTATTGGATAAATTTAAGATACATTCATAAATCGTCATCGATTCGAAGAAAATTTGTTATTACAGTAAATTATAAAAAGCCTTACATGTCTAGACACTTATATCTACTTGAATCGATTCGAAATAAAATTGAAAATGAGTTGAAGTTATCAAAATGCAAAAAAGATCTTAAACCAGTCTGGTATAATTTAAGTAGAACTGTCTAATGATCGAATCAGTCTATAGAAATTACATTTCTCAATATATTACTTACGTATCAATTTAATTAAAGGGCATTTTGAAAGTATGAAGCTTAATGTTACAGGTGATTCCAGTTGTATAGCTTCCCATCCGTCACCACAGCAATTTTTGATGTCGACATCAGAGGTTGAGCAATGAAAGGTGAAGCTCTTAAGTGTTCCAATATCCAGCATGTAGTTCATAACATAATCGATGGGAAAGTGGACAAAATCATCCATTACAATCTCCTTCAACGATGTCAACGATTTCAACGATTTAGATTTGCTCAAAAAACCGTTTTCTAGGTCTCTCAACACTGTGCTTAAGCTATTAACAAACTTTAACTTTTCTATTGATTTATGCCGTTTGAAGAAGTTGTAGTAATTGTTGATACATAAGCCATCAAAATATTCAAATGTCACCGTTTTGAGTTCATCGAACTTAAATGGAACCTTTCTAGGACTCGGTATGTCGGATCCGAAATCCTGAATCGTGAAATCTTCAACGTTTGGCAAATAAATTGTTTCCATTTGATGATAAACTGAGCGTGGAGCGCGAACTTTCAAACATCGAATTTGTTTATTCATTTGGATGATACTTCTGAAAAATGGTGCATCTGAGCACCATGACTGGTCCAAAGTAATTTCCAAATTTTGTAAATGAGGATAACGTTCACATATATTATTTGCATATGAATTGTACCATTCTAAGCTTAAACTTTGCATTTTCGGGAAAAGTTGATTCAACGAAAGCATATCAAGATGACCCATATGTAGTTTGACAGTTTCAGCTTTGGAAAAAGGCTTAGAACACAACTTATCAAATTCCTCGTTGAATGGCAAAATCGTTACTTTTTTCACAGTATCAGCACAATAACGATTTAAATACGAGATGACCTTTGCGTAGAATGGGTTGAATCGGTTAATATCGTCTGTGAACCACTGATACTCAAAAAACTAGATCAGAGATGCTTTCTCCAAAACACCGTAATACTTGAAGGATTGTTTTCGATGTTGTCAATATGATCTCATTGTCATTTTTATCGTAATCATTTATCGATCCTGCATATCTGCAACCACTGCGTAAAATTTTAATCGTATTCTTCGAATATTTACGGATGAACACGTACTTGGCAGCTTCTCTAAATTGATCATTGACATGTGCAGCGCTGAGAAGATCTTTCAACTCGAGATGGTCAAACGCATGCACCAAACAGTCGTGGCCAATGCGAGTAATTTTATCTGAAGACCGCAAACGACGCTTCGCTTGTTGGATTCCATGTGTCGAACGTTTCCGTTTCTTGTTTAGTTCCATTTATTCGGCAGAAAATAAATATCGGAAGAAATAACACTTACTAATTTACAAAGTTTATGAAGTGTAGGTAAAATGTCTCTATCAAGTACCTTACAGTAGCACGACAAATAAACTAATGACTTTTGTCAAAAAAAAAATGGCAGATCGAATTGAAGTAAGCAAACAATATGGCCGCCACTCTATTGGAAAATTACAAGAACGAATCGTTAAGTTGGGAGGTTGTTCCTTTCTTGTAAACCGCCGGTGTCGTAGCAACTGCAACCAAGCAGTAGAACAGATTTTCTAAGAAAGACCTACGTATGCAACCCTACTATGTTGGCATTATAAAAAATGATGGTTGCCGGTGTACTATATTTCGGACGCACATGCTTTAGTCGTTGACAGTATTTTGGTTTCGATAATTAAATGTTTCATCGATTTGGTTATTGACAAATTTTCATTAAAGAATAATATTTGACAATTTTTTGTGCGAATTTCTATAGGGCGTTCCATTTCGGAGATAGTTCACTTTTATGCCGTGGGAAATCATACAAAAAATGAGTTACGTGTTCACTTTCGGTATTTTTTATATGAAGATGCCGTGGGACAAACTTGAACCATCTCCGAAATGGAACACTCTATAAATCTGTTTGAAACGTCCTACTTATCTACATTTTCAATTTTTGCCACATTAGAGGCTCTCATTAAATTTATACTTGTGGAAGTTCGAAAAATGTTGTTTATTTTGTGGCATATCATCTTAGAGAGGCTAAATATCCGTTGAAAAAATCTGTTCTGGTGCTTGGTTCAGTGCTATGCCGATGTACAAGATTTTTAAACACATTAATATGGCCGTAGTTGTATGTTTTGTTATTTTGCACTCTGAAGTTAATGGCGATCCGTCAGTTTTTCTCGGTCCTAACGATGTGATGTAACAGTAGATAACAGCAGACCGAGCAGACTCTATTTAGGCGTATGCGATTCGAAGGCAATAGTATTTTACAAGACATAAAAACATGAAAAGTAAATTTTTCGTGTGAATTTTATTGATCCGAGGCGTCGCCGATTGTTTAATATTAATTGAATATAATTGTAAAAGAACAATAAAAAATGTAAAAAAATGTATTGTCAATTTTACTGTTCAGAATCCTTACCATTATATCTGACGATGAAATTTTAGTAATGGAAGTGGAAGCCAAGCTCACTTTTTCATTAATAATTTCTATTGGCGGACCATTAATATTAAACAATCGGCGACGCCTCGGATCAATAAAATTCACACGAAAAATTTACTTTTCATGTTTTTATGTCTTGTAAAATACTATTGCCTTCGAATCGCATACGCCTAAATAGAGTCTGCTCGGTCTGCTGTTATCTACTGTTACATCACATCGTTAGGACCGAGAAAAACTGACGGATCGCCATTAACTTCAGAGTGCAAAATAACAAAACATACAACTACGGCCATATTAATGTGTTTAAAAATCTTGTACATCGGCATAGCACTGAACCAAGCACCAGAACAGATTTTTTCAACGGATATTTAGCCTCTCTAAGATGATATGCCACAAAATAAACAACATTTTTCGAACTTCCACAAGTATAAATTTAATGAGAGCCTCTAATGTGGCAAAAATTGAAAATGTAGATAAGTAGGACGTTTCAAACAGATTTATAGAGTGTTCCATTTCGGAGATGGTTCAAGTTTGTCCCACGGCATCTTCATATAAAAAATACCGAAAGTGAACACGTAACTCATTTTTTGTATGATTTCCCACGGCATAAAAGTGAACTATCTCCGAAATGGAACGCCCTATAAAAATTCGCACAAAAAATTGTCAAATATTATTCTTTAATGAAAATTTGTCAATAACCAAATCGATGAAACATTTAATTATCGAAACCAAAATACTGTCAACGACTAAAGCATGTGCGTCCGAAATATAGTACACCGGCAACCATCATTTTTTATAATGCCAACATAGTAGGGTTGCATACGTAGGTCTTTCTTAGAAAATCTGTTCTACTGCTTGGTTGCAGTTGCTACGACACCGGCGGTTTACAAGAAAGGAACAACATCCCAACCTAACGATTCGTTCTTGTAATTTTCCAATAGAGTGGCGGCCATATTGTTTGCTTACTTCAATTCGATCTGCCATTTTTTTTTTGACAAAAGTCATTAGTTTATTTGTCGTGCTACTGTAAGGTACTTGATAGAGACATTTTACCTACACTTCATAAACTTTGTAAATTAGTAAGTGTTATTTCTTCCGATATTTATTTTCTGCCGAATAAATGGAACTAAACAAGAAACGGAAACGTTCGACACATGGAATCCAACAAGCGAAGCGTCGTTTGCGGTCTTCAGATAAAATTACTCGCATTGGCCACGACTGTTTGGTGCATGCGTTTGACCATCTCGAGTTGAAAGATCTTCTCAGCGCTGCACATGTCAATGATCAATTTAGAGAAGCTGCCAAGTACGTGTTCATCCGTAAATATTCGAAGAATACGATTAAAATTTTACGCAATGGTTGCAGATTTGGAGGATCGATAAATGATTACGATAAAAATGACAATGAGATCATATTGACAACATCGAAAACAATCCTTCAAGTATTACGGTGTTTTGGAGAAAGCATCTCTGATCTAGTTTTTGAGTATCAGTGGTTCACAGACGATATTAACCGATTCAACCCATTCTACGCAAAGGTCATCTCGTATTTAAATCGTTATTGTGCTGATACTGTGAAAAAAGTAACGATTTTGCCATTCAACGAGGAATTTGATAAGTTGTGTTCTAAGCCTTTTTCCAAAGCTGAAACTGTCAAACTACATATGGGTCATCTTGATATGCTTTCGTTGAATCAACTTTTCCCGAAAATGCAAAGTTTAAGCTTAGAATGGTACAATTCATATGCAAATAATATATGTGAACGTTATCCTCATTTACAAAATTTGGAAATTACTTTGGACCAGTCATGGTGCTCAGATGCACCATTTTTCAGAAGTATCATCCAAATGAATAAACAAATTCGATGTTTGAAAGTTCGCGCTCCACGCTCAGTTTATCATCAAATGGAAACAATTTATTTGCCAAACGTTGAAGATTTCACGATTCAGGATTTCGGATCCGACATACCGAGTCCTAGAAAGGTTCCATTTAAGTTCGATGAACTCAAAACGGTGACATTTGAATATTTTGATGGCTTATGTATCAACAATTACTACAACTTCTTCAAACGGCATAAATCAATAGAAAAGTTAAAGTTTGTTAATAGCTTAAGCACAGTGTTGAGAGACCTAGAAAACGGTTTTTTGAGCAAATCTAAATCGTTGAAATCGTTGACATCGTTGAAGGAGATTGTAATGGATGATTTTGTCCACTTTCCCATCGATTATGTTATGAACTACATGCTGGATATTGGAACACTTAAGAGCTTCACCTTTCATTGCTCAACCTCTGATGTCGACATCAAAAATTGCTGTGGTGACGGATGGGAAGCTATACAACTGGAATCACCTGTAACATTAAGCTTCATACTTTCAAAATGCCCTTTAATTAAATTGATACGTAAGTAATATATTGAGAAATGTAATTTCTATAGACTGATTCGATCATTAGACAGTTCTACTTAAATTATACCAGACTGGTTTAAGATCTTTTTTGCATTTTGATAACTTCAACTCATTTTCAATTTTATTTCGAATCGATTCAAGTAGATATAAGTGTCTAGACATGTAAGGCTTTTTATAATTTACTGTAATAACAAATTTTCTTATAACTATAAGCGAATCGATGACGATTTATGAATGTATCTTAAATTTATCCAATAAATTGTATGAACATTGTAAACATGACCACTATTTTGATCTTGAACGGAAATATATATTCAACCTGGTTGTCTTGGAAACATACTATCTAACGGGTTGGCTAATTTTTAGGAAGTAAAAGTGGAGATAAACAGTCTGCGTAATTCCTCTTCCAACTAAACTTCTTCTCCAGATGGATCTAATAGGAAGGGCAACCGTTGCGGTCGAAGAAATGTTTGTCGAAATTGAGATGGAATGAAAACCAATTGGACTGAATGTTAACGACGACAAAACGAAATATCTCACGCTAGACAGTACACAGGATCACTGATAGGACGATTGATGAGTAAAATTTTAAAGTCTTTGAGTCATTCAACTAGTTCCATTCTGAACGTTGAAAATGATAGAAAGAAAGAATTAAAAAACTGGCAGGAAACTGATGTTTCTACTCTCTGAAGCATTTGTTTCTATTTGTTATGATCTCCTATTCAGTGGTAAAGGTATCTAAGGGACAGTTAATGTTGAACAGTAAGGTCTCTTTTAACAGATTTATTTCCAGTTCGATAATACCTTTCAGGTCCTTTAATTAAAAAAAACGAGGCTCTGGTGTGATTACCGGTCTAGTCTTCCATTTCGCACAGTAGTCAGATAATTGCTTACTGCCTTTGTTAGAAGAACTTTTGACTATTTAATGACTTTTCGAAGACTTTTGTACTGACGTATGATATTGTTAAGGTCAGACATTAATACATGGTAAGAAAAGGGGTCAACATACTTATATATTTGAAGAAAGACTAATTTGTTTGCTGTTTTTTTTTTAATGGGATATGGAAAATTCCAAGCCTTGAAATTGATGTACAAACAATATTTGCGAGCACCACATGTTCACCATTTCAGTTAAAACTTAAGATTTTTTAATACTGTAGTAAAGAAAACAAACAAGAACACCAGAAACTCACAATTTTACCCTAATTTTGCAATTTCTCATCCTAATCCGTTTTATTACTGTACCTGAAAATTGACTACTACCCTAATTTTGCAATTTCTCATCCTAATCCGTTTTATTACTGTACCTGAAAATTGACTACGAAAACACAGCCTATACATGACATACCCTCTTAAAAACTTGCATATCTTTTTTAAGTTTTTAATGCAATTCAGTGATGATATTTCTAACTTATGCCGCCTGCGTGCAATGTCGTATGAACGTATTTTATCGCACTAGTGCGATAAATGACTTGCAAGGGGTTTTATCGCACTAGTGAAATAAAAGCCACGTGTTACTGAAGTCACAATAAGATTATCTTCGGTATTTATGCGATTTCCTTCATTGCATAAAACGTTGTATGTAACACGAATCGTATGCTGGTATATTATCGCACACGGTGTCTTGCCAACCTCGTCTTCGTCTCGGATTGGCAATCTGACATCTAATGCGATAATATACCTCCATACGGTTCTTGTTACATAAATAACTATTATGTGTTTAATCCTTTTGTATAAACCCGGCATGCAATTTTTTGATGCACTGGAGAGTTTATTTTCTCTGCCGTGGTTCTTCACTGAAATTGCTGTCAGAAAATGAAGACATTAAAATTGAATCCATTCAAAAACTTACGAGCTGCAGGCTGTAAAGTTAAGATTTTTTCGGTGACCGAACTGGAAAGCGTGACCATCGAACAACTCAAGTCTTTTTAAGCAGTATTTTCACAGATGCCGTTCTCTCAACATACAATGTTTTGCTCACATAGCCATGAAACACACCCCGTTGAGTGTGTTTTACTATTCTTATTTGGTTTGACTCTTAGCTAAACTTTTTATCGTTGCCACAATTTGAATGCGCATGTCGGTACATTTTGTGTTCATTTTTTCTCTATTGTATAGCAAACTAGAGAACCGATTCAGTTGTATATCAATCTTCTGACGGGCGTTATCTTGTATTTTGCTGAGCGATCTAGAGTGCTCAAAATTGTGTGATAAAGAAATAAAATTTAAAATTACTTTAAATATCCGAATCGGTTGTGCAGTCGAATTAATTAATGGTTGAGAGATACATTTGTGCGTATCATCAATAGTTGAAATAGGAAAGAAAATTCGAACTTAATTGCATAATAAAAGTTAAGATTAATTGAGATATTGTCCTTAGGACAGATTGTTGTTCGATTGAATTGAGAAGGTGTTGCATTGTTAAATTAAGAGGAAATTACATTTAATATCGTCGCAAGACGTAAAAAAACGTTTGGTATTTCTCACTGAAATACTTCTGTACACCGACAAATTAAAAATAAATTTCCTGTGCTTTGCAAAAAGCTCGTCGAGAAAAAATGGATAACATCATGTCGGAGATGTCGTCGGAAAATGTAACTGAGAAAAATTTGGTCGAGTCGGCTTCTTTACAACAGATTAGTAATACAGGTATGCCGCAAATTTGCATATTTTTTCCTATTCGATAACATTTTTCGATGGAATATGAAATTATTGAGTTGGCTGTTTGTTAAAAAAAAGAAAAACAAAAGAATAGTTGAGAGGGTAATATAAATATTTGCACATTTGGTTCCTTGTAATAGGAAGCTGCGCGTGAGAGAAAGCTTTCGAAGTCAATGAACAAAAAAATCTCGATTATAGTTTTCCGTGCGGTAGGGTTATTGACCGGTTTTCACTTTGAATACACTTTTTTAATTGTAGCCGTAAATGAGGTAAAATTCGTGCGTGTAAAAAGTTCACATCCGATATTAAAATGGAATTATAGATGAGACAAGAACATCTTTCGATAAAAAGAACTTTTTTATGCGTTTCCTGAGAGCTTTCGAGAGTATCGTTTAGAAATTTTGTTGATGATTTACGTTCATGTATTTACGACTTCAAGGTTTTCTTGGCTACTCATCAAAAGTAGGCATCAATGTTTAAGGTTTAATTTAACGATAGAACTCCTGAATAAATATTAGGACGCGTCAAACTTAACAGAAAACTAAAACTAATTATTCACTCATTTGCTGAAAATGCTGGTTCAAGCATTTGGTAACACCAAAATTAAAATTATTGAAGTAGAAAATGTTTAACTGAAAAATTACTTCAAACTTTGGGAAAGCAACGTATTTCGTGCAGTACTACAGCACAGCTGTAGAATCTAACCATCAAAAATCTTTCATTTCAATTAGGCGCCCCTTACGACTGGTAGGATAATATTCTTTACACGTAATTGCATCAGAATTTATTCTGTAACAGGACTCATTACTCGTTCGAATTAGTACTCCGTTTGCTGTTATGTGAAGGTAGTTATCGGAATCATCAGATGAAGCTCTGTTCATTAGTGACGTTGCCTGGTCTTGTCCTGTTTGGCTTACAATTCAAAGTCGAACAATACTTTTGTAGAATCAATTGTTCATTGGATAAGTAAGGTCTAGTAGATAGCTAGAGCTTTCTTTCAAAGGCAATCATTGTGTGAGTATTTTGTGTGTGTGTGTTACTTTGACTTGGGCATCTTTACCATTTCTGAAGACACTAATCTGGTGTTTATTCTTAAATTATTATCGTTAATTAAATGTTTATTTACTTTCGTCATTAAACATCATCAAATGTAGATAAGAACATAATTCAATTTTACTGTTCTTCTGTAGGATGAATGAAATCGTTTTTCTCCGAAAAAATGTCGTTTCTCAATTAGCCATTTTCGCACTTTTATTGAATTCGTTTCGCTTTAAATTTGAAATTATAGTGGCAGTAATAGACCGATGACCACTTACTGTAGCTTAAATGAAAGTGTCACGAAAAAATTAATAAATTTTCATTTCATTTTTGTGTATGAACCAAAAAACTTTTTTTTAAGACTTTATTAAAAATGGCCAATTTTAGCTGAAACCATTTCATTCCAATTGAGAATGTGATTTACCCAATTAATTGAAACAATCGAATGAAGTCACCTTCTCATTTTGTGGATGTGGTTAATAAATAGATATATGATCCAGATAGATATACGTTTCTTGCACCAGATGGTATGCTGTGTGATGTAATTGTATACATATCAATTTATTTGCATTATTACTTTACGGTTGATCGTTAATCGCTAATTTGAGTGACAAGGGATTTCAACTTCAACTATTCATTACTGAAATTTTTTAATTTTTTACAAAGGATGGACTAAGGATTTTCTACGTTTGTCCGTCATTGCTCATAAAACTAGGTATAGAACAGCTGAGATTTTGACCATCGTGAATTAACGCAAAATACCAACACATTTCTATGAGACAAATATGGAGTGGGCTTTTTGAATGATTATTCAAGTTAATAATCATACAGAAATTCAAGTCGGATCAACAAATTTCATCATTTGTCCCATATAATGCACTCCCGCTAGTTCCATCAAATAAATTGTCTGTAAGTACTTCCGAATTATTTTAGTGGGTTTAAAGTCAGATTACCATCGAATCGGGTTACAACCACGTCAAAACAAATACCTCATAATCAGGTACACAATCTACTATTTCCATCTGTTCCATCAATTCAAAGTTTTTTTTTTTTTTTAACGAAAGTATCGATTCAATTCAATTAGACAATTGATTCCTGCGCTGCGTAATGATTCTCACTGTAGCAACTGCATAATATCCATCAAGTTAATGGCGAACATGTGGAATCAAGTTGTAAATCTCATTTTTCTGATGTTTTTAAAGTATAATAAATAAACAAATTTTCTTAAAAACCACTGACTGGCATATCAAAACAAACATAATATTATTATGTCAAGTCAACCTCAGTGAGATATAGAGATGTACTCTCTGCACACACGTTACTTTATACATATTATATTTGTTATGTATTATTATGTCGATTACACTTTGTGTGTGCCGGTACACGTAATAATTCGCTGCTGTGGAAATGAGTATGACCTTTGGTGTTTATTTTTAAGTCCACTCTCATTTCAACGTATAATGTGGTGAACGATATAAATGATAAAAATAGATTAAAACAAAATATATCGCTCATTTATATGTGTGACAATTTTAATTGCCTTGCCCCAAAAATTGTAGAATTTTCACTTTTTTTCATGCACTAGATTTGAAAGTCTCCATACGTATTGAAGCAGAGAGCTGTTACCTTTGTCAAGGAACAAACAGAGAAAAATTAAAAACTTTTTCGCTTATATTGCACGGTCTACCGGTCTACACACAGTTTGTTGCGAAAAATTCAACAAAAAAATATTAAAATTTCAATGAGTAAAATAAAATGAACGAGGACACAGTTCTCTGTCGCTGTTTTGTTCTATTAAATAAAATGTAAGAAAAATTCCTTCGTTGTGCTACGTTCTAGAGATAAGAGACTTTAACGTTTGCCTAGCCTATAATCGAAATTTTAAAGAAAATTGCTTCCTTTGAATGTTTCGTCGATGTGCAGATTATTTTCTGCCGGCGTAGACAGTGTTCTGTTGAAACACAAATCTATCGGCACTAGACAAGTTAATCTAATCAGACATATTGCTCTTTTATTGACGAGAAAGCATTATTTTTACTTCCTTTTAGGCGAGTGAATGATTTGTACTTTTGAATGTGGACGATTTAGATATGTGAGTGAGTGCTGATGACATTTTACATTGAATCAATATTCTTTATCGTCGGTCGATATTTATCAAGCATTGAAACTGGATAAATATCGCGTTAATCAATGATTCACCCAAACAGACACGAAATTGGATAAACAATACAACCAAAGTTGGTCGATTTGAATAGAACCAAAATAGAATCAAAACGATGCCTTCATGTAGGTATTTAGTTCTCGAGAATTTAAATGAGCATAATTCGGAAAACCCCTTTTTTTGAAATTTAAATTGTTAGATTTGCTAAAAAAAAAACAAAATCAAATAAATTTTGTAAAAATAAGCCCTGCGGAAAAGCCCCCTAAATATGAACCATCAGAACGGTTCACACAGAGCAAAGTACAATTTATAAAATTTTTCAATTTTATTTAATATCAAACTCAACTTGTTTACCTTTGTAAAGCCAATTACAAATGAGGCTATCTTTCATACATTGTGTGAATGTCATTAATTGGGAACAAATTTATGCATCACAATCATTCATACCACGATCAACGAATATTAATTTTTCTCAAGAAAAGCACACAGCGCTGTTTGAATTCGAATATTTTAGACGAGTAACATCACCGCGCGACGTAATCTATATGGGAGTGTATGTTTTATGTCGATGTGTAAATCTACATCATTCGTCACTGGTACTCTTGATAAATTAATCGATCGGTGGACTTTGCAACATTTGCTAAGACGTCATTAGTTTTTCGAATGTGATTGTATGCCAAAATCAATATTTTTCCTTATTATTGGAAACACCCAAATTCCTAATATTTCACCAAGATCAAAACTAAGAACCTCAAAAACACACGCAGCTAACATACAGACACCGATAGTATTTTACCTGTGAAGCAATAAATTGTAACACAACAACGCAATAGCAGTGCGAATTTGCTCGCCATAACAGAATTTAATTTCAATCTGTTGTTATTGTTGTTCAACTGATAAAATGTTGTAGCCTTAATGAGTAACACGTTATCAAGCAGGTATCTTGAAAGAGTTTATCAGTTTGTTGTTAAATAGATACAATTAGCAGGTTTCCTTTGAAATGCAAATGAGTGCCTCAAGTGGAAGTACACTGTCCTAAGTATGGTCTGTATGTTTGGCCCTTTAACGTTACAATTTAGAATAAAATGCTAAGACGAAGAAAAAGATTTTCTTCATACGAAAATAGCTCTCGACCTTAAACGCAAAACATTTCCGAAAATATTAATTTCTGATATAGGTAAAGTAAAAGTTCGGTGGAAGCAACGTGAACAATTTAACAAAATACTATGTCAAGCTCAAAACAAATTTAATTAAAAGTTTTTAACGTTTTCCTTCCTCGTATATGCAAAGTTATTGCATGTCTGAACAATATTTTTTGCAAAATATCGAAAAAGATATCTTGTAAATTATAAACTGGGAATTTTTTTAGTTCTATACGCGAAGACTAGGTAGTGCGGTCTATTCAATTATCTACTCTCACGAACAATTTAGATAAGCTTTTGCGTTCGCAAAAACACCGAGAAGTGTCCGACTAGACTGTACAATTTTGAAAGGACTGCCCTTTGTGATGAAACTGGAAGTTGAGAATTCAAGATAAGTCAGGTTCAAGGTTCTTTACGCGACCTCTATCCTTATAGTATTATGGGATGTGGAATGTGAGTAAAAACGAGGTAGAAAAGTTATGAGACTCAGGTCCAAGGCAGGGAGAATTTTCTGAAAATTTTCTAAAGAATATGTAGATCCATGTGCCATCATGGCTTCGCGGTTAAAAATTGATTTTAAAAATGTGTAGTCCAAAAGCTGTCATTTAAGTGGTATTCTTTTCGGAATATTAGCTGAATTTTTCGGTAGATACAACTGCAACTTTTTGTCGGTTTTTCTACTGTATTTTAGTACACATTTTCAACAGAAGTACAATTTTGTCATTACATTCGTAGAATTCTAAAAAATTTCAATCAGAGATATTCGTTTGTTCGCTCTTCTAAAATTCTTTGGAATTTCGTAGCGATCTTAAAAATCTGTAAGTGCCGTTCTCCAGATGTTCAAAATGAAACTTTTGTAAAAGAGGCATCAAGATCTATTCCAACAGTTCAAGTTCAAAATATAAGTGACTAGCTAAGAGAAAAGAAAATAAGGGATCTGATTGGCTCGGTTGGTTTTCCAGCTTTACAATACAAGAAAATAAATATTTAAAGTTTTTTAATTAAAATGCTTGGTTTATGATAATTAATAAAATTTTATTCCAGCTAAAACTGCAATATTTAGTCAAACAAAAATACGATAAACTTCATTCTTCACTGACATGTTGCACGCAATTTAGTAAGATATTTTGAATGCCATGCATTTTTCACCCATTTCTTTGCCCGTTACTAATTTTTCGTCTATGGTAATAAATACAAAACAAAAATTCATCCATCGATCAAACTGTTTGCGTTTTGTAAATGGACGAGAGAGTGTAATAAGAAAAAAAAACCCGCAACACTGGATCTCCCATTTATTTGGATAAAAACATTTGTCCAAAAATCTAGCCAATCTTTTACATTATACGTCGCGTTTTTTCTTCGTCTTTATCCATTCATGTTTAAGCAAATGTGCGATCGATTTTATGATTTTATTATGTGTTACATTGTTACATTAAAAATAGGTTTATAAGCGAATTTTGATTGAAATGGTACGAAAAATCGGATATAAAACTTTGCCACACATAAACTATAAATGTTATACAATTTGTAAGAAAAATAGCACGGTAAAATTTGTGTATATATCGATGATATCATCATCATCGATTAAATTACCCCTATTTATTGTGAAATTTGGGTTGGGTTGTCTGTCACGTTTGTCACGCCGGGTTACCATTGTTTGAATTTATTTTGTTTTTGTTTTTTCCTTCTTTGAAGGTTATTTTCCGAATTCATAGGAAAATAATTCACAAAGACTTGACCGAGGACCGATCATTAGCCTCAGCATAGCAATTGAACAAGTTCATTTTGAAGAAGCCTGAAGCCACTCGCTAAGAGACAGTTTAAAGACTGATTTGGGTGAACTAAGAGAAAGAATAATTTATTCCAGGGCCATACCAAAATTAAAAAGACGGGTGCGTACGTAGACCTTGAAGACAACATAGGCATTTCCTTAAATTAGTTATCTCATACCCTTCTACACATACTTCGTACTGTTACCTTGTCTTACATGATATGCATTCTCTAGAGCTTTCTTCGTCGAAGGTCGGATGATTCTAAATTTGTCTTCGGGCAAAGAGCAGTATAAATACGAAGTTTAACATGAATTTGCTGAATTGTCAAGGATTTCCTTCAATTTTTAAGGATTTTCTTTTAAAGTTTTGTGGGTTTTCGTGGAATGTAAAGGATTTTTCTATAATTGACAGAGGATTTTCTAAATTTTTCACCACTCGTTCGATATATTTAAATTCTCCCCAGTTTTTGATTGCTTAAGGTCCAATAACATCAAGTCAGATGGATCATGATCATAAGTGCAAAATTTTATGCATAACAATTATTGGTGGTTCTGCAAATTCTTCGACATTTTCATTCAAAGAACCGTCGTTAGATTTACCACTGACTGGAAAATTTTGTTTAGCAAACAATTAATTCGCTTAGACGCAGTTTAATACCCCTTATTAATTTTGATGTCCATTTTAAATCATCGGTGAGTTCTATGTCACTGGGTGAATTTTCACCAAACAGAGAGTTTAATCTCTTAGAAGAGTTCCAACTTATTAAGGTTTCAAAAATTACTTTATACACTCATCATCGATTCATCGATATAATATAGTGTAGATGCAGAATATTATATCGATGCAACTCATATGCCCATTTTAAATCATCGGAGAGTTCTACGTCACTGGTGAATTTTCACCAAACAGAGAGTTTAATCTCTTAGAAGAGTTCCAGCTTATTAAGGTTTCAAAAATTACTTTATACACTCATCATCGATTTATCGATATAAAATAGTGTAGATGCAGTATATTATATCGATGCAACTCATATGTGTTGGTTTTCTAGTTGTAATTGTAATAATCTAGTAACCGGAGATTCGTTTTAGTATGCGCTGAGTTTTAGTTTTGTTCAGTCTAATTACTTATTCTATTGGAATGGACGCTTTCAACAAAGTCTACTATATTTTGTATTCCACTGGTTTATTTGCTACTCCCTGGAACATGGAAATCTAACAGGTTATGGGCCCAGAAGACGCATTGTAGGACAGCGAGGAATTTGTTCGGAATCGAAAATTATTGAAAATCAAAATTACGGAAGTGGTTGGTGGTGACATGATACTGATCAGGACCGGACAATCGGAAGTAGTACAATTAGAAGTGGTCCAATTGGAAGTGGTACAACTTATATTAACACATTCGCAACGGCACACGATTATAAATCAGAATTGGCTGGAAATTGTGCACGATTTGGACATAATGAATCGTGGAAATCGAAAACGGAATGTGAATGCAGTGAATGTCAGTGGTGTTGGGAGTGGTGCAAGCCATAGTCCAGCTGATATGCGTGCAGAAACGGGAATTTTATGAATGCGTGAAAGCTGTGTGGTAGAAGGAATTGACCACCTGGAGATGAAAAGTTGCGGTAGAAGGAATTGACCGCGGGGAATGGAAGAATGCGGTAGAAGGAATTGACCGCGGGGAATAGAAGGATGCGGTAGCAGGAATTGACCGCGGGGATTGGATATAATTTATACTGACACAAATTTGTATTGGAATTTGGTACTGCTAACGAGGAAAACGATTGGAATCTGATTGGTGGAATAATAGCAATTAATAACAGCGATAATGGCCTTGAATTTGGAAAATGGCAATAGTGGTATCAGAACATGCTAAAGGAGGTGTTGATGATTTTGATATCGTTGATACGAAGAAGGCTCTAGATTATTACAATTAAGGAGGTGTGTTGGTTTTCTAGTTGTAATTGAAATAATCTAGTAACCGGAGATTCGTTTTAGTATGCGCTGAGTTTTAGTTTTGTTCAGTCTAATTACTTATTCTATTGGAATGGACGCTTTCAATAAAGTCTACTATATTTTGTATTCCACTGGTTTATTTGCTACTCCCTGGAACATGGAAATCTAACAATATGCCCATCGAGAAACTAGAAATTGTCTGTCCGTGTTTCTACATTCTTCCTATAATTAAATTAAAAGTGATGTGACAATGTTAATCAGTCTTCGCATTCGACTTAGTATTATTAAGTAACCACCATTCCCGCAGTATTAATGCAGTGTGCATAAAATGTACGATACACTTTCTGGAATTTCTTTTATTCAATAAACTAAAGACCTGCTTCAATTATGTATAGCAAAAAAAAAGTCGCCTGCAACATTTTCATTAACAAGCAAATATGGAATAAACTTCTTTCACATTTTATTTATACAAAAGTATGTAATCACAGGTTGTACGTTATAATATGGATGTGACAAGTATTTATACAGTTTGGCTTCACTTATACACTTATTTACTTATTTCAATGAGCTGTTATTTATGGTAATAATGAAGTAAAAGTCTCAATTTTGAATTATAGATTTTTATTTAAATCGATTACCAGTAAATGTGTACATCGTGTTTGATATTTAAAGGTTAGATAGATGAATCCACATATTGACTGACTTGCCATGCATGTTTAGACAAAATGTGTTTAGCATTAAAAAGAGCAATCAACTCACCTTTTTTGAAAAAACATTTTTTTGTGCTGAAGATCTGTAATTTTATCTACAATCAGCCCCCAAAATGGTCTAATTCCAGAAAGAAAATTATTCAGAAAATTACTAACGCTCACACATCAGTTCATTGTTACAGTTTCTTCAACACATGAAGTTAAAGGTGACATGCGAAGCAAACATAACTTTTGTCCGCTGCCGGTGGGTAAAGTGAAATCTAATTTATGCTTTTGGATCAAACTATACCTTAATATTTTATAAAACCGAAAATATGTGATATTTGTATAACCAGATTTATATTAATTGAGGCTAAGGGTGGGAGAGCTTTCTTTTCGAATAAATGGTTTAATAAGCTAAAGTGTAATGTGGAACAGTTATGATCGATAAGGGTAAAACGTAGTTTAATAGCTGAACACACTGAAATAGAAATGGAAATGAACGACGGGTCAACCACCCCTTAAAGTGAGTTTCATGGCTGTGAGTCCATGTAGTAACAGCAGATGTTTCACACTTTTAAGAAAGTCATCACAAATAGAGTGAATTTGTTCTCGCATTTCGTTCGTCAAGCGAACCAGTGGGTTTCGACTTTTATTTTAATAAGCTTACACACTTGGTTTGGTTTATTTTATACCCTCTGAAACCCCGTGTTTCCAGCTAAATTAAATGTCCAGAATTGAACACAATCTAAGGGAGCTAAAGCCTTAATCTATGGTAATCTAAATTTTCAATTGTTAAAGGCAAGCAAGAGTTACGCTGATCATGATGAATAGTGATTTTAATTAGGACGCGGAATAAATAAAATGGTTCCAACTTTCTGAAATACAGTACTAGAATTCAAAAATTGTGCCAAAATTGCACAACTTAATTTCCAGCTGTTTAATGTACAGTTTGATGATAATAGATTATGATTGGATCGTTTGGTATGTGATTGTACCGAACCCAGTACGTAGGGAGCACGGGTCTTCTGCTCGCAATCTGTAACTAATTATTGAATCTTTTACTACGTTCGTTTTATTTATTCGTTTGTTTTCACATAAGATATCATCCCTTGCGTTGTGCTCGCCCAAATACATTATTTTACTGATAATTAAAGATGTTAATAATCCACAACTTATTCACAAATGACGTCACGTTGTACTGTATCGAAGTAATGAATCATCTTCAATATATGTCGTGTTCTAAAATTAAACGAGGAAAGAAATAGAAACTTTGAACTCGATACACTGTTCATCCTCTTATCCCCAATCCCCATACAAAAAATCAAGAAAATAAATACGGACGGCCCAGGATATTTCCGAAAATACTACTACCACTACTACTACCATGTTCTTCTGTCTGTTATCTGGGTTGTTCAATATTCTCATTAAAAATGCACACATTGTGCTTGAAGTTTGAACTAGTAAAACGGACTGTCGGATTTTTTTTTTTTTTTTTTCACAAAACACATAACACAAACCAACTGACGAACTTAAACACGTTTCACGCAAGACTTAGTCTGTCCTAAATCGAGTAAGTTTTACTTACGATTGCCATGTGGCCCATTGATCTTCAAAAATAAAATTACCATTTTTCAGTTGTAAAAAGAGTTGTAAATATGACAAAAAATTAAGTCACCTGGCAAACTGGTACAAATATACAAACGTATATATTCCACGCGCTTACTTATAAATTGTAATAAAATCAAAGATGCAAAGGTATAACGGAAAGGAACATGAACGTCGAAGCTATGATTAGCGTTGCGTGAATGAATATTTCATAAATAATTAGCTAATAAATGATGGGCGCGTTGCTCCTATTTTCAAATAATATACAAAATTCAACGTAAATTTGGGCAGGTTAACAACAATCAGAAATAATTTGTAAAAAAATATGAATAATACAAAAGGTATTAAAAGTTCAACGTGTAATTGTTTGTAACGGCAAAACGACATTAAAAGTAAGAATTTGGAAATAACTTTTGAATAACGTAGTATCGTCTACCGACATTGACTATTATTTTGTATCCACACAAAATTTTATTCACAGTTCAGTTTACCTTATCGTTTATCAGAAAGTGCATACGACGGTTATTAGCCATAGATGACAAAAATTTCTGTCAATCGCTTTGTTTTAACAATCAACAGGTTATGGGCATAATATTTGAAAATTTTAAAACTAATGAAATTCGTTGAATTCGAGCTGGTATCACAACAATGGTTTCAGATTACCTCTCAGGTGTACCACGGGCACGCACGAGTCTAACAAACAATCGTTTAGTAATTATGATTTGTCAATAACAAACGACGGTTCATATTTATTTTGAGGTAACGTGTTTGAATGTAAATCAATAGACTATTGACATTTGACATGACGTCAAGAAAAATTAAAACAATCGGTTCGAAAAGGCGCAAGTCGAATATTATTTTTGAATTTTCATAGGAATCGTTTTACTTCAAAAATTTGATTAGTTTCATCTACAATTGTTCTTCTTCTTCTGTGTTTTTAGGAGGTTAGGAGCCATTGAAATGGCTGGTAACGAAATTGTCAATTGTTTAACTATTTTAAATGGCAAGCCATCTGTTATCGATAACTACAGCAACAAATGACTGATGAACTTTCTCAGATATTCTCAGAACCCATGTTGAAACTATTGAAGTAAAAGATTTTGCATTAATCACTGCTATGAGATAGTTCAAACATCTAAAGTAGCAGATTTTATGAAGATAATGACGGATTTGTTGTTTGTTAAAAGTCATGGGGATATGAACATGAGGTATGTACCAAAGAAATACAAAATGCCCCCGCACGGCTTCGGTTCAACATATTTAATTTAAATTCCTGTTGGATCACAAAAGTTCCAATGAATTCCCTTTTAAGAATTTAAGAGGATTTCCGACAATTTTTCAGTATTTCGATTCAGATTTGATGTCAAATATTCAGCGAATCAGAATCACCAAATTTAGTGATTATATCCCAATACGCTTGAAGGGGGGTTGCTCACTTTGACTAACTCAGTAATTAGTTAAATCTTGTTAACCTGTCACAGACAGCAAGCATATTAACAGTTTTACAGTTTTTAACACACACTCAAAACACCCTCACCCGTTCTATTAAATAGAATAGCAAAATACTCTCTCTTTGAATTCGTACGAGTCGTACAATTCGTTTATGACTTCGATTTTTATTTCACTATTATCGACGGAACAAAGAAACAAACAAACTATGTTGACCTTAAAACACTTCACACCATAATAGTATTCGTTATTTCGTCAGGCATATCGGATGGTAAGACACTCCATAAAATATCGTCTTTCTCATCCCACATTTATACCTTTTTATTTACTGATTATAAAAGCAATGGCTAAGTTTATAAAAATATATCGCAACTACACTCAACATAACAATCCGTTTATTTGATAAATTAAAACGATGTTTGCTTTGCGGTTAACCCAGAAATCAAGTAGAAGTAATCAAAAACCCAAATGTGTTGTTTAAGTAAAAATTTATTCATTCGTTCGCGTTACTCTGTCTGATTGTGGCTGTGGGCTTATGGCCTAGCTTGAATCCAATAGATATCATTTAAACGTTCAGAAATTGCATATTGAAAGTTCAACAAAAGGTTATCATACGTGCGAGAATGTGGTGCTATTTTGCAAGGCACCAAAAATTATGCCAAAAATTTCTTTAGAAAAATCAGAGGTAAGCCGACTAACAAAGAAAACACGTTAACGAAAAAGAAAAACATCTGAGTCACGATAGAAAATGCAAGTAAAAATCGATATTCTGCGTTTACTTCTTTTCACTCATTCGTTCTAATTCATCTCTACGTGCTTAATAATAAGTTTACAAAATGATATCACGACACTCGCAATTCTGGAGCATGCTCATTCACCATAAAATCAACACCAAAAAAGCTCGGCTTTGCTTTAATGTTGTTGGCGACCACTTTTAGTTTTTCACTTAGGGATTTCATTGTTAAACTTAACATCAACCGATTATCCTATTAATTTTTTAACACAGAAGTGTGCTTTACATTCTTTTGTGTTTTTCAGCTCAAATCGTTCGACTATGTTTCATAAAATTAAAGCATTTTAAATGTAGTCTTTCGTCCAAAACCATGATTTGAAATTTTACACACATTAAACCTCCCCCTTCTCTGAATTTCATATTAATTTAGGTTTTAGAAGAGAAAGGTTGAAGTATTTGATAAAAGCTTTTACTCATTGAAAGAAATATATCAGTCAATGACATCTATGATCACAGCCAACGTACTAAACAAATTTCTTTTCTTTTCAGGTTCGTATCATGACTAGCGTGTAATTGATGAATGGTAACAAAGGTAAATCGATAGAGGTCGATACACAGTTTGCACAGAACTAGGTTTGATGGCATTTTATGATTAGTGGAAATATTTTTGTATTTATAAGCGATCTATAAGCAAACACCAATTAAAAGTGTTTTTCAAAACTACATTCCAAAAGTCTCGAAAAACAAGAATGCATCATCGACACTGACGGTTGATTTTCCAAACATTAGACATTTGTTATTTCCTATGTGCTTACTGAAGCTTTCCATTGGAAAGCTCAACATCGAGAAAAAACCTTTCTGAAGCTTAATGAACACCTGACTGACTGTTATGTTTGTACAAAAAAGTTGCATTAGTTTTACTCATTTTGAACTTTCATTTTGAACTTTAATTTCGTCTTTTTTCAAGAACTAACTTATTGTCATAATTTTAACTCAGCCTAAACCTAACCTCCGATTAAACGAAATGTTGATTGTACTGAATGGTTCTAACTCTAATCAGAATATGATTAGCCAAATCGAGTCTCACGACTTTAAAAAAACGAACTCCAGGTCTACTCGACCTGTGCAAATATCTGCTGGTCTAGTCAACTGGCTGTTGCTAATCATTTCTCTTTCAGATGGACCATTGAGTACATCCAGTCAGTCAAATTAAACAACGCAAACGAACTTAACAGTCGCCGCTGTACTCCTCAACCACGTTATAAGCATATCGTCATTATTAATGAATTTATTTAAATTATTTTAATTGTTTATGCCTATGCCATTGATGAAATAAATAAATAACACATAAACTTATAACAAAACATATAGTCCACATGTAACACGATTGTAAAATGGCATAATTTCGTGACTATAAACTCAACGTTTAGTTACAACATTTCGTCAGTTTAATCAGTAGTGCTTATGTAGACATTTTGCAGGACGAATTATAATAATTTCATAATTCATCGAGATTCTATGAGAGTCTTTTAATTTGTATTTTATGAAGATAGTGAAACTGGACAGTGATAGTACTTTTCGCTAACGATTCAACATACAGTGCAGTCGCAAGTTAGGTTACTATTTACAAAGAACCCTACCGTTTGTATAATAATAATAAACAATAAACCTGAAACCCGATTTGGGTTCCGTATACCCGATACATGCAACATTTATATAATAATCAACTATGATGAGTAAATGTAGAGTGTTTGTGGGGTTGTAAAAAAATATCAGTTCTTGTAGCATAAAAAACTATTATTTTTCATAAAACAGACGGTTAAAGTTAAAGTATAACTAGAGTATCAACTATTCTGCCAATCTCTGATAATTTCGAACGTTTTCATTTTTCTTCACCTTTTCTTCTGATTATTATTTCATTTATTTCCAAAAAATGTAACACCGCCTCCCATACGCTGAATGAATTCTAGGCGGTTGAAATTGTTAAGAAATGGAAGAGAATGGTGCTTTATACCATTCACACAACAGAATACAAGCTTACACACCGACTGTTTGTAAAGTTTACCGAGAGTACCGAAGGAAATTCTTTCCCAAACAGCAAATCGGTAGAGTACCGAACGGGCAACTTATGTGCTGCCTTCAATGTGCTCTTTTGCAACACTTGGAGCTCATCAAAAAGCGACTTACGGGCTGATCACCGAATCCCAATACAGTAAGTCAAATGACAGTACACAGTGGGAAGATAGATAAGATGAGTCTCAAGACTTCTTCGGAAGAAAACGCAGCGAATGGCAAGCGTAACGCCCCATTATAATCGAATCTATTACTTTTTTCGTTGAAGGCATCGCGCAGTGCTTCATGCAAAATTTTCTCATTCATTGGTTGAACATTTTTAAATTTACCTAAGTCAAAATTCAAAACGACAAATCTTAATCGGTAACGAGCAACGTTAGATTAATTCCATTCACGGCATTTTGATATCATAGAGCTTTAAAACTTAACTTTCATTTCATTTTTTCATCTATCTACTTGCAGTCCACTTCGTTATCTATAATCTATACTGGATACTAGCAGAGTATGTACCCCCGCTTTGCTTTAGATTTCAGTAATGACAAAATCAAAATCAAAATGTCATAATAATAGAAAATACTCAATTCCTCTCAAAATTAAATTTTCGCTACAAAGTTTGAGCGTGTCTTTACGAACTTTGCCTCAGACCCGCCTGCAAACGTATATGCAAAATTCGTAAAGGAAAAACATCTTTTGCAACTACAACAAAATGTTTTTCCTCAGTAATCGGTATTCCAAGTTTCAAGTCTCTTGTACTACATATGTGCGCCGGTAAATTTTTGCTCATCGGCTCGGCGTAAACACGGCGGAAAAGGGTATCGATGGCTTGATTCCCAGATCAGTTCAGTCCATTTTATTGATTTTGATTGTTTGCGGAGCAAAATAACGTCATTAAGTATTAAGTTATATTTTTGTCGGCGCCAGTGACCACTCATATATTTCTAGGACATTTCGTCTGGGCTTTCATAGACAAACAAACGAAATATATATGAACGAACGCGGATAAACCCGAAAATTCTCTGTCCACCTAAATAATCGTAATACTCCTCGGAAAACTAATACTTAAAAATCCAGTAAAATTATTAAAACTTAAATAATCGGTGTATGAAAATCTTTGAAAACTTTCTCAAAATTATGAAGAATCCTCCGAGGGTTTCATTTTTAAATGTTTGCCGAAATTTACAAATATCCGACCTCCGGAGTCCGAATATTAATTCATCCAGAATTCTGGACTTTTTATTAGAGTAAATTGAGTGGATTGAAAAAAATTCTACAAAGCAAGCGATGACCTAAAAAAAATGGTTATTAAATTAGTGTTCAATAGCATCACCAAAAAAAGAAACAACTGCCGCTCACTTGGTTTTCATCTCATAAAGTATTAAACAATCGAGCGTTCAGAAACTTTCACTATAAGCGCAAACAATTGGAAGAGCAGAGCATCTGCTGAGAAATTTTACACCGAAATATCATCCACTATAGGAGAGTAGTAACCACTACCACTGTTAGCAGGAATATTATATTTTATAAACAAAAGAAAAGCGCAAACTCAAAGCATGCGCTACCATTTAGGTGGACGAACTCATCATCGAATTGACATCAGTCTAGTTACCTGCTTTAAAGGTACAACTTGCGTTTAGTTTTTGATCTGACACAGATTTGTATCAACCCAACAGGTAAAAAGGCACAAACTCTTAATTGCACTGGATTTAAAATCAAACTCAATTTTGATTAAATCCACACAAGCTGAGGCCATTTGTTAGCTTTGTTTTGCTTTTTAGAAATTGTGGCAATTCGTAAACGAGCTATTGTTTTCACAAGTGTTTATGAATGGTTGCCTATCTTCCGCTGAAAATAATTTCGTAAAAGTTGTTTTGACTAACAACAAAAGTTGCACCTTCTTTTCGGTGGATTATTTCCCACTTAGTTACAAAAACGGAAAGCATTGGTTCATTTTGAGTGTATTGATTTTCCGTTAACATTATCATTCTTTTAAAATATTCAGTTTTCGATTTGGAGTTTTCAAATCGTATAACAAATCATTACAACCAACTGAGTGGAATATTTGTATTATAAAATCTACCATTCGAAAGATAGATGGAAAAGAAAGCATTTCATTCGTCGCTTTTAATGTTCGAAAAATCGATGTATTTTATACGTAACTACAAAATATAAAATAAAACGAAAATGCCAAGTTATCTAATAAAACGAAAAAAATATCATGAAGTGAAATTTAATGAAAAAAAAAGTTATTTGCAGTAAAATGACAAGCAAATTATTAAATTTGAGATTGATGTGAAGTAGGATATTCGATATTGTTAAATGTTGTTGAAGACAGTGATTATTTCGAGAGAAAAAAAAAATTGTGAAACGATTCGGTGCCAAAAACAACAACAGTTATATCTTTTTCGAAGGAGCATTGTTAGCTTAAGTATATTCATCGGTTCAAGTTTTCTATCAAGGAAATTCAATTACCGCTATGTATTTTTCTTGTCAGCATATTAAGCGTGATGAATTTCATGTTTTCTCTGATGTATATACGTAATACCATGCACGTGCTTTTATGGATATATGGATATATAGGAACGTATTCCGCTATCTGTAAAAACCTATGAAAGAATATTTTGCAAAAGGAGTGAGTATGCAGGTTCTGTATGTATGCGGAAGATATAAGTTGCAAGGCAGACGTTACAAGCAATTATGAAAAACACGCAAATTAGGTAAATAATGTTAAGTGCAATTTAAAAGTTGGCATAACTTTCAAGTAAATATTTAATTTCAATTAAAGTAAAATTGTTTAACATAGAGTCAGTACTGTTTGGTTTGGGAAACCTCAATGTTTGAGTTAAATTTCATTGATTTCGATGGAAGAGAATGCGTTTTGGATGATTTGATGCGCTACTTTATTGGCAAAAAAGATACCAGATTATTCTTTCGCTGCAAAGCTTGGCGTTAAAATATTGTTTGTTGCCCATGATTCTATTAGGGAAAATGAAATCTAGAAAAATGCTGACGAAATCCTTATGCTCTAGCTGTTCTACACATTTCCAAGACAAAACTTTTACTAAAGAATTTTCCGCATCTTATCTATCAATCTGTTAGTAACGAGCACTGTAATGTTGGCTTTGTGAAATCACCAATTGTCATTACAAACTTTTGGAAACGGCCGGCCGTTTCTTCCTGAAAACGACCACGTTTAGCTAGTGGCCTCTTATATTTAGCCGATTACATGCTAAATCAAATGAAGTAATAGACTAGATAATAGTTAATCAAAAATGGGTAACGCATTTAATAGGCATGTCAACTACATTTAGACTAGAGTCTACATTTGGGCGTTTCGTATTTTATTTTTGCTGATATCTTTTTATCAGAATACTTTTCTTAAAATGTAAGATGACAATAATCATTACAAATGTGCTAGATTTGTTTGTGGCTTTTATTGTCACCTTACATTTTTCAAAAACGATTTTTGTATAAAGATATCAGCAAAAATACAGTAAGCTTTTTAACAAAGCATCCATTCGTCGTAATGAATTTTACTACAATATACTTACTTCCTCTTGTAAAGTCAACACGCTATCAGTGTCACACTGATTTGGAACATTGTTTCACCAATTGCAAGAATCATTTTCGTTTTTTCCAATCAATGTTATTCATATTGTCAATTGTAAATAACATACGAAAGCTATGGTAAATCTAATAGAATACTTAACACAAATCGACTAAACACTAAAACCTGTACCCTAAATTTGTGAGAAAAAATAATATATTTTCGATGAAAAATTCGTATCCGCATCCGTTCTGGAAAAAGTGGGACCGTTGTTTTGTGACAAGAAGTGTTGGCTTTGAGTAAGAATGTTAAATGTTTGTGGTGATGTAGCCTACTACAAGAACACTCAGTATTTATGACTATTATCATGAATGTTCTGTTTTCTCGTAGTAAGTTATACTTAATCCAGAAAGGACACCAATAGAAAGTTATCATCGAAAATATATTATTTTTACGCATAAATTTAGGCTACAAATTAACATTGTGTCAATTAATCTTAAGAGCAATATTCACATGGCAAATTTGTAGCCTACATTTGGGCACAAAAATGTTACATTTTTGACGATAATTTTGCCCTCGCATCTTTTTTGGAAAAAGTCAAAGCAATACAACACTTTGTCAAGGAAAAAGTAAAAACATCGTTTGGTGTTGAAATGTGTTAGCTTTGATGTGTTAGTGGTGATGTAACATAAGTCCGAGGAAACTCAAAATTTGTGTCAATTTTCGTGAACTATAGAGTTTTCTCTTACTTAGGTTACATCATCACAAACCTTTCAATTTTTTATTAAAACCTAACGCATGTCAACACCAAACGATGCTTTTACTTTTTTCAAAAAGGACGCGAGGACAAAATTATCGTCAAAAATGTAACATTTTTGTGCCCAAATGTAGGTCACAAATTTGCCAAGTGAAGATTGCTCTTAAAAGGCATCGGTGCTTTGCTGAAAAGCATACATTTGGGCGTTTTTTACATACTGGATTTTAGTTTACTTTTGATGATATCTTTCCACCACAATCCTTTTAAAAAAATATAGTACCGCAATAACGACCACGAATGTGTGCTTTCAACATAAAAGAGATTTGACTGTAGCAGTTTGAACAGCTCTGAAAAAACTGAACAGTTTATGAAAATTTTGTTATGAGGTTCCGAGCGTACGCTGAAATTGTAGCCTACATTTGTGCGTTTCGAAATTTTTGATTGCTGATATCTTTTTACGAGAGACCTTTTTAAAAAATGTACGACCACATTTTCGAGTAAAAATATGTCAGCTTTGAATAAAAAATAAAATTGTCTGTGAAAGTTTCATGTGCTTTGAGAAAACTGTACCGATGCCCCAAATTTGCATCAAAGGTACTTTTTTCTCAAAGCACATGAAACTTTCACAGACAATTTTATTTTTTATTCAAAGCTGACATATTTTTACTCGAAAATGTGGTCGTACATTTTTCAAAAAGGGCTCTCGTAAAAAGATATCAGCGACCAAAAATTTCGAAACGCACAAATGTAGGCTACAATTTCAGCGTACGCTCGGAAGCTCTTAAACTACTCACTTTTCTCAGAGCTGGTCAAACGATTACAACCAAAACTAATTTTTATTTAAAGCTAAGGCATTCTTTGTCGTTATTGAGGTCGTCTATCCCACAAATGTAGGCAACAATTTTAGCTAAGTACCGATGCCTCTTAAAGTAATTTCTTTAAAATTAACGAAAAATGAGCTACACTAAATTTTTTAATTCAATATTAAAGTAGTTGAAAAAATATCTTTTGTAAATTGAAGTAGTTGCAAACGTTGTTATTACAAAAGTCACGAAACAAAGTGGTTTGTTAAATTTTTTGCTTTATTAAAATGTTTTATAGATGAAAGAACAACAAATCTACTACATTTTATGTTTAAAGGATCGGTCTGAGTTTCAATATAAAATCTCTTACTTCATTTCTTGTAGCATTCATTTTACTATTTAAAAGACAACACCAGTGATAGACCACTGCTTATTTCTGTTGTCGTTAGGGAGATGACTATTGTTTTATAGTAGAGCATTAACCCCACTCTAAACATGCCTCATTTACTATCATATATTTCCTTGTAGACGACTCATTTTGATGTAAAAGATTATTAAGCATGTTCGTTTCGGTTCATTTTAATTTTACACTAAAAATGTCTAACGATCATAACTCTATCATAAACGCATCACGAATTATTTATCAATATTTTTTTATTAATAGAACTCTGCAGGTGTCTATTACCGAATGAGGTTTATTGGTAATTTGTATATTCCATTTAGACCGGTTCGCTTCTGCTTACCTCAACTTTTATGTATACACATTCGGCTAATCATTAAATGATTAACGACCCTTACGCTTATTAAAGCCTATTTTTATAATAAAAAAAACGAGAAATTAATCACTTGATGGACTTTATACAGGGCGTAATAGAAGTTTTATATCGATTTTATACTGACCACAACATCATAAAAATTACGATGCACCGCAGTGTCATTTCATGGGATTTGCCCACTCGAATAAAGATCGATAAACGATAGAACTGAAAAAAAACGACCATTAATTTCATTAAAAGACAGTATTGAAACGCAAAAAAACAGCAACAACAACAATAAAAATTGATTTCTAGCACCGCACATACCATAGTACAATCAATTTCACTTGGTAATGAAAGGCGAAATCATAATGTTCTATAGAGGGATAAACTTCACAAAAGAAAACTAATGATTTCCTTTGTAGTGTTCGTTTGCAGGTTCTTATGCAAATTCAAGACACCATCAATTTATGATAAATAAATTTAACTTAACGTTGTATTAGGTGATAGAAGGTAGTTATGAAATTGATTATAACGATCGAAAATTGTTCAGGCCTTTAACAGAGTTTTAAGGGGTTTTCAGTCAGAAACTTTTCTTATGACTTTAAATGGAAAATCGAAAAACGGTTTAAGCGCTTCGTTGTAGTTTTCATTTTTTTTGCATTTCTTTATTAATTCTATCCGACGACGATGATATACATTGTTTATTCGGCATTTTCATGTTTTATAAAAATTTGTATATTTGTCTACAAAATATTATGCAAATAGGTTTTCTAGGTTTTCGTCTCTTCGTTAGGGGTGAAAGACTATTTTTGGAAAATGTTGCATGTCTACCTCTTATAGACATTTATTTCTCCTGAATGTGTATATATTTTCTCTGTATATATCCAAACATTAATTGCGTTTTGGATTTTTTTTTATTATATTTGTTCTATTGATGTGCGTTTTTTGATCGTTTATGGGTTGTATGTGAAATCTATAAAGTCGTATAAAACATGCATATCTAGCGAAAAAATGGAGGCAAAATCAAAAAAAAATAATATCAAAACGAAAATTTCCTTTTCGAATTATAAATAAATTCATGTTAAGTAGGTTAACCAGGAACCAAGTTTTGAACGTTCCATTGATTTAGGTCAATACGTTTTAGCGGATGTCTACTAAATACTAGGTAGACGAACTCAAATATATTACTTGAAGTCATAAAATTCAATAAAGTTACACTACAAACGTAGGGTGAGTGAGCTGAAACATATAAATCGCTTTAACTTGGAATGGGCAGAATCCTGAGATTTTCCTAGACCACAAATGTCAGCCCTTCCAAGTGAATAAGATGAACAAACTTGAGCAATGCAGTCAACTGTTATCAACAACAAAGACAGAACTTAGCTGTTACATCCGATTAGTGTGTTTTAAACAGGCAAATGTTTGGTTTAATAATGAACTGAGAGACTTTGTAGTAAAAGAAATAGTAGATTCCAAGGTTCTGAAAGAACCGATTACATAACTCACGTTGACGGCTCGTACCGAGATTCAGTACTCGGTTCAGTGGATTCTTTCCTCATCAACACACAAAATGTTATCTTTTAAGTGTGATTTACATTAAGGTCATAGGTTCGAAAACTCTCTTAAAACTCAAGCTTATTGAAAACGGACTTGAAGAAGAATAAACTGAGACTTTGAGATACAGAATCTTTATCCCTCAGATCGTTCATTTCTTCCGATAATTTAATTGATTTTCATCAAAAATTCTATGGGACATACTATTGATATCAGCAATGTATATCACGTCTGCACGCCAAAAAAGACAAAATTAAAATGATTTTTCGTGAAAAATATTTTGTGTTTTACACGTGTATTCAATGTGTTCTTTCCTGTTGACTGCTGACTATTGAAGATTGACATGCAAGCTGTTCATACCAAAACATCTTACAACCTTGAAGACTGATAAACTTTAAACTAACTTATTTTACAATAATAATTTCCAGCGAATAACTTGACAAAACAACTTTCGAAAACAATCGTTAGGCATTACGACACCATGCCGTAGTGAGGATAATTGAAATTCGGTTGCGAATCACATGAAATGACTTTGAAAATTGTTTCTAAGGTGACAAATTTCAAATTACATGAATTTTAAGAATAGATTGAATTCAATGAAAGAAAAAAAAAGTTTTTCGTGAAAATACACTGCACGGCGCATAAGTGGTAAATCGAAATTCACGCCTGGCTAAAATATTTTTCGATTAGGTGAATTGTTTTGTACTTTCACCAAATTAGCATAAGCATAAGTTATTAACAACATTTTTCCTGAACGACTGTGGAAATACGCGACGAGGTCGCGATATTTCAACACTAGTTAGGAAAAGAATTATCTTAGTCAGCAAAGACTTTCGCTTGGCATGAATTTATAATGCCCCTGATGTTATGTGTTATGTGAAAATGTGTGTAACTATTTAGTTTCGCTTCTGACGACGAATGAAATGCTAAGTAAAGACAAAGACAAAAAGCGCGAAATATTTTTACGTTAAAACTAATCTACACAATGCTAAATTGTGGCCTAAATTTGTGCGCAAAAATATAGTACATTTCGTACCTAGGACTAAAAGTCTTTTTTAGCGTGTGAGAAGTTCCCAGCAAGAGCCGAAGGCAAGGTCTGGAATCGACTTTTAGTCCGTGGTACGAATAGTATTTTTCATATTGGCCTTCATCACACTTTTCGGGTCCTAGGTATGAAAATATATTTTCAATCGAGTGGTGAATCACTTCCATTTAATCCATAAAATCCATTAAATTCATTTAATCCATTTAATCCAATTTTTATTCCATTTAATCCATTCAATACCATTTAATACATTTAATCCATTTAATCTAAAAGTGACTCACCCCTCGTTTTCAATGAAAACTTCGTTTCCGCGTCCTTTCTGGAAAAAGTGTTGGTTTTGAGTAAAAATAATAAATGTTTGGGGTGGTGTAACCTATTACGAGAAAACTCAATAGTTCAATAAAATTGCCACAAATTCTGAGTTTTCTCTGCGCTAAATCACCACAAACATTAATTTATCATTGATACCCAAAGCCAACACTTATTCAGACAAATTGTCCGACTTTTTCCAGAAAGGACGAGCATACAAAGTTGTCAACGCACAAATTTAGGCTACAATTTAGCGTTGCGTCGAATATGTACAACACCGGTATCGACTACAAAGTTCCCACTCGTCAAAATAAAAATGTCTGATCAAATACGTCATCTACGTATAACTAGTAACGTTTGAACGAATTACCCACCACCAGATGACAATTGACTTTTCATGAAAAAAAAATCGAGTTTTTTAAGATACTTAAATATCAAAAACTAAAATCTTGAGCATATCTCGAGTTTATTCATATTATCCATTTACTGATCAGAACAATCTTCGGAAGTTCGATTTTCATTTTTTTTTATTCCTTCCGTACAAATTATTACCGAATCCCGCAACTCCCTCAGGCAAAAATACAATTTTAGATTCGGTGAATCCCGAAGGGACTTTTGTGTATAAAAATTTACACTTCTTGCACTTCTTGAACTTCATGGATCAAATGAACTGAATGAAGAAGTGCGTCATACCTCCCCTCGATAAATGACTTACTTTTAGAACAACAATCTATCGTAGAAGGGGAAACAATCCAAAAAAATATTTACTAAAACAATCCGCTTTTAAGAAAAATTAGCGACACACTACAAAACACTAACTAGTGCGCATAATTACACTGCTGTCAGCTTGCCTGCAATAACTTTTTGTGTAAAATCTTTTCTCATAACCCAAATCAATTATTATAGGAGGAGACTTCGATTTTTTTTTGCAATTAAAAAGAAATACTGAAAAGCTCCACCAATCAAGTAAAACAACGAAAACTTTTGACTAAAGTGTAATTATGGAGTCTGATACGGTAAGCTTTTCTTTTTCTTGCTGGTGAAATAGTATAGCCTTGTAATGAAGTGTATGCGAGGTATGTGAACAAAAGTTTTATTGCATTAAAAGCAAAATAAATACCACGACCAAACTATCAAAACAAAAACCAAAATATTATTAACCCATCATTCATTTACGAAATAACCGAATACCTTTCCATTTCTTATGTTTTCAAATTATTATTTTTTATTTGCACATTTTACTAGAATCATAATCGGCCTGACGATACTGATTTCGGTTGATACGTGCACGACATGTGCACATAAAAAGAAGATACTTGTACCGACATGTGAAAAGGAAAAATAAAATTAGACCCTAAACGAGAACCATATAGATGATAAGTGGGAAATGGTTTTATACGGAAAATCGAATACAGTTCTAACATTGATTTGATTGAGGAGTGGAGAATTTATTCTTCGTCGAAGGATTGACAAACAAAAAAGAAGTTGACAGATTGTTTAACATAAATAATAAAAACATATGAAACAATCGAGCATAGGTTGCCATTGCTATGACTACAGAGTAAACAATTCAATTAAAACTTTGATCTGATTTCGGTTAAACGAGCATGTATTCCAATGACGAATATACCCCGAGGTTCTTTTACATATTATGTTCTTTTGAACTCAATTCCTTAAATTTAAATCTAACGTATTTCGGAATATCTTCATTTTCTAATGTCATATGAAGTTACAGTTGTTTGTTCTTCTTCTGTAACTTACAATAGCTTCCATGTCTACATGCAATTTGTATGGTTCAATATTATGGGATGATTGCATTTTTGTTGATAATCCATTGACAAAAAATGTGTACAAATGCAAAACAAATCGCTATAAGTAAATAATGTAAACGACAGTCCCAGCGACTTGAACATACTTTCACCATTTATCATAAATGTAGATGGTTAACGTAGGTAATAAATGATGATATCAATTTGATAGATACGAAATCCAGCTCCCCGACCACAATTACCACAACAACAACCTCAGCCAGGAATCGTGCAACGACCGCTTGGCGTTATTAACAATGCAAATACTAATCCTAATCCACCTCCTCCAATACGGCCACTTCCACCGAATGGTCAACAACAAAATATAGTTCGTGGGCCACCGCCTCCACAGTTACAGAGAACTGACAGTCGACAGTTTATGCCATCACAGCCTCAAGTTCAACAGCAACGTTTTCCTCCACCAACCCAACAAGGCGCAGCTCCTAATCAAATGAACCCACAAGTGGGACAACCACCACAACAGCAACGACCCCAAGGACCAACAAACCCGCAACAATTTCAACAGCAACGACCACAAAACCCAATCCCGAATCCGAATATGGCAAATCGTGGTCCGGCTCCACAACAAATACAAAGTCAACAACAGCCACAAATGCCACAAAACAGACCCCCCATTCCCAATACTCAACCACAATCACAACCATATCAACCGAATCAGCAACCTATTCCGCAGTCGAATCCCATACAGGCGAATTCTCAGCAACCGGTTCAACGGCCTCCTTTTATTCGTCCGCAGCAGGCTCCCACTAACTTCAGCACACAACAAAATAATCAACCACTACCGCCGAATAACCAACCGCAGTCACAAAACATGCAACCACAACAACCTGTTAACATTCAACCAAATATGCCTTACCGTCAACCTTTGCCTCAAGCAGTACCACAACAACGTCCTGTTGGTCCGAACATAACTCCTGCACGGCCACCATATGGACAGCCGCAAACTCAAAATCAGCCTCAGTCACAGCAGCAGCAGCAGCAACCACCACCACCGAATCAATTGCGATCACAAAATTCTCTTGAAAGAATCCAAAGACCGCCTGATGCATCGGAAATCGTGTCGGCACGAAACGAGCCATCACGTCCGAACAGTGTTTTATCGAATAAATCTGACGAGGAGTATCGATCCTCAGCACCAAAACCTTCTGTACCATCAGTTCCCAGCTCATATCAACAACATCCACCACTACAAAGAAATGACAGTCGCAATTCCATTCCATCACGACCACAGTCTTCACTGGAACATCAATCAAAATCGCCTTCACCCGACTATTTAGTAAAACCGGTGGACGCCAAGCCAGGTGAAAATAACTTACCAAAGATTCCTGAAAATGTTAATCGAAATGCATATGAATCCCAAAACGTCCGGGATACTGGCCGGGAAATTCGAGATTCTGTTAATGTTCCAAGACCACCATCGGTCACATTCAAAGAGGACATAAAGAAATATCCGATTGAAAGTAGGACAAACGAGCCAATCAAATCACCGATTTCGTTAAATTCCATTATAAGTTCGGATGGTGCCGTTTCACCGGGTTACAAAGCAAGGGATACGGAGAGAACCACAACACCAACATCGGAAAAATTTCGGGCAATGCCTGGCTTATCTCAGGAACGTCCTATGGGATATGTGAATGGAAGCGATACCATGAGATTGAAATCGTCATTGAAATATAGTAAGAGATTGAATTTTCCATTTTTTTTTCTTTTGAAACAAATAAAAAAAATGCCAAGATCACTTACACCATGAAAATATCGATTTACCTTAGTTACAGATTTTTTTGATAATTAACTGAGCTTTACTAAGTGTCTTTTTCCATTTTAGAAGGAGATAATGACAGTGGAGTTGATGAAACAACACAAGGAAATGTAAGTACTTTAGTTTTAATCTTTAAGTAAAATTTCATATTGTTTGGAATGCAATTTCAAGCTAAATCAAGCGTAATCAATGTTTTCAATAATTCAATAACTTCGATATTGATTTGACGTGTTGTACCAACGCACTTCAAGCTAAAAGTGGTCCTCTTAATAGGTACTGAAACTTGACAGTGCTCCATACAAAATTTCACACTGTAAAAAGAGTGGGTATAAAATTTCATACAAAATTCATTCAGTACTCTATTTGTCAGTTGTCAATCGAAGCACTTTTGCTTGCAGTGCGTTCGTTGTGCTAAAGTAAGAATCTAACATAACCCTTATACACACGACAGGAATATATTCTAAACATTTTTACGAGTTTCATACAAAATCGGTCGATTTGACAGGGACCCAATTACATAAGTAGGAATTTGATTTTGGTGCAAAACGCTAATTAATCCAAATGCATGAAACGAATACGTAAACTATTGTAACGAGATTTACGTCCCTCTTTTGAATGTGCTCCTGCCTAGTTTACTTTACTCCACCGTGATTTGCATCCATATCAAAATATTGGAGAAAACAAAATTACGAGGAATGAGCGTTGAACTATCGATAATCACCTCAGACTCCAAAACTGGTTAAAACTCATCTGTTATCGAGAGAAACCTAAACAATGAATGACGACCTCCGTGGTCGAGATTTAATATGTTCTTAAACGAATGAAGTAAAAGATTTTGTATCAAACATTAGACAATACTTCTAGCAAAAGAAGTAATAGATTTAGTCATCATATTACACGCTTGTCATTTCTAAATGTTAAACTTGTAGAAACTGCGAGTCTACGTTGATATAGTTACTATTACTATCTTCCATTTTCTACATAGTTCGGAGATTTTCATTTTTTTTGTCGAGTTGTGATATTTCACTGTGATCTGGGAGAGTCAAAAAGTAATTTCTCTGAATCATTCAGTTTCAACTCAAATTGTTTGTTGGCTAAAAATTATGTTGCCTTGTAATGGGAATAAACATGGCCAAAAATTGTTGGTCGAAATATCTCAAAGTAAGCGAGAGACACTTGACATAAACTTTTCATTTGTCAAGGAATTTCATATCATCGGCATCATGACTATGCGAAGTTTCAGTAAGATTTATGTGTAAGCGAAATGTTCTTCAATTTTGCTGAAAATGTCAGTTCAATACAGTTTACCATGTTGAAAGTTTTAATTCGCAGGTGTGAAAATTTCCACCGTAATGTTCGTTATTTTCACCTCCGGTCAGAGACCATCGGTTATTGTCGTTGTAGTCAATAGTAGCATTTATATAAGGTTAAATTGTGACAATAACCGGGAAATTGTAAAACTTCTATATTCCGTCGAGTGTCAATGAACCACATGCATTTTTAAAATGTCCTTTTCGAAAAGTTTGTCCTTTTAAATAATGAACCGCTAATGGTGCTCTCGTCATTATTAAGTTTCGTTTTTTGGTACGTGTATTTTTAATAAGCTGATCGAAATAACTTGCAATATACATGACGAAAACATCAACCAATATTTCATGCTACATCTGCTCAATAGCTCATTTTTCAACTTTTCTATCTAATGTCTTTCTCCTAATTTAAAATAAAAACGAACAACCTCTAAACACCAGATTAAAAATTCTCGCCTGTCTTTTGTCAATTAATCATTCAAATATCACACAAACTTATTTAGGTACGCTAAATGTCGCAAATCTATAACCATATTCAGCCGTTTCAATAAAGAAACATATAAATATAAAATGCCTTCCAACACAATAAAAAGAAGCAAACATCTCTCGGTACATATTATAGAGAAGTGTATAAACATCATCAACTAGTTTTTTTTTTCTTCGTATAATGCGAAAAACTATCAAGGAAACAAAATCGATTCAAATTTATCTTTTAATATTTCACGGTAGAAGAAACATTGTCTGATTTTATGTATTTCTTTCGGAGGAATTAGTATCAAATTGGCATTTGGAATACGAACAGTACAATCGGCGGAAAATAAGTAGCAAAAAACAAAAGGAAATAAGTTAGAAATAGGCTTTGTGGTTGTGCGTTATGAAATCATAATTTAAAATAAAAAGTTTATGACGATGATGAGCTCATACGAATAAGTACAATCGAAAGTAAAGTGAACAAAAAACCGGATTGATTAACGTAAAAAAACATTTGATTTGTTTTGGTTTGTTTTAGGAGAGAAACGAACCGGGATCATTAAATTCTCCATCAAAAATACCAGAATTATCACGTCCAGCTAGTGCTACACCCTCTTCAAAGGGACAAGGAAAAACTACTCGCAGTGGTTCCCGATCGAGAATATTAAAGACACCTGAATCGCCACTCGAACCAGTGAAGAAAGGTGAGCATTAATTAAAATTTCGTACACGAGTGTGAACCGATGTTAACAAAAAAAAACTGTTTTGTCGTGATTACAGTACCAATGAATAAAATTCAAGTGGGAAATGCGCCATCGCCAAACCTTAAGCAGGTTCGATCAAAAATCGGCTCACTGGAGAATGCATCACACAAGCCCGGTGGTGGAAATATTAAAATAGAAACGAAGAAGCTCGAATTCAAGGTGACACCCAGAATTGAAGCGAAGAACGAGAAATATATACCGAAGGGTGGTGAGAAGAAGGTAAGTTATCAAGGCTTTAGATTAAACGAATAAGTGAGTGAAACAAGCCGTTATTGTTGGGAATTTGTTGAAATTACGGAAAATTGCCGAAATTTACCGAAGATCTATTTCGGAAAATTTCGGTACACTTTCCGTCAATTTCGGTAAGCTTTTGGTAAATTTCAGCAACTTTCAGTAAGTTCAGTAAATAAAATTCCCAATAATTGGCCCTGAGTGAAACGGCTTTTAGCCACTGTTGTGAGAGATTGATAAAAAAGCTCATTATTCGGAACTAAAGTTCTTTTTCGTCAATTATTTCATTCCGATTATCACTAGAAAGCGCACAACACTTTGGCATTTATCTCAAAATTCGTGGACAGTAGTTCATTCCATTGTTAGACGCTTAAAATGTTATTCCGCTCAATTCGATTCATTGTTCCATTTAATTTAGCTGCACAGTAAATTTCACTGTTATGATTATTTAACATCCTCAATTAGCCTAGACATACGAAAAAAAAATTAATATGAAATAAGCAATGTGATAATCACCGTAGCACTAGAGACGACCGACATACTATAATATGATGTCACTGTCAATATAATGTTTCGTAAATTGATTATCAAAACTGTTTATCGAACAACGAAACTGATTTTTATTTTGATGATGAGATTTTACATTGTTCTCAGTACAACTGATATAATACCCATCATTTGAGAACTGATGAACACTTAAAATATAGAATGTAAATGGAGCGGTTTCAAATGCATAGATATATGTTATATAGACAACATGAACCATCGAACTATGAAATGAGGTATTATGTTTGCCAGTTAAATTATTAAATGTCGCAATAAATTATTTATTTTTATTTCGGTTTAAGCAGCGAGTCACCACAGTATAATATTATGTGTAGTGTTCATGTAACGTATGGTATGTACATACGTAACGGGGGAGTGTAGTGTAATAAGAGAAGAGCCAATGAACAAACGCAATCGATCGCAAAGACATTTTCAAAGGAATAGAAAAAAAATATGTTTTTTAGTCAACCGAAATATTGAATATGCTGAGATTGAGGCATAATATGCTTAATTTATACACACAATGTGTATAACCTTAGGCATGCATATGTATAGGCAGATGTACATAAATTGGCTAAATATAGAAAAGAAGAAGTTTTTGTATTGATATAACACTGCTCACATTTAATTCGATTTGCAAAGCAGAGGCTATAGCATAGGATCATTTTTGCCGTGAACGATTCAGCGAAACGAATGGTAACGGAGCCAAAATACTGTCAAAATTGTTGGGGTTTCAGAAGATGTTTTGTCTTGCATCTTATTGCAACATTTTTTTTGCATTTCTTAAATGTGTCTCAAATCTCGATACAACTTACGATTCAGGTAAGTATTCACACTTTGACTGGTGACTGATGTCATACCAGAAAATGATGTCTTACTGGAAACAATGTTACTGGAAAACATTGAGTAAAGACATTTCTCTAATCTTTCTCTTTTACGTGCCCACTTCACTTACCCCACTCAGTCTCTCAGTTAAAAGTTTGTTAAAACCCACCCCTTACTTCTCGTAACGTTTTACCTGAATTCAGAGACCATCTGTTGCTTTGCTTTTCTATGTACAGATTACTGAACTCTAAAAATTTATTCCGACCATCGTCTCTAAGCTTTCGATTTCATTCTTGAGAAAGGTACTGCACGAACCTGATGTTCATTGCACCTAATTTATCAAAACATGTAATGTGGAAAGCCTTAACCTCGGCCACAGGATTTATTCCGCCACCACCCTTCTTAAACGTACTGTACATCCCCAACTACAGTTCGTACAACGTTTTGAATATTATTCGAAATCCATAAAATATTCATACTAAAACCGGCATAGATACAAACAAACAAATAAAAAAGAAAATCGTTTTCAGATTACACACACGAAACTCCAATGGAATGCAAAGTCAAAGATAGGCTCACTGGAAAATGCCAACCACAAGCCAGGCGGTGGCGATAAGAAAATCGAATCGGTGAAAACGGAATTTAAGGATAAAGCAAAACCGAAAGTGGGGTCAAAGGATAATGTTAAACACGTTCCTGGCGGCGGTGACGTTAAGGTAATGAATTTCATTTCAAACATTTTCCGATTGATTTCATACGTTTAAAGCTAGGGATGCGAATTTAATTTTGTCATGACATACAGTACGGCTTTACTTAAAAAGAAAAACTTAACCGTTGGGCTGTTGACTTTGATTATTTATTTATTTTTAATCTCTAAGCATACGCATGAGGTAATATTTAGTTAATTGGAATGACAATGGAATGGGAATGAAATATTTTATTATATTAACAAAAATTAACATTTGAGCTAATTTGATTGATATTCGATTCATTGAACGTTTACATCTCTGTGGTGGGTCGCATCCTGTCATACAACATTTAAATGTCTTTACATCATTTTTGAGTAAATTAAATTTATTTTCGTTGTTTTAATTTCCTCCTCTGCATTATCCATTTAAACGAATTCATGTTTATGTTTTAAATCGTTTCTTTATTTCTATTTGAATCAAATTTAAGTCATCATTTGATGAGGAATCGCTATATCAAACACCAAGAGTAAGTATAATGGCGGTGTGTTTCGTTACTATGTTGAACAAAAACCTAAATCACACCATTCAAACAAGAGCATTTATATAATTAGTATATGTACTGGCACCTAGGCAGTCCACAGTGACGTTTATATTATTGACACTTTATATACATATCACTTGGCTTGTACTTATTGTAAATAATGCATTCAAGCCGGAAATTGGAAGAATTGTGATTTTAGCAGAGAATTCTGTGTCGATTTGGAAACGAGTGGTTTTTTAAAAAAATTGAAAATTATGGGGAAACAACTAACTAAAATTACATGTTTCTACGTCGACATAAAGTTTTACTTCAAAAGCTCAACCTCTAGAGGTCATATTTCGTATTTCGTAAACTTTTAACATTTAACATAAGTTTGGACTGAATATGAAAAGTTTAAGAAATGGACATACGAACTTTACGGAGCATTATGGTGTCCCCTGTTATAATGAATAAATTTGGAATTTCAATGTTTGCTATGACCAAGGGAAAACTATCAGGACTACCACTGTCATTGTCATTGTGTTAATTTTAGTTTACGGACTGAGCAACATTGCAATTACCATCCAATTAATTCATTCCACATGCATTACCAACGACATGTAAGTATGTATTGTATATGAACTATAATGTGAATATCACATGTGGAATGAACAATGTCAATTGGATTGTAATCGTAATCGTTGAAAATGTTACTCGTTTATTTTCCTTCAATTGTAGTTGAAACAATTGTAATACAAAAGTGGATCACATACCTAGAATCTTGTTCCTTACTTGTCCCTTACCTCGAATTTTGCTCATATCATACGTTCTCAACTTCTACTTCACCTCAGGATGACTAACGCATTAGAATAGCTATTTTCCTGCATAAAATTAGATTTTAATGGACCAATTTTGTAAAGTTGTTTGTGGAATCTTATGTCTTTGGGGCAGATTTAAGGAGAGGATTTACAATACAGAAGTTTTTACTATCTCTCGGTGTTTTGTCGTCGTCAATCCGCCGTTATCATTTTCAACGGGGAGAATACAACAATCTTCAAATCTAAATTTCTTTTCAGTAAAAGTTAGAATAGGTCATTCAACAGAATTGCGACAAATGGTTTGTTGCAAACCAAAGGAATATCAAAACGTTGTAAATGTCTATCAAGCTTTAATTGTCCACGAGAGCACAACAACCAAGCATCTTAGGTGCATTACAATAATTGAGCACTTGTATGTTTGTTTGTATTCTATACTGACTTCAGTGCCGTGTTTATAATCTTTAAATATTTCAGCTATCCTAGCTATCTTAGGCGAACTTTATTTGAAAACACGAGAAAATATATTTTGTGAAATATACGCAACTTCATATTACTAATACCAACGCTCGTTTTCTCAATTTTTTTTTTAGATCCAAACTCAAAAGCTTGAAATAAAGGCTTCAAGTAAAATTGGTTCTTTGGATAATGTCAAGCATAAGCCAGGTGGTGGTGATAAAAAAATCTTTGACGACAAAGACTACTTGAAAAATGTTGAACATCCGATTCCACCATTGCAGCCGTCTCAGGTAATGATTGATTGAACATAATATTATTATTCTCGATTCTATCCCGACTCACCTAAAATAAATATTTATACAAAAAATACTTCCAACAAAATTATTTCGAAATTTATTAGTAAAAAAAAAAGAAAATTTCAAAAGACAATCAACCTATTATTCCTTTATTTTGCGAATTAATAATGCTTCAGAGAGTATTGACATGATAGACCAAAGATTACACACGCTTATTCAATTGCTGATTAAATCGATTCACTTGAATGAAAGAGCTTTGTTTTGATTCAGCTTTTTTTGGAAGCAGTTTAGTGATCAATTTAATTAGACAGACACGTAAAAGTAAAATAACAACAACCACACCAACAACAATAATATTATAACGTTTGACCTTTGATTTGTTTTAGGAGTACGTTTACACATTTTACTAAGATTGTTTCATTTGAGACAACAAAAGTTGAAAATATTTCGCTGAAGCACATTTAATTTTTCTTTTTAATTTCAAGAATCGTAAGTTCACAACTGTTTGGATTTTGTGTAAAACAAGCGGGAATCTAACGTTTTTTTTTGTTTCTCTTAATTTTTGATTTGATAAGTTTTGGTTTTCATTTTTGTTATTAACGTTGGAGTTAATTGATATTAACATTGTCCCAAATAATTACTATTTCTGCCTATTCGATCTGTTCAAACACTTATAAGTGACAAATCGGTCAAATTCTATGACTCATAGGTTTGCTAAACCATTAAGAAGACCGGCTGATTTTAAAACAAATCTTTTCGCAGACGATAATCTATTACTTCTTTTGATCGAAATATTTTCACCGGATTGATATAAAATATTTTACTTCGTTAGTTTGAGCATGTAAATTTCTATATAAAGACGAAATAAGCCAGATATCCTTCCTTATTTTTGTCGACTGTTGATGACAGATGAAATAGCCGTCTTGAAAGGTGTTAACTCTCATACTCAAATTTAGTGAGAACAATGATGTAACGGAGAATACTCGACATGCATGTACATGAAAAATTATTTCTTTTTCAAAAAAGTATGCCTTAAGTACATTGTACAAACTGACCTACACAATCACAGTTTGAAAGGTTTTCCAATACCAAATGATTCGTTTCGACTGCCATAACGTGAATGAATGAAGGCAGCGATCCCAAATGACAAACAGATTGAAAGACCAATCGAAAATTTAAATTGTGTGCTACAATGGTCTATTCAATAAATATTGCTTTCTTTATATATCTCACTCCAATCAATGGCTTAATCCACGAATTTCTCCCCTTCGTTTCGTGAGGAGGCTCTATAATGATCAACAGATCCAATTGTTGCCTTCCTAATGCTCTAAACAGAAACTCACACAACAAATGTATTTCGTGTCGGATGGTCTAATAATAAAGTATAGATTTCAGAACCAGGAGAGGGATTACGACATCAGTTTTCTTTTTTCTAATCAATCAAAACTCTACCGATAGAGAACGATTCACTATCTCATTGAAAGATGTCGCTGCAACAAAACCAATGTCATCAGAAAAATAATTAATTTTTTACTCGACGGATTTTAGTCATGTGCTACACGATGGCATTTTACATCTTGTAGCACATGACCTCAGGACTCTGGAACAGCAATTATTTTTTAAATCGGTCCTATATCGGCTTGGCGATAAGAGTTTTAAAACAATATGTGATGAAACGGCAGCAAACGTTTTTTCAAACCCTTATCCCCAAGTCGATATAGGGCCGATTGAAAAACTGATTACTGCACCGGAGTCCTGAGATCATGTGATACACGATGGAATTTTATTTGACTAAAATCCGTCGCCATTCGTTTTGTTGCAGCGACATCTTTCAATGAGATAATGAATCGTTCTCTATCGGTAGAGTTTTGATTGAATAGAGAAAAGAGACCTGATGTCGTAATCCCTCTCCAGGGTTTCAGTTAAGATAACTGAATTTTAAAGATCAAGGTGTAGCGCATTTGGTCGTGTTATTTAACGGTCGATTCTAACACATACCACACGATCAAGTTGAAAATTTGTCGAATAATACTCTAATTTAAATTTCCAATTATTCTTGATGATAATTGTAAAAAAACAAGTAGATTATCTCATGTCTTACCTTCCGTTTGAACTTACCCCACTATTGGTAAATTTGTTTCTTTTTTTATCGAATTGTTTGTAAATATTTCCATTCGCAAAATAATCACTTACGCGAAGATAGTATCTTACGACGGTCCCTTTCCATGCGTGCTTGCTGCATGTTTCTTGGCACATATGGCATAATAATGTCTCATGCAAATTAATCATCTAATTAATTATATCTATACAATTTATGAAAACAACAACGATTGTTTAAGTATTGTACGAAAAATGATATCGAAAAAGTAGCTTTAATAGCGAATTAACAATCCCTTCGTGATTGAGCATCATCAGTAAAATGAATAAATTGTAAGAATTTCTTGATGAATATAATTCCATCAAATTATCACCTAATGAGCAATGAAAAAGGTTTACTGTTTTACGGTATCAAGGTTCATCCAAATTAACTATGGAAACAGAAGAGAAGACAGAAGCGACGTTCCTAATAAAGGGAAGGATATCTTTCAGTGAAAATGTTTTTATAAAAACTAGATTAACGCAGCGATTGAGTTGATGTGAATTCTTTTCATTATTTCTTATTTTATTACTTTCGCTTAATTGTATTAATAAATTAATTCCACAGAGCCCAATTCCGGAAACCGGAGCCGATGAAAACTTGAATCAACAATGTTAAATATACATTTTTCCCCCATACCTCTACTTTTATAATCATTGAATGATGTATTCACACACACCTTTGAATATAAATATATTTAAAAAAAAATTGTGAAAGCATCTAGCAAATATATATAATGACTAGTGCTTTCCCTGTAACAAAAATTTGAAGTATAAAAGAAAAATCCACCATTAGATTAATATAGGCTCTTAAAAAAAACCGGTGTTGCTAATCAAAAAGAAGAAGTTTTGAACTTTTATGCTGGATGATTATTATTATCTATACAAATAGAGGAAGAGAGAATTCTTGTGATCATAACTTTAAACGAGGCTAACGCTGTTACACGAACCGATGACTAAAATGCTACAATGTAACTTTATGTTAAACACTCAACATTGACCTCAACCAGTTCCATTAAAAAAACAAACAAACCAAATCAACTAAAGTAGTGACGTCGTTTAAAGATATGTTCATTCGATTTATATTTTTCGTAAAAATTAAAAAATTTCAGAAATCTTTTCGACGAGAAAATAAAATTAACAAAATTCCATTTGAATTTATTGGTGAGACTATTAGAGAGACGCGTTTAAGCGGATGACTATTAAGAACGTGAATAAAGTTAGAATCGTAGAAATTAACTAAATTTAAATCAAAAAAGATTTTTTTTTACAAATTTGACACTTTTGTACCGTTGGTGTGTTTTAGGAAGTAACAGTAAGTGTAGGGAGTAAATAGGATTTTATAGGTCAGATACAGACAAACTGAATTTCTAGCAGGAAGCCAATTTTCTTATGTCTTAGCAATGTCTTATATCGGTCAGTTTTTCATAAAGAAAATTCCCATCTTTAGACATTAATAGTGGACGATTTTGCATAGTTTTCAATTCATATATTGCCACAGTTACGATTTAAATGATCGCAGTAGTACTTTCCTCATTAAACTCGTTTTCCGAAAATGTTTGGAAATTTCTTTCGACCTAATTTTCGAACTTCAAAATTTGTGGGTCACACAGCCCTGATATTTTTTGATAGAATTACAAAGATTAAAACTAAAGTCATCTTTGCAAACTATAGAGGAATAAAATAATAAATCCTAACAACATGTATACATCATACGATGAGCAATTTTAATGTCTAACGAGAACATTGACAATGATTGAGATTTAAACTGATATTATTTCGATGATCAAGTGATTGACAGAAATTATTGGATTTGAAAGGACCATGCCAAAAGAAAAAGGAATCTAAATCCATTAAACGTTTACGTATCAAATGGTTGAAGCATAGTGATTGTTCATTCGCTGATCGTCTCTTCAGATTGGAACAGAAACAAGCATGAATGTGAATTACAATTGCAGCAGAGTCATAGACTCAAATCTTTCTAATACGAAAATAGTTTCATCTCATAACATTTTATAAACGGCAAGCATATTGTCACATAATCATTAATAATATGTTCCTTCGTTTGATTTAATCTTTTACTTCGGAAGCTGAAGCATCCATTATGCTATAAAACAGAACAGCCCGTAAAGAGAATCGCTCGTTCTTGTCATTTTTGTCGATAGCAGATGACTAGCGGTTAATAAATGGTTCTTCTAAATTTTCTTAAAATTTACATTTATCGACAATTTTATTGATAAAAATTAAACTTGTGAATGAAGTCATATTGATGCAATAAAAATTAAAATGCTTCATATCAAAGTTGGATGCATTCCTTTCTCTTAAAAAATCTGATTGGATGATATCAATCTGATCGCTAAATTCACATTGATACTGAACGAAATGTCAGAAGTCTAACAAATCAAAATTATCTGATTGGACAAATGAACTTGGACCTGGTATTCGCACTATTATTAACAATTTTTTAACCTAAAAAATATACATTTTTTAATTCATCCAGCATAGATGAATCGAAAAGGCTCTATGCAACCGAATCGACATATAAATAATAAAAAAATGAACATTCCAACTAAATGGAGAAAAGAAAGTTCTAAAACTATAATACAAGAATATCTAATATTGTATAATATCTTACTCCATTATTATATGATAATATTAATGCAAACTATGAAAACCTAGTCACTAAATTTTTTTCTTTTGATAATAACATGCATGATTCCCCAGATTTATTTGGAACATTCATTTACAGCTGGTGTCAGTCATTTTTGTGTCGAAGTTTATTTAAGCCTGGCCTGCTCAGCTGGTACGTTTTCATGTGCATGCTAAGACAAGTCACTGAACGGTCTTATAACTACCAACAACATATGAATATGTACCAGCTGATGCATGCACAAAATTGAATGTCATCGACTGTACAAAGAAATGATTTCTTTTTCTAAAGATTTTTTTTTATTATTTAGTTTAAGCATGAGTTTACATTTGGGTTGAATATAAAAACATAAAAATATTTCTATGAATTTTGCAATTTATTTTTAAATTAAAAATTTCTTTTTTTCTCTCTCACCTTTATTATCATTTGTAGAGATTCACTGTTGCAGTACAGTAAGCTTCACGTAAAAAAATTAATGATTTTAATCGTAAAATATTTACTAAAAAACAAAAAAAAATATTTTTAAAAAAATCACCAAATTCAAGTATAAATTTGAAGTAAAAAAAATAATTGAAAATTGTCATCTATATTGATTGTTACACATTTTAATCATTTATTGTACTTGATCATTGAAACAAAAGAAGTAAATTGAAAATGTACGGCTTTTTAGAGATAATATCACGTATTTTTGAGTATAGAATTAATCAAGAAAAATCTTTAAAAAAATAATTTGAGAAAAAAAAAAACCAACCAACCAATGAGAACAAACATAAAAGAGCACGTAAAAATCTATTTTGTAGGGAATGTTTTATCAACAGCAAAATATTAATGGTAGAGTAAGGTTATCATGTTGACAACAAAAAAACAAATTTCAAAAAACCAAAAAATAAGCAGAAATTATCTTTAAAAAAAATAATTTTCCTTTGACATTCATTTTGACAGAGTTAATTTCTATGCATGTGTGTACAAAGGCAGATTTGTGAAGGGTATTATCTAAAAAGAAAAGGAATTTGTGTTTGGAACGGTCAATAATTTGTAATTCGTATTATCATCGTATGCGAGGGGTGGAAAAACAGAAAAGAAAAACAGCTTAGATGTGAGAGAAACGATAACCTAATATAATCACTACAAAACATCTTGAATTTGCGTTTATCCACTCCTCGGTCGTATGTATTTGTACATCCAGTCACGCAAAAGTATGCATTAATTATACAATAATATTTACCATTAATAAAGTAATTTGTTTTGTAATTGTAAAATTATTTACTTTTATTTACTCTTGTTTTCGCATCAGCTTCAGGTAAAAAAGACCAACACGTCTGAAGTCACGTAATTTTAGGACATTTTTGCACACTTCACCGTTTCAGCTTGAAGGAACTTTTTTTTATAAACGAGATATTGATATTGATACTCTTATCTGTACAGATTGATCCGACGCGTGCAAATAGGGTAAACTCTCACCTTAGATATTATTTTCATTTACGTAAACATAAGTCACGGTGTGCATGAACCAAATTTAATCAAAAAATGTTGCAAATCTGATTCCTCTTCGTATTACACTTTTTTTGGTCATAACAAACAACTTTTGCTCGAAGGTTAGAGTGGCGCAGCGGGCGCTTTTCGAAATAATGTAAAAAATTAGTGTTTCATTGATTTCCATACATTTATAAGAGGTTCCTCATATATGGAATCTGTTGAATGAATATTGTTTGTTTGCTTTTGGCTCATGCAATAACTCCCCAAGTGTCTAAATAAACATGTGGACAGAGGTGAATAATCTACTATTTATTTGTGTCCACAAACAATATTCAATTAACAGATTGCATACATGAGGAGATTTAATTTCCCCTCGTAAAAATGTATGGAAATCGGTGAAACACACCTAATTTTTTTACATCATTTCGAAGAGCGCCCGCTGCGCCACTCTACTCTTCGAACAAAAGTTGTTTGTTGTGACCCAAAAAAGTAAAATACGAAGAGAAATCAAAGGTGCAAAAGTCTTTGATTAAATTTGATTCAAGCACACCGTGAAGTGTGTGGTTCAAAAACAGAAATAATTTGCAGATACGTTAGTTACTATAATTAAAATATGAAATCATTGCATTTCATCTTATAAATTCGCTGTTTGCATTAAAGCAATTTACCTATTAGATACGACTTAACCTTCCCGGGGCGATGTTCCAACCGTTTGAGCCAACAACGCATTTTTCCTTTTCAATTTTTTTGTAGAGTCACATTTGTCGATCTATATAGTAATTATCAGGGGTCCAAAGTCTCAGAAATTGATAATTTTAAAGCGGTCTCTTTCTAAAAATAATTCTATGGTCGAAATAGAACGTTTAAAAATAAAATAAAAATATTTCTTTCAAATGATTGCAGCCAGAACGACGCAAGGTTCGTATTTTCGATCGAGCTAAAATCTCCTATTTCTCCCAGAGTTGAGCACAACGTTTTTCATGCGTGCATGTTGTGTTTTGCATTTTTCTCCACGAAACGAAAATATCGATTGGCTGCTATACCATTTTCGGAAACACAAACAAAGTGACATTTCGAATCAGAAAAGTTCTATTTTCTCCCCCAAGTGAGAAAAGTGCTGCACTTTTGTCACTAGAAATGTCATTCGACCAGTCATAAAAGTCGTCATGATTTATTGAGGGGAGAAAATAAGGCAAAACACAACGCGCGCATGAAAACTAACTCGCCCTCCGTATGCATATGACAATAAAGGAAAATCAAGAAGTGCTAGATTTCGTCAGATTCGTCCTCATTATGAAAGTACGTAATCTATAATTAGTCACAAATAAATGTCTCGTTGATCTCTAGTTATAGTCAATTTTTACTGTGTTTGCATAGGCAAAGTTGGGAAAATAGAGATTAGAAATGTGATTGGTCACAAAAAATGTCAGACTGATAGCAAATAGGAGTCGAGAAGTTATTAATGCGAGCAGTAAAGTGCAAACAAATGTCAAAGAATGAAACGATTCTGTTGGAGTCCGAATCCACTATCTGTTTGTAGCTGAACGGGCGACAATTAGATATTATGTTTTTTGTGCTATTGTAAATGAGTTTAAAATTCAAAAATAACCATTTAAAGCTCAAAGCTTAAAAACATCCAAACGCGTTACAATTGAACTATAAGTTCTTCGAACTTGTAGCTCATTTAAGACTCAACACCAACACTTTCATAATATTTTTGTTCTTAAGCATATAGCGTAAGCTTTCTAATCTCCGTTTTATTTTAAATCTTTCTTTCTATTTTAGCGTTTAATTTGATTCATCTTCACCATCATATCACTAAAAAAACCATTTCCATATTCATTTTCACCCTTTTCGTCATCTCAGTTCAACAACACGTATTTTGGTTACAAATTGGTAATGAAATCGGCTAAACATTAAAGCAAATTGGCGCCAAAACAAAAGTTAACTACAGAACACCAGCACGACTTAAATGAATCTAACAAAAACAATTACAATTTTACTTCAGCCTAAAAACAAAATATTTTAATTTAATTTTGTGCCCGCCCAATTGTTTGGAAAAGTAGTAAAAAAAATGCATTAAATTTTAAAAAGCAAAAAAAATAAGTTTTGTTCTTGTGGACACTTAAACTGCAATAAACTGCAATAACTGTAAGTCAACATTTGATTTTAATTAAATTTTTATTTGCAAACAAAATGCAAGATTTTAATTTATATAATTCATTTCAAGTAAAATCCATGATAAAACAATGGACCATCAGCCATTTTCATTCACTCGATGAATCTTAGTGATTTTTTCATAAATAAAAAAAATTTCTTTCTCTTTCCACCATACTATTTTCGCAGCAACAATGGCCATTTTCATCGTCATTAACGTCGTCCATGTCTCTACCAGCTGAATGCATTGTGTTGTCCGTTACGTCTGCATCGCCCAGACGTAAAGTGCGACGACTTAGCTCTGGTTCTACCAAAAATGGAAGGGCATGGCATCCACGACCGTTTAAATTATATTAAGAACATCAATTTCTCCATAGAATTCATTTTTTAGCACAAATAAACCCATTGAAGTGTAGAACAATTTGTCACCAAATTTAAAATTATTTAAGGAAAAAAGGAAGAAAAAAAATGAAAAACAAGTCACTAATACGCTAGTGTATGTACTATATTGTCATATTTATCCATTAGTGGCTGCACGATTTGTCAATCGATCAAAACATAATGAAAAATATAGTTCCTGTAATTATGATCAAAAAATCAAATAAAAACCACAAATCGGTAGAAATGTGGTTAATTTAGGAAATGTTCTTTGTTTTATAAATTAAAATTGGGTAAACGAACAGTTTAAAATGTGGTACGTATGATGCAACCTTCTAATGGACACGTTAATAAAATTACCCGCAGTTTTGTCTATTCGGTATCGATAAATCATCTAATAAAACCATTAGCTATTCGTCACCCCTGAGGGAAAAGAGTCATTACTTCAATAGTAAAGTAATAGTTACATTACGTCCGAGGTTTCAAAATTTTATTTTGACGAGTGGGGACGTTATGGCCCGACCCGAAGCGGACGGCTGTATTCCCACATGTCAAATTGTAAATTTGGAACCTCGTACGTACAGTGCTTTACGTGCTTCTGGTCGGTAAATGCGAAAAATGTACTCAAAAAATTTCATTTACCGACAAATGTACCAAGAATGTACGCAATCTACTATCTTTCCCATCAGGCATTAACGGCACCTGTGCTCGACAACAAAAGAAAACGCTGAGTTCTGATGTTTTCTGATATAGTAAAATGTATGTCACAATTAATGACGTAATAGATTATGTATTGAACATCTGATGACGTTTCAAATAAGTGAATTAATTTTCGTCGAAGAAATATTTGGGATCGATGAACGTCGACTCTGTGTTTTTTCTTCTTCTTTATTGCGATAGTCTAAAACGACAATAGTTTTTAGCTACGCATTTGAAAATCTTTTGAAGTACCCAATCTTCATTTATTTCGAACTTGCCCGTTGTGAATGGTTTTGTTATTTCTCCAAAATGCGATAAAGATTTATTAAAATAAGGTCAATGACCTGATTTACCGATTTCTTGTAACAGACATCAGCTAATTTTATTAACCTGCTCAAAAGTATCGTACATTCGTACCCAAATAACGTCATACCACGAAGTTAGCAGAGATACAAATGAAACGTTAGCAAAAGTTAAAACTCTTGCAGAATCGGACTCGTTCCGGAACGGTCACAATTTAAGGAGTGAAACGGAAAATACATACAATTTGCACCTCTATTCATAGAAATATTTGCATTCCACAAAAATTCGTTTCGTTCCACAAAAAGTCATTGATTGACCGGTATTTACAATTTTCCACAATTGTATGTGCTTTTGAAAGAGTTCTGCACTTGATTTGATATCATTTCTTTAAATGTTTGATAGAATGAGACAAATTAATAAAATATTATTTGCTAGATTATTGTGATTTCTCTGGTTTGACAATGCTGACAGTCAATTCAGCATGTGATAACATCGATGTTACCGAACGCATGCATGTTATAAACGTTAATTCTCAAGTGGAATTGGATAATTAGAAGTTATAATTCTTTCATGTTCATAATAACATTAGAAAAGTTCTTTAAATATTGAACCTGTAGATAAGTAGATGGCGGCGTCAGGAAAATAAAGTTTTTCTGTAAAACGTTTTGATCTACAAAAATGTTACGAAATGAATGAATTCTGTGTCTACAAAACGCTCGGTCGCCAGAACTTCCCCAGGAATTCATAAAGATATTTTTGTAATAATTTTATCAGGACTGTAAAGAGCATATTTCTTATTAAAAATTTGAATTTGAATTGAATCATTCAATATTGGAGTAGTGAAAACATTTTTTCCTTTGTAGCATTACGTAAAATAAGTGTATTTATTTGAAGCTTTCAGAATTCTTGTATTATGATTACAATTCCTGTATGAATGTACAAAACTATAACCATTGCACTGTAATTTGATTATAAATAAAAACTTCAATGTGAAAAAAAAACAAGTTTTCTTCTTCAAATGAAATCAAATGACGAATCAGAGCTGTCTAATATTAGAAATCTAAATTAGTCAGCCTCTGGAGGATCTGTGGAGAAACTTCGAACCAAGAAAGCCCCGAAATGCAAGATTGGGGGAGGTAAGGTAACTTTGTTTGACACTCACTTCTTATAGCATAGACTGTGCAACTATTTTCTTGGTAGTAAAAAAATTAAAATAAAATTAGGAAAAGTATTTCATTGAATTTGTTGATCGAGGTGTTACATTAAGATATCAGGTTCAAATTATCTTTATCCATTACACCGACTAGATTAGATGTTATGGAAGGTTCCTCAAAAGAGAATCAGCAAACCCACATCAAAGATCATTTGTATCCAGCTTCCTGTCCTCGCTTTTATTGTCGGGAAAATTTTCCAATTTTCACTAGGACATCATTAAAGCGTTTTCTATCTACAGATGACATATCAACATCTTGGAGTTCATAATACCGAATGCCGGTGAGCGGACAGTCCTACCGCAAGAACAGATCGATGACTGGTGCTCTCAGATTCTGTATCATGTTGGATTTTGTTTCTCTGTCGTGTGTTAAATGGTTTGTTTTGATTTTTGGTTGTATGCGGCAACAGTTATGCTAAAATTTATCGACGTTTCACTGTTGCCGCATACAACCAAAAATCAAAACAAACCACGATCCTGTATCAAACCATGGTGATACTTTAAAAAACAGAAGTGATGTTAGTAAACAGATCCTATTTTATGAGAAAATAATTTCGAAAGTTTTAATACTGATTTTCAAACATTTCCTTGAAGTTATTTGAATTCCATTAACCCAAGAACTCGCAAGAAAATTTGTAAATTATTTCAATTTCGATAAACGCTGGTTGAAACGTATAGATATTGATGGTAAATTTCTCGAATCTCCTTCCGCTTATCCCATCACAGTCATTGCAATTAAATAGTTATTTACATCTTCTTCTTCTTTTTTTGCCTGTTGGATGTAGGCCTCTCCAACTTCTTTCCATTTCGTACGATCCATTGCCATTTGCTGCCAGTTTGTACCTGCAATATTCTTAATTCCGTTTGTCCATCTCTCTGGTGGTCTACCTATAGCTCGTCTTTTATATGATCGCCAGTTCATGATCTTTTTGGTCCAACGTTCGTCTGTCCTTCTTGCAATATGTCCCGCCCAGCTCCATTTCAGAGATTCTATTCTTTCAATGACATCAACGACCCTGGTTTGTTGTCGAATCCATTGATTCGTCATTCTGTCTGTGAGTGCTATTCCAAGCATACTCCGTTCCATGGCTCTTTGCATCACTTGGATTAAACCACGAAATTATTCTCGTGGTATACAAATTCACACATATACTGTGATTGAGTGGTCTGTGATGCACACAATTTTACACTCGTCATACCATGAAATACACAAACAACAAAACCAAATATAATACACACCGTTCAAGGTTGAACTTGAATGAAAAGAACAAGAATGAGAATAAAAACGAAACCGAAAATACGCGATATAAAGCCGAACGAGTTGATCGTTCGATGTGCATCACACTACTCGTTGATACGGAGAGTAAGCTTCGCCTTCGTATCGAATTTCTCTCTTTGACGAATAACACAAACAAACACCACCATTAAGTAAAACATCGCCTGGATCCCCAGACCTGTTTGCAAGGTCTGCCGCGAGAGAACTAAAAAAGTGTGGTTTTCGATAACTTTTGACGCGTGATATTCAGTGTTTTCATGGTTTGGTGAGTGTAAAATTTTATGTGTGGGCCCGTTGGTTGGACGTCCTATAGTTTTATTTGTTCCACATCTAATCGTTCCAGATCGTTAACAAAAAAAAACGTAAAGACAATCGCTTTTAACGACTTTGGGAATGAGAAAAAGTAAAGAGAGTCTTCATGTCTCCAGACTCCTGTCATGTAAAACGGTGAACTGCGATTCCAGCTTGGAATGAATGGAACGAACAAAACGTATGAAGAAGAGCAAAAATTTAGGTTTTGGACCATCTCAATCTCAGTCACATTTTCGATTCTGTATGTCTGAAAATTTAATTAAACAAGCTTGCCTGAATATCGACTAACAGTTTTTCAGTTTGTTATCTCTTCTTCGGTTCAGTAAAAAAAGTTCTCTCGTTATAATTGTTTTAATAACATCGGAAATGGAAAGGGATATTTGCAATCTTTTAATTTATATCAAAACAACACCGCACGTTTAGTACGCCAAAAAAAATTATTTATTTAAAATACAGTTTTTGTTTGTTAATTTCTAACAATTTAAAATGGAACTGTTAATTTTTGTCATTTACTCAAAACGAAAATGCTTAAAAATAGAAAAGAAAATTTAAAAAAAACTCGTCCATCCTATTGTCGATACATTTTTATCAAAATCATGGAATAATACAAAATTAAATTAATTCGAAAGAAAAAATTCATTATCTGACTAGATTAACCTAAAAAATATAATTGTTAGTCGTTGAGAATTAATAAAAAAAAAATCTAAAAAAAAACTTTTTTTTTGCTGTGCATACTCGAAATAGAAAGAACTTAAAAAAACAGTTGAACTCGATGGATTCATATACGTTAAATCGTGATATCTTCATCTTAATTAATATCAATTCTTTTACATTGAAGTGGATTTTCACTTAAAAATGCTTTCTAAAATACTTATGTACATTACAACAGAACTAATGAAATTATAATATAGCACAAAAAGCACATCACTGGGCATCGGTGTATTCTATCTCAGTCCATCTAAGCCAACTGTCGCTGTGAGTGTTTGAACTAAAATCTGGTATCGAACGATACAGTTTTACAATTTTATTACAAAAAGTCGCCGCCAACACATCATTATAAGCAAGTGCATATATACGACCCATTAGGGTTTTGTTTTGTTTGGAAAACCTAGGACTACAAACGCATCGAAATGGTATGGAGTTCTTGAAAGAGACGCAGATAATAATCTCATTTTGAGAATGTGATCTATTTGAACCACTAAACTAGTTGTTTAAGGTTGAAATAACTTGTCTGTGTCGGGGTCTGTGTTTATTGGTAAAACTCAGTACCTTTAGACCGTCAGTCCACGGTTTTCCCACCCAGCTATTGGGCTCTTAATTCCTGTTAGTCATTTCTTAAATTTAACTCTGCACATCTTTCTCTACATGCAACGTAATCTATATCAACAAAAACTGGCCTGTTTCAATTTTAACACCTTCGTAGCAATTAATTTTCTGATAAAAAAGATTTATGGATAGTGCCACTATCACAGTGGATACGAACAATGACACAGAGTGGGTGTGTAGCATAAAATTCTCATGTACACGACGTTTCGTTGGCATCTAAGTCTCAAATATAGGTTTTATATCGCCACGGACAAAAGTTTAGTCACAAAACTGAAGAATGTAGCATTTTGATTAGGTAACTGATGGTCAACGAGTCATTGACAAGTTGTTGACCATTATTGACCTTCCTCACATCGTTGTTAGTGGCTAAATAATGTAGAAAATAATGTCTTCCATACACTGCCATCATTGGTTCTTTTGACCATACAGATATAATTTTGATATGACACGATTAATGTAAATAGAATCAGAAATAGCCAATTACTGACTGCTATGGTTAACATTCCATTTCCCATCCTTATGACATACATTTTCGGAACTCAATAGAATTCGTTCGGTCCTATCAGACAGGACAAACTTTCCACTTGCATATTTACACAAGGGTCTTTTTAAGCTTTTCTACGGCAAAAGTGTTTGTTACATGAAATCAGGAATGTCATCCCCCTACACGAATGCAATATAAAATTGGTCCATCAAATTGTTTTTTCAGTCTACTGATTTGAGAGAAACTTTTGTTTTGATTTTGTTTAGCTTAACAAGACAACAAAGAATGTTGTCGAATATAGTGGAGTGGCTAATTTAGTTATTCTACAATTTACCTATCCTATCACATTCTATGCAATGTGTTGCGAAACAGGTGAAGTAAAGCGAAAGAACTTCTTCTCGAATAAAATCTTTTTTAAGCAACGAAAAATGTCGTTTCTCCATAGCTACTCAAATGTTATTTCAATGGGAAGTAACAATGAATTTGAAATGTTTTCAATTATCTTTGTCTATGAATGAATTCCATGCGTTTACTTCGGTTGCCATTGACGTGTGGGTATATTATATAACCGGTAAATTCAACGAGGAATATACGTTTCATTAGATCGAGATGACTATGCAATTAAGTTGTTTGCGGTTTGCAATTTAAAACGAATTGAAAATAAGTCTAAAGTTTATAGATCTGATGAAACCGAACACGAATGCGACGCTATAATATTGATCAGAACCAGATTGGAAAATTAATAGGAAAACGTAACAAGTAGTCTGAGTGAACTGGTCGCTGTTTGTACGGGTTACCCCGGATATCGAGCAGTAAGAGGTGTAAAATAGGTGGACAAAATAATGATCACATTCGCTGTTTTAAAATCAAGTTTCTCTATAAAAGAAATAAATGCGGACCACCTCGAAATGCGCTTATTAACAATGCGACTAATTTTGTTATTCTTGGGCCAAGTCCAATATAAATTATATTGACTTTTCAAGGTCAAACAGCCTTAATAATCAGAATAAGGAATTAAGGAGTTTACACCGGTAAGTGATTTTTTTAAATAAACTTCAGTTGATGAATCGTTGGAAGATATAAGCCTTTTGGAAACGGCTGATCATCTATTATCGACAACAACGACAAAAAAGTCTCACGGTTAATGCAGTCTAATATAATAAAATGTACATTAGAACGAATGAAGTAAAAGATTTTGTATTAGTCGCTAGTAACTGAAGCAAATGAAGTAATAGATTTAATGATATTATCGTGACATGCCGTATCTAAATGAGTTTTCAAAAAAAAAACCGGTGATGAATGACGATGTACGACAGACTGTCTTTTTTGTTCGCGTGTGTTTGAAAAGAATGTAAATGCATCGAACAATCTCATGCTCTTTGAATTCTGTGTACAGTTTTTACAATTAAAAAATCATGACCAATCCGATGCATCAAAATATCAGCATGAAAATGATTTTTAATTTTTGTAAATTTGTTCTCAGTCCCCATCCTATATTTTATCAGTTCAACCGTTAAATGTAAATTTCGGTTTAACTTGACTTTTTTTTGTGTAAATTGCAAGATATTGAGAAAAAGATAAAAAGAAGAGATTGCGTAAAATATATACTATAGAGAGAGAGAGAGAGCAGGTCATTTGGGGGTGGTGGGGATAAATTGACACGTTTCTTAGTTTTTGTTTTTATCAAAATTATCTAAATCTAAATTTTTGTTAGTTCGTTCCATTTTCGAAAGATCATTTTAAAATAACTTGATGGCACCTTAACATTTTTAATGGATGAGCATGTGGATTCCTCTCTTTTTTTTACTTTTTCGAATTGACTGTTTAAGGTGAGAAATTGGAGAATAACAAACCGATGTCACATCGGCGATGTGGATTCCCATATGAGCGGTGCAGAACTAAGAGACCTCACGCCATCCGGGTCAAGTAAGTCTTACTATGATTTAGGCTTCGTTCGGATTTTACGTTTGTCAAATATAACAATTGAGCCGATGTAGGCTCTCTCATAAATTAAAGGCAAAAACGTTCTTCTGTTCATAAGATATGATGATATGAAACTACACAAAACACATACATTACAAGTCGTTGTTATGTGCAGCGCAAATGACTTGAAATGTTGGTACTCTGTTACCATGGCTAAAGCTTCAATAAAAAATTTCAAAATGGAAAGGTTGATGCATTGAACATCAACAAGAGATATCTCGGTAAAATAGTGCAACCAGTTATATAGGACGAAGCCGGAAAATTACTCATTTCACTCTACAGAAATTCTTTGGGAATTGTAATTACGAAAAATTCTAAAAACTCCGACAAATGTTGAAGCTGCGAAAAAATCTAATTTTTTTTCAGATTTTTTCGGAGAATATTTCTGAATTTTCAGAATTTTTCGGAAATTAAATTTCCAAAAGAAACCATGGAATGAGTTTCTTTTGGAAATTTAATTTAATGACCAAATATTTCATCACATATGTCTTACGTTTTATGGATGTAGATGTAGTGAACTTCTAGCAATCTACATTTATTGTAAAGATTGCAATTTAAGCTGAGCACTGTTTTATATGAGAGTAAGTTATTGATAAAACTAAAATCCCTGGTCATCGAAATGAGCGTATTGTTTTTGACACGAGTTGACAATTCGGTTGGTATGTTCTCAAAGTTCGCTCACCTTAAACACTCTCAAAGCACGGTGATATTGTTTAAATTGAAGAACTTCGACTTCTAACAAGAATTTCTAACAGAAAATAGTAAAAAATCGAAAAACAAAGAGATAGTTGATTTCTCGTCTCTGTTTATAATCAAGCTGAAGCAGTCAATTCTTGTGAGCAGTGAAATTCTTTGGTATAATTTTCTTTAACATATAAAAATGATGTACGATGCCTTATTGGTTATGATACTTAATTGAGAAAAAAAACTTAATGAGAGACGAACCAAAAAAAAAAAAATTGTAGAAAAATATAAAAAACGACCAAAAACAAAAAATTATTTTCGGTTATTTCATGTTTTTTTGTTGTTTGGTTTCTTCTTTTTGTTGTCATCATTTTGAGTATAAAAAAGTGGTTTCGTTATTTTGGTGTTACGCGACAAAAATACAATTTTGCCCATTTTGTCACTATTATAAGTCTTGATTATAACTCTTTCTGTTCTTTTCCCATTGCGTTCATAATTTTTCTTTTTTCATTTTGTTTTTTTTGTTTTGTTTTGTTTTGTTAGAATAACCACAGTATATCTTTTATAGTTAGAACTGACCTTATTGTTTAAATACAAATTTCTATTTAGAACCGAGATGTATAAATTGTTGATCGATTACATTACGATACACTTTCGCTGTCGTCGTTTCAGGGGTTCCGGCCTAAGTACGGCTCTGACTGCTTCATCGAAAACCTATTTTTTCATTATTAATTGAAAGGATTAGACAAACAATTTCAGATTTTCAGAGCATGCACTAACCTGTTTAAGGCCACGTTGTGTTAACGCAGAACATTCCATGTATTTAACGGCCCTAATTTTGTTAGCTTCGTTTTTTTTATGATAAAGAAAAAAGATGATTTCGGTTACAATTACGACGACTTTGTGTTATGATAAGAAATTTTTGTCTTACCTAATTTCTGTCCTTGTTCTCTTTTTAATGCCAATAAACCTTGCTCGGCTAACGCACTCAATGTTTCACGATCATCACGCAAATCAATTTTAGTGCCTGAAACGGTGAAGAATATTTATTTTGAATCCAAATGTTGTGAGTTTTCCAGTAGTGCTATGAATACCAAGTAAGAATGGAATAGGACGGGGACGTGGGTCAGAAATCTTGCAAGTGTTCTCCAAACAAATTTAATGTACTCCCTTGCAAATTGACATAAAATTGGTTCCCAACTTTACGACAATAATTTAGTGTTCTCCAAATATTGCAAAATTCAAAATGTTCTGCTAGCATTGCTAGGCAGGCTCCTATGTAAAATTTCTTACTCATCAACAGGGACATTGATTTGGCCGGAAACTTTTCTCTGGTGCCAGACAATCAAAAGCTTAGAAGCGAATGTTTGTGTAAAGCTATGTGTAAATAGCTCGACCGCGGTCAAATATCAGTATTATCTCTGGTCAGGTAAATTTCGAACTCAAAACTGCCCTGAACTGAACTCAGTTTAAATCATACCTTTGAGAGGTCAGGCTTCACGTAGCCTGTATTTTTCATACAAATTTTCCGGCCATCTGTCAGGTGTCAAATCAGGTCAGGTCAAAGTTGATTGATTCAGGTTCAGATCAAAATAGGTTCAGGTAAATCTGATCCGTCCCGAAACCTACCTTTATGAAGACCATTCCGATAAATTTGTCTCCTTAATAAAGGTTTTGATGAGGCGAGGCGGTACGAATCGCTTTATCTCACCAAAGTGAAAATGTAAAGGCGAAATGACGAAAATTATATGTGCCGACGAATAGCTTCATACTGAGTAAATGCACGATTTCATTGTAAACTTGAAATCGACGTTGACATCGAAACGCTATTCTACAAAATACATTAACCGACTGCGACTTTGAAATTTCTTAACCGGTAATTCCGAATATCAACGACGACAAACGTCGAAACAAAAACGAGACGGACAATGGAAAAAGTTTTCTCTGATGGCTAAGTTTAGTTGTGCCAGGCATTTGCTGACGACAATATTTTTCGAAGACTCGTTGAAAACATTTTTATTCGAGGCGGAGATTATACACAAAGTTGTGCCGGAAACAGCCGGCATATTTTTTAACATCAAGTCTGCGACTTTGACATAAGGAACGTATTTCGTTTAAGCTTTTTTTGAACTAGTCCACTCATATAAAGAAAACTGATCTTACATTCTTACATGGTTTTACTACTATGAGTGAACCAGCTGAAACGAAATGCGTCACTTATTTCAAAGTCAATGGCTGTAAGTGTTTGATGCTAGTGGAAAGTGAAGACACTTGCTTCTACATTTTCTGAGAAATTTCTTGACGTTCTACGTTGTGCTCCAAAAAAACTGTTTTGAAAATTCTTGTTTTAGTGCGAAATGAGCATTCTTGAACTCACCCGCTGGTGCACAAACATACACTGCAACAGAATATAACATAGCAAAGACACAGTGTGTTACTTCTCTGTGATTTGTTTTGAGAAAATTCGACTCTGTAATTCAACAGTCGTTACAGGCGCAGTATATAACGATAAATGTCTTGTTAATCAAAGTCCAATGGAAGATTGCTTGATGAATTACGGATATCGTTGAATCATTTCCGATGAATAAGCGAAAAAATGATCTGAAAATGATTCGAATCGCACGAATTGTATCGAGCAAAAAAATCCGGACACGGGTAAAGACGGGACAGAACCATCACTTGGAAGATTAAAATTCATTATATTGACAAAATAGATTCTTCTTCAATTCTTCTTTCCCTCATCACGATATGTGCACCAGAGTATTCGTCGCTTATAAACACAAAAAATATTTTTCGACCAAAAACTAAATTTTTGGTTGTTTCCAGGATCGTTCAATGTTAAGTTTTACTTTACTTTACTCACCGACTAGAATAATTGGTGCATCAGGGCAATGATGTTTTATTTCAGGATACCATTTCGATGTAACGTTTTCGAATGAGGAAGGGCTGAAATGGAAATGCGAAATTAGTCAGTCAGTTTAGTCAAAGACATCCTACACGAATTGCGTTACCCACCTTGCTACACTAAAACATATAAGGAAGACATCCGTTTGTGGATATGACAATGGTCTAAGTCTATCATAATCTTCTTGACCAGCAGTATCCCATAGACCTAATGAGACTTGAATACCGTCCACCACCATTGGTGCTGAATAATTGTCGAATCTACGAAAATGGAATATTTCAATCGAATTGTCAATTTCTCTAGCGTTTAATAGTTTGCTTACACCGTCGGCACATATTCACCCGGAAAACTGTCTGTTGTGTATGATATCAGCATACAAGTTTTTCCGACCGTTCCGTCACCAACTACAACGCATTTAATAGGCCGGCCAGAAGACATCTAAAAGAGTATTTATTTCAATTAAAAATAAAGAAATCGTAAAGCAGTCATTATGTCTTCGCAGCCCGTCTCTCAGATATTACTTTTGTGTGTATCGTCTTTGTCGGTGTCGATTTACAATTACACACTTTCGGCAATTACAAAAATAAACCGACCGACCGCTCACTTAATATAATGTGTGCGATGTATAAGCAGCACTAATAAATTCGTGTCTGTGGGATTCGAATTGACACACAAAGCACTACGCACCGTTTCTTCAACAAAATAATATCAAAGCCGTCAATTACGAATCAGAATTCATTTTTAGTTAAATGTATCAGGAAAACTACAATCATTAGTCACACTACACAAGAATACCAGATAGATCGGCGGTCGAGGTTGCAATTAAAATCAATTAAAGGAAAAAAAATGTAATTTCTGTCATAACTTCGAAGAAAAGATATCTCGTCACAACACCGAAATTTAAGTGGAAAACTATTTTTGTTAAAATTTGTCATTCCAAACTGCGACACCAACAACACACAGGGAAAAAGAGGATTTCCGAGTGCACCAATGTATTAAAAACGAAAATTTTTACGACAACGCCTGTGAATTAAATACCTTCTTTTTTTGTGTTTGTTCCCTCAATCGTTCAAAACAATGAAATAAATTTCGAAAATTTTACCTTTAATTAAATGAATTTACTGCTTTAAATCGCTTGCACAATGAAAATAAAACTACACTCAGCGGTTTGTTACACAGATTGGTTGAGCATTAATTAAATATTTTGGTAAATTTATCGGCTTTAATAGCAGACCGAATAGTTTTGTGTTTTCTGTAATGCTGAGCCGCCTTTCGTTGACATTTTGTCAAACGAATTGTGGTATTACCAGATGAATGGGTTACAGTTCATTGGCTTGATTTTGTGGAAATGTTTCAGCGCGAATATTTGAAATTTATTGGGTTTCGTATTCGATAAGAAAATAGTAACTATTTGAGGCCATTCAGCGTATCTCAGAATGTGTGATTAGTATTTCAAGGTATCAGTGATTATGCATGACATTATGAACTTAGCCTAACTGGCGCAGCCCGTAATGCGATTATTTCCTTGTCCACTGTCAACGACAACAATCCCCCATTCGTTGGTAATTCTGGATTATATATTGGTAATTCTGTCGTATCATCATTATATAAACAGATTAGATTAGAACATGTGGGTGGAGCCAGAGACTCCTGTATCTCCTACCGCCGATGGGTCTGAATTATTGAAAATTGTTGTTACTAATTTTGTCAGTAATTCATTACCAATAATAGGCACTGCCTTGGGTGGATATTTTTCATATGTTCATTACTTACTTAAGAATTTATGCGTCAGATGATAAGCTCTGGTCTAAATGTTATTGAAGCAGGGCACTTGGAATAAGATATGTTCAGATGTTTCAACCTCAGCACATTGATTGCAACGAGGAATCCTGTAATATGCACATAACTACGTCGTTTTTTCCAACCGTTTAGCAAACAGAGCTACACAATAGTTAGAACAGGGACTGATTAGAATTGTCATTTATTGAAATTCTGTTTTACAGAATAAGAGGGTATATCAGAGAAGTCAACGGGATGGTAAATTGATAGTACATTAGTTATTAGAAGCTATTCCTACTCGTTAAAATAAAAATTTGGAAGCTCGTACGTATTGTGCTTTATGTGATTAAGAGGTTCCGAGCGTACGCTGAAATTGTAGCCTACATTTCTGCGTTTCGAAATTTTTGATCGCTGATATCTTTTAACGGGAGCCCTTTTTGAAAAATGTACGACCACATTTTCGAGTAAAAATATGTCAGCTTTGAATAAAAAATAAAATTGTCTGTGAAAGTTTCATGTGCTTTGAGAAAACTGTACCGATGCCCCAAATTTGCATCAAAGGTACACTTTACTCGAAAATGTGGTCGTACATTTTTCAAAAAGGGCTCCCGTTAAAAGATATCAGCGATCAAAAATTTCGAAACGCAGAAATGTAGGCTACAATTTCAGCGTACGCTCGGAAGCTCTTAAGCAATGTAAATGCATATTTCATGCATGAGGAAAGCGATATATCTACAAAACAAACAGAACTCTCGAACTGTGTATTTGTATATGAAATATTGACAATGGCACGAGAATGGATACAGTTTTCATTTTGACTATATAAAATCAAAGTCAAAGAACGACCAATAGTGTGTTTGTGTTGTAATAAAGTTAACCTTTTAGAAACGCGTTTAAGTCTTTCATTCTTCATTACTTCTTCTCTTTTTCTTGTGTTTAAACTTTAAAGGGTGGTTTAAAGAAATATTTTACTCTATTCATTTTTGCATAAGACCAACATCAACCAGGGGTCATCGCTCCTTTTTTTGTTGCTAAATGAGAGCAGATCACTAGTCGTTTATGAAGGGTTTAGAAAACAATCGTTGCATAATTTATGAATGACCCCTGAGGAAACCGACACAAAATGTTTTTTTTTTTTTTTAAATATCAGGCTTATTTTAACGGAGGTACTCTATCCCTTTGTTTATATAGGCAGCATAGTATAGCAACTGCAGTTTTATTATAATATTGTACATTGCGTAGAGAGTACAGAGTTAAATGGTAACATAAAAATAAGAAAAATCTACCTAGTCAATTGTAGACAAAATTAATTTTCAATTTTTCTGACAAAAACGACTTCAATATTAACAGCCTTGAAAATATCTCTGCTAAACAATTACAACATTTAATTCGCAAACGTTCCAACGATTATTCCGCATTATAATGAAAATCCCTAACGTTATTTCGTTAAACTCATTTAATTGTTGAGATTCGTAGACAGATCGACCAATTAAATGAAATTTATGGTTCCAGACTGAGTTATGGACATGTAATAGGATCGGGATATGGTCAGTAGACACATGTTGTTTTCTCACCTAAATTCTTTTGAACATTTTTATAGTCGTGAAAGACTTTCTACAAATTAAAAGGAAAAACAAAATCTGTCGAAAGAGAAGAAAAAAAAAACTCACGATGGACCATGGATTTCACTGCTGTGTTGCATAGTATATCTCTAGTAGTATTATCAAGTGAAATAATTCATTTGAATTGAATGTGGTTCATTAATGCACTGAAATGTTAGGGAAAGTAAAAATGTGTTCATCCTGTATGTAACCATAATTCAATTCTTATATGTAGCGCATTATATATAAAGTGAAGATAAATAACAAAATGAAATACGTGCATACCCATATCAGTCGTACGGAGAGCGGTTTCAAATTTCAGCGAAGGTCCTGTTACTAATCGATTTTGCGGAATTAATTAGCCATGATCAGTGACAATTTTTACAATATTTTCGTTTTCAACAAACGGTTGGAGAGACGACATTTCTACACGATCAATATAATCAGGAACGATATTATCGTTCAAACAATTAAAATATCGTTGCTCGACAGAACTTTTCGTACCTTTAATGTCTGTCAAACCTTAAATGTGTCGTTTATATAATATAAAACCACCACACAAATGTAGAACATGGCCGCAAGAAATTGAGGAGTCTGCTCGTTAAAGGTGTTCATAATAGCCTATTTTAAGAATGCATGTTGGGAAAAAATAAAATTAAATGTGATTAAGAGCGCTTACCCTTTGGCAAATTTTTAGCCTACATTTGTGCGCAAAAATATTCGTTTTTTGATGATTTCTCAAAACTAATATCTAACTAATATCAAAACATTGCAAAATGTGTAATTTACACATTTTGCAATGTTTCTCCAAGTGGGATAAGTTATCAACCACAAACCAATTGTTCCTTTAAAAGTAACACATTTTTGCATGCTTTAATGGTTTTACCTTTTCAAAAAAAAAGAAATTAGTTTTGAGAAATCATCAAAAAACGAATATTTTTGCGCACAAATGTCAGCTAAAAATTTGCCAAGGGGTGAGCGCTCTTAAGAGTAACGAGAGAAGAAAAAAGTGTTAAAAGAAGGAAAAATTATTGAACAAAAAGTTCATGGGACAGCATCCCTAATCAGAATGTTCCAACGTTAAAAAGCCTCTTTTGAATTTAGTTCCAGTCTGCAATCAACTACTGAACGTTACAGGTGAGATTATTTAATTGAAATTGAATACTTTATCGTCAACGTTAGTGAGATATTTCAGATAATTTGCAGAATCATAGCAAATCATAGAAATTTTCACCGAAAATTATAGTCACCAAATTATCTAACCACAATTTGGTGACTCATACGTGAAAGAAAATTATAGTTCTGAGCAGTTGAAATCATCTAGAATATCTAGTCATTAGACAATGCAACGAAACTATACGTTATGTGTGTACAAACAAACGAAACTATATGTTGTCAGCTTGTCAGTTTTTACATTTTTCTCAGTAATTAATTTCTAATTTTTTTTCGATTATTTGAATGACTTGCAAGAAAAAAAAAGCTGTGGGGAAAGGCGTACACTATCAAATCGGATGAACATACAATTTACTGCAATATGTAAAATATTTTTTCAGATTTTTTTTTTATATAAAAGCTGTTGCTAATGAAAAACATTTTCAATTTAGAATCTGTCTGACTAAGGTGCTTTTGTGTCAGTGGAAAAACTATGATTTTCGTTTTAATTTTACTCGGTTTCCTAACGCGTACGATCTCTACGCACAAAACTGATACGGTAACGATAACACGAAAATATTCTTCTTTTTTTCTCAAGTGAATGAACTTTTTCTCTATTAATTTCCCCAGTTTCCCCCCATGAATAAAGTTAGGAAACACTACGACATCGATCGCATTGCGAAAGTATGCTACGAAAAAAGCGGTGTGGATAAGAGTGAATTACATCAATTTGAAGTGACTAAAGATCTGCAACACATTCCGAATAGTCAAGCACTCAAAGTATACCTTCGTTGTTTCGCAGAACTTAGTGAGGCTGTGGCTCCAGATTCTAATAAAGTGCTTCTTCCAAAATTTATGAAATATTTCGATGATTTGACGCCAGCAGAGCAACTCATTTACGTGAATATGGGTAAGGGGTGTCTCAACCGTGTAGCTAAAATTACGGATCCACTGGAATATTCGTACAAAATTGCGATTTGTGGAAAGCGAAATGACAATGAGGTAAAATCGGAAATCGAACAGTTTGAGTGATTTCTATAAATTGTTTTTGATCTTTGTTTCAGCATTTTCATATATTCTATTGATCGTGAGTGGCGTCACCTACAAGCCGTATTTTATATTGTTTCGATTGAATGTATATTCACGTACTTTTGTTGTGTTATATTTTTATATTATTGAACAAGTAAATATTTGAACATGTTTTGAAGTGCTGAATTTTCAGAAATGGGACTCTAGATTATCCTTTAGCAGATTGACGGCTTGTAGCCATTGGCTACCTAATGTTTGTTACAGCCGGATATCTCTGTATTTTATACAAAATGTGTGTTAAGACTAGTTATGACCCACAAGAATTGAGTAAATTGTGTGTTTTCTACGAATTTCATGCCGCAGTTGGATAAATTTCTGTGAAGTACGACTCAATTCTATGGCTATGTCTAGTTAGTGAAGCTGCATTGGAAGCTTATTGGTGCTAGCTTTCTGACGAAAACTTGAAAGTGAAAAATATCTGGGTGTTAATTCTAAATAATTATGATTTGATTTCATTATAGTTGAAAAACCTCTATAAGTTGACCACCTTCACAGACTAGCGGTGTAATGGGGATATTAGGACTACAAAGCCTAATATAATATTTTCATGTTTGGAAGTCATTATGAAAATTTCCTTGTCTCCATGGATTCCCTGAACAAAATACTTTCAAATTACTAATTTCACGTGGTCAACTTACAGATTTCAATATCAATTCTCTATCTGGTAGCTTTAATTTTGAACTTCTTGTCAAATCCGTCATGTTCTACGTGATTTATAGTTATTTAATGCGTAGATTTAGAGCTTTGTTCAGTTAACGTGTGTGTAAGTGGAGTAGGGCCTATTCACGAAAAATAGTTGCGTCACTTTCTGCAATTTTTTTAAATTCAATTTCTAATGAAGATGAAGACTCAATAGCTGCGTTAAGGTGGTGAGGTACCTAATATAATGCCGATCAATCAGAACATTTTAGGAAGAATATTCTGACTTTAGGGTTGAAAAAATATTACGGGCATACGGGCGTAGGATTCTAATTAAAAGCTCGTAAACTACATCAAGAATTTGCTCGTTTCTTAACAAGACTTAAACAAAGAAATTCTTTTACATGTTTTTGATTTCCCTAGTTATTTTTTCATGATTGAGAGTAAGGTTTGTAAGTAGCCCGAGCCGAAGGCAAGGTCTATAATCTTTCATGGCAAAATAACAATCTCCAAACAGTTACGTAAGATATTTTACTTGCGAAGTCCTGTGAAAATGAAAATTATCGCAAGTGTCAACGATGTGTCGCAGGGTGCTGCAAGTAAAATCCATTACGAAACTCGGGATGAAAACGAAAATTCGGTTTTCATATGTTCATTGACCTCGGCGTCTGGACTTATTAACTTTGAACCTTGTCATTTCCATCTTCTCTCAGTTAACATCTAAAGGTTGAATCGCACTTAAGCCTTTTCATTTTTTGCCTGGTAATAAACGTTGAAAAAGCGTAGGTGGCGCTGTCCGCTTTACATTTTGACATTACTTCAACTTGTCACGGATATATCGACGGCGCACATTAATATTCCAATATGTTATCAGTCGTTAGTATAATATAATCGGTTTATCAAAAAAATAAAACTTTTTGTTTGAAAAAAAAATTTCTTTACCTAAGCGATAACAGCTGAAACATTTACTTACATTTTCAACGAAATAATTTCATTTCCGCATTCAATTTACTAATGAAATGCCAAAAATTTTTATATTTACCAGCATCTCTACGTCTGGCTTTGTGCACATTTACACATACACGTATAAATGTACGTACGTATATTATACACGGTTATTTTCACAACTTTGTATAATCTTAATTTATTAGAAATTTCTCCCAAATGAAATAGAATTGTTTAAATATTGACGCCCTGTACATGACGAAAACGAGCTGGAACTCTAAATTCTGAAAGAGTTTGAATTTTTAAAATGTTGAAAGTTTAGAATTTTGCGATGCATCAGCATTTCCAAAAGAAAAAAAATTCAAATTTCTGTTGATAAGGAAATTTTTTGGGAGAAAAACAGTACATTTTCCTCTGTTTGGGAAGAAGTTTGAAACATACTTAATTCATGACAGCTTATTGATATATAGCATCGATGGTGGTGCATATATAAATGTGTCTTCAACACAATTGTTGATTATGTATACACAACGTTTTGGATAACTATGTACGGAATTTTACCATATATACACACGTATAACCCATACACATGGAATGTAACTAGGTAAAGCAAATAAAAGTTTGAGCTTGCAAAAATTGAAAAGCAAATGAATCACTTTATCAAGCAGAAAATTTATTATACAAGAAAAGTTTGTCTAAAAACTTAGATCTATAGAAGATATTTAGAAATAAATTACTGAAATGGAGTTTTCTAATAAATTTTCAATATTCTTAAGGTGACTGAGTGTATGGAAACTGTAATTTCGATATCTTTATTTCAGTTTTTCCTTCTCCCGGAATCGTCCAAAAACTTTCCCGCAAAACGATGCTCTTTTAGTTTTTCCATTTTTCTGATTTACCATTTTTCTGCTAGCAGGTTTGTTCGCATAACTTTTATTTCATTTTCATTTTTGGCCATTAGGTATAAATGGATAGAATTTTATGCCATTGAGATTAAGATACTGTATGATTGATTGACCATTCATGGAAGATGAGGGATTCTATACAAAATTCCACATGCTTAGCTTATCTACACGTATCTAAATTAGGGTAAATTCGTATGTATTTGTTGATTTGTTTAGCAATATATGGTTCGCACCGAACGAATCTTACCGAATAATACACACTCTGCGAGAAGAGGAAAGACAATTTCTATTTTGTATTAGAATTTAGACGATTGTCGCTTTAAAATCTAACTAGACGACACTACAAAAGTGATTCAGTAGTTGTGTGCGTTCCTCATTCAAAATTAAACAAATTCGAATAAAAATAATACCAAAAAATTAATTTCATCACAAACAACCTTGACGGTGTGACTGCTCGCACATTTCGTTTTTTATTTTCAATAAGCTGACGAATTTCAGGAAGAAAATTGGTTCTGCGACATGCTGAATGTATCGTAGACCCCAATGTATACTTCGCACCGGACGAAAAATATTTTCCTTTACTAGGGAGGAAAAATGGACTTTCCGTCCCTAGGAAAAAGTCTTTCCCTCCTTCGTAAAGGAAAATGTCATACTACACTGCAGTAAAAGTGTCCGAGGGCTTTAGCCCGAAATCAAATTCCTGGCCTTTGCAAGTAATAGCAAATTTCGTACCTAGGACTAAAAGTCTTTCTTAGTGTGTGAGAAGTTCTGGATTCGAATACTCTAAAAAAGACTTTTAGTAAGTGGTACGAATAATATTTTCATATCCGACGGAGAAAAAGTGCGACGAAGTCCTAGGTCCTCGGTCCTAGATATGAAAAAAAAACCTTACGTAATTGTTTGGAGATTGTTACTTTGCCACGAGGGATTATAGCGCTTGCCTTCGGCTCGGGCTGCAAACCTCCCACTTGGCAAAGTAAAAATCTTCAAACAAGGACGTGATGTACTATTCAATGCACAGTGATGTAATAAGCCATTTTCGACCCTAGGGAAATCAAAAGCTCTTTGTATTTAAAACTCATTCATTCGTGGACCACAAAAGTTAACCAAGACGACCATACCGACAACCGACTTCGGAAGTTTGCGTCTGGCCAGTGAGGCTATCGAAGTGATCCGAACAACGGACTTGAATGAGTATATGCAGAACAAACTTACCACTTTCGAAATTAGACAGCCACCATTCCCACCTTTTCGCCGGAAAATTCTATATAAATGTTCGTCTGAATCAGTTTCCATTTACGTCTAATGATACGGAATTGAGTGGTACGATATGGAATATTACCGTCACAAAGAAAGATGATCAGTTAAGTGTGTATTTGAACTACAAAATATGCTCGCGACAACCCGAATTGGTCATGGAACATGAAATGTTCGATAAAACTACTTTCATTTAATGCAAACGTCGACCCAATCATCAAGACGATTGAAAAGAAATTCATTTTGGGACTGAGTCATTGGGAATTTACCAATTTCATAACTTGGGATTCACTGGTAAATCCGGTAACCGATTACGTACAATCGGATCATGCCTACACGTTAGTAAGCAGGCGTGACGCAAGTCCACACTACAAAAAATGTAATACAATATGCATGGAAATTGATTTAGAAGTCGAACCGCCGACACCGCTTTGGGACATAAGAGCCACCCATTCGACGAACATGTTGTGTTCCATTTGTTTGCAAGACATGCAGTCGCCGGCGGCAACAATATGCGGTCACATATTTTGTATGGTTTGCATCAGGAAATCAGTCGAACAAAACAAAAAATGTCCATGCTGCAACGAAGCTGCAGATTCAGAAGAAATTCGTCAGATTTTCTCTTAACTGGACTTTTAACTGCCATGAAAATTGTCGTTAACAACGATTAAATGTGAAAAATTGTGAAACAAAATAAAATTTTGATGCAAAATAATCCCTGGCTTCTTGAGACAACATTTATTACGAGATACGAAGTTAGAGAGAGCGAATTTTGCCTAAGTCTTGTCTGGCGCGTTGATCTAATTGAAAATTTATTCAGAAATTCGTGTAAACATTTTCTTCGTGGAATAACTTACAACGGTAATTATGCCTTCGGCTAGGGTTGCAACACAACAAACCAACCAAAATCATTTTCCCCGAGTTACGTAAATAACTATTATTGAGTCCTGTAAAATGACACGGGTCGAATGAGCACCATAAATCACGTTTAATCAATTCAATAACAAAGATCATTAATATGCACAGTTTAGGCTTATTGTTCTATAATCTGAAAAGTTTCTTAGTTCGGGCACAAACAGGTCCTGATATGTGGGAACTAACTGATTTCATCAACGACCGGTTTGAATTTGCGTCTTCTTTCGAAAGATATCTTTCCATCAGAATCAGAACACAAATGAAAATAGTTGAAAAGGAAAGGGTGATTCACATTTTACACCTTTAGAAGTATTCGATGCTACAAGTTATTTATTTTAAGACAGTCGCAATTGCTCAATGGTAGAATATACTTTCTAGACGTTTAAAGTAGTTTTCAACTTAACCTGAGTAATTCTTATTATTTCTAAAAGTGGTAACCTTTGCAGTGAACGTATTATTAGAAGAGTACGGCCGTATTGAACATTTCCATATACTTAAAACACGGTGAAATCAAGTAGTCCTTAAATTTTCGATGATGACGCTACCTCTTCTCAGAAAAGTTGTAGTCATATTTGAATGATACGGCCATACCCTTCTAATGAACGTTCACTTTATATTAGAACATCTACGAAGACAATAGTATTTTACATGCTACATGTGTTGAAACCCACACTTTTTATGTTTCAAGCACTTCTTTCGAAGCCCTCATGTAAAATCGTTACATAACTCGGGATAAAAATGAAAAGTCTCGTTTTCGTGTGTTTATGGCTTCGCTTCGGGTCAGCAAAATTCAAACGAAAATTCTACTTTTCATCTTTTATCCAAAATCATGTAAAATGTCTTTTCATGCGCGCATTGGGTTTTGCCCGTTTTGCCCCTCAATAGGCGACAAGAAAATGGCGTTTTCCTGACGACTGGTCGAATGACATTTCTAGTGAGAAAATTACAGCACTTTCTCTCCCGTGTGGAGAAAATTGAACTTTGCTCACTCGAACTGTTCCTTTGTCAATGTTTTCGAAAATAGCATAAGCAAATCGATGTTTTCGTTCCGTGAAGAAAAACAGCAAAACACAACATGCACGCGTGAAACACTTTGTGTTAACCTCTAGTGAAAACATGAAATTCCTAATGAAGCGAAATTTCTCCACTGGGTAACAAATAACTATTTAACAATATGTTTCTTTATCTAACGAAGTGAGATAGTTCAGGTGCAGCGGTGTTTTTAACAGGATTATATCAAGCAAAGTAACAGTAAAAGTGCTTTCCGTCTGGTGGTACTGATAAAATTCGAAAATTAACTTAAAACTGAATCACCAATAATTTTCCAACCGCTCATTCGACTGATATCTGAGTTTTTTTTAAGTTCAAAAACATCCTATTATTAACCTCGACGAGTCTAAAAACGTTGAATCGTTTAGTCACCGATGTCTCTTTGTATCGTTATCAATTAGTATTCGTTAACGACTTATTAGTAACTGCTTCATTAATTAGATTCTAGACGATGTGAGTATAATTGTTTATTTGATTGATATTATGGTGGTTCTTTTTTTGTACAAACGACACGATGCAATGGTTATTCACGTAGCACTTGTGAGGAATATTAATATCCTTCGGCTTCCGAAAAATCCGAAAAAATGACTAAATACAACGCACTTCAAGAATGAATGGTTTCATAGCACTGATCCTAGCATGAACATTGAATTGACAAGTGTCAAATTTGTAGGCTTTAGTGATGAGAGCTACCGCTTAGGATTGTTTGTATGCCTCTGAATAGTTTTTATTTTCTTTCTTGGATCAGTACTGTGGTAGTACTCTAAAAACTGAAACATGACAGAGTGTCACACAACTTTTTGAAACACTGTGAAAAACCATTTCATACAAAAAAGTACTCTATTTTGCATTCGAAGAGAAAGACGCTTTAACATAAATTAAACGGTAGGTAGATGGCAATAGTGGATTTAGTGGATAGAACAATTTGAATCAGTCGGTCATTTTTTAAATTCACTTTCCCAAACACAAATTCACAAAAGAAATTTTCGCTTCAGAGAATAAGAGACCAGAGAATCTTTGAGAATGACTTTCTCCGATTTCGTAGAATTTCGTGAAATTATTGTTTGTTTTCCCGTATAACGTTTCACTAAATAATTGACTGCTATTTGATGAAAACCATTAAATGCAAACAACAATTCAAAAATTCACAGCCCACGCCCACACTTTACATTGCAGTCGTTGTGTTGACTGTTCTCATATAACGAAATGAGTGCAATAAAATCTCGTATTGCCTTACTCATGTTTCCCTGTCATCCGATTAACTTTTATTACAAACATTATTCCCAAAAATAAAATTAGAATTATTCAAACCGAGGTGATTTGAACCCGGTACCTTAAGCATACCAGTCACATATTCTACAGACTCAACTGTTCAATCATATTTCTTATCACATTCAATTTTGAAGCGTGCATACTCACAACGCGTATATTTTTTTTGTGCGTATATACATTCAACGTATGCCTGTTTGTGTGTTGACTATTTCGATAATATTTTTTTTTTTAAAGACGTAGAATTTCTATATTTTCAATGTTCTTGCCTAACAAAATGCTAATTTCTCACAATTTGTTGGTGGTAAAATGTTTGCTGTGAAAGTAGTGGATAAATGGCCGTTCTGGGCACCAGATGTGAACATCCCAGTTACGAGCCGAAGGCGAAGGTGGTATGCTGTCAGCAGTCAGCCTCTTTAGCTCAGTGGTAGAGCACTGGTCTCGTAAACCAGGGGTCGTGAGTTCAATCCTCACAGGAGGCAGTTTTTTTTTTATTTAATACTCAGGCGGGGGATTCGTCCGTAATCAGCTAAAATTAATGTAACATGACCGTTTGAAGTAAAAACAAGACTTGATAATGTAAATAGCAGTCGAAAATATAGTTGTCAAATAAAATTTTCTGGTGCAATCTAAATGGAATTTATTAGTTCAAGCTCAAATTCATTTTCCTATCATTAAGTTAAAAACATCAACAAAATCGACTCTTATATTGTGAAGTAAAAAGTTAAATGGTACAAACGTCACATGATTTGAAACTGGATGACTGAAGCTAATTAATATTTCATTCCTGAATAGAGTCATGGGTTTCTAACAGGATTTTTCTTCTCTGTTAAAAGTGGAAGAATTCATAGCTCAGAGAATTATTTAACTAACTTCCAAAAAAAAGTGTGAGTAGATGATGGAAAATATACACCCGTGTCCAGTGCCGCCTTTTCCATATGAACATTTTAAACAAGTGCCCATGGCGCTAGACTGAACCCGTGTTAAGAGATTACTCTACCCGTGCCACCTCAATAATTTTCTCTAATGTTCTAAAACCACTGTTATACGCTTGCGGTTACCTAAAGTACATCATAACAATCAGCTTCTACATTCATTCATCTGCAATACACCCACCAATAGTAATTTACGAGTCCAGTTTGTGTGTGAATTTTGGGGATACGAGGAAAAGTTCGTGACTCTTCATTTTTACTTTAATTTAATATGCTGAAGGCATAAGAGCAAGAAATTTACGGACAGTGCAGTTTTCGAAGTCTCAATCATCAGTATAGAATTGTATAGCTTCGATATTTACTGTTGGACGGTTGCTCTTTTTTTGATTTCGGACGGTTTTAGAATAATAACCTCCGTCAATGTAAAATCGAATATTTCAACTCAATCCATTTTATATAAATAAAATGAATGCAAAATAATGCTAAAGAAAAAAAAATCAGTCCACATAGGTCACACATATACATCATCATACATTTGGAATATACCAAAGTCACGTGTATGGGACGGCTAATTCAAACTTTCGATTTGTTTATAAACATACAATCCAACAAAATACGCATCTAAAATGACATCGCACCGAATGAATTTCAAAATAAACGGAATGACATCATGAGAGGAGATATAATACAAAGTGAATTTGTTTATAAAAATTTTTTTGCACTCAACTGCGCATTTATTTAGCGCATTCATATATATGTCGCTTACCAATCCGGTTTTTCGCTGATAAATTCAGTTGAGTACACGAAAATCATCATCTCTCTGTTTTGTGCATCTCGTTGAGAATGGAAACCTCTGGTGGAACCCGTCTATCACATCACTTTGTATTGTAGGTCATACTTTCAATTTGCTACTCTTACTTTGCAATTACTCTTATCAGTGAGTATATTGGGGAAGATATTTTATGTTTTGTGCGCATGGAATTTTAGGACAGTCTTCGTATGGTATAGTTGATTATGAAAAAAAAAAAATATTTTGCTGCTTTAAAAAAATAATTTTTGTTTGTTTTCCATGTGATTGTTCATAGAAAATTCCAAGAGAAACTCTGTTTGTAAATTTAGTGTGATTTCAGCTGGCCATCTACGAGGTCATACACCAATTTCGTTGAGGAAATGATTATATTTTCTGTTTCGAATATTTGCCTAGTCCCGATTTTTGAACTAGTTGCGACAGAATTGTTTATATTTTTTTTATAAATTTTTCTTTTTGCGTCATGACATGTTGTATAGCAATATTTAATTGATATATACATATAAAATGCTGCACTTGACGTCGTAATATATACGTACATATACGGGAGTTCAATAATAAAATACACATATACGACCGATAACCTTTTTTTCATCAATAAGACGATGAGTAAACAAGCCCTATTTTGAGATTTATTTTTATCAATTCAATAATTTTCCACATCTCACATTTATTATATTATATCATGGAAGTGTAAAAATTTCGCTAAACGAATACATTATCAGCAACAACCGACAACAACAAAATGAGTAAATAACTAAACTAAGAAAATCGCCAGAAAAATGGTACTTAAAGGTCACCACAAAATGTATACAAAATATGTCGTGACGATGATTTTTAATTAGTCCTGTCACAAATACACGATAAACATTATGGATAACCATTCTTATGACACGGGCAAAAAAACAACACGTCTTCTAAATTATCATTGCAAAATCAAAATTAATTCTTTACCACATAAAAAAGTGCATCCATCCAGCGGCCCCGAAGCATAAACGATTCGATTTGGTGGTTGAGCATGGAAAAACGGATGTGTTTTCGGGGTGGAGCGATGTAACGAAGAAATGACAACAATTTAATTCGTTTTTCAACCTCATAAGACGGTCTATTGTAGGAGGGAATTCTTATCAAATATTTGATAAAAATTTTCTCTCTTATTGTGATGTTTTCGATGGTTTTTTTTTTTTTTTCTTTTGCTTTTTCTCGTATCCTTGAATGATTTTGAACAAAATTACTATAATTATACTGGCAGTCAATATCCAATCCAGTTATCGACCTATCTATCTGCTACATTTCTTTAGTTTCATTACTAAACATTTAATAAATTTGTCAACACGCAACTATCTAAGCACGAAATATTAGAGGGAATAATGCGATGGAAATTTTTTGTTGACATAAATAAAATTGTCTTATCAAACATGCTGTTTGTATCAATTAGATTTGCATAAAAATAACTTGTCGTCTGCAAACTGCCTTGTCTGTAATTACAGGAAGACAGAAGAAAACCTAAACGGAATGTGGTTTGGATGGATATAATATACGTCTGGCCTAAAAAGTGTCATTGCTGTTTAAATTATTTATCAAGAATATCATTTGTTTTGGTATGGAATCTATTACTTCATTTGATTTACGTATTTTCAATGGATTGATTTCAAATCTTTTACTTCATTTTTATGAACATTCGTTTTGCTATATTACACCGTTTTGGTTATGTTGGTTATTACTCAATTCGATATCGATTATCGATAACAGATGATAGCAGGTTATAATAAAAAAAATTGTGTAATATGATCTATCAAATGTCCTCAAGTTTGATTGTTTTGAATGATTTTATAACATCTGATTACGTCACAGATTCATAGTATTGAAATTCAACCAACAAACACCAGCTGTGGAGTGGAGCTGCCGAGCTGCCGAAAGAGTTTATTTTTCATGGTTTTAAGTGTATTCCACGATCTCATTGCAAGCCGTAGACTCAGCCAATTCAAAAAAAAATTATTTTGGTTCACTTTATCTACTAAAACATTCGATAGAGTTGACAGCGTTAAGTAGGAAATCGCTAAAAAATCTTCCACCAAATAATCTTCGAGTACCTCGAACCACTTTCCAAAAAAAATCCAATGTCATGTTTTGAGGATATTCAATTAAGATTTATTTCAATTTAAAATTTACATTCACAATTTTATTAACGCGAGCCAATATATGAAGATAAAATAAAGTTTTATCTTATCCATACAATTCCTTATCAGTCGAATGAACATGCAAAAATAGATTATTTCTAATGTGCTCGACTTCATATCACACTGTAATAAGATATTTATTTTTAGTTTGCAAATATCTCAGAGAAATTGTTCTGTGATATATAAATGTGAAATATTTTGCCTTACAAATTTACATTCAACTCAGGCAATGAGACATAGGTGGCGGACGTTAGTTATCCTATCCACACAAAGTGCATAAGCATACAATGCACTACCAGTCCAGCGATAACAGTGCCTTCGGGTGGATTCAAATGAAACTCTTTCTTCTTTCAATATTCCACTTATGCGATTTCATGCGTTCGTTCAGTGCGGTGCGGAGCTTTATATTCACCACTCTCTATTAACCTCAGTTCCTTGCATTATCACCACAATTATTAGTATATTTCAACATACCCCAATACACACACGAGGTGTGTGCACGCGCGGGCGAAGCCCAAGCGAAAACACACATCGAGTGTGTATTGGGGTATTTTGAAAGATATTTTTCTGTAATAGTGAGAGTGTGTTGGTGCATTCCTTCCCAACCGTTACTTTCCTTCTCGACCGTTTACTTTCCCTACCGACCGATTCATATCATAGCTCACCAATACACTCTCACGTATACAGAAAAATCATTTTTCTGCTTGAAGACTGAAATTCGACGGATTTCGACACGCATTCTACGATCGAAAAGTTCAATTTTTCTGTACTTCTCAGAGAGAGGTATTTGCGGCCAAGAAAGTCCTTTCTCGGACGCTCTCTCCGGCCCAATTTTCATATATATTTTACATTCTACATGCGTCGAAAACCGTACTTTTCATATTTCAAGCACTTCTTTCGATGCCCTTCGATGCCATTCGACGCATGTAAAATCCATTACAAAACTCGGGATAAAAATTGAAAAGTCTCGTTTTCGTGTGTTTATTGACCTCGGTTTCGCCTCGGATCAACAGAATTCACACGGAAACTCTACTTTTCATCTTTTTATCCCTAGTCATGTAATAGTACATTACTATGCAAGGGAAGTAAAGTGATATCTCGTATCCAGATGAGAAAAAGTATCCGAGGGCGGCAGCCCGAGGTACTTTTACTCATCGTGATACGAGATATCACTTTATTTTCCGTGTGTAGTATATACATGTAATAGCCTTATTACATGCACCAGCATAGTAAAATACTCTTTCCGGCCGCGATCAAGTTTGCATGCTTTGTTGTTGAAATGGTTGTAGAGAGATTTCTATGTTAATGGTGTTGTAGTTTCGTCTCATTTCAGTTTTGAGCACAAAAATCGTCATTTGTGACTCATGATGAAAGCTGAATTTTTCAAACAAAAATTCAATTTTTCATCACACGTAACAAAATGTACTATTAGATGATTCATTTAAGGGTTACGAAATCGAAATCTTTGTCTTCGTTTGAGTTTTTTTGTATTATTCTGAATTTCAGTATTTTAATTTAACATTTAATTCTACATTTCAATGCAACTATATTTCAATAAGAAAAAATTGTTGGGAATTAGAATCTAGAATGTGAAATGTTAAAGAAGAAAACTTGCAATGTAAGTAAAGGCAATTCCTAGTAATCTTTATTTTCTACACGACATTCTATACTACAGGGTTGAACGTGTAATTTGTAATTGGATGAGTCATAACATAACAAACCTAACTTTTCTCTGCAAGCTGGTCCACAAATATTAAACAATCACATCTATCGTGATGATTATCGTTTCCGTGATGATGTAATGTAGTTTCAATGCGTAAAATAATCAAAGGTAATATGCTCCCACATCCACTGAAAAAAATATGTCATCTGGAGCTGGAAGCTTCGTCTAAAAATACACTTTTACGTACGTACTTGCGTATAAAGCAAGGAGGGTCTAGTGTGTAAAGAAATCAACTAAACAACAAAAATGGATGGACCTACATCTTTTGAAAAATTGTGCGAATCGATTTCATAAACATGTAAATCGAGCTTACGATAGAAATAAATTAGAAGACATTCATGCCTTGTTAAAATTATTCAGCAAACCACTTGACATGGAAAAAAAATTCCCTTCTAGGCTTCAAGGAGCATCCTTTAGTGTTTCTGCACTATCAATTACACCAAGAAATGGAGAGTCATTGAAAATCATTGAAAGTCCCACATAAACCAGGTTAAGGCATTACACTACACATGGCTAAATATTTACATCGCCCTCACATGGAGGGGCTAACATTTGGGATTTAGAAAAATGTCAGGATTTCGCCCATTTCAAGTTAATGCAGGTTAAGACGCTATAATAAATGTTGACATTGTCATGCAAAGCGTCTTAACCTTGTCTTAAGAAAATCCTCTGGAAAATCACCTCAAACTTTATGTTAATCTTATAGAAACGGCTAGATTAAGGTGAGCTATGGCTCGAGGAGGTAATCACTCTCATATAATCCCATATAATCCTTGTCATAAAATCAGTGATTTACCCCTCGCTATGGCTATGGTTCTCTTGTTTAGCGTAGTGTGTGATAAAAATATTCTGCCATAATTTGCATAAGACCCTTAGTGAAAATTTTAAACAAAAGAATTCTTTTCACTAACGGTCTGCAAATTACTGCAGTTTGGAAGTGATAAATTTTGTATCGGACTTTATACCATACTTTACACAAATGAAGTAACAGATTTTGTTATTTTGTTGTGAGTGATTTTGTCGTTTCGATAAAGATTAAATCATCTCATTTTACATTTTCGCTCTGCCGTATTATTCCTTATTTAGGGAGAAATATTCAACTATGGACTGTGAAAAATTGAATCAGCGAATTTTTTTTTGCAATATGCAACACTTTGTTTCAATCAATCCTTCATTCGTTCAGATTATTCACTTGAATACCCAATACAGCGTACAACAATTACATTTATATATTTACTCAAATTTTTAAAAACGTAAAAATATGACAAAAATGTTACCAAGACTCCAATTATTGAAAGTATATAATATTGTGGAATGAGCTGAACAGATAGACAAATAAAAAAATGTGGTTGCGAATGAAACTCATTTAATGTAGTCCAACAGAACCAACGGCATACAAAATCGTAAACCCATAATCTGACATAGGTGGTCCGTCTCATTCAGAACTTGTGGCACCAGTTGGAATTTTTCGATTTTCGAAATAAAATATTGAATTGATAGAAATTCAGTTTTCTTTAATTAAAGGAGAAAAATTCTCCACTGACATCCAAATTTGCAAAAATACTATTTGAGGTAACATCTCGCAGCGCCCATTCTAAGTGACCTTAAAGTGCATAGTAGTTTATATTAAAATATTACTGCTAATAGGTTTAGAAAAGGTGTTGAGACCACTTTGAGTAAAAAAACTAAAAGACGAGGATGGGTTTCGAACCCACACGTGCAGTTATTAGATTTGGACGGTATAGAGCAGGGCCTATTTTAAGGAATTTAATTTTCAAAAATTTCCAAAATTTCACAAAAATTCTTAAAATTTCCAAATTTTGTTTTCTGTTAGATCTCATTCCGAAGTAATCAGTTAAGCTCAAAGACATGAAAAACAACTAAAAAAGGCAGTAAAAACAACATTTACGATGCAATCTGTTGTGTTTTTAGATGAAATGACGAAAAGTGAAGGAAAAATTTGAGAATTTTTGGAAATTTAATTTCTTTAAAATAGGCCCTGGTACAGGGCATACGTGGAGAAATCAGATGGTCCATCAATTCTGATGGTATGAATTCGGAGATCGAAGCACTGGATGGTGAAATTCTTGAAAGACAGTTGAAAGACAATTCGAAATGGACATGAATTGGACGAATGTTGTTATAGGTATGTACCAGCTGGTGGCTGATAACGTTGAGCTCCTATTGTATCCTATTCATGAAGCATCTGGAATTGGGGTAACTATGTTTAACATGAAATTGGTTATCATATCAACTATTTAACTTTAATGTTATAGTTAGAACTATAAGATAAGTGCTATACGATCGAATAAGCACAAAATACAATATTAAGCTCGGAGAGGAGAATAACCACTGAACTTTCTCGATATTATTTCGAAATTCGAATATGCATTAAGATTAACGAAAGAAAATTCAAAAGTTTTATTAGTTTTATTATTGTGAGGTACACAAATCGCATTTCACTGTGATTTTTACTGAAACGTTCTGTCTTGATAAAGCTTGTAAAAAATGGGACATTTATCAATAGAACATTAATTGGCTTGACAAAGAAAGAGCTTGAATCTGGTGATACATAATCACCGAATAAAATACATTATATTACTAATAAACGTGTTAAGCTGTTTGTTGTAATACAAAACTTATGTGAAACCCAGTGAGACCTAGTAATTAATACGTGAAGAAAGAGAGAAAGAGAAATATTGATGAAGATCCAATTCACGTTATTTTACGATTTCTATGAAAAGTCTTAATAAGCATTGTACAACATCCAGTGTCATGTGACGAGGTGGCCGAGTGGTCTAAGGCGTTGGACTGCTAATCCAATGTGCTATGCACGCGTGGGTTCGAATCCCATCCTCGTCGGTTAAATTTTTTTATTCAATATTTTCGGGAGGAAAATGGTATAATAACTTCCACTATTAACAGTATCAAGTATTGTTGCAATGCCACTCGTACATAATAACCACTCGTCATGCGATACAGTGCATGTTGTATCAGCAGCAAATGCGGAAAGATTTAAAAATCACTTTACAGTTGATGGTCTCAGATTTCACTAAAAAGACCTAACTTCAATCTACGTGTTAGATGAATGTATAAAGCCAGTATCCGTCTTATCATCGAATAAAACGAAAAATATAAACAAACTCTCAACAGAATTAATTATTCTTATTATACTCTTATTAGAAATCGTAAAGTTTACAACTCGAATTCACTAATATTTCTCTCTTTCTCCACGTTAGAGACTAGGTCTCACTACGTTTCATATTGCTTTTTATTAAAACAAGTATATTTACATGACAAAGTCACTTAATGGGTTAGGAAATTTACAATTAATTAATTAATTAATTGCAAAATTAATCGATATTGTCCTTTGAAGATTTCTCTTCTGAATTAATTTGAAATTTTAATGCATTGTAAACAGTAACACAAAAAAACGCATCTCATTTCCACAGCTGGTTAGGTCAGTTTTTTTCCCATTTAAAAATGAAAATATTCTACAGAAGAAAAAAAAATTAGATCTCCAGCGCAAACGTCTTATTCCCACAATTATATTGCGAGAACCTCTATATCTACTCTCGTCTTTTCAACTACAACGCATAACATCGTTCTATTCTCAACAATATTCAACCAGTGAAGAAGTAAAATTTCTTCTGATAATCTTTTTTTTTCTACTTACATTCTGTTTTATCACGTGTATTCGATTGATGCCAAAAAAGTGGGGACAACGAATCATTTTTGCTCCAAGCCAAACCCCACTTTTCTGTATAAAAGTTTTTATAACAGAGTCTCGCGTATTCGTGTGTAACATACACTTCGTTTGGAACACACACTCTGGGTATAATATTATATGCTCTCTGTTTTCATTTCGCCAAGTCGAATGTCGCCGATTCGAAATATTATCGTTTAGTTGTACGTCAACATCCGGCTCGCAAACAAGTTCAGATTGCATAAATTTGAATTATTAAATCGCCACGAGGTCGCAGCACGAAATGATTATTACTTTCGTATAGAAAGAATTTTTTTTGATGTCGTTTTCGTTATTTATTTTATTTTATTTTTTGATTTAAAATAAAAAAAAGAGGAAAAAATTCTTAAAATTTTTTTTATATTGGTGTACATAACGAAAAAAAAACTGATTATATAGATAATATAGAAGATAAATATATGTCTATCGTGTGATATACGTTCATTGTAGTGACATTGTTAAACATACTCGTTTTAATTTTTTGATTTTGTTCTTAAGTCACAAAGTGTTGTCTTAACTGAACCCCATCGAGGGTTATAGGTCTGTCTTAAGAAAAGCAAAAAAAAAAAAAATCAAAGAGGAAACAAAAAACTCTGTAACAGTGTTGTGAATTTATTTTTTGGAGAAATAAAAAAATTAAAATAAAAAAGCTAATTGTGCGCTATAAATATTACATATATATACATATTCCACATACACTTTCGAATATAATTAACATTTCTATTAGAGCAAGTTTTTTTTTATCTGTGCTACGTTTGTGTGAAGAATATAAATGGTGATTATTTATAACATACTGTAATCATCGAGCATACCGAGTATGAAAATTTCTGCGGTATGTGTTGCCAAGTTAGTCTTTTTTTTAAGAGTGTTGTTGATTACTTAAGAAATAAATTTGAATGTAGAATATAATACACATATATATAAAGAGACTTGTATGCTTCAAGCAGCAACGTATACGAGAGGTTTTTTTCTGTTGTTGTTGTAGTTGTTGTTGTAAATATTAACGCAAATATATGATAAATATTTCCAATATTGACGTTCAGTTCACGAATATTCTAAGATAAATTTTTTTCGTCTTTCTTTAAAAAAAAAACGAGAAGAAGAAGTTAAATTTGCAGAGAAAAAAAACTTCTTTTTATCCGAGAATTTGCAATAAACATCTTACGCGTAATTTTTCTTTTTATTTTGTTTTGACTACCGTAATTAAATGAGGGATCTCGGGCCGTTAATAATTTGATAATATTGTATCAACACAGAACATATAATTATCTTCACGTATAATATAATGCACCATACGATGTGTGTACCTATAAATGTGTATCAGTTCAGCAAGTAATTAATTTCGATTTTTCTTTTTTGAAAAAAAAAAAGTTCAATTAACTTTCAAGGTTAATGCATTATATATACTGCATATCCTACAAAGCCGAAAAATATCTTATCATAACTTGCCACAAAAAAAATGATATCAACGATAACATCTGAAATGTTCGAATACCTAACTCCACACTATTGTGTAACACAGACTATTCTTCTCATTTGGGATTTATAGAAAATGTTTTTTTTTTTAAATTAGGTTTTGAAATCATAATACCCGATAAATAAATATAAACTACTACACACAGCCGATGCTAATGATGCACGTAGTGATGACTGAGGTTTAAAATTTAGTCATATGTAGATTTTCGTTAGTTCTATCACAATTTTACTGAGCACATCGTATCACCATCAATGGAGTTCTAATCGTATAATACATTTGATAAACGTTACATTACAGACCACACTTGGCAAAATTAGTCGTCTAAAGTGGTGTACTTTCGCGCCAAAATTTTAACAGGAATTTCGTCTGTTCCAAATGGATATCTGTGTTTTCAACGAAAAATCAAAAATACGGTACGTTCGTGTACGAGTACTTCAACGAGACTTTTACAAACTTTGCGTGATGCAATTGTATCTGCTGAATATACATAAAGTCACGTCAAAGACTTAAATGAACCCTAATGTTCGTTCGAGCCTTAAAATTCACTTGAACGATCATAAGATGGCATAATGATGCCGATTGTTCTTAATCAGAAGCTCTAATCATTTTTTGCAAATCCGGTTTGTATATTTAATGTCGAATACTTGCAACAAATAAAATTTACGCTGCACAACAGGATCAAAGGTGAACATGTAGAGTGTCAAGTGTCAAAGTAATTCAGTTTTACGTTTCTAATTAGTATTAGATAGTGAAGACAAAAGTTCTTAGATAGAAATTTGGGTAATCATGAAGCAGTGACATGTGCATATTAGAGTGCAACATCCCAGTTTTTAGTTTTAAATTTTCTAATTTAGGATCAGTAATTTCTAGAGATTTGCCATATCAAAAGAAAAACTACATAAGGCTGAGTAAATGTCTCATTAGGGGCATTAATTTCCAATATTATTGAGAAATAAAATAAAATTTTGGAAATGGGACACATACAAAATCATTGAATCTATCATTTATGTAACTAGTCCTGGTGTTTGTTTCGAAATCTATTACTTCAATATTTTGAATTAACGAAAATTAACCCATTTAATGAAAATCGATAATCAAAACGACGGCAAAACGAATTAAATATTTTTTATCACACATTTCGCTGTATAAGAGACCGAGGGCATAGTTTTTTTGCAGTCGCTTTCGATAGCAGATGTAGGAAAAACCAAAAATTCTTGTCTAGGAAATTTACCTTTTTGTAGCTCACCAAAAGTGAAAGGTCAACGAATAAATTACAACCACAACATGTCTCCACACCAGGTTCATTACTCCTTTTGATCTAAATATTTTAAACATATTGATACATAATGTTTCACTTCACTTGTTTTAGTTTACATTTTGTAATATAAGGCTACATTGGTCAGAGCTCATAGCTTACATTTGTCGTAGCTGAGATCGTAGCTGAAGCTATAACAATGGATACAGGCGTCTATAAAGGATCACACAATTTTCTTACCGAATTCTTTCCCTGTGCTCCTGTTACGTTTGTAGAACTCTACACTTTTGTTGAACAGTTTCAATAACAAATTAGCACGTTTCAGAAACAAATAGGTGATATAGGCGACACAACTCAAGAAACAATGATAATTGATAAGATTTGCATAGAAATACTACCATTACGATTAAAATGGCAATAATGTGGACTAATTAACTAGCAAATAATCACTAAAATTCCCAAATTATTTGGAGAAAGAGTCGAAAATCTCTTCTAAACAGAACAATTTGTTGCCGAATGCCGGCAGCGGTTGCCTATGGGGTGTATTATTGACATTTAGCACTACGATGTTAGAACAAATGTTATTCCTCTTACTTTCAACTTCTCATTTAATTACTAAGTTAGAGTAAATAAAGTGGAAGCTATCGCTTCGCAAAAATTTCATTTCAAAAATCCAATTAAAATTTAGTTCGTCACTCACTTTCTTTCAATAAATATGCAAGGCTTTTTCGCAAATCATTCAGTAAACATTCGTCATAACGTGCTGTATCCTTTTCTGTACGGAACATATATATTCCGACCGAGATATTTACTCTCTGTCTGTCCGGATGTTTGAAAAATATCAATAAAATTGTTTACAATGAAAATTATCGTAATGGGACATAGCACTTTAATCAGTTCGACGCTAAGCAATATACGCTCTATGTCTCTAGCAACAGACCATTCCGCCATAGAGGTACCATTTTCCTATGTGAAGTCTTTTTATTGACACTAGGCGACAGCCTGGACTGGAAAATAAAACACTTACATCTATCGAATATCAGGATAAGACAGTTTTCTTAACTAGCGTTCCCACATTCAGGTTTGTCGGAGACCGAAGTAACATTATGTTGCCTGATGATTTTTAGGTAGATGTCTTTACTGAATTTTAAAAATTACAGAACTGGTGTTGAAAAGTCGATTTTTCGTACAAATAAGAGTTCAATGAATATACTGAAACATGATATTTCATCTGCAAAGAAACTGTGAATCCATTCTTATCAATTCAAATCTGATTATAAAAATCACAGAAAGACCAGGTCCCCAACCATAGTTTTTTCTCAATTCAGTTACAAACAGGTAACTTTTTATATGGTGATACAATTCCACTTTTGTACGAAAAACCACGGTAAAAGAATCTATCAATTTAAATCAACATCAGTGTCCCCCGTCCCGTCATCAAAGCTATATTGATCAGTCATACCATTACGTTCTACAATGCTAGACACATTTTATTGAACAAAAATGAATTGTTTACGCGTAAGTACTTATTCCGAGAAATATTCAAATACATTTTTGTTTACAAATAAAAATTTACGTCACAAGAAGTTCATGTTTTTCATTTAATAAAAAAGGTGATTTCTCTTTAACAAAAAATGTTGTACGACACATTGTATATCAGTCTCATTTTGCAATTTAATTTCATAACACGAGTATTTAAATTCGTAAACTAGTATACCTCTGGCTTACATTTACTTACCGTTTAAATGACCTATTTATAATCGATTGATTTCTTCAAATAGTAGATTACTATAACTGGGAAGTAACAAGTTATCTCGTATCCAAGTGAGTAAAAGTATCCAAGGTCGGCAGCCCGATGTACTTTTACTCACCGTGATACAAGATAACTAGTTACTTCCCAGTTATAGTATGCTGTTTTACCTTACGAGGTTGGTAAAGGCTTTGCCCTAGGGCAGAAATGGCCTTATTACTTTCCTAGTAAGGTAAACACTTTTACTGATGGCTGTGTCATCTCTTTAGAATCCAATGACAAAAATTACCGATGAGCTCTGGACAGGTGTAGTATAGAAAAATGTTGAAACTAATGAAGTAAAAGATTTGTGTATCCATCTGTAGTGTGGCTGTAGTTTTGACTGTATCAGGGTCGTCAACCCGAGGCAAAGACAAGATACAGTGGTAATAGTATATTACTTCCGAGGTTCCAAGTTGTGTATTTGATGAGTGTGGTGTTACAGCCCGACCCGAAGGGGAGGGCTGTATTCCCCACTTGTCAAATAACAACTTGGAACCTCGTAAGTACAATGCTTTACGTGATTAGGCAATGTAAATGAAAATGAAACATGCCGTAACACGTAAAATTTTTTGAAAACGCTGTCAGCAAGCAATATATTTAAAAAAAAATGAAGATGCTATGCAGTTATGCTATTTAGAATGTAAGTTAAACGTCCTTGAAACTCGTTCATCTCAACAACTACAGCCCTAAAATAGTTGTCATATTCATAACTAGTAACAACTGGTTTGGATTCAACTGGTCAACATTTTAACGTTTCTTTGATTTGTGTTTGTCGAGCTGTTCTCTTTAAACACGTGTGGGAGTGACGAGTACCAACCGATAACCGGAGATCGTGCTAATATTATATTAAAGAGGCCAGCTGTTGCTAGCTATGCATAAGAAAACTAACTCAACACTGAAAGTGAGAAATAGTTTATTGAAGTATATAGAACTAGCCTATTTAGCTCGTTTCGATTGACAGTAGACTCACAAAGCTGTGCAAATTAATATACTGAAAGTTTAATCTGCATCTAATTCACTGTTGAGAAACGAACTTAAAAGATTATGTTGTATTGGTTGAATTAATAATTTGAAAGAATGTTAAAACGTAACACACAATTTGCGTGTAAAAGGTGCGTATACGTTCTAAGAAAAAAAAAATGAAAACAAAAAATTAACCAGATATATTTTTGAGCATGAAAAATTCATTTTAATTTGCACCACGCACCATTGACAAGGCCAACTAATAGGAGCTCTCTGAACATAGTAAAAATGCTGTTTATCTACACACTTTTATTACGATGTGTGAATATGATATTTACACTGTATATTCACACACATGTGAATTAATTAAAAGAGATACCTAAAAGAAAAATCAAATAGTTGAAACAATTTGACAACCCTGGATAAAATATTCCGTTCATATAAGTCTCATTCGGTTTTTTTTTTCTTCTTCATTATTCTGTTTGTTGAATTCATGTGCATGTGTGTACTGGATGAGTTGATATAAACTGCGTTAAAGTGCGTGTGCTGAACTTCTTCAATTTTTTTTTTTTCGTACGAAAATCCACACTAACGCATTATTTTTAATAATAAATTTTTGCCGAAAACACATCCAAAGAAATTGTAGGTATATGTTACAAACATGTAACATGGAAACGAGAGAGAAATAGAGAGAATTGTAAGAGTATTATTAGCTGTATAGCCGTGTCACGTGATTATTTTTTAGTATATTTTAGTATAGTATTTCGAATACTAATGAAACTTAATCTTCCATTTATGAATTTTTAAAATACGAGATCGGGGATTTAAATCAATTAGATGGGCAGAAAGCTAACTGCGATTAATTTAAAGAGTGTGTTCGGAACAGAAAGAGGTCAACTCACTGATAATGGAAAATAACATTACTGGTCGTTTCGAATTTTTATGATTAGACTTATTCGATTATTTACATATATCAAAATGTTGTTTAGATAAGGGCCTTTTTGGTTGTACGAAGAGGCAGTTAGGCGATTTAATTTAAAACAATAAACTCAAATGAAACGAAATTTCGAAATTTTTAATGTTTGATGACAGTATCAACAATTAAAGAATTTTTCTTTTACAATAAACGTGAAACAGGGCCGCAGTTGGGTGGGAGCGAGTTCGTCACAATATTATCTGTGAAAGACGGTCCAAAAATAACCACAGACAACTTTTTTTATCATATTTTACGTTAGATTACGTTCGATCTACGTTAGAATCGATTAGACTATTTCCTTTGAATTCAGGCAATAAAACTATTTTAATAACGTTTTTTTGATTCATTTTTTTCCTGATTCTTCAACCCACAAATGTTATCCATGCAATTACCGCAAAGGTCTAAACTTAGGTCAATGTTACGCAAAATGTGCAAAATCTTTCAGAAACAGGCATGTAGATTAAACGAAATTTCAGAAACAGCTAGATATCTGTTATTAACAACTATGCGTTGAGCTCTGGTTAGAAGTCTCTATTAAGTAAAATGTGTGAAGTAAACAAATGAAGTAAAAGATTTGCATAAAAAACGTTTCGCCATACGTTTGCCGTTCTATGATTAAACGAATACGATCCTAGATCCTCCACAGTGTTAAGACGTAATAGTGAGATAAATAAAGAATCTACTTCTTGATTTGTTCGAAGTATCTTCCACAAATGAATAGTGAATTGGGATCTTATGTACTCTGCCTTAATGTGTAGGCATTCTGTAAGTTGGATTTATATTGTCTCAGATGAAAGCTACAGTTATGTGTGAAACTTCAAAGTGTCAAAATAAATTTTTTAGACAGAGTTGCATAATCTACTGTTACTTCCCAAGTTTTTACATTCTGTTATTCTGTTATAAGACAACGTTAGGTCATTACTTCGTTTTTGTCAATTTGTTTAAATCAATTTTCTTAATCGTTGTTTTAGAGGACATTAAAGCTAAGTTAAGGTTTTTCAAATTTGGCTAAACAGGTCAAATGACATGGTTTAAATTTGATTAACAGCAAAATTAAAAAGAAAAAGAAATTAAATTTGTTAACGCTAAAAAAGTAGCGCCAAACAATGTTGCACATAAAACTGCAGCGCAAACAAAAGGTAGAATCAATTCCTTTCAGAAACTTTTTTCTATTGAAAAAGTTCCGTCTACTCCAATATCTATTGCCACCACACTTTTTTTACCAAAATTGATAAACTTTTTGTTTTGCAAGGTGCAGTCTTATACGACTGTATACAGTCTACACCTTGGTGTTGGTGTCTTATTTAGGCTACAAGTCTTTGACATGTTGACTTCATAAGGGGCTCATGGTTGTTGTAGGTGCGTTGTACGGCTGAGTTATACCAAAATGTCATAAATAAATGTAACTAGCTGACCACTCTGTCATAGCCTCTTAGGTCGCGAGTAGTGGTTACCCCGTCTACTCGATCTCAGTTTTCCAATGAATCCAAGTTAACCCATACGCCTACTATATAGACAAATCCATGTTTTCGACTAATCTCAGCTCACCCTCTGCGTACGCATGGACTGACGTCCCTGACATATCAATTTATTCCTATTATATAGTAAATAAATAACAAATAATTCTGATTCTACTTATATTTATTTTTCATTTTGTAAATAAATTACGCACTAACAAAGTGCCGTTCACCGTTCAACAATTGAGCGAGGTGTAGCGTAATTCTTACGAGGTATAATGTTGAAAACCATGTTTAGGAAGAAGATTTACAAAAAAAAAAAAAAAAACGAACACTCAACTCTGTATTAATAAATAAATTTTCAGATAACCATTCAATGCCATCGACGAATAACTTCCTATTTTATTTTGAACGAACATCATTATTGTAAATTATTCACTGTTTAACCTAATTAATTTTATTTTAATTCATATTTTTTTCCCTTTTTCTTCTTCAAATAAATTCCATGATTACGATGATTAAAATAAATAAAAATTGGTTAATTGCAGATTGAATCGTTTGAAAGTATAATCCAAAAAACCGAGTCTCGAAGTGCATTTTAGTAATTCAAATGAAATCAACGTTAAGCAGCGCTAAGATAAGAAAGGAAGCCTCGCTTGTGATTTAAATAATTGTGATTTAATGTAGTTGAACCAATATCTCGTCTCAATAAAGAGATTAAACAAAAAAGAACGTAATAGTGAATAAAACATTTTCGAGCAATTTGAACGAATTCTTAAGTGCGTAACATCGACAAAAAGAGAATATAAAATAACAATAGCGTTTACAGTGTGATTTGAGAAGAGAATAAACAATCTAAAAAGACGATAAATTCAATTTAAAATAAAAAAAAAAAACAATTTGAATTGTAAAAATGGATTCATTCAACTCGCCATGGCCATCTCCACCGCGGGGGATTGATGGACTCTCGAACGATGGCCTTCAAATGGATATGGTGACTGACTTACAAGAAACATTCGAACCACAAACCAGAGCTCGATCCAATACCTGGCCGCTACCACGACCTGATAACTTTGTCGAACCAACCGATGACTCGGGTAGTACAAAATGCAGTAACCAACAGCTGGCAACATGTAAGTTACTCACCATTTAAATATCGTTTACATGCTTTCGGGTCAAAAATCGTTTTTTCTTAAATCGAATTTAATGAACTTTCGATGGCCTAACATGTGAAATCTATTACAAAACATGTTTATGACCACGGATTAGTCTGGGATCAACAAGAATCACACGAGAACTCGACTTTATCCCTTGTGTTGTATATGACGATTTAGAACGGTTATCTAAAAGACAAAAATAATAGTAGGTTACATTGGATGCTGCGAAAGTAATTCATTACATGAGATAACAAGTTTGTGATTTTGCTTTTATTGCAAAATTGTTACCTCATGTGATGAAATTCGTGGCAGCATCCAATGTGTTCTGGTTTACTACATGCCTCATACGAAAGTTGATTTCAACATAGGAAAATGAAACAAATTCAACGAAAATAGTCCACATGTAATGAATAATTTTCAGAAGAAGCAAATTGCTATGTAATGGTCAATTTTCGCATAGGGCAGGAAGTAACTGTTTTTGCATAAACCATCTCTGAAAATTACTTTTTTCTTCTCTGATCATCAGAATGTGTTCATCAACTACAGAAAAAAACTACGATCAGAGCCAAATGAAGATAAAACAAAAGTTCGACCCGACTGTCTTTAAAATTCCAAAAAACTCATGAATCTAGTTCTTTATCTGTTATCAACCAGAATATGTAATCCATAATTAACCCACAAAATAAAAGAAATTGTGTCGGTTTCCATATATCTAAAATTAAGTTGTTCAATTTCGGGTTAATGATTGTCCCCAACTCGATGAGAGTAATAATTATCTTATTGTTTCAAGAAATTTTAACTGTGAACTTTGCACTGTAAATATGAATCACGTTAGTGATTCCAGTGGTATTGTGAGAATTATTTTATTATTCAACATTTTAAGATTTCGTGCTTTTGTTGTAGGAAGAAGCAATGTGCAACTGAAACTAGAACGAATTTTATTTGAGAATGAACTTTTGCGTTTTTATAATTGTATATACTGAAATTTGACTAAGTGAGCCTGTGCAATTTTCAAAGCGGAATACTTTTTTTTAGGTTATTTCAAACTTATCTAAATTTCATGAAAATTCTTTTAAGAATTGGCTCTAATCATAGATATAATGTTTATTATCCAAATGTTGAAAAATTACTGAAATTGAGTGGTTACATCATGCATGACAAACTTCACAGATTGCTCTAGCTCACACATTTTCTGATATGATTTTTCAATCGTTTTGCACGTGTCTATTTTTCAAGGATCTTTCGCCAAATCTTTAAATTCTGATCAAAACAGAAGGGACTAGGGCTTTTTTTAGGAATTTTAATTCGGAGAAATTTGAAAATTCCGAAAAATTCTGAATTGTTTTCGTTCATTTTCGGAATTTTCATATTAAGAAATCTCAAAAATAGGTCCTGAGAACAAGAGAGTATATTTAGACATTTGACCATTAATTTGACTGTTCACGCGTTAAACAAATAGTGACTTAAACAAAGAGCTTGCGCGAAAGAAAATATCCGCCGTGTCATAACAGTCGATAAGCTTTCTTCCATTAACCGCAAATGTCTGACCACAAATTCTTTCAGCCGGTGTGCAAGCAGTTACATCGCCCGGTGTCAATTCACAAAAAAAGAACTCATCACGTCGTAATGCGTGGGGAAATTTATCGTATGCAGATTTGATTACACAAGCAATCAGTTCGGCAGTGGATAGCAGATTGACATTAAGTCAAATATACGAATGGATGGTACAAAATGTACCGTATTTTAAAGACAAGGGAGATTCAAACAGCAGTGCTGGATGGAAGGTAAGTTTTTTTTCTCTATCTCTCTCTATTTCTCTTTTTATATGATTGTATATTGAATGAACACGCAGTTAATTCTATGTCATTTACTTAATGATATATATATGAGATGGACTCTTAATTATTTAAATTTAAATATTAATTGCGCCTAATAAAAATTCAATTTCAATTTAAATAGTTCGCTTTAGGTATGAGAATTTCAATTATATTTTACACTTGTAACATAACCACTCCATTATTATTAATGTTATTATTATTATTATTTAACATACATTCGCTCCACATTATATATTATAAGTGAATCACATAATATACAACATCTGATATAGATATATTTATAGTAGTGAGTATAAGTGCGACTTGGCAAATTAACCTCATTTCCTTGAGTTGTGATTATTTATATTGGGCCACTTAGTACAACAGAAAAAAAAATTGTTCCATTGAAAATTTTAATAGATAGAAATGAGATTACTTCTTCAAAAAATTTATTTATTGAATTTTATCGGTAGGTACCTTCCATATTGTGATAATAAGAAGAAATATAAATTTTTCTCGGATTTTTTTTTTCGTCTTTCTTCTAAATACTGAGTTGAAGTAAGAGATCAACTGCATTATAATAGCCTTTTTGCATGCTAGCATAAAGGGAAAAAATGGTTTATATTGTATGCAAGCAGCAAAAATATCGTACACACAATCCCATTTCCAAACGGAATAAATGTGCGACGCTTTCCTCTACATGTAGTAGATCTTGTACTTGATTCTCTGATACCACAATAAAGCGATTCTTTTTTTCTTCTTTTTCTTTTCATTTTTTTTTTAAATCTTGCCAACTTAAGCGTACTCGATTGTACATTTATGTATGATTTATACGCCTCTTTCTAATCTGTGAAACCAGTTTATCATATCGTTGTGGTGTTAGTTGTATTATAGTTGTTTTTAAATATATACCTTGTACTTTATACGCTTTTATTAAATGATTTTTTTGTGAAAAAGAACATGAAAAGAGGAAAAAATGTAGTTGCTTGGTACTTGTATCGCGGCTTTCTTTCTTTATTTGGGACCGAGTTGTTACGTAAGATGACTAGTTTTTGTTTCAAATCTGGTATTGAAATACTTTTAGACGTATACGTATATAGTCGTTCGGTTCGATCACATTTAGATAAGGCAACCTTATACGGACAATTAATATTTAAAGCGGCATTCCCTTAGGGTTAATTATATGGCGAAGACACGCCGGAATACATTCATTTTTATTAAATGTCCTTTTGACATTGAAAAAAGAACAAAAATGCCACTAAGTAATATTAATTTGTGTCGATCAGTTTGCATAGCTAGAGCGCTTTAGATGGTGTCTGAATATTGCGTCATCGCAATAACTGCTCCGACTTGTATTGCAATTGGTAATATTGATTTGGAATAGATTTTCTTCCATTCGAAAACTACATTTAATGTGTGCAAATCGAACTAATCAGCAAATTAATCATTAAATCATAGTCTAAGACGTATCGGTGTCACTCGTACTTCAAAACGATTTAGCGTTACGAACGGCAAAGTCTAGACATGATGTGGCCTTGACATGTAAGTGGATTAGTAAATGTCTGAGCAAAATTTTTATTAATAATTTTCACATAGATTTGCTGAGAGATTTGCATAATAATTATTTTTTATGCAATTCAGAGGCGGAAATGAGCTATTTCTTGCCTCTTTTAAATACCGTATTGCGATAGTTTGTTGCATTGAAAAAATGAAAGCAAAAAAATGATTTATTTTTTCTCAATTCAGTGACGAAAAGTAAGAATTGTGTCGCCTTTACTGAGGAAAACGTTGTATGCAATTCGGTGGAAGATGACAATTACATATCTTGTGCAAAGCGAAGCATTCATCACTCTGTAGCAAAAATACATATTTCTTCAGCTCAAAGCCTTTCACTCTTGCTGTCCAGAGAGTTGATGAGAGATGGCGTTCCGCAACGCCATCTCCTATCATGTCACTGATGCATTCATATAAATTACAAATGAGTGAAGAAGGGATTTGTGTTTTGTTCAGAAGTACATTGCATATACCGTTGTGATGTCGGCTTCATCTCAGATTGACAATGCCATAAAATGTCTTTCTAAGGAATTCTTGTTACTTAAATAACTACTTCTCCAACATTATGATTCCCATTGTAAGAAATTATGAACGCACAAAACGCCGTGTGCTTCTTTGCTCTCGATATAATTAGTGTTGCTACCAATATGTGCGAGGATAATTTTTCTATGTCCATGTGAGCGCTCAAAATCCACTTTAATGATACAGTTCGAGATGTGTAACCTTCAACTAATAATTGAATTATTAGGTATTTTTACACCCATAACAATTAGAGATCATAATTATAATTTTTCACTCGGAAGCACAGTTATAGAATAATTGACAAACCTCCGTATAAGCACGTCCGCAATTCAACGAAGTTATAAATTTTTTTATTTTTGTACCGTGTTATATAATTTACTCATTCGATAGACCCGTTTCCCTTCTGGATTGAATTAATATTGAATTTAACATGGTGTGATCTAGGAACTATACCTTTGTATCGGCTTGGAGCCGTTTTCTGGTTCCTTTACATACGAGAAAAGAACGTTTTTGAGACAAGTATATGTTGCTGACAACCTCGCTGACAACAAAGAATAAAACGATTGTTCCTGGACTGCGTGATTTTATATACCGAAATCCATGTAAAATGAAACTAAGTAAAAGATTTGGCGTCAATGTCATAAAAAATGTGTTACATCAAAGGAAGTTGCAGACACGATTATTGCTTGCTGTCTGTAAGCGGTTTAAACGATCTATCTCTGAAATCTCTTAAATTCTTCTACAATAAGTCTTTTTTTTTCATTGCCTTTCATCTCCGTTTAGACTGTTCAATGTTCCCTTTCGAATACTCTCAGCGGTAAAAGATCGACAATAAGACACATCAAACAGCAATTATTTTTGGACGTACATACGTCAATAAAGCAACAAGTTTTGCACCATTTGCGAGACAATTTGATCTTTAAAGCACATTGAGGTCTATTAAACCTAATATTGAAGTCTTTTGGTTAATTTAATGCAAACTGATATGCACCATGATTGATAGTCAATTATTTTCAACATGTCGCAATCATTTTCTCATCTGTAACAACTGTGCAACTGAAAGCGTCATAGAAGAGCATCCCATACTATATGATGGAGAGTATATTAAATATAATTCTAATTTATTTATTCGAATTCAAATTTATGCACCATGTCGTTCGACGCGTACGTATATACATACATATATGTCATCGCGTACATTTTATTGAACATATCGAATAATAATTTACAATTCAAAAAGATAAAAAAAAATGTCCGACAAATTGAACGAAAATTTAATATTTAATTTGGTCGTGTGGATTTTTTGATAGGTTTTGATGACATTAGAAGCATGCAAGTCAAGGTTACGGGTTTTTCCACTTTTTTTTTCTAATTCTCACTACAGCACGTGATGAAGAATTTCTGGGATTTCTTTGCTTCATTTCATGAACTGTGAAGTGAAGCAAAGAAATCCCAGAAATTCGTCATTGCAGTTTTTTACTTGTATCTTATCGGCGAGTATGTTCCATCTTTCGTACAGATATTCCAAATTATTTCCTCAAAAGACGGACACAGTAAAAACATTTCAATGGTCTGAATGAAACTGGCGAAAGATCTGGCGCCTAACTTTCACGGATTGTCAAGATATAAGGTTGTTATAGGTTACAAGCGTTAATTGTTGCACGTTTCGTTTTTACAATATTTATTAGACAGGTTACTTCCTAACGTACCGCGGCACCAATACTGTTTAAGGACAATATTGTCTTCGTCGTTCATTCAAATCAATAAATTGCACATAACACACACTCGCTTCTCTCAATTCATAATTTTACAATTAAACCAGTAAAGCCAAAAAAACTGATTGAGTTGTAATTGGACCATTTCTTCCCCAGCATTTTGTTGGCAATTTTCGCATGAAATAGATTTCGATCCGAGAGTTACTTGCATAAAATTGTATTCAATCAATTTTTTTTTGTAAAGGAGATTTCAATCGTTTTATAAAGTCCGACACATTTTAACATCTAAGTCAATGTGAAAGTATTGCATTGACACAGTTTTACCGATTCATAATACTAAAAACCGAACCAATAACATAAAATCACTAATAAAACGGCATAAGCATCAGATTTTGAATGGAAACTCCTTGTGCAGATGGTAAAAAGTAAATGTTATGCATGAAAATATCCTATATCAGTCATATATCAATCTCAGTTTGACTTATTGCTTTTCGAAACCGGATATTGAATCAAATATAAAATATATAAAATTTGATATATACACGAGAGATGCACAAACGAACGAGAGAAAAAAAAAACTTATAAGAATCAAGTCCAAATGTCACCTTTACCATTTGTCTTCTGATGTATGTATTACCATTGAGAGTATAGAAATGGTTTATTATTTTATTTTTTTCAATATATTTTTTTGCTCGGATTATTATTAAGTTGGCATGTATTTTATATTACGTAAAGTAAATATATGTGTACTTGCCTATACATGGCGTCCTTATGTTAAATAACAGTATTGGTTTAGAAAGCATTGCCATTCTTATATGTAATACATGGTGATATTTAGGTATGAGATGTTCCGGTGAAATGTTGTCTCTTGATGATCGGCTTCGAATAGTTAATTAAAATCTGAGTTACGATCATAGCCACTGTTAAGTTTGTAATGCCAGTCAGAGATGGTGCATACTGCTTCCAGACTTGTTTATGCTTTCAGTGATTTTTATCAGTGCTTTTATCTTTAATATCTTCATCTCCATTATTCTTGCCTGATTTTACGCAAATCTTGTTTTATCATTTTTCGATACGACCCAAGTACTTCTAGAATTTCTGTCCTACTTTTGGTGACTCTGTGTACTAGTGATTAGCTGATTGTATTTTAGAATATTCTCTATTGATGACATACACGAAAGTAACGTTTACAAAGACCGAAAATCGTACTTTTCATCGACGATGTCGTTTTCACCCTGTACTCCCTGTAAAGTCGTTTTATTTCACTGGCTTAATTTTTTTTACTCTTGTATGGTTGCATCCTTCGACTTCAACTCTACTTGTTAAAATAAAACCTACTATTACACATCTCCCCAGTGGTGCAGAAGACTTTCTCAAAACGTTTGAATAAAATTGCAAAAAATTGACCGAATAATTGACAATTTTCCTTATGTCAAGACTTATTGGATACAAATGAAAAGTCACGTTTACGTGTGATCATTGACCTCGGCTTCTCATCAGATCAACAAATTTCAAACTATTACTCGATTTATCGACTTTTCTTCCCTAGTTACGTAAACATCTGTTCCTACCAATTTAAATGATTTATCTTTGTCTAAGATTTCTGTTGTAAATAACAAATTACGTCAGGCCTTCATCATCACATTACAGATTTAATAATCTGTATTCAAATCGAATCAAAAATTCATATCAAACTTGATCATCGATCTACATTTTCAAACGCGGAAATTTCCTTGACAACAGAAGTTTTCCGATTAGCAAATCCCATTTATTTCGCCTCTACACCAGATACGTTATCAAACAACGAGCTCTCGACTTAAAGAAATTTTACTTTTCCACATTGAGGCACATCTTTCGACAGAAAAAAATGCATTGCATTGCCGACACTACATTGAAAAGCCACAGCTCATTTCAAATACAAATACACGGCGACGTCGAGTATTTCTGCTGCGTAGTTGAATCGATTTGTAAATTATGTCTGTTTTGCATCTGTATCGGTATTTAAAACTTATTTTCGCTTCATACATTAAATATATATATTGTGACGCTGATAGTATACTTGACTGAATACTTACCTCGATACTGACTTGAAAGAATAATTTGAATGAAAAACGGAGAGCTAGAACGTCTGAACTAATGGATAATTCATTTGTACAGAACGAAAATTAATCTCACTCTATGCTGATCGGTTTGGAAAATTTTTAATTTCACACAAATTCAGCATTTGTGGAACATATTGCACAATGGGCTTTAATCGATAAATATTCTGAATGAACCTATGTGAGGTATTCATTGAGAATGTCTCGTAATTTGTAGCTCGTTTCACCAGCCAATAGTTTCACACTACTTTCCCACATAAAAAATTCCACTTTCGTATCAAAGATGTTATTCTACTGCTATTCCTCACCGTTTCCCTGATTTCTCTCAGTTTGTATGCTATTTCAAATAGCAAATGAGAGATCTCAGAGAAACCAATATGGGATTTTTTGCGTGTGCAAAACAGTAACTTTACGCATTTACTACAGAACATGAAATACTCTACAGTCTACAACCTTATGGTTTGAAAAAAAAAATACATGAAGATCTATTACGCGATTACACCACTGTAGCAGATGTTTAAATATCAATTTCTAACAACAGTCAGCAACTGTATTGTGGCTAATGAAATCTTATATTGGAAATGATTACGTTAAAACTAATAAAGTAAAAGAATTGGTTTCATTATGTTATACTTGAATCAATGGAAGTAAGAGATTTGATAGTTACACTTGTGATATGCTCGTTGTCTGAGAGTCTATGAAAAAGATGCTATCATCATCTCAAATCTCTCATATTTTAAGATCGTTTCGTTCACTTCTGACTGATGGATTTCAGTTACCTTCAATTTGAACCTTCAATTAATCGATAATTCAAAAAACAAAAACAAAAATTAATCGAAATTGACAATGAATCTTTCTGAAATTCGTTATTGGGATAACCGTTACTATTTATTTTGAATATTTTTATTTTTAACAAAATTTTCTAATTTAGTCAATATCAGTTTTTTTTGTCGTCATCAGCTGTACAAATCTTTCGAGCTACATATCAGACTTGTACTAATAAAAAACTGAAAGAGAAAAAAATTAATAACAAAACCCACTTGCGTATACAGAACTGTTTACAAAATGTGTTCTGTTGTTAGTGTCTGCTACCTGAAATAAGTTCAGTAACCAAGTTTGTGACATGTACAATGAACGTAGTCTGAGAAAAATTCTTTTAAACAAAAATTGTAACAAAGATAGTTTTCCGGCTTCGTTTGGTTGTTTGGTTATCAGCGACTAACGATAAAATTCAGTTAGGCTTCAGATTCAAACGAATCTAATTTCTAACAAAGATTACTTTCAGGCTTCGTTCGGTTTCCACTTTCAAATGAATAAACTCACTCAGTCTGTTAACCAATAATGAATTCCTTGTACACTTAAATTCCATTTCTATTTAGACGCATATAAATTTAAAGACAAAAAAAAATATTCCGAGCATATACATTTGTCTACATTACTCTATTCAAATTTAGACCCATCCAATCAACCCACTCCTCATCATCTGACACTGTTAAATTATGCAGAACAATTTACTTTATTTGTTGTTTCAAATATACAAAAAAAAAATCGCAAAAAATTGTATGTTCTGTGTAACTGAGAGTCAAAAAAAAAAAATCAAGCATCAAATACCATATACACATACCACTCATTCAATCACACAAATTGAAAAGACCGAGTGAAAGAACAAAATAAAAAAAAATCATATCTCCTCTTCGAAATAACCGCGATGAAGAGACACGATGCTTAAAATGCGAATTTGTCAGAGGCAACACAGAAAAAAAATTGTATTCCACACATATCCTATATATGATGGCATATGTTATGTACACAACTTTTTTTTCTCCATTCGGATATCATTTGAAAAGTCTGTACCTCTCTGTGTGTGAGAATTTTTACAATAAAAGTCACATATCAAACGAACCTAAAATAATGTGGAATGGAAGAGATATCTAAATCAACATAGCCTGGAAAACTCTCCCTTATTACACATGCCAATTCGAATATATTGTCTAGCTGTGGGCGAAATTATTCATTTTATTTTGCAGAAAATCAAAACGGTTGGAATAAAATCAAAATGGTCATAATTCAAATATATATTACATGAAAGTGGTACGCTCATATTGTGTATAATATGTTTGATTGGCAAATAACATTAATATTTAATAGATTGAGTTTGCCATGTATGCCGATTCATGTATCTCACCCAAGGTGGATATATAGAATACCTGCGGCGATCGGTAGTACACTGCTAAATGCTAGGAAGTCAACGAACGAAGAATGACTTTTTTAATTTAACTATTTCGGGGAGATTTTTTATTGGTTTAGATTTCAATTATTGTGCTTTGTATTGTCACGTTTGCCAGTGAATATGTTCATTTACGATTGCCCATCAAAATGCGGATATTATTTACATCATTTGATTGAAAACAATTCGTTGAATTCATATATGTACACTTCCCAAAGCCAGAAATAAAATCAGATTGCCGGTCCTGAAATCAGAATTTATTTTTCAGATCTCATTTGCATCACGATGCAATTTTCATCCAGTTATAGTTATTAATGCAACCGGGTGATAAATGCTTTTTTTGGCACTGCTGTGTGTGTATATAATGAGTCCGCATGCACAAAATGGACCTTTATGACATCGAGTGCAAAGTACTTTATTTGGCTCTAGATGCGTTATTATGACACGAGGCCACAGACATCTAAAGTTTGCAAATTTTGCATATTATGATGCTGAGTGGCATAAATTACTATTTCTAAATAAAGCCAACGAAATTTTTACTTTTCGTCACTGAGTTAAGAAAAAAATATTTCGGTCAATGGACCATTACGATTGACTTTTTGTAGCAATGCTACGATTTCCCCGGTGAAAAATCAGATTTTTTTGTAAGAAACACCTTTCAATGGTTCATGAATTTGGTCAATAAAATTTATTAAAAAATCAAATATTTCGTGAAAAGCAGCAGCATAGTTGCAAGGGTTATGCAGTTAAACGTTCCCATTGAACACGTTTGATTTACACGTTCCCAACGATAATGCATCTAAAAAAAAATTGTCGCACTACGATTTCAAAGTAACTGAAGATTTTTGCGTATTCGAATATTGTCACATTATTATTTTTTGTGTGGAACGCAATAAAATTCTCGTTCGTCACTTTATTTGTCTTCATTTAAAAATTCAAATTTTTCGACAAGAATTACCGAATGAAAACAATGTTTTACTGTTGAAAAATGCAAACACCTTCGAAGAATTTATTACGTCTGCGTCATTGCGGTTGAATAATATTTAGTTTTCTCACTATTAACTATAACATAGTATAAACGATTGACCTACCTCAATGTGAAGTTCGTAATAAAACAACACGTTCCACTTATAAGTACGCGGAGAATTTTTAACACTTTTTTTATCGTCCGGTTTACATTATTACATACTTAATATCATACACACATTACATTGTAATAATTCCAAAAGGTTCAACAGTTTTTTTTTTCTTCTTTTTCTTTACTATTACATTATAATGCACATAAAAACATTAAACTTGTGTGGTTTTTAGTTCAATTTTATGCTATATAAATGCAGCGACGACGTTATATGATATGATTCTGTATTGAAACTCATAAAACCTTTAATGCAACAGCTTCGACAAACAAAACAAACCGACAGCAAAATGCTGCACAATGCAAAGCTATAAAATTTGTTTTTCATTTCACTTTCGTTTACATAGTTCGTTTTAATTGAGTGTAAACAAACAAACAATCCGAGTATACCATGAGGTGTGTGTGGTGTTCATGTTGAACTTGACTCTTGAAAATGAAGTGATGTGCAGTGCAATGTGTTCTACTCACATAGCTTGCAGGAATTTTGCAATGGCACAAAGGAAATGTCTATGGTGGAGTATTAATGATTTAACTCTCACTTCTATGTTCTAATTGTCGCCGGAAAAAGAGAGTGTTACTGGTCTTCTTAATGAATGTTACATACTAATGAAAGTATTGTCCGTAATATGTTTCGGAAATGGGTCGTTTCAAACGGTTTATTAACTGTTATGGAACAGCAACGGTAAAAGTAAGCGGGTTGACCTATGAATGATATGGTCTAATGGTTCAACAGAAGAAGTAAAAGATTTTGTGTTAATCACTATACTATAATTGAAACAAAAGATGTAACAGAGTGTTTATTGACATCTGCTACGCCTAGGATCAACAAAATTCACACCAACACTCTCTTTTTTATCCCTAGTCATGTAAAATGCTATTTAATGAGCTTGACGAAATCATCTACGACCAATACTTATCACGACGCAAATTACAAATTTCTCGGACATAGATGCTCAGCTTTGCTATACGTTTTTGCATAAACTACAACAAAGTGCAGACAGGCTTACACAATCTTCACATTCATTCATGAATCAAAGCTTTAAGTTGTGCCTTAACTTTAAGCACTCTACGGAGTCCATAGAACGTTTCAAAAGTTCTGTTCGTAAAAGTCCTCCTTGTAAAAAATCTTTACAATTTTCTAGAGTTCGGTTTCGGTTTTGTACGAAAGGTTGCATCATTTCTATTGATCTCTCCGATTAAGTTTTCATTACCGTTACACACTGTCAGCTTTTGTGTTGTCTTTTTCCTAGAAACCTAATGTAAATAAAATCCCATTGTTATTAGTAGCATAGAAAAACGTATGGAGCAGTAATTTTTGAAACGAGTTTTTTTTTAAGAGCTCACCCAGCTCTGTATCTCCTTTAAATAAAAAAGAATTTAAATTGTCACCGAAAGTCATTAATATTCTTTCGGAAAATTCCACAGTTCGATCAAATTAATTCAATCAATCAATTGTTCTTAATCAATGTTGGAGCTAACTAATACTCTTTCTCTAATAGCACATTTAGCATATATATACGATGTGTTGCTTGTATTATATGTATTTTTGATATATATAGAAATGTAGTACGGTACAGTAGCCAATATCAACTGGTATCAACGAAAGATGGTACATAGAACGAAACAATGACATTAACATTTGTTGGACTTCACGCCACGACGCCCATATTCCAATAATCAAAGATTATTTTGCTTTACATTGTTAAAGCGACCACTAACTGTGTCTACGGTGTTACTGTACTTTACTGAAGTCTCGCTTGTATACACGTTTGCTACACACAGTAGACGAAAATTGGGTGTATTATACTATAGTGTGTGTATGGTGAAAGTAGACCGGTTTTTCACTAATTATTCAATTATTTTCCACTTTTTTCTAGGACGACCGATTACTTCTATTGCATTCTCCTCATTATTTTCATTAATAAGAAATTTTCGTTGCTATAAATAAGCACCCTGTGCTTTGGAATGAGTGCTATAATAAACTTACAATCACATAAACAGCTTTTACAAATTGATACTCAACCATCAAGTTGAGCAACATTAAATTTACAGTTCCGAATTAGGGAAATACCCAGATTGTTAGACCTGGAAAAATAATTCACCTTTTCAGTCACATAATTCGATGAACACATTGAAAATAATTGCGGCTTGCCAACTTTCGGCACCCTGGACTTTACTTAAATAGTCGAGGAATGTCTCCAAATAAATTTCTAAAAATCCAAAACTGAATTCTAGATTTTTAGAAATTTATTTGGAGGCATTCCACGACTATTTAAGTAAAGTCCGGGGTGCCAAAAGTTGACAAGCCACAATTATTTTGAATGTGTTAAAGTGTCTTCAACACGAGTATGTAATAACTAAATCAAACATAGTATAAACTTCTCACGTCAGCCCAATTCGGCACTGCCTTAATTCAGAATGATTCTGCTCTGCGTATATAAAAAGTTGTTCGAATTGATAGTACAATGTCGAAATTTGTAGGAAAAATCTCACCATAGCTACAGTTCGTTAAAATTAGCCTCCCCCATGATTAACAGCAGTTGAGCTATGTCACAAATTCATGTAACGTTCGACGGTATGCTTGTGCAGTTCGAGCGTGTACAAAAAAAAATCGTCTTGCAGTTCTTTTTTCAGAGGTAAATTGGTTGCTGATGATGAGCATTCGCTTTCAGAAACGTTGGGTGTTTTGAACACCTCGCGAAGCATGTGATCGATTTTGCTGGTTTGTGGTTTGTTTTAATGTGGCAGATGCTTTTGTTTGCAATGTTATGCGAGAGTTATGCTCATATAATAGACGAATGAGTTTAGTATCCTTATGTATCAGATATAAATGCGAAAATGTACCACCGATTGCAAGTTTGGAAGAGTCAATTTTCTCGCGAAATCAAAACTCTTTAGTACTCAGTGAGTTAAAAAAAAGAAGATTGCAACCTCTTCATCAGACTCAAGATGTTTAAATCTATAAAATTGAAAACGAAAGATATGCAAACCGGCAATAAAAACGCTCTCATTTCAATGGCTCATCTCTGCGAATATATGCAGAGATTGGCTTATAATTCAAACACTAATCTCACACCATCATTTCGTAAGCGTGCATTCAAAGTTAACGTTTGCAATCTACAATATGGATTAACATATTTACTGGGCATCTCTAATAGATATTAATTAGCGACTGGTGTCGTAGACACATTGAATACAGGGAGCATTTTTTTTTTGTTCGTTTCAAGCAATTCTTTTACCTACTGCTGGGATAAGCATTTCTGACATTAGTCATTTACAAAAAAAAGAGCATTTTTTCGCTTCCCTATGCAATTCACCATTGTTCGACAAGGATTTTCCATGTTGTATACATAAAACTGAACTCATATATTATTCACAACACAAATGGTTTAAGTGTATGCTTTTAATCTTTTTCGTAGTTTAGGTTCGCTCTTCGTGACTCGTTCATTTAATTTGACTTAATTAAAATTTATTTAGGAAAATGTTCTACAATTTGCTTGGTTCTTTTAATAATGATATCAATTAAAGTTGTAATTTTGTGTTTTTTTTTTCTCTTTCGTTGGATTGGTTATATTAATTGGATAATTGTTAATGTTATGAGGTTTTATTGAAGTACATGTCAGCGGGACTGTGTTGTATGAAAAAAATGTAACTGTTTAAGGTGAGAGTAATCAATATTTTTACATAAAACACACGCATAAAACATTCCATCAAACAATCGTCTAATCGAATCAAATTAAAAAAAAACACCTCAACAATGCTGAAGACAACGAATTCCAATTCAATATGAATTTTTTCGTTGAAAATTTTCCATTACAAATTTTTTTAATATTTTGTGTAATCAGTAGCAGTGAAAATTCAACTCTAGACGTTATTCAATATGATTATAAATTTCAAAATTAATGATATCATTTTATGAACGGGCACATTATATATGAAATTGTAGATCAAGTAATAGGATTTTACGTTATCTACGTCAGTTCCATCGTTATCATTTTATATTTATTTATAGTTTAGAAAATGTATACTACAGAATACACACAATTCTTATAAATAAAAATAATAATCAAGTTCTTAATTTAAACGTACTTACTAGGTCACATTCATTTCACATCACATACTAGCTAACATGGGCTCTCTTTCGTTGCATTGAATGCAATATCTCTCATTTTAAAATAACTTTTTTTTTCCTTTGATATTTCCATTTTCTTACAGCCGGTGTTGTTACAAATTCATAATATTATAATTACATTTTCCATATAAAATTTATTGAAACAACGACAACGTATTAATGACCCCCTATCAACACAGGTCTAAATTTCAAATCGAAATATATGATGAAGAATTAAAAAAAAAGAATCGTTAAACAAAATTATGTGTCGAGGTCTATGCACAGGGAGGTCAAACAAATAATGATAAAGAGTACAAATATATACATAAAGTTTATCGGTTTAAAATTTACTTTTTCAAGTTAGCTTTGGACGTTTGTAGTTGTGAACTGTTTCTATTTTTACTGAACGCTTGTTCGGCAAAGTCAACCTTCAGATGGTATTATGTGGAACTCTTAACATTAGGGACCAAGGCATCGGCAAACCGTAAAGGAAACTTATTGTTTGACGCAAATCACATGTCCTTCGGATTTGTCTCACTTTCTCCTGCTTCTTGTCAATTTAATGAATCAACTCATTGACAACTCCCATTGGCCTGGAGTAAATAAAATTAGATGGCGCGTAGTAAAGAAGTAAACAGCAATAGTTTGGTAAACATTGGTAGGAATTGTTTGTAAACATTTGTTGAAAAAACAACTCGAGGCCATAAACATCGAAATTTTGACTCAGAGAAAAACAACGATCCCTTCTCATTCAGATTAAATTCCGAAACCCTTTTCATCAACCAGTTCTGTAATAGAGTATTTAATTGCAACTGGTGACAGTGTCCCCCATGTAGAGCTTGCGTAATTTGTGAATGGTCCCTTATAAACCCACAACTAGAAATGTCCATTCGAAGTCGATACAAAATTGAATGTAGCTCACTCATCTTCTATTTATAGACAAAACCACCAAGGAACATTCACATTTCAAAGCCTATAAAAAGGGTTGTATGTTTTGACTATATTTGTTTCTAACTAAAATACTTGCACTCATTATGCGACCACGCACAATGCACTTGTATGCGTAGCGCATTCGCTGTAACGGCGTTCAACTCGAGTACAATTAAACTCACTGCATTGATAGTTTCCTAAAATGCATTCCCGTAGCACCATGTAGCAGTGGGCTTTCAACTATATTGCACGAATATTCCACGAGTTCATTTCGAAAATAAATCTCTTTCTACCCTCAACGTTTCGTTTTACAACGAAATTTTATCCACAAAATTTCTGCATAACATCCGATTATTTCTACTTTCGTCCACAACAATAAGATATCTGATATTTTAACAATTCGGCTACTGTCTCTTACCACATTAAATTAGAAAAAAACTAGAGATTTTCCTGTAAAATCCATTTCTGGTAATCCGAATTTCACGCATAACAAACAACCCCTACTTTATCTAAAATGTCTTGGCTACACGTGTACCGAACATATATATATATATATATATATTTGTATACAACATTATACATGTCAATGCAATACACCAGACAGATTTTATTATTATTATGCATGAATACAGACGGTCACTGGGAAAAGTTATTACCAATGATCAAAAGGTTTCATATTGCTACTTTCGATATTGGTAATGTTTGTACATTATCATTGGTTGTTTGATATGTGAAAAGGGTTAAAAGGGTTTTTGGTCGATGATTCTCTATATTTTTTTTCAACTCGACAATTATGTGAAAGAAGTTTGAGCGATTTACACACACATAATCCCTTTAGATGATGATGATCAATGTATATGGGACACCACATCATGATCATGATTAAGTAATTTGATTTGATTGTTGGATGTTCTCGAGATTTTTACTTTTATTCAAAGAAAATTAAAATTTTCCGACAAAATTTAATGTGTCAAAAAAAAGTGCTCAACAGAAATAATACGTCGTCATATAAATTAATGAATCGATTCATTTCACCCGTCCAAACGATTTCACAGCCACACAATTCTTAGACATATCAATTGAATCCCTTTTTTACGCCTTTTCACTTTGTATTTCATATAATTTTCCCCCCTTGTATTACGAGAATATAAGACTTGGTATCACAAGAAAATATGCACATACAACATACACATCCACATAACATACCTTCATACATACAGATATACAGATTTCACATACATTTATGCTATACGTAATCACCCACTTTGAGAGCAACAAGTGGATAAAATTGGAAAAGGATGTTTCGATGTCAAGCTGGAAAACGCTTTCGGGTGTATATGCTTTACTTTAAGGGTATGCGAAGGGTCTTATTAAAAGATTGGTGACAGAAACAATGTTGATACTTAAAGAAGAAGAAGGAGGATATCAAAGGGTGTAGAAACAAATTGTAGAACAATAAAATCATTGGAAAATGTTAGATGTTAAATAAGGATGATCGTGTTTTATCATACGGCACCTTTGATGGGTGGTGGTGATATAGGTGTTGATTTGATTTTACCACAAAGTTTTTTCTTCACCGATGACAGTGATATGGGAGTTCTGTTTTGTTTACTTTTCTGTAATTATGAAGCTAGCGGCTTTTCATAATCTACGTCCTTCTTATTTTTTCATGTGGGGTTTTCGTATTTTTGGTTACATTTAAAAAAAAGAACCCAAAGAGGTACATTAGAATTAGTAGTCCATTCGCTTTGATCATTTGTCTAGTCTTGGTAACTTGTGTTAATTTTTTTTTTTTTGGCCAAAGAGGAAGTAATGCCTTAAAAAGCATTAACTCACAGTACTCCCGAAACAAAGATCTGATTATTCCAACGGGATAGCAGATGTGCTAATGCCAAATAGCATCAGTAGACACAACCATGCTGTCATATAACGAGTTAGAAGTTATAACCAAAAAATTTTTAGGTATCACTCAAGTATTGTCAGTCGAAGTGTGCGTTTTGCATATTAATTTTCAAACAAAAGAAATCACGCCCATAAGGAACGTAGTGCATATACCTTCTTATATTTTACTGACTCATGCTCGTTATCCTAATAAGAACCACAGCTTTCTTATCTGCTCATGATGCATTTGGTTGCAATTAGTATCAGACAGGAAAAAAATATATTTCTAAATTCAGATTTGTTTGGCAGTGGTTTTGATGATAAATAGGGCGGTTGTGATGACTGATCATTGACCCAAAACTTAATTTTTTTTAAATTGAAATCTTTACATTTAACCTGTTACAGACGGCAAGTACTATGACCAGTATTATTATCGGGTATATTAATTCCATCGATCAAAGTATTTTTAATCGGTTGATTTCAAATCTTGTACTTCAATTTTTGTTTTTAATGTGCCTGTGTCGTTCTTATCAATAACAGATGACCCATTGGGACAAGTGGGTTAGCCTGTAGAGGCGTCACATTTTTTTCATAGTACTTCATTCTCTGCAGAGATACTTCACATTTGTCATTACAGAACAAATGTCGCAATATGAGGTTGGTTCACATGAAAATAAGCGCAGTGACAACAGTAATTTTATGAAAAAAATAGGTTGGGTTTTCCTTGACCGTGGAAACAATTAATAAGGGTTTGGGTTTTCCTTGATTTTCCGTCCGGTCCGGAAAATCAAGGAAAACCCAAACCCTTAGTAATTTTATGACAGAATGTACTAAAATATGGGAAAACTCTATTACATTTCTTCTTAGTTTCTTAAGATCATTCGCCCAAAGGTCGTATGTCTCAGGTTAATAATAACGGTTTCGAAAGTCAAATATTCCAAAGATTATAATCAAAACCCAAATCGAACTCTGACAATGAAATATAACATCCCAATGGTTAAAGGATTTCAATGAGAAGATCATAAAATGTCAATATGTTGGCTAATTCCATCTGTTGTCCACATTACAGTACCTTCGACTTTGTAGTATTAAAGCTCCATCAGGCATTACACATCACTTTTCATATAATACCTATGTATTGTGTCACATTAAATGTGGACAACAATTTTTATTCTTTTGCTGGAATAGGCCATATATAGAAAAAATGAATTTCCGTAGTGACAATCTTTGCAGATTTGTCTTCGTAGAATAAATTGTTTTTCACCAATAGATGAGACTTTTCTTAATACGATTACACCGCAAAGCCAATTTTTTTCTTCGTCACAAAACCAACACAGAATTTTGTATGTTTCAGAATTCAAGTTCAACCATTCCAGATTGAGAAACTAAAATGTTTCCACTAATAAAATGTAAAGACACCCACATTGATGTTACCTTGAACGAATATTACCTAAAATAACTTTAATAATCCGCTATGTATCACAGCTAATTTCGGCATCAATTCCAAATACAACAATCCCTATATAGAACTGTGATAGAAAGCATTATGAAAAGTAATATCAATTAGGCTTATTTAGTCTCTGATAATGCTCCCTATTATCTTCACTTACCGGATGAAATTAATACTCTGGCAAAATGAATGCAAAATTAAAGAAGCTGTTGCGATACATCTCGACTGGATGAACCGGTCATTCTCATTATTGAGAGATGATACTATAATTAAATATAAACGGATTTGTATAGCAAAGATCGCTGTTTGTATAGAGCTGAAAAAGTAAATTAATCTTTTTTCAATTCTAATCTCACGAGTACCCTTCAACAGTTCATGCAGTTGTCGAGTGAGTGTCTGATCGTACATCTGCATTACGTTAGGTTTTATGCTTAGAAACAATGAATTTCTAATGTTGACAATGAAACTATTTTGCCGTTTTTAGGTATTCATCCGAACATGATCCCAATACTACTTAGAGTTAGTATTGTATAACACATCACCTCATCACATCACAGAATCGAAGCGCACCTTGACCATATTCGAAGCCATTTATAAAGTTTGCTAACTGAATTCTGACTCATCTTGGAGTGAATATGAACGAAATTTGTAAAAAAAAAGTCTCAACTTTTTATCCACTCACAGGCTTTCTTAACTCAAGCCAGGCGCATTCCCCATGCAATTATAGACTTCTTAATATATACACTTTCACCCACTCACAAAGCATCGATGTGTTAAAAATTATCGTCGATGTTTCCATATTTTTCCTGTTTTCCTAATACATTTTTAGGATTGTTAAACCCCTAGCTCTAGCACCCATATTAGTTGACATTAATACATGACCATTTATGGTTACTAAAATACATGCCATTTTTATATCGCATATCTAAACAAAGGTATCAGAGAAGAAGAAAAAAAAAGTGCCGAAAGCTAGAACATATACTCGTATCTTTAAGGTTTTTATGTCAAGAGACCTATATTACATGTATATCACACCATGCCGTTCATTTTCGACAATATATGTGATATATGTACACCTTCCAATGGCAATTCTTTCTGTGGAATCTTTCCCACTTCGAAATGGATATATTAAAAAAAAATGTAATGCGACGAAAAGTGTAACATCAATATATACCTACTTAATACACACCCCAGGGGTGTAATTGATACTTTAAGGATCATTTATTTATTCTTCCTGATAATGAAGACAATGGGTAAATGATGTCGTATGAAGCATGAAGGCTGAATTGAAGTGAATTTTATTGTGTCGACTAGTTAAAGGAAATTCTATATCTAATAAGGAATAAAATATCTTGTGTACATGTGTATACGTGATACCAATGTGTACGGGAAAGTAAAAAAAAAAATGGTGTACATGGAAACATTCTATTTTATATTTGAACAAGTATTGCAACACCAAATGGTAATAAAAAGGAGAGCGACTCTGACATAAATGTTTTCTTTCTTCCATTTCGTCGAAGCTTTATAGGGGTAATATTATTCAAAAATATGTTCTTCTCTACCTAGAACCACTAATTAGAGGCAAATTAAAGTTCACTTTAAGACTTGAGATAAGACATGGCAGATTTTGTTGGAAACAGCGTAAAATCTGCCCTGCCCTTATATTCCTATAAATTATTTGCTACAACATTTTAACGGATCATTATCGGTTCCCGTGTCAGACAATTCCGCATGGAATTTATCTATAGGATAACGATTAGTTTGTGTTCATACGTCTAGCCTACATTTAGGCAAGATACCAATTAATCACCGAACTATCCTCAGCGAGTATTTTCATACTTCGAGGCGTTCCTCGAAGTCACTTGGAAGAAATGTCATTTAGCATTTAGAAAAATGTCAGGATTTGACTCATTCCAAGTTAACGTCTTGGTCGATGATCCAGACTGCAACTGTTACTGGCCGTTACAGCCGTTATTGAGGTCACTAAACGAATAAATTAATAAGAAGGGGTAAAAATTTTAGCAACCAACTTTGTCTCAATGGAATCTAGATTGTGTGCCACATTTTTGTAAGTGGCGGAACAGTTGTGGTAGACATTATAGATTACCTGGAAACAAAGTTACCTTCTACAGGTGAAATTTTATCGCAAATTGCTAAAAGCAGAAAACACCTTCTATCAGTTACTCAGTTCTATCTTGAAACATTTAATTATGTTTGCTGAGACTTTGTTTTATTTTCAAGCATCTAATCAGTATTACTTTATATACCGTGTCTTACTGACACAGTGCCTATTGTTAAAAAACTTCACCGCAAATCTGAAAGACGTCTTTTTCTTCAGAAACAATTTCAATAACATCCAACAATTACCACGAAAATTGGCAACACTTACCAATCATCCTTTTTATACGCCACCCAACAATGTATCAATGCATTTAGCTGTTGTTAACATCATTCAAGCTTAGAATCAATAGTTTATTGTTGATATAATGCACACAATGACTCTTCAAGCACACAATGCGAAAGACATATATAAATGTATAAAGTTAGAGAGGGAAACAGAGAGTGAGCGAATGGCTTGGGTATAATTGGAAATTAAACGTCGCACTTATTTTTATCAACTTTGTGTTTACAAACAAATTTTATGACTAGAGACTCTTTTCGCGAATCAAAAACGTAATATAGAAATTTTTTGGCATACATTGTATGTGTATAGTGCGTTCGAGCCTCGTGCCGCACACACTTAAATTGTACGCGCAGAGTGCTTTTCGTTCAGTCGTATATTACATATCATAGTAAATATCTACATACTTAATGATTATAACAAACAAATGAACTACTTGTAATATGTTATATATAGCTAAAAAGCTTGCGAACAATTTTTACATGAGTAGGAAAATGCACACGGGTCTTTCTGTCTGTATATACAACTGTCCGATACAGATAAAATTCCATATATACCAAAGTGAAAAAAAAACACACAAAAACTGTAGTGTGATACATAAAAATGATGGCGACTCCGACTTTATGATCATTAAATTAAAATATCTAGAGGTACTGTATACAACATAGGTTACTTTTTTCAGTAAGTGTGAGAGAACTAAATTTAGATCGTTGGTTAAGTCACTGAGTTGTATTCGTTTGTATATATAAAACGCGGAAAAATCCCACATCGATGAAGAAGAAGAGACGAAGTAGAAAAAAAACTTGTATAACAAAACGACTTCAGAATTTTTATTTAATAATATTATGTGAATTGGATGATGTGTGGAGAATGTGACTATATATTGTGCAAAACTATAACTGGTATATTATATACTTGGTAGCTAACACGTCGACCTTCCTGATTAAAATTTATAATTCTTATAACGATAGAAGCACGTAAGAAGTACTAATTGTTATGTAATTAATTCGACTGGGATATTAGATTCGTTACGACGACGATACACTATCCACAAATTCTTTCACAAGTTTTATTACAATTTTATGCCTTTTATCAAGACATGGCAAATAGGAAAGTTTTTTTTTTTTGCAATTTATTGCGGGTGTCATTGATATTTAAATAGACATCTGTATGGGTTGACAGTAGCTAAAAAGTAGTAATGAAAAAGGTATATCAAAAGATATGGTCAATGTAATGTTTTTGTAACAGAAATAGAAAATAAAACGGCAGCGTCACAGTTGGAAAATACATATTGCTCCGTCACATATTGCCGTCACATTGTATACGTACGTGTATTTCAGATTAGAGAACATTTCTAATAGAACGTAAAATATATTCAGAATTCGAATTATAAAGTCGAGTTGCTTGCAATTGAACACTTGACTGTATTAACACAAATAATTTTCCTTAAATAGGACTAACAGCTTCTACACTTAATAGACCAACGTTCCGTTTATAAAATATGTCAAGCACCGAGTGGGTGCAGAGAACTGTGACTGAATAGGACAAGAGACAAAAGGGATTATTGGCGAATTATGTAGCTCCGATACACTTCTAAACGTCGTTTCTGAGGTCATATCAATCGTTCGCTTATCGCTTGATTTTGTTTCTATTATTTGAAATAATAATTTCGGATCAGCTGTATGATACTGTGTAGACGCAAGTTCAGGCGAGAAATGAAATTGATTTTTTTTTTACTTTCCTTGATTTCCACATTTTCCACATATTTTCCTGGTAAGTGGTTCTGGCTTCTGTAACAACACGGAAAGACAACTCTTTGTGAAACAGTGAAATATTTTATGAGCGGATGCACTCACGTAACAAACACAATAGCTATTTTCATAACATGTGCCTGAATGGAAATTTCACGTAATAGATGTGGCCTGCGGCCTCGTTTCATAATTATACATTTAGAGCCTAATGAAGTGCTTTTCACTTGTCATGAACAATCACTATGTAGAACAGTGGAATCAACGTTTTATAAACGTTACTTTTACACACTAGTGTGTAAATATTTAGGAAAATCCATTTACGTACCATATCTATCTTACTACTAATGTTTTTTTCGCATATATATACCATAGTGAATGTGGAATTATGTTACAAAATTACAACATTAATTCGCTCAGTTTTAAATAGCTACAGTTTGTTCATGTCATTTTTACACAGTTTTAGATATGTCAGAGTTTTAAATGTACCCAGACAATTAAGTTCTTCTAAAATTATGAATTTTTGGCGCAAAATCTAAAATTTCTATCGCGAATTCAAATATTGCGCAATTTGGGAAGAACTTAATTGACTGGGTACATTAAAAACTCTGACATATCAACAATCTTTAGAAACTGTGTAAAAATGAAATGAACAAACTGTAAAAACAGAAGAAGAAAAAATTATAGAAAGGAGGCATGCGGCAAGAATATGGGGAAATTTTAAAAATTCAAATTGCCTGACGCCACATCGTCATCAACATAACACTAAAGAATACGGAACTGGTTTTCCACAGACTTTTTACTCTTCGCTAAATGACAGTTGGTTCGTGTTTTTGTTTGTGTTGAAGCAATAAAAATGAGAATCTTAATCAAGAAGTATAATAACACTAAAAATCTCGTACATATTATAGACAGAGACGCACTATTAAATCCGATACTTTGACTGATAAATAAAAATTATGATTGACTAAAATTGGTTATTTCCTAATAAGAACTGACCTTAATCGATTAAATTTAAATGAGTAATGGTAAACTACCTGTTTGACGATAATTCTTTGAAAACTGACAGATATTATAGTCGAATGTTTAACAAAAAAAATGTTAAAAATAGAAACACAAAAAATTCAATTTTATTTTATACACGAACACGACCAGTATTTAGTATTTAAAAAAAAAATGGTTTTATCAAACATCTGTTTCATACCAATAAAGTACCTTGGAATATTGTCATTGATATATTCTTGACTATAGGCTGTCACATTATTAGTTTATATGGTCTGAAAGAAGCGAATTTACAAAATTTATTGGCAAACCTATTGATGTCGCAATATAACCAGGCTGGTAACCAGAATCCAAATTTAAATATTTATTTAAATGTTGCTGATGAGAAAAAATTGATGTTAATATTGCATCGTGTATAGATGTAATTGGCATAACAAGTTAATAGTTATTTCTTCTTCTTCTTCTCGTATTCATCAGAATATTCCGCTCCAAATCTAATATAGGCGAGAGAATCAAAACTGTTTAAATAAATTGGTCTAAAAATAGATGGAATATTGTCTAAAATTAATATTAACTAATTCAGTTCGGTATGCCCTTGACTATAGAGTATAGAACGGAATTACAGACAGACATTTTTTTTTTAATTTCAGCTAGACAATGTGTTGATGAGAAACTGACTGATAATATTTACAATCGAATGTATAGATATGCAAGATGTGTAAATTAAATTTTAAATATTTGACTTTTTTGTCACTGAGGGTAATGTCAAATTAACAATCTAACCTAAATAAGTTTGCGAATATTTTAATATAAAGTTATCGTATCGCTAATGTTTGACACCTAGACGCTAAGTGGATGAACGTTTCTCTACAGAGCAACTTAAATCAACATCAATAAATGCCATTTGAAATAAATATTTGTCGAAAAAATGAGTCTGCGGAAAATGGAAAATTTGTATCTATGTTGTATCGTTGATGTTGTATAGGTATACATATAAATTAAACGTTACATGTGCTAGACAACCCTTTGCATTATTTTCGCACAATAAAAGAGAGTGTGTCATTCTGCAAACACTGAACCGAACGCGATCAGAATACTAAAAATACTTCGTTTGCGGATTGGACACAGAGGAAAATCCAAGGTTTACATTGACATCATTCATGACATTGTTTCATTCGTTAGTTTCATTGTTTCATTAGAACAATGTTCAATTGAGGTGCTTTCCTGGCGGAAGCAATGCATAATTGGTTTTGTCCATTGGCCAACTGGCATTCTCGATAAATGTCCTATCTAGTTTTCCGCTTCAGATAGTCAGAGTTTCCGCCCCATAATCGAGCACTAGATGACACTCAAAACTGCTTTCCCACTTTTTCTTGAATTTTCCCACATTTTCCTTAATTTTCCCAAAAATATTTTTGGGATAATTTGGACAAATGTGAGAAAAATAGGGATAAGGTTTTCCAAAAGTAGGCACTGCTTACATATTCCTATTTAAAGTGGTACTATATTAACTGAGACTTTCCAAATTCAGCCCAACCGATTCCAATTCTTTGTCTGAACTTAACTGTCTGTTACCAACTACTTCATTTCGATGAACTATGGTCTTCCAATGCAAGAAAAGGATATGACCAGAAGCTAACCCCAAAAAAATACAAATAAATGAAAACGACTTATGCCTCGCTGACTTTCCTCTGTGTACATCTTCATCACAAACCTTTTTTCCGTTCCAAACATTTCGAACGTGTGGCGATGCATACACATTTGAGTTGTACGAATCAAAAACAATAATATTAGAATAATTGCATTATAAACTTAATTACTAATCAATTATGCAAAAACATCACCAACAATAGTATGTAATTAGCGGCACTTCAACCTATAATATTTGCCATAAGTGAATGCACATTGTAAATCGTGCAGATGAATGGAAGTTTATATGTGAAAAAGCTTTTTCAATTCTATAGATATTTTATAACGTTATTGACTCTGATATATAAATATCATCACCATCTCTATGATATGAGTTGAATTTTTAATTTTTACGAAATGCAGCTAGTTCATTACAATAGGTATAATAGGCGCAAATTTATGCTAGTTAGAAGAGTTTTGAGGAAACTCCAAAATGTATATAAATTTAATGTTTAACCTTTTACAGACGATGAGTAAATCATCAGTTGTATACAGTAATTAACCAGTCCGTCTTTTCTTTCGATCTAAATATTTTCAAAATGAATCTTTTACTTCATACATCATTCCTAACTCATAGGTCTCTATGTCATGTCATGTTTTTCTCGAGCATTGTAAATGAAACTGCCGTATTGGCAATTTATATCTATGAGCTCTACGCCATGCTCTATGCAATCTACTGACACTCGGACAAAAAAGAGTTATGCATCATTATAGCATTATAGGTAACGAAAAAGCAGATGAACTGGCCAAACAAGGGGCACAAACTGCTATCGAACTTATCCCTGAACCATTAATAGGAATTCCGCCATCAATTATTAAGCGCGAAATAAACAGATACAAATACATGAAATCTACTAAGTACTGGCATGAACAAGAAGGATGCAAACAATCGAAGAATAATGTTACACTGCGTAAGAACCACTCCAAGTTTCTTCTTAACCTTAGCAGAACTAGGCTGAAAGTTTATGTAGGAGTCATGACGGGTCACTTTGATTTTAACAAGCATCTTACGAATATAGGAAAACGACTGGACTCAGGATGTGATCTATGTGGAGCACACATTGATTCAGCCGACCACTACCTATGCCAATGCCCAGCATTTATCCAGTCCAGGTACAAATGTCTTGGCAATTTTACACTTAGAATCGGTACCATTAAATCACTACACCCCAAGGATGTCCTAAGCTACATATGTAGTTCGGGAAGATTCCGGGAAAAGTACGGAGTGTGGTATTCTGGCATAATGACGATACATGGGTGGCACAATGGGTCCACAAGAGGCCTACGTGCATATCTGTTTAAGCAATTGAACAGATGCCCTGTTTAATAAATAAATAAATATGCATCATTGTATTGTCAACCGTTTGCAAAGGGTTTCGTATGTTGAGTATTAGGATAGACTTCTATGAAGGCTCTTCAAATTTCAGACATTTTAGCAGGAGTCTTCTCGAATTAATCTATTATCTGACTAAACAAACGGACTATTGCTTGGTTTTAGTCCAATAAAGAACGATTGCTACAACGAATGACCTTGATATCTCGATTTAAAAGTGAGATTTTGCGGTCAGGATCAGGAAATCTGTCCGATAACTTTGCTTTTTTTGCACATCAATCACAAACAAAGAACCTCACAAGGGACCACGACCAGGCCACCATTGTTGTCAACAATTGCTATTAAAGCAAAAAAGAAAATTAAAAGACAACGAATAATAAATTGACGATGTGAACTAATGAAAAACCGTAAGCCAGTATATTTTGCTCACAAATCACATGTTAAATAAATGTGACGGTCAATTTATCAAGAAATTACAACGTTATGATATTTACGATGCTAATAAATAATTTCGTTCGAAGAAAGAACAAAAAAAAAAGTTCAACTGAATGAACAATAGTCGAATCGTTTGCAATCACGAATTACATTAAAAATGAGAATGAGAACCCGAAAGTCTTCCTCGTTCGCATTTTTATCGGTACATTGATTTACCAATAAATAAATCAAACATGTACTACATTCCGAACACAGAATTAAATGCGATCGTCTTCCACGCCTTTACGTTTTTGTTATTATCTCTCCCTATTCTTCGTTTCATCGTTATTCAATTCCGTAAGTTACTCCTGTCTCGAGAATGTCTTCGTATCGCTGTAATACATCTTCAGATCTTCTCCCAGCTCTGTGTAACTTCATTTATAGAAAAGTAAACGTTTTCGATAGAAGAATACAAAAAAAAAACAGTTACATATAAACACAACGAGATGACTAAGATAGCAAAGATGAGCACTATTGTACAAACGATACACATACTGAGAAGAAGAAGAAAAAAAACCTAAACGAAAAGCTATTCGAAATACGGAACAATTTATTTCAATCTGGTGAGTTACAACACACGACAGTCTAACCCAATAAAATATATACTAAATTCCTTCTACTGAGCTAATTTTTTTAGATTGAATTTATTTATAGCATTGGAGTGGCATGTATATCGCTTTTGTAGGTTTTTGTGTAGAAAAACTCTGTATTACATCCAAAAGACAAGTTAGTTTTCATATGGGGTTGCATAGTTTTAATGGTTCCATGTTATTAACCTATCAACAAATTGATCAGCGAACTAAAAGTCATTTGGGAATATCTAAACGAGGAGTAGTGAACAGTGACGTAGAAATCATGGAAATGCATCGGTCAGACCATCACTATATATTCACCAGAGACGGTGATATTGAACGTTCTCTTTGGCACATATCTAACAGAATGGTCTGAATACAATCTAAATTCCACTCAAAAATTACCCATCAATCTTTAAGTTGGTCTAGCGGTTCTGACAGTCATCCATTTAGGTCATTTTGACGATTTATTTTAGAAACAGTGGTTAGAACCATACGTCCGTATAGAGCTCATTCAAAATAATATTTTAAAATATTATGACATCTCCAGACTCCTGTTCCGGAATACCTCGCACAGTGGGACTTTCGAAAAGCAAACCAATCAGAATTTTTTTTTCTTCATTTGATTTGTGTCCTCGTAAGTAATTTTGCAATGCATTCCCATTCTATATCGGAAGCAGCAATGAGTCGCGAGGTCATGTGTTGGAAACTTTATCCACTTTACTTATCTAGTCAGATGAACAATTTGTTTTTTGAGGAATCAAAGGGTTTTGAGGCTATCATCGCATCTCTCAGCACATAGAGGAACCATTCACAAAGAATCATTAATTCTAATTACACTTGATGACATTCAAGAAGCTTACTAAACTTGTTTGTAGAGAAAAGCAGCTGGTTTGTATTCGTATGTACACATTAAATAAAACTGTTATGCTGTTCTGATAGTTGTGAATAGCATATATTATTACGTATATTAAGCAGCTGGCTCAAAATGTTGTAGCAAGTTTCACAGAGTTCAGAAATATTCTTAAACTATTTTGCATTTACCGTTTTCCGGTAATTTCAAAAAGTGGATGGCCATATAATATTTTGAAATCAATATCTACTAAAACAAAAATATTGATATCGAAAGAGCCAAGAGCACTAATATACCAAAATGTATGAATGCAATTCCTCTGTGCTGGTATTTCAAACGTAAAAAATAATAATAAAACACCGAACCGATGTATACAATTCGATGGTTGACTCAGTTAACTATCACAAATAACTGCAATAGTGTATATAGTGGAGCTGTTGCCAATTTTCATGAGACAATTTATTTTTATTCATTCATATTGGATTAAGCTATTCGGCAGTGACATAAAAAAATATGTCTAATTATGTTTGGTGAAACGTAAATATTATATGCAAGTTATGCGTAATACGATAGATAAACGCTTTAAAAACACTAGCAGATGGTTTAATCAATAGGACTTAATTTACGATTTTTGTTTTCTGTTTCTGTTTCCAACGAAAACCCATTGATATATTTTATCATGACAATTGATTGAGATTTTCAAAATGGTTAATTTAGAACAAATTTATCTGACCGCGCATGGTTAAATGCGCATGGCTAAACTAATATTTCCAACGAAATAAATTCACTAACAAACTTGTTGCGTAAGAGTGTGTAAATTAATCATTTAGGTTTTACCTTTGTATTATATGCGGTTAAAGTGTGGTTGTGGCCGTATATGATATGCTTGTAATGTACTATAATACATTTACGTATGCTGTAATAGAATTATAAAAAAATTGGAAAAACTCATCATCCGATAATTATTGTCAGTCATATAACCCAGTATGTTTTAATTAATAAAAATATAATGTACCTTGGCCTCCATTAACCTTGGCGTTAAAATGAATGAGGAAATATTTGAGGAATAATTATGCGTGTGCGATTATACGTATAAAATACGATCAGTGTATATGCGGACACATCACACACGTACATAAATGTAAGATGGTAACATTCTTTAAGTTGAGAGCAATGAACAATTTTTAGAATTGCTAGCTATTGAAATAACGTGCGTTGATTAAATTACGAATGCTAGATTTTATTTTATGTAGAAGCAAATTCAACGTTCAAAATCTTGTTAGAATTGTGTGTTATGTTATTAGAATTCCTCTTCTAACAATGTAGGAAAAAGTATCAGATGGTGTCGGTTGGAGGTGCTTTCACTTACCGTCATACTGGTGATATGCGTTATTAGCTGGTGTGTCATTATGATACATTTTGTAACTATCACCCCAAACTTTGACTGGTAGCAAAATTCGGAGAATGACAAAATGACAATTTGTGATTTTCTTAACAAACGTCAATAAAAAGAATTGTTGCAAAATCTTTTACCTCATAAATGTACGAGCCTTTCCATGCAAAAACTTGGTTCCAAAAGGTTTTCACCTGCCAGAAATAGAATCTTGTCCAGTAAAAGTCTTCTATTTTTTCTCGATTGAGTTTATATTTCTCATTTAATCAATTTTTGATAGTTGCATGCAGCTAAAGATTATGTCTGTCTTTCCACAAAATTAAAACAATGATCTGGTTTGAGTTGTAGAACGATGTTCGTTGAAGCCAATAGAACACATGTAAAATGAAAATATTTTACATACAATAACGGTGCGATCGAAGGTAGTGGATTTTCATAGATATACTTATGTACTAGTACGTAAAAGTGACGTTTATAACACATTTTTGTCATACATAAAATATTGTTCCTAACTAGTGCCCTATTGCGCCTTGGGTTCACAATTTTCACATCTTTTCGGGCACATTTCAACAACTCGCTGTTTTACTCACTTGGAGCGATTTACTGATGTTCACATGCTTAATCGCATCCCGCAGGGCCTTCATAAAGTTTTACGAATTCAGACTGACTTTTATAGCGAAAGATGTTCATACTGTATAAGTATCTACCAAAACGAACTACGAAAATTCACATTGTTTTGCATTATTCCGTATTTAATATTCGAGTATTTATAACTATACAAGTGGTTGTAAAGTGCAAAAATTACATTTTTTTTTTGTTATTTATATTCGTATTTTAGTTCATCGAGGTCACCTTTGTTAAGATTACTTTTATTTGTTTTTATCTTTTTATTTAAAATCCATTTCTTTTTCATTTCAGGTAAGTTTCGTAACAATATTGCACGGAGAATTCATTTTAAGAAAAGTTCACTTGAATGTTGAATGAAAGGAGTAAGTACGTTACAAAGAACCCAATCGTTTCATTTACTGTCTTTCTAAATAAAATGAATTTGTTTACATTAATATTACTCATCACAGTATTAAGTTTATCAGTTATCGATGCAATATAGCATTGATGATTACGCAACGATTACAAATTAAAAGTCGTGTATGCATTTTGTATTTACGCAATTTGTATCCAGTAAATAGAACTACATGCAAGTAGATTAAAATTATATAGCAGATACGGAAGCCGTTTCAATCATCGCTAGCGACAAAACAGAAAACGATATTCTCTGTGAAAAATTAATTAGAAACCATTTTTAGGCTGTTCCAAAATTTACTCTACTTCAAATTCGATTTTGACGAGAGGCAATATTATTTCCACTAACCATTGCCCCGGCATATTTTTCCGGCTTTCATATCTGTTGCGAAGTTATTTTGCGCAGAATATTTAACACTTATGGCTATACATTATTTATTTTGATGATCCATATTTACGCATCGCTTAAATTTTGTTTAATTGAAATGAATTTATTTAAGGCTCGGAACAGGTCAGGTTCAGGTCAGGTCAGGTCAGGAGAAAAAATACCTGAGGGAATCAGGTCAGGTTCAGGTAATTTCCAAACCTGACCTGACCTGAACCTGACCTAATATGAATAATACCTGATCTGACCTGACCTGACCCGAATTTGATAAAAAACTAATTTGAATGTTATGGGCGTTTTCAGCTTAGATTTGAGTCAGGAAGCATTGTTTTGGAGATAATACTAAACGAACTGATTAGCCAGTTTATTGTTATTGTTTTCTTCGCGATTTATTGAAGAAATAAGTCGAACATTTTAAACGGTAGAAATCATCAAGGGCCCTCTCCATAGAACAAACTGACAAATTAAAATGAAAAATCATATATTTAAATGTGTGTGTGACAGCCTCGTGTACAGACAGTAAAAAGGGACTCTTAATGTCAAAAGTGAAGGGACCTATAATGTCAAAATAAAGCAAAGTTGACGTTTTCGTGTTAGTAGTGTGTGTGATATAATTTTCCAATGAATTTCGGGTCATAATTCCTCTAGGTAGTCTACCTCTATGGAAATCATAAAAAACAATAATTCATTATTTTCGTAAGAGGAACAAAATTTAAGGTTTGTTACCACGATTTAACGTACATAACCGTGTGTATAGTTTTGTGTGTGAGAGAGCATCTGGTGGGGTTAATAACGTCAACAGCTCCAAAGAAGACTACTTCAACAAAGACCGATCCGGACTGAACCACGAAAAAATCGCGGACCATACTCTTTAAAGAGGGAAGTGTTCCAGAATGGGCCTTCCAATACTGCCCTACAAAGCATAAAAACCTTAAGTCTTTTGTTATAACAAAAGACTGAAGGTTTTTATGCTTTGTAGGGCAGAGTAGTCCAAAACATTAATGTCCTTGTTCTCCAAGGACAATTTACATGACGTTTGTCAGAACAAAACAGTAGTCCCACAAAACAATGAAATATTGAGGCATATCATTTGACTGAAAAAATAAATGATTTGGGATTTATTGTAGTAATGGTGTAGACTTGCCTCTTAAAAGTACCCTAAATCAACATCAGGCACGTGTTTAAAATAGCCTTCATTGCTTGACTGTTTTTCAAAATGTTTTTTTTTGTTTTTAATTTATAAATACTTAGCAGGATAGAACTTTTATATAATTTCGCAATAATTTATAAAATTATCAGAAATGTAAAAAAATAAAAAAAATCAGGTCAGGTCAGGTTTTTTCAGGTCAGGTCGAAACAGGTTAAAGATCACTTCAGGTCGGGTCAGGTCAGGTAATTAAATTTCAGGTCAGGTCAGGTTAACAGATATTTCAGGTCAGGTTTCAGGTTGACCTGACCTGTTCCGAGCCTTAAATTTATTAACTGGATAATTTAGGGTACTTGCATCATAGATTGCATTTTATTGCAATGTAGTGCAATTTACGTTAGGTATAATTTAATGTGTTTACGAATAAGTGAATCTATACGCATAAAATGTAAAACGAATGTGTATTATTATGTTTGTTACAGAGTGGCTCCTTCGTTATAACATTTGATTTAATCTTGTTTAAGTCATCGCGAATATTTAGTTCAAAAGGTTTCATGAAGTGTGTGTAATTGATTTTTGGTATTTTTGGTTTTTGAAAATGTTTTATTAGCTAACATTTTTGCTTGTGGAATTTAATTAATCTCAACAAAACATTGAACTCCGATCATGGATTCAAAATTAAATTTCTATGAAATCTCACAAAATGTTCCAGAATGAGAATCTTCAGAAATTGTTATAAAAGGGTACATGGGGCACAGGCAGGTCTACATGAACCTGACCTGGAAATAGCTGAACCTGTTTTGATCTGATCATAAAATGACTCTCGGTTGACTAATTCTGAGCTATATTTTTGAATGAACTAAAAGATGTCCTAGTCCGGCGCGAGATTCATAGCAACCGTCTTCCTCCGTCTAATTTTTTTTTAAATTAGGTTTCTGATCCTATTGGAATTAATTTCTTAGTAAGAAAACTACTGAGACTTTTTAACATCGAAACTCCCAACTTCGCGTGTTTTGAGATTTGATAATCAGTTGAGTGGAATTTCAGTCCACCCGTTTTAAATTCCTTTGAGCCTTTTACATGATTGAACATTGAATGAACATTTCTGGAAGATTCTAGTTTTCTGGAAGTCATATCTACGAATTGTAGCCTCTTAATGTTTTGCAAATAATGGCAATCTAGTCAGTAAATCTGTTACTTCATTCATGTGAAGTAATTCACACAAAATCACAGAAATCGTTTCTATCGTAATGTAGTTTTTGGTGCAAAATCTTTTACTTCACTTGTATTAACATATTATAATATACCTCCTCGGCGCTGATTATTTGATCGTTGTCGTTAATAGATGACTATCGATGTTGCTGAACGGTTGTACAGCAATATTCATCATAATATACAACTAAATACTCGTTGATATTCCACTTACTGTGCATCCAGTGAATCTTTCGTCGACTGAATTGATTTGGTCGACATTTACAGGTCTTTTACAATGCATACGTTTATTGTGTGAAGGCAGTTACGTTTATTTATGGTTGTGTGGACATAAAATGTCGCTTGCAAGACGAAGCAAAAATGTAATATTCTGTTTAACCCACTCTCATTTTCATTTTTACGGTCACACCAATTTTGCGTAAAAAAATGTGTGTAAAGAAATTTGTGAACTAAATATCTTACAAATTTTCGGTTCTCATTACTGTATTTCTGCGTTTATCACTCAGCTACTCAACACTATAAAAATATTTCGAGTTGAAATCTGTTAAATATAATAATCAGATAAATCGTGCGATCGTGCCACATTTGTTCATAGTATATTTTTCATTCTAATCGTCATATACACTTTATATAGGTATGGATACCAATGTATACGTCATGACATATATGGGTTTTTGCTAGTAAAAGAAATTAGTGTAGTTTCTACATGTAAATGAAATTCATAGAAAAATATAACGCATAAGTATACATTGTTGGACTTTATCATAGAAATCAGTCTAAACCTTCTGTCCGTTCCCATCGAATACTCAAATGCTGGTACTACTCAATTATAATGGCGCGAATTGTCGTGTACGATTATTATCGCCACAATTCTTTTTTCCTTGAATGTATTTTCCACGCGATTTTTTTTATTAAATTTGTTTCATATTTCCGAAGTATATTTTTTCTGTTGATAAATGGGTTGTGGAAAAAAAAATGTTTGGAACATTGTTTGACATGATGTGTTTTGTGTGTTTGAGGAAAGGGAAGGAGATTGTGCTAACTTCTTGTGATTGTAAAATTTTTGTCATAAATATTAAAATCATTCTAATAATGAGATATAGTTTTGCCTATATGGTTTTTCAGAAGTAACGGAACAATATTGAAATAATTAGAACTCTAATTAAATTTCCGAGTAAGGTTCGTTTAAGTGGATAGGTCGAAGAACATAGAGGATTACCAAAACAATTCATTGATACAAAAATCTCGAGTAGCAAATAATCTTCAGTTGATCTTTTATAAACGACTATCCCAACGTCATGTAACCAATGAATCTGGTAAAATGTTTTCTAGTATTTTATGCAGATTCTTCTACTTCACTTGTTTAAAAATACATTTTGTTATAAAATGGTACATCAGCCAGAATGCAGATCATACTTTGGTCATAGCGGTCGATAACAGATGATTACAGTGTCTTAAGTGATGCGTACATAATGAATGGCTCCTTACTTAAATTATTGATTTTTCATCAAATTTAGGCAATTTTCAGTAATTAAAATTCCCAATAGAAAATGACAATAAGATAATGAGAAAACACCTTGCTGCAATAGCATTTGCAAATGTTCTTACTTTACCAATACCGCAGCGATTTCGGCCAATTTATAGCGATTAAATGGCAAGAATCACATAATATAATTATGGTTCAAAACCACGAATGAAAGGCGTAAATGTGGAGAAATGGTTTAAAACATCGTTCGAATGTTACTATCAAAAGTTAATCTATTGAACATTGAATGAATGATTTTCTTGTTCCACTCGGATTCGAGTCAAATTTTACTGTTTATATTGTTGTAGAACCGTCTGATACGTTAAAAGAGTACTCGGGACGAAAACATTTTGTCATGCCAAATGTACGTTCAATGAACTACGTCATTGTGATGTAGATTTTCACGTCAAAGTATTGAACTCTATTTCATTGACCAATTAAAATTGTGCCATAAAGAGCCTAAAAATTCCTCGGAATGCATAAAAAGGAATTAAAATTCCGACCTACATTATAATCATGTCGAACATAAAGATTTCAGAAGAGAAAAAATAATTATTGCTCACAATTATTACTACCAGCGAATCGCCCACCAATAAAAAGTTACGTAAAAATAATGAAAGACATGAAAGTGATTGTCGATTTTAATCCAATTAATTAACACCAATAGCATCGAATTACATTAATCGTCCGCAAACTTCCCCTTCACTTTTATTATTTCATGCCAACTTCCATTTATAATGTTTATACAATAAATTGAAGCTCTCGTATTTATTTTATACTTTTTTTTTCTTCATTTTATTTTCTCTCTTCGTGTACCAGTGACTCAAAAAAGTTATGGTATAAGATATCTAATATAAGCCCAAAATTTATGTTACCCATTCACTTTGTACATTCAATATCGAAAATGTAGAAAAATACTCGTGTGTGTGCTCCACAAAACTATACCCTTACATCCAGTTATCGAACAGTTATTACATAAAATAAATAAATACAAAATACACGACTCGTATCTCCTCTCTTTACCATAAAAATACCAGTTAGTGTATCGTTTCATCTATATAATAAGCCCATCCACATCCAAATTGCAGCGCAATCCAACTCCCCTCAACCCATTCCCAGTTTTCATATCATCAAGTTATAGGTATAAGAGACACATAGATTATGAATGTTAGAAAACTCGAAAGAAAAGCCACCCAAAAATTATTCCATGTTGTAGTTTTCTATTCACCATATTATAAGTGCTGAGGCTTCTGCCTTCTGAAAAGAAAGTAGAGAGATGGGTGAGGAAAGGAAGAAAAAAAAACTTATCTCCACAGAAAAATTTAACAATGTAATATTACGGGCTATTGATAATATTCTCATATACTTTCTTTACGACAAAAGTTTTCTTTTTGTGATGTTTCGAATGAGAGAAATGGTTTATTTAAGGAAAATCATTTTTCTTTAACTTGGCTGCTTGTAGTGTTTGTTCAGTGTATTGTATTGTCGATGGGGGCGATGGGAATGGGCATATTAGGCATATAAACTATATATTGTGAATGAAGAATTATTTTAATAGATTATTGTAGTTTTTCTTTGTCTTTTTTTTACTACTGCCACTACTACTACAACTACCACTTGTCATGAAAGAAGTAATAATAATGATTATGGAGATTCAGTTTAATTAGATAAGTCATAAGTGAGAAAGAGAGAGAGGGAGAGAGAGAGAGAGAGATCCAGTTAAGTTGATGTGTGGTAGACTGATGAAAGTGGGTATCCAAATATAAATGAATGTTGATTAAAGTGCTTTGGGAAATTTGTTTGCTCTAGGCGGAATTAACGATATTTTATGATGTGTGATTACGGAACGTTTTCATTTTTCTGATTCAATGTTTTTCTTATTCGATCCTATTTTCATAAAAATAAAAACGAAAGAAAAATGTTCTTGTTCTTCTTCTCCTTTTTTTGTTGTTGTTTTATGAACCATTGCATAGATTACGTTAGGTATAGCCGTTCTGGTAGACAGGAAATTTCGTTTATTGCAAAGTTGTCTAGTTTTTATTATTACTTTCGGGTTGCTTTTTGAGCTTCCCAAGTGATCATTGTCATTATTATGTTAATGTCGAGATTAGGTTAATGATTACGCATATGATATAGAGAGAGGAAAAGAAAAACTAAGAAAAGTCATAAAAGTTTCCCTAAAAATAATTTCAAAAAAAAATCCAATAAAATTTTCTTCTAATCTGCTCTATAAAAAAGTCGTTTTAGTTTTCTCAGAGTTAAACTATTCCACGTTATTGTGATTGTGATATCTAAATTGTGAGTCGTAAATTATTTTGGAATCGAGGGGTTGTTGAGCACATATCCCCAGTATTATTATACACAGAGCCAGAGCATTTGTGCAATTTGTAATTTTGCTTTGCGGCAAATTTCATCAGAAAATTATCTTTTAAGTTTTATTGATATTCGAATAAAAATTCGGGATAGTCGACTTAATTCGCTTTGTTTCTCTGTGATTGCTTTTAAATCAATGATTTTCGAAATATTGTCATAGATATGTACTTTGCCAAAATGGTTTTCAACCGTTTCGTAGAAGTATCCACCACAAATTTAGAGTAAATTTTTCTCGTATTATTTAATTCGGCAGCACATTAAAATTGTCAGAATGACACACCATTAAATGCGATATATCAAAATATTATACGGAAATATCAAAATTACATTGTGTATTCCAACAAAATCATATACCGATTACATTAAAGTTTTAGTTATTTTTATACATTTTATAGGAAGGTCAATAGTTTTTGATTAATTGATACTCTTATATCATCACGACTTTTTTTAAAATTTATTAGCTTGAAATAAAAAAGTATTCAGATACTCGGATTGATGCAGACCAGTACAGTAGAGAATTAAAAAAAATTGTGCTAAATTGAAATCCATTGTGGCATTTCATTCTGTGACCGAATTATTTCGGTGATTGATGTGGCATTTTTTTTTGTTTAATTATTTAACTTTTTTTATAGCGCAGATCATGCCGATTATTTTTCTCGATTTCCGGAGTTTTTCTCCTCATGCAAAAAATCGAGAAAAATTGTTGGAAATATTTCTCTGAAATTATACCGTCAATATCATACAACTATATATCTATATCTTGTATATTGTTCACGGTATCTACGAAGTTCTAACCACTGAGATAATAAATATAAATAGCCTTTCACAAACGGCCTATGTACCACTTCAATAGTTATTAAATCTGTTACTTTTATTTTTAAAACTATTTTCTAGAGTCTGATACAAAATCTTTTACTTCATTTGATTTAACATACATTTTTCCAATATAAGAAAACACCAGCCTGAGCACTTGCTTATGTCATCGTTATGTCGATGACAGATGACTTCATCCACTAGTTCGTTGTTGAAGTCTCCTACGATGTGTCGGTTCTATTTTCTTCACAAAGCAAATGAGAAAATAGTCATTTTCTCAGCTCAGATGAAACTTCGGATGCCCTTGTTGTGGAAAAGTAAATATAAAGTAAATTCAAATTAAAATGATCGATTCTGGGTGTATCATCACAATGTAGTTTTACATACCGACAATTGGAACTGTTTGTAAGGTTTTTTATCTGTAAACAATTCCAATGCACAGATAAATATTTTGAACGTTAAACAAAATGCTCGCAAGCTCGGTATTAAGTCATATACTTGTATTCCTGCCTTTAACATCAGGAAAAAAGTTGGAAATTTCACTTTCTTGTAGTTCTCGATATTCTCTGGACTCAAACAACTCTTGAAATGAAATTTCACACCTTTTCCTTAGGTTTCAAAAATATGTTCAGTCTTTTTCTAATAGGCTAGGCTAGGATCGAATGATCTTTCTAATAAGCTATGATCGTATGATTCTATGAAAAGAAGATTATGGTGGAGCCCATCCTCTTTTTTGTTGTTGTAGATTTTCCTTACTACCTACACTGTCTTACCTATCAATATGAAATTAAAAATTAAACTGAATATTTGAAAAGAAAATTGAAAATAAGTCTCACAGAAAGCAGTCAGTTCATACCACAAAACGTCTTTATTATGCGATTAACGAACCACTCGACCGAAAACATTTTCTTCACCATAATTTTGAGTAAAATGCAACTGCAGTGGTACAGCATCCACATTATTCTGTTTTAGATTTGTTTATAAATTCGAATCATTTGTTATGGTCAAAGAGGGATACAGAATAGAATAATTTCTCCATTTTATACATCCGTTTCTATACAAAATGTTTATTATAAAACATAATAATTTATTGGTTCTTTTAATTTGAATTTAACGTTTGACAGTTGTTTAGTCTACACGGAGTTAGATTTTGGTATATCTTCGAACGGAACGGAAACCTGAATTATATTGTTATCTCGAAATTGTATGATTAGACTTAAGGAAACGTATACAATAATAAGCAAGAATTATTATTCGAATGGGAAACAGTTTTTAATTAATTGCAAAATGCGTTTCGAAAGAGAAAGAGCAAGCGCATATATATTTGCTTAACGCACTCTCGGTTTTTGCTTTCGAGCCGAGATAATTTCGGCTGGTCCATTTAAATTCGCAGAGTTTTTGTTTTAGCACGTGTGTTCAATTTCAGATACGTTTTAGGGATTATAAATATCTGAATGTTAAGATGAATGGCTTTCCTAGCATCATCTCTAAATTATAAAAGAAGGACTCGACGAAATCAATTACATTTTAAATTAATTCTGAGACATCGTCTTTGGCTCAGAGCAGGTCTAATTAACTCAAACCACTTGTCAAAGTCAGTGGCTTTCCGTTAGAAATGTCTTTGTTACAGCAGGGTATTTAAAATTATAACTCTGAGCAGATGATCTCCAGATTGAACCTAAAGTTGGCAAGTTTGAAGATTTATTCTGAAATACTTTCTTTCTCTGCTGCTCATGTACAAAGAAAAGACATTAACATCAATTAAAAATTGATCTTTTTTTGTAGTTTGGACTTTTGTGTCTCATACGATGTGAACTTAGGAAAACCTTCAAACCTTCAGAAGCCGTACAACATGAATGTGACAACGGTGTTGTGATTCTTCTATAAATACGAAGTAAAATGTTATCCATATTTGTTGAAGTTGTTAGACCAAAAGATGAACTGGTCATCATTAAGTTGGTTAACATCGAATGCTAAATGCATTCATCACATTCACAAAGAATCCATGCCATTAGACAGGCAGCAATGTCGTACGAAATTAAGGTTCGTTGGACTACTGATTCGATCTATGAGAAAATTGATATAGTGTGTCAAGTACCACTGTCGCCATGGCCTGATGAGAAATGGTATTTTTGAACTGCATATTAACGCAAGATGTCGAAAGACATATTTTATTTTCTCACAGATAGAAACAGTGGTCAAACGTACCTTACTTTTTTTTGTAATAATTGGAAATCGACATAAATTCGCAGCTCTGCGAATACCTCTAGGTTTCATTGAGATACAGAGATACTATAGCAGATACGTGGGTGCATGGGGCTTGTGTTTATATTGAACAATTGTATGAACAAGTATCGTGAAAATAGAGCAGACACTATTCATAACGTCATCTCTGATCAGATGACAACTTCCATCATAGTTTGCTATTTCAATTCATTCCACTATGTAACGATTAGAATGAATGAATTGTATTGACATCGCCTATATTGTAATAATTCGCTCGATGTAGTTCATTTCAAATCAAAACACAAAATAATTGAATAATTGAATAACAAAAAAAAAACAAGGATCAAGGAACGGAATGCCACGGAAATGTTTCAAATGTATCGGTAATTGTGTTAATTTTATCAAAAACCTCTTAATGTGTGTAAATTAGTCTTGTTTTGGTCCTTAAACAAACACGAAATCCTCTTGAAGGTAATATGAATATAAAAATAAGTTTCTACCTAAAAATGAGAGATCCTTCGTCCTCGTCAACCTTACGTTCTCTTAGCCCGTAATTTTTTTTTGTGAACTCAGTCGATATTAAAAGAAAAGAAATTTTTAATGGAAAATATATATAAAGAAAATCAACAACTACCTCTACACCCATACCCAACATGTTTAATATTAAAAATTTAATACATTCCACTTCAGTATTGTGCAATGTGATTATGTGTTGAAAATATAATTTCATTAATATCCAAGTTCCCCTTCCGTTAAAGCCCTCAGAATAATTTCACGTTATAGGCAGCTTTTTAATCGCATTTGCAATAGATTAATCACTTGACCATATAGCTGGAAAAAATGCGAGATTGATAGGTGAAATTATGTGAGGCAAAAATATTTCGGTTATATGGCTTTTGCTACTATCGTGCATACACACCTATTTGCATGCCACAGATTTATCTAACTATCCATACGTAATGAATTTTAACATCACTAGACCATCAGTTTTTGCATTCAATTATCCCCTATTTAGCAGGATTTTTTTTTGAAAAAAAAAAATTTCAAATTTAATTATTACAGCCATCGGATCAATCATTTTAATATTGATTTTATATATCACCAGCCATCAACGGTTGGTGTATCGACTTTGACACAATTTTTTCTTCTTCTCTTCTACTCTCCCTTCACGTGTGCAATGATCAATTCTCAAGCGACTTAGTTTAACATTATATCCCATTCAAAATATATATTTCGAGTGAATTAGATGTGTGATTTACACTCCCATGAATAAATATAACTTTTTTTTTTGCCCTCATATACAATACAAATATATCCCAGAATTCCTTTTCAAACTGGACTTTAAGAACCTCTAAATCCTATAAATGTAAATGATTGTTTTCTATATTTATGTTATATATATAGACGTTATTTCATTACACATACGACATACGTGGTAATTGAGACAGATCGTTTTCCGTTTTGCTATGTGATGTTTTTCTTTTTGTTTAGTTTTCGCATATTTGTTGAAGTTATGTGTGTCTTTTGGAAACCTACTATTTAAGTACTCGGGTATACATATAAATATATGTACTGCACACTCCGGCTAACTTACGATATGCTTTTGAAAGTAAACCATTGTAATGGTGTAAGGAAAGTAGCGGTAACATAAGTTTATGGAAGAGATTGAGTTTTCCGACTTGCACTCTAAAATATTTCGATTTATTGCTGCACTGGGCAGATTTAACTCATGCAGTGCAATTTACCGGAAATTGTAGCACAGTCTTGACAGGACATCAGAGTCACCGATAATGGTCCGAAGATTTAAGAAAATATTTAAATCCTCAGGAACTGAAAGACCATGGAAATATCACGAAGTTTTCACCTGCTGGTGTGAAACCTTTATTGAAGCTCGTCATAATTTAGATTTCCCAGAACTCACTTATTCCCCCTCAAAGCACAAGATAATTTAAATTGCATGCCATTGTCTAGCTAAACTGGTATTACTTCCTCTCTGCTACAGTCTCTAGGCATAATAACTCTTATATCTAGACGATGCAACAGTGATGGTATCAAAGGTACTGTCCAGGTATTGTTATTATCTCAACCTAATCCATTTGGAGTCCACTTTCAATGTTCTAAGGATTTCATAAGGATTTCCTGAGTATTGGGATTTGTTAAATGTCCACAATGAGCCTGCTTACCAATGCCTATTGACAATTTGGTGAATCTTTAAGTGGAATTTAGTAAAATAGTTTCAATATTAGGCCCTGCTCTGCAAATTTGCATAAAAAACTTAGTGAAAATTTAAAAAAAAATCTTTTGTTTAAATTTTTCACTAAGTCCCTCTTCCCTCATGCAAATTACGGCAATACAGCTGACAGAAGAAATAAAGAGACCTCTAAACTCCTCGACCATGCATTGAGCAATTAAACTGATAACATAACAAGATTGAAATCGGTTGCTGAGCTGGTGTACTACGCTCAAAAATAAGCCTACCAATCTGTAATGACAATATCCTAATTGTACTCTCTACGGTAGAGACTCTATCCCTTGTGCAGCTATAAAATTGAATTTATTTGAAAACAAATGAGTCGTTGCAATCGAAAGAAAAGAAATTTTCGTTTTTTTGGCACAAAAATTAAAATCTTTTTTGAAGCTTATGTTTTAAGAAATATTTTCGGTTCGGAATAAATTTAAATAAAAATACATAATTTAACAAAGTCTTATTCAAATTTCTTCACGTATGTGCAATCATGTATAACTGAATTGTTACTCCACAAACCCAAAATGCTATACGTACACTGACACAAAGCTATAGATATAGATACCCACACACATTTAACTATTATAAGCCGATATACGTACAAATGTATAAATCGAGAAAATCGAGGGGAAGAAAAATGATCCATTAATCTAAAACCCAACGTCTAGGTTGGCGCCTACTGTCTTCGTCGAACAAAAGGGTGGAAAGGTACCAATCTCACTCTAGAATTTTTCCTTTACTCCACATTCCACGTTTCTTTCCATACAGCTCAAATGGTATATATATGAGTATCCAAAGATACGTTCTATGTAGATACATATATACATGCACCACCATCCCCAATAGACACCTCACTCCATTGCACCCACGAAAAAGTTTGACTTGGAAATCGACAAAAATTTTAGTTGAGTTGAATCGCATGTATATAAACACGCTAAGGCTATGTGTGTACACACTGTGTTGTCATATCAGCTGTTATAATATAAACGACTGGATAGAGGTTTATGAAAATGTGATGTGGTGAATCTGCCGGCGGATTTAGTTTGTTCTCTTTGGATTCGTGTGTTTGGAATTTTTTTTTATGTTGAGATATTCATTCGCTCGTTTTGTTGGACGCACACTCAAGAGGACACGATACACATATATAAATATAGGACTAGAAGTTTAGCTCCTGTATTACTACCACTTCTTTTATGATTTGCTGGAGATATTTGAATCAGATTTGGCCAAAATTATTTGCATAAAACATCTCTCGGTTCAAATCGTTTTTATAGTTTTGTTGCTGGTGTATAATCTGTATTAGGGTTAGAACTTGTCTATGGTGGAAGTATTTTTTTTTATTTGGCGTTACATCATATAATATCTGGTTCAAATTCAAAGTGTGTGACGATTTAGTAATTTATTTTTTGTTGTTGTGGGTGTATGTTCTTGCTTCACTTTAGTATAATATCGTTTGTAAGTTACTCCCGAAATTCTTAGATTTAACTTCAGTTCTGATAATATGACGTTGGGTTATTTATATTCGAATATTGAGTCGAAAATGTGAAAAGACATTTGAGAAAACGGTTATTGCTTCAAATTGTATAAATAAATAACGCATAATCGTACAAATATTATTGGATTTATATGTTGTCTAATATGAAAATTCGTCGTTCTCATATTTGATGGGGGTTTTATAATACTGAACATTCGAAAAAGAGTTGAGTTCCGAACACACTATTGCTTAGAAAACCGGAAATTCAGACCGTATAAATTTCGCATTAAGATCGTTGTTTTATGCTAATGAAAAAGCGCACAACTAACGGCATTAAGTGGAAATTTGAAAGAAATTATGTTTCAAAAATTGAAATGCCAATAACTATATAAAGTAATGATAATGTTGTTTCATTGAGGAAAAAAAAATCCGAGTAATAAAATGGGGAAAAACTTAAAACATTTTAAAGAAAAATAATGAATAAATATTTTTATTCCGATCTTTTCCGATGGAAGACAGGGAAAACTTTTCTCAAAATATAAATATTTATTTGTGGTAAACCCACAAGTGACCATTGTACAGAGAATAGAAGAAACTAGAGAAAAAAAAATCTGATTTTTTTTGCTGTTGAACCAGAATTGGCGATTTGTATAAACTTTGCAGTTTCAAAACGACCAAAAATATAACTCACACATGTACAATGTTGCTAAGTGTATCCTGTCGAGTACACTTAAAGGATAAGTATAACAGATTGTTACAAAACTTGCTTCGGTTTATACATTACAACCATTGAGATAAAGTGAACTTATGGATGTTAAAATGTTTCAAGAAAAATCCTTTTGTGAAAAGTTTTTGGAAAATTCATTTGAAATCTTGGTAATGGTTGAAATGATATTGGTGTAGAAGTCGAAGGATGTGGAAATTTTCTCTCTGATGGTCTGTGGTGAATATTATTGGCGACAAATTATTGCGTTTGATATGAAACAAATAGTTTACTTTTTCCAAACCAACAATGTAATGTTTGGCTGGCGCAAAAATTTTTCCGTCCAAAAATTTGTGATTCGCTATTGATTGTATGTTTGACTGAAAATTTGTTATTGCAATTCATTCCCAACCGAACACACACACACACACACAAAAGAAAAAAATCAGAAGACATTCGGTAATGGAATTTCTTTCGTACATTTTTTGGTAAAAGTTGTAGCGAAACGGTACTATCAGACATGAATGAAATGAGATTGCAATCACAAACAATATGAATGCTTCAGCCGTTTACAACAAACTTGTTTTTGAAGTTTGTAAGCATGAATATAGAAAAACGTTTTGCCGGTTGTTTACTAGCCGGTTTGAATATGGCATACCATTCCCAGATCGAGTCAGAAGCCTTTCGAGACGGTATAATGCACATGAATTGTGAATCTATTACAACTTTTATCGATACTAAGTCTTATCAATAGCACAACAGACTCAGTGGTACCGGTGTTCATAGTTCTTTGCTATCCAAATCACCACCGCAACCGCATATTAAATAATGTAAACATTAGTAAAGATTTGTGAATCTAACCGGTAAAAAATTTATATAAAATTTAACTGTAAACGGTACATTTACCGATAAAAATGTATGTGAAATTTACCGGTAATTCCATACAAATTTTTTACCGGTTGATATTCACTAGTGAAGATATTGGGTCTACTTACGCCTATTTTTGAGCTTCTGAATCTACCCGTATATAACAAGTTCAAAGCTTCGTGTGCGTCCGTTACTGTTTTTCAGCGTTTACAGTACAATCGAATGCGCCAATTAATCATATGTTGACAACAACGATTTAAAAGGATTGCATTACCAGCTCAAAACAAAAATGATTGAAGTCCCATTGGCATAACGCAAATGAATGTCGTCGTACATGCCAGGACTAATTTACATCCAAAAGCTGACAGATTTACGTTTGTATTCATAACTCATTTTTTTTTCAATCTCCACTGTAAACATAAACAATTTCAATGCTTGTTGTGCGGTAAAAATCAACAATTACATCTTTTTCATCTTCATCTTCATCTTCACAAAGTATTTGAGATTTTTATTTCTTTCTTTCGGGTTTTAATCCGAAACCTTCGTAACAAATGGTAACCATAACCGATTTTTAAAAAGGAAAACAAATTCTTTGACAATTTTCTTTCGTTTTTTTTTTGTTGATATTTTGTGCTCACCACCAAATCTTATCTGGCCTTAGTTGAAAATCATCTTAAGTATCCAACCCGTAACAAAAAATCATCCATTACGTTAAAACACGAAACTCACCGCACAAAACACATCACATTTAATTCTTCAATGGTAACCTTAGTGAACATTATGTGTAGACGGGAAAAAATTCCCACAAGGTGTCGTTTTACATAAGATATGGGATTTCTCTTTAAACCAATAAACCAATAAAAGTATAGAGGAAAAGGAAAAATTCGTTAGATGTACTTCATTGTTGTCTGTGTGGACAAAGAGATAAATAAATACAGAAATACAGAGCTTTTCTTTATACGGGTTTTTCGTCTTTTTATTCAGATCAGTTTTCTTTTTACCGTTATTTCGTTTGAACTTTGTCATGGTCAGTTTACTTATACAATAACGTTACCAAATGTAGTCAAAAAGATTTTTTTTCATAAATTTCTACATGAAACGTGATAAATAAACCGAATAACTTGAAGACACTGTCACACAATTGCTATCGATGGAGGTGAGGTTTGAATTGTTAACATAATTCCAAATAGGTTTTTTTTTTGAATTACTTAATGTGGCAGTAAATTTGTTGGGGTGACTAAATAAATTAAAATTGGATATCTAAACATATAGAAACCAACCGAACATATGAACAGTATAAGTACGTTGGGTACAATCTTTCAGAAATTATTCTGATGACTTAAGAAAATAAACCTCGTCATAAGGTAAAGTAAAAACCTGTTATGGTAACATACCGGAATGGCATATTTCTACGTAGCGTCAGTGTGATAATGTTACAAACCAGTGTATCATTGATTGTGGTTAATGTGTATGGTTCTGTGTAAGTAGCAATCGGTTGATTTTTCTTAACTTATAATGTATCGTCTCTTGTATCATTTAATTATCAAAAGCTATCGAGACAGTATTACTGTATGAAGTTGGCTGAATAACTAACAGGAGAAGATGCTTTGATCACATTAAGTGTAGCTTTGGGCATAGATCAAACACACTGACTTGCATATGTATAGACAGCTATGGCAACACAAATAAGCGACGACCTCTGATGTAGACTAGATGGACCATACGGTCCAGGGCGCTAGAAAAGAGTGTGATCTAAATTCATGAAAACAATTTTTTGAAAGTCCTAACTAAAGATGGTCCAAGGCGCTCAGAAAGTTACAAATGGCACAAATGGCTGTCATATATTAAATCTTATTTTAAAGTCCATCAAGAATGAAATTTATCTAGTTATTTGCAAAGGTGTTGTGACTGTGATGTGCAGTTGAGAGAGATTATGTTCAATTTGCGCAAATCAAGAATCGTCATGTCGTTATTTTAAGTCATATCTTACACTTATCTACTCATGTACCCGGACACTGTTGAATAGTCAAGGGGTATAATCTTCTACAAATGACAAGCGTTTCATCGGATAATTTGTTTTAATCTACACTTTTGGTATATGAACGCATATCAGCTAAAGATCTCTAGCGCTTTCTTTTGTCACAAAATTTCCCTTGTGTCTTCGGCCTAATTGAAAAAATTGTATGTGATAAGCATTACGTAACTCATGCAGACAGGAACTGTTCTGATGAATCTTGTGCACACTTACACATCGTTAGTATAGTACGTTAACTGAGAGTCAGTTCGTGTCGACTTGTGTTTAAAATCGGAATCTGAGTGGAATAAATTATTGAGTCAGTCACCTCGCTTGTAACTCGAAAGGTCATTTGAAGCTGTTGCTGTTTCAATAGGCGTTTTTTTTCTAGACCTCAATCATCTAACGTTATCAGGTAATGTTAACCGGAATGCAATATACCATTTTACTAAATTCAATTATTTTCAATCACTCTCTAACGTCAGCAAGCATTAACGGTTCATCTTTCAAAATGCAAGATTATGAAGAGCCAACAAAATGATATAAAACGATTATTATATTTTGGGGCGTCTTAATACGGATTCATTTTCTCTGATTAATCACAAAACAACGTAGTACAACACGACAAAAAAAGAGATGGTTTGTATATTTTCTATTAAAAGGGATCTGTTCTGTACGACGACATGCTGAAAATTAATCCTTTAATGTTTGTCTTCAAAAGTAAAAATTATTGCCAAGAAGCTTCTTTAGAGACCACTTACACAAAGATGTGTATAGACGTTCCACAATTTTATGTATAGTTCGAATATGAATCGACCAAAAAGACAATCAAATTTTCCTTTTTCCCCTAGAAGAACCAAAGAGAAAAAAAACGACGCATAATATATGTAGGCATTCTAAAACAATATTCAAAATTCAAAACTTTTAAATTAAATCATACCAAAAGCCGACTTCCCAGCCAATTTTATCTGTCTACGCTTTCATACTTTTTATACATTTTAAATGCTTAACTTCTTCATCAAAAAAGTTGATGAAATTCTTTTCCCTTTTTAGTTTCTGCGGGTGGGTTTTTATTCTTTACTAGTCCGTTTATGTATGGTAATGCATATATATACCACGTCTACCGTTTTTATATTATTATATGAGAGGGAGAAAATGTGTTTGAATCGAACAAATCAACTTTCTTTTGGTTTATTAAAAAAGTCACCAAAGATTTGAAATTTGAAATGAGACAACAGTTAAAATTGTGTGTGTGTGGTGAGTGATTTAAGATTTAAATTTTTTTTTGTAATCAAATAATTCGAAAAAGTTCTATTTTTGATGTTTGGGTATAAGCGAGAGAGAAAGAGAGAGGCTTTGTTTGAAGGGTGGTTAAGTTATTGCTCAATAAATTAAATTTATATTGAATCATTACACAGCATAAAGTTTTTCTTTGATTTGATGGTGTGAATAATTTTAAAACTTTATTCTTTGAATGTTTGAATCGAAAAAAAAGTAACCGAAAAAAATCATAATAAATTCAATCAATAAACTTTTAAATAAAATATATATATTTGTACGGGGACTGCAGACTCTAAAGCATTAATTAATACTTTGCTCAGACATTCTACAAATGAAAAATTAAAATGTCTTAATTTATTACATCAACTAGACCTACAAAAGCTAGCCGGTTAACCTTACGAATATTTGCAATTCGAACATTTCAGCGGCGCCAAATGCCCATACGTTTTAAAAAAACTTCCTGCCTTGTCTCACTTTGCCAAAACTTTTGATTTTATTTATAGGTTGTAGCTATACGTCTATATAGCTATCACAGAAATATTTCTTTTTTTTTTTATAAATGTAAAGAAGAAGAAAAAAAAAATAACGAGAGTGTATCCATCAATGTGTAAGTAGAGTTCATTAAATTAAAATTTCAAACGAATGATTGCTTTTTCGTCTGAGAAATATATGGTTTTGACTTCTCAGTTTTTGTGTGTACTGTAAATCAGAAATGACTCAGCTGTTTTATAACATCATTGTGACTGTGTACGACTTAAGAATGTATATATAATTATACAACATCAGGTGAGTGATGTTAACGCACATTCAGACATTATGTTAAAATTCTTTTGCATATAAAGAATCTGCGATATATTGAGTCAGGGCAGGCAACATAAGAATGACGAGCCTGTCTTATTGCCTCGTTCTGGTGATGTTTTTTCGTCTAACATTAACTCGACAAATATTAGTCTCCTAGAATATTATTTATGATAATTACACAGGTGTACAGATTCGGTCTTTTAAAGTGGAACAGTCTCTTATTTCTATGTGTCGTTTTCTGTGCTGAATGTCACGATGTACAATTTTAAAAAGAGATTCTAATTATTCGATCCAATCTATTTCATACCATGTGAAATGAACACAATTAATTGTAATGAAGTTGTTAGATCTTCTATTTCTTCCTTGTGGTAATTTAAAAAAAAAAATCTGTCATCTCTACGGAGTGCTTCTAATACTTTGAGAAGGACTAAAAATCTTAATCGACTTCCGAGACAATATATAGCAAGGAGCGGGCGCATGGTAAGATTCTTGTATCGTATTAAGAAATTTAAACTGCGTCTTATACAAGTGAAACGCAAATTTTTTGTTGTTGTTTCAATTGTCATTCATTTAACATTACTTTAACCTACCTTCTCAGCCACTAAAACGGACACAAGATAATATCTTATAAAATATCTCTGTAGCCAAATATAAATTTAATACGTGGACTATAATGTCCACTGGACATTCGCCGATGAAATATCATACGGTTGTAAAAACATTGAAATTATTACAGAAAAAATCATAATTACTAATTGACAATAAGCTCTTTTGACCGTAACCAGCATGGTCAATTGGTATTTAAACCGCCTCTCTTGTGTTGCATACACACATAAAAATAACATTCAATGTATAAATCAAATCGGCAGCATTTTTATGAATATATAGTCAGAAAATTAGCGATTACAATTTCAGAAATATATTTTTATAGCACGTTGTATATCAATCTTAAAAAAGTACCTTGCCGACCTTGACTACAGCTTGTTCGATATAATTATTCAGGTTTTTTTACTGGTATTAAAATTTTGTAATTTATTGTAATTAGAATTAATTTGACGTTTATTCACATAGAGTGGAAATAATGTTCGCTTTTGTATGTGGATTAAATTGAATTAGGCTTACACGATGCGCGACTTTCAATAATTGATTCTCTTGTGGCTTGTTTCGTTCGCCGGTGACAAACTTTAATATTTTATGGAATGTGCCAAATAAATCGTTTTTTTTTTCACACCGGTTTTTGGTGTCGGTTTCAATTGCTATATTATATTCGCTTTATAACTGTACGTCAGGCACATTATTTTCTCTGCGTTTTAGTTAGAGAAGAGAAGATACAAGTTACTCTTAAACGGATTCTGTTAGTGTTTTTCATACAAATTCTGACTTGGAAGAACCAGAATACTTTTACACGCTGCATCCCGAAACTGGATTTCCTTCACGAACACTTGAGATATAAATCTATTTTGGGTGGTATTCTCGAGTAAAATAAGATAAAACTACCAAATACGACCACCTCCTGTAATACGCTCATTTGGAGAAAATACAATTGAGGGCTCGTATTAAAGCAGGGGCTCGTATTTGGCTATTTTACCCTATACTACGTAATGGTTCGGAAATTTTCGTTTTGACTTATGTGTTCACATTCCTCGCCTTCGTTCTAAATGCAAACGCCACATTCGTCAAAAAACCAGTAGTAAAGTTAACTATTTCTTATGCTTTGTACAGTTCGTAATATGTCAAATACACGACGAATAATGGTTTACCACTAATGTTAAGTACAGTTTGCCTTATGTTGGTTTCGTTTCATATGTTCACTTTTACCATAAAAGTTCCACTGTTTACCTTTTATATGAACTCTTTCATGAAGATATTAGCGTTAATTATCACAAGAGATTCTCGAGTGTGTCAGTTGAGTTGAATATTTTGTTGTCAATTCATTGCTTTTGGCTTGTGTGATATCAATGATCCATGAAACTATTGACTGCTTGACACTTACACAAATGTTAGGTAAAATATTTATTAAATTAAAAAAAAGCAAGACGAGCCCGATATTGAATGAAATATTTTCTTTTTTATTGTTCAAACTATCTACTAATAATTGTCCATTTTATTTACTTTCCCTAGTTAACATTATTCGTTTAGTCTAATGAGGTAATAACGACGCATATGTATTTAAGTACGCAGAAAAGACATATTGGAAATTCATTTCATGAAGGACACAGGTCATCAGAATTCATCATTTCAATTTTTTTTCTGCTTGGCTTTTTGCTAAAAATATTAACTTAAAATGTATTTATGGACGGGTACGCTGAGATCTTTTTTTTCTGCACATTCTTCATAGTTGAAATATTTTTGAATATAACATGTGCGCGAATTTTATGCTACTCACTATGAGAGGCAAAAAAAGTAGTTTAAGTGTGGTATATTCGGTGTTATAATAAATAAGATACACGAGAATGCTATAAATCTGCATGAGAGATAAATCCATAATTTATTTATAAGCAAATCAAGTTTTACTCGTATACAACAAATGATGCAGAGAAAGTATTTTTTTTCTCCGTTTTATGGCAATTGTTAATTACGTAATTTAAGTTCATGTTTTGTGGAGTTTCGTACGCATCTAGCTAATTGGTTTTTTGGCTTGGATCCACATCAATATTATATCGACACGGTTTCTTTCAACGGTTTTACTGATCTTGTGCTAATTGATAATTATGCTTTGATTGATATAGAAAAGAATAAATTTGTACATGGAATGCATCCTTCAAAACTAAATTCTCTTTACTTTCCATAACATCGAAAATTTCTAACATCGATACCATGCGGTAGCAAGAAAATTTAATTTATCGAAAGTTTCAAGGTCTGCACATTATTACACCTTGGATTTTGAATTGAATTGAATCCAATTGAATTAATCAAAGTCCATCAACTAATTAGTTTTAACATTCTATTTGCCGTAATAAGACAACATCGATTTCATCGCATTGCTCAATTCTGTAATCGTTTTCTATCGACGACACCAAAGTCGTTTCTGAGAATTGAAACAATCCTTTCGGTACAATTATTGTGCTGTGTTATTTTTCTTACGGTGACAAATTCATTTATCTCATTAGTTTTTACTTCTTCAGCGTTCACGTTTCTCGTCTATATCAGATGACTATTGAATATCCATTTGAACCAATTAGAATTCAGAACAATAAGAATACCGATTAACAACAAAGTTATAGGCCTAATTCGTAATCGTAAATGGGAATGTAAGATTGCTATAGGATTAATTAGGTCAAAAGCAAGACAACACGAAAACTGAATTTGTTTCCAATATATATCATTACAACTCCTTTGGTTTATAAGGGCGTCTGTGGTGGTCGCAATCCCCAGATCAGAAAATTAAATTTTATTATTATTTCACCTCAAAAATGAAATTTACCGAAAAGTGCACTGGTCAGTTCTCTGCAGTGCCTATATTCGCGAAAATATTTTCACGAATTTTCTCAAATTTTCAGGAATTTCACAAATTTTCGAGAATTTTCGCAAAAAGTTTTTTGTGAAAATTTGGGAAAATCGCGAAAATTTGAGAAAATTCGTGAAAATATTTTCGCGAATATAGGCACTCTGTTCTCTGTATCCGCCACTGCTTTCTTAGTCGGTCATAAATTATTTAATTCCAATAAAAATTCTGTAATTTGAACTATTTTTAATAGTTGATGGTAGGTCTAGGACTTCATTAGTTTTAACAATAACGCATAAGACGACGCAAGCTTATTGGCCAAACCAAAATCTTGTACGTAGATCGGCGAAACATTATAGTGAACTGAGGCAACCATTATATTTGCAAAAACACATCGATCTGTTTGACAATTAATACATCGGATGATGCATCCTTCTCTTGATCCTTCTAAGTTTCTATTTCATAAACATCTCATAACTTCCTTAAATTTATCCTATGGTTCATTGAAAGAACATTTTTTTATTTCAACTCTAAAGATTATGGTAATAATACAAAAATGAAGCATTTGATTAGGATAGAATCAAAATGCAGCCATAAAATACCGTTTTTATTGCAATGTGAACGTTGTCGACTTTATATGCTTCAAATTGTCATACATTACGGAATCGTTTTTGTGTTCGATTTGTGAGGACTCGTGCATTTACTTCCTCTATTATATTTCTTTTGTTTCGTTAATTTTATTTATTGTGGAATATTCATACCAAGTAATGCATAAAATTCCCAGCTTCATCCATATTCAGTTTCCCAAGTCCTTAAATAAGTAATTAATGGTTTATGCTCGTCATGTCATATATCTGTTATACACACACTCAAAAAGCCATTTTGACATGTATATAAAAATTATATACCCATAACGTTTTTTATGGTTTCATTCTCTTCGTCAAATGAAGCATTAACGCATTGCCTCATATCGCCAAAGCCCTGAAAAGGCGCACACACAAAAAAAAACTGTACAATTTGTCATTTCTTTTGCCGGGCCTGTCAACGCTGTCTTACATTATCACGAAATAAGTGGAAAAAATCAATCGACAATTTTCTTTCATACTATGGTGTATGCTGTGTGTTGTTGCTGGTTAGTTGTTGTTGTTCTGTATTCCTTTTGCTTTTGTGGCATTTTACTACGATCATCATGTTAGCGAATGAAAGAGAGATTGTGTATAAAACCATAATTTTTGTGGGTTAATTTTATTCGTAAGTGGGTAGTAGCATTCAAACATTATAAGATGAGACATCGACTCAAGACAATGCTCATAAAAATGTCCTGACTCCTGAATTCTTATTTGGTTTAAAAATATCACTTCCTGTTTTATAGAAACTATAGCATTTTTCGCCAATACAAACCGACAATATATATTTCGTTAATCGTTATCAATAAAATTTTATTGCAGTCCCTGTAGTTCGAAATAGAATTTACATCATTTTCTTTCATATCATGTTCTTGCGATGGATGGGGAAGTGGATAAGACACACATAATAGGGATGACAGTTTTTTTTTTGCTTCTTCTCTGCTCTCTCTTTTGCCTTCGTCTTATAGTCGACGGCATCTTTAAGGGTGATAGTGTATTGAAGAGACCAATAAAATCAATTAATCTTTTCCATGAAACGATAGAATGTTAAAGTTAAAATACACTACACATTCGACGATAAAGTGAAAATGAAAAGAAAGAAGAAAAAAATGCGAGGAAAATTCAGGGAAAAAAGACCGAGAGACGTTATAAATAAAATGGTGAACGCTTATATGCAAAAAAGGGGATTTATTTTTTGTTTCTGAAAAGATGTAAGGAAAATTGGCATTGTGCATTGTGAGAAATATTGAAAAATGTGATTTTCATGTCACTTAACAGTGATATACTAATCTCAAACTTTACTTCATCCAAGCGTCGTCGCTTGATGATATTACGAGTATTACACCTAGTCTTAATCTTTTCGAAATGGCAATCGTTTCACACACAAAATTATTCCATTTGTCACTGTATCTCTTCAAAGCTTATGCAAAATCTATCGCTTCAATATTTTTCGCTATAAGAACACCATCCATAGTTCATCACTTATTCTTGTCAATGTCTTCAATAGCATATGTCTACAAGCCAGGAACTATTATTAGCCTGTTAGGAAGAGTCGTCTTGGTCGCACGTGAGCTAAGTATAGTTTGACTACAGGATATCATAGAGGGGCTAAAGTTTCCGAACAATTTTTTTTTCGTGGACTGCATAAACTGGTAAAAACCGGTTTCTCCAAGGTAGATTCAATACCTAAATACATTCCGATAAATTTATCTCATAAAAATATAAGAGCAAAACCCTTTTCAGTGATCTGATACTTTGTGACTCTTCCTAGGACTCCTAAATCTTCCTACATGCGTCCTGAACTGGAATTCTTTGAACACTCTCCTGGTCTTGAGAAGTTTTAGGTCTCTAGACGTTAGTTGCTCAAATTTCATCACTCATGAAGGTCCACCTTCTTCCCAACGTCAGAACTAGAGAATGACAAGAAATTCCTTCAGATTTTTTACCGTATTCTGGATTTAGAACAAGTTTGAGTTAGTTAAGTTAAGTTATTCAAATTCTACTACTCCTTAGGGGGTATTTCTAGAACTCTAGGACAACAATCAGTTCCATAAGTTAATTTTGGACTTCTTCTGGATTTAAGCCAAGTTCGAGGGCTTTAGATATCAGGTTATCTAAATTTTAGATTTTCTGTCTGTGTTTGCTAAAGAATTTCCTACTGTCTACTAAAGACACATAGGATCGAGTACTTAAATGATCAGTATGAATATTTTTAGAAACAAAGTTTATACGATGTATCATGTATCGTCAACTATTTAATTATTCAAATCGAAACCATCGCCAAATAGTCAACCTTCCACACTAATGCTATTCATTCACAAAACGAAAACATAAGAAAATTGAGTCAATCTAATTACGAAGTTAATTCTATTCACATTTCTGACAATAAAAAAATCTACCGAAAATTCTCGGAAAATCATTTCTACATAGAATTTATACCAGAACAAAATTCACAGATTTTAATAATTGCAGTGGTTTTGTTGTGGTGTTATACTTATAGTATTACAATACAAACCTTCGCTGTTACAGTTTTTTTTTGTAATTTTGAATGAAGGAAGTTGAGAATGATAAATGAATTCTAAAATTTTCAAAGTTTTTTTTTCAGAAAATATTACGTTGAAATGTACAGTTTTTGGCACAATTTTCGGTTATAATTAACTTTACTACAGTCGTTGCGCTATTAATGCTCCGTATAACACATTGCACAAAGTGCTATGGAATGAATTTAATTTAATTAAAATTGCTACTCATCTGACTAAACGATGTCAAATTGTCTTAGTAACTTCTCCGCATCTCACCCATAATATCTTAAATCTTGACATTTCGTCATCTAACTACATCAATGGTAAATTTTTGAAATTAATTCTAAAAAAAAAATCCACAAAACTATAAATATAATATGGCCTCATAACATAAATCAAATCACCCATTTTTTCTGCTGTGACTGAAGACATTTTACTACACATTTACACATTTATCATAAAACGTTTTTCCTTGCTGTATGCACATTAATACGAAACATATCAAAAGAGTGAAATTTATACGGCGTCACTGAAGACTGGTCACGCATAAAAATATCAACGTCAAATTTGAAATAAAAAAATATAAAAATCGAGGAAAAAAGCGGTGTGAATAAAGAATGGATGCCGTAGAGACAAAACGTCTAATAAAAATGATTATGAAATGGTTAATTTGAAGATCACTGGAATTTTCCCATTTATAGTGGCGCCTATTAATCATCCCATTTTAATTCAATCAAACCAATTTTCAATTGTTCAATTGAGATGAAATATTGGACGAACATGTTGAATCATTTGAGTGGCCGTAATATTATAATCGTTCCAATTAATCGGTTATTGGTACCACAGATTCATAACTTCGTAATGGTTGCAAGTCTTTAACTTTCGCGATCATATAAATTGTATTCGGCTGTGACGCAAAGAAGTGTAATGAAGTAAATCCTTAATTGGACGCATTTCGAACAGATGTTATCGCTAGCCGCTATAATTTTATAATAAAAAAGATCATGTTTTATCCAAGTTACGCAAACTACATTGGTCCGAGTTAAGAAGTACCATTCGTTGATTGTTCGTATAGCAAAAAATAATGATTCGAAGAAACGATACCAAATAGAAGTCAAATAGAATCGAACAAGAAATGAAATTGTACGTTTAGCACATTTAACTCGCATAACTGACGAACAGGGATTAGTGCAAGTATATACTAGGCACTCGAGTAAACGCAGGAGTTCGAAAAATATGGGAAAATTGGAAAGACGTAACTTGAAAGAATGTTTTTCCAAAAATACGCCCTGGCTTACAGCTATCGAAATCGATGAACTATGGCTGGTGTTTTGATGTGGTAAAATTATTGAAGTAATAGATTTTGCACCCAGATCGATTATGCTTAGCGGACATTCACAAAGTATGTATGCTTCTGAGAGGGGATAGGGTTAGACAAAACGTGCGCTACGCTTTTAAAAATTCCATAAATTTTTACGTGCAACTAACTTCTTGCACAATATATTTCTTTCTAATTCTGCAACGGAAGTAGTGCTAGAAAAATCGATTGACGAACAAGGCGTAATTTGCATGAGGGACTTAGTGAAAAAATGAAACAAAAGAATACTTTTGTTTTAATTTCAACTATGTCTCTTATGCAAATTACGCAGCACTATCCACTCGCCCGTATCCCATTGGACTTGCTGTAGAGTCTACAGTGTAGACTTCCGACTGAATGAAATACCAAACTTGCTAGCAGACATATCATAAACATCTCTGTCGACCCTTATCTGTCAAAGAATGTAGCCTTCCCGTCATTTACTAGATTCATCACCAATGGAGATTGTGTGACAAAAAGGCAACCGAATTTATGCTAAAAAAACACTTTCACTTATTTTGCTTGCATTTTGTAACATTATCATGAATCATCTCTCGTTTAAGGTGTTGTTAAAGACATCACTTTGAACAATCGAAAAAAAACTTTTTTTTTATCTTTTGAGTATATTATTTATCGGCGATACAGACACACATCTTATTATAATTGTGTGCTTAAAGTGATAAGTTATGGCGAACGCTTAAAATATTACCTTAAATTTCACGTTTCGGTTGCTGTATTTAAGTCGTAAAATTATGTGTTTTTTTAAACAATGTTTCCAAAATGAACGAAAATTTTCGTTTTGTTGTTGCAGAGATTATGTGAAATAATTATCCAAGCATTGAAACGAGTAAAAATAGAGAGAAAAAAATTTATAAAATTTTTAAATTCCACAATACGTGACCATATATTCCATACGTCATACCTTTGCGTATCTAAAACATTGTAAAATTTAATAATTTGCCTCTTCCGTCTTAACAAAAAAAAAAGCGAGAACAATATAAAAATATTATAAAATTTTAATTCGCAGGTGTCAAATTTATTACAGATCCACCAACTGTAAAATTACTTTTAAAAAAAATTCTTACAAAAAAAAACGATTCAATGTCAATGCTAAAAATAAACTGAATCGTGTAAATGGAATTGAGATAGGTTAGGTGTGGTTACTGGTTCCGATATATTCAGATTAACATTAGCGTGATAGATGGTTTTCGTCTACAATCGGTTTTGGCAAATTTATTTTAAATGTTCGGTGTGGTATTGAATTTTTAAAGTTGATAGTAAATTTATCACCACCTGTGGATTTGGAGGCATAATTAAGTTTTATTCATCAATTTTACAAGGATAATAATTGTTAAACAATACGGTATTGAACGATTTCCGATATGGAAACCCCATTTCATGTGTATCAATAGTTGCGAATGGTGGTTCAGATAATGATTTCCAATTGTCGGCAAATGCATCCAATAAAAAATGTTGGCCTCATATAATTACTGGTTATGATTAAATAGCTTGGAAACATGTATTTGTATGACGGTGGTAATACGGTTATCGGAGCGTGTGCAATTGACTTGTTCGTCTTATCAATTCAACGTTTCAATCGTGATTGAAAGTTCTTTTGATGACAAATGAAGAAATGGGCGAACTGCGGACCAGCAGACATTTCTCTTCTCATTGTATTAATAGTCGTACCTGCCTTCATTTTACTTTAATTTTTTTTTACTTCCTTTCCCTCCTTTATGTGCAGACTGCATCGATTGTGCACGATTACCTATTACAGCATTTCAGTTAATAAAAAATCCGAGCAATTATTCGAGCTATTTCCCTCTTGATAGTCTATCTAATCTTCAAATATGATTTCAAAGTCCGACCGAGTGGAAAAGTCGCTGCGCTTGTCATTAAACTTTTTTTGTATTCAAATTGTTAGGCTAAGTTATGTTTGGGAAGAAAGTATTTTCAAAATCGCCATTTGCGGAGGAATAGGTAAATGGAACTACGTTTTCCAATTTATTATCTCGTGCTAGAAAGCAGAATTCACTACGTACATATTCATGGTCATGACTAGTCAACACCTCAGAACCAAAATTTTAAAATTTAAATGAGTTACGTTGCCTACAGTTATTTTCCAAAAGACGACTTATAAATCAAGTTATCAATTACAAAATGAAAAAAAAAATGAAGGAAAAAAACGAAACCTTTTCGGTCATGATTAGTATGAACTTTCATGAGGTATAAACCGAACAAATTGATGAGATGCGGCACAGTATTTTTCCATTATTGAATCGCATTTTTTTTATCTTAATGCATTAAATATCTCGTCTTCATCATTATCATATTGTCTATTAATTTAATTTGATCAGTTGCTACAATTTTTTTTTTAAATATTTTAATAAGTCGACAAAATTATAACGACAAAAGAATTTTAAATAAGAAAGGTAAATGATTCGGAGAAAAAATGTGAATCACATTTACCTACCGATTCGAGGTAATTTACTTAAAATTTGCATACACTTTTGCGAAAAATAAGTAGAAATGTTTGAGGTTTTTCTTTAGTTGTAGGTTTCATATGTTTCACATGCAAATGTGTACAGACTCGACTCAGAAATTTTGAGGATTTCATCTTTTCTTGTTTCGATCTACACTCTTTTCGTGCAAATGCGTATGTAAAATGTAGGTGGAACCATAACACTTCAGTGCTCCAAGGTAGAGGTGAATGGGCCTTGGTTTATTCAAGATACAAGATACACCATGGCTATTCGTATGAAAATATTTCAAAATATAAAATACAAACCTGCTTAACCCATTAAAAACAGTCGTAATACTAGAATCGTGCATTATACCAAAGAACATTCTGTAGAGCCATTAAAAGCAACTAATTTTGGCGACAAATGTCCGGTCGTGGGCCGATTAGTTGCTAAGGTATTTTTGCAAAGGAATCGAACAAAGTGCTATGCGCTGGACTGCAAGAAAAGCTACTTCAAATTGAATAGGTCCGACGGACGTGACATCAGCGTTCGCTTTATACATTTTCGAAATTTTCATCATTGAATATTTTGGGAAAACCGCTTCCTAAATCTTTTCAAATTTTCACATGTTTTCATTCTTTTTTCTAGATTTTCCAAATAATTTTGGGAAAATTGGGAGAATTATGGAAAATTTTGTATAGAATTTGTAACATGACTGGAACAAAAATTTCCGTCAATGAATTTCAAAATTTTCCAGGAAAACGTTCAATTAAAAAAAAACGAAATTTTGGGAAAACTGGAAAAATAATGGAAAATCCATAATCGGGTTGAGGATGCGCCAAACATCCATTTAGACAAATTGAACTTTTACCCCCTACCTACAGTACATAAAAAAAAACAAGAAATCCTTCAAATGAAGCAATTACACAATTCAAACGCTCATCGTTTGCTTGTCTATACACTACGTCTATCTGGTAAATGGGTTGTAGACTGACAATCATATCGAGTTTTATTTAACTTGAATGATATAATATTTCGACTGATTCCTTCTCGGAATTAAATCATTTTCACTCTTGACATAAAATGAAATTCATCCTATTTATTATTGCAAAATAATCCAATTTGCATAACACAAAATATTGTAAAATTCAATAACACTTCATAGACACATATAATCTCCTATTCGCCTAGCCATTTATCCATCGCACAATAGAATATGATATTCGGAACAACTCATTAAATGCTATGATAATCTTCCTAAAAATGTGTGCACATAAAAATTCTGAATAAAATAAACATTTCATCTATCCAGATATATAAAGTAATAAAAATGAATGAATTACACTTCTTATACGCGAGTATATAATTCAAAATACGACGAAAAAAAAGTGTATGCCATATATGTAACGTGATAATATATTACGCGTGGGTTGGCTGACACCAAAATCTCAACTTTTATCCGAATTATATCTTCTCGTGTATTCAATTGTATCTTAATAGTTCGCATTGTCTATAACCGTCGAAAGTGCTGTTCATATTTATATATGTGTCGCCTCTATTTATAAATATAAAAATGCGAATCATATCTTCCTATATTTCTATATTTTTCTCAAGCACCACCATACCAGATATGTATATGGACATATATACACAAGACATCTATCTATATGGCGATGACTTTTTCGACGGATAGTATCATTGAATACGGCACTAAATTGTCGCGGTATATGTGACGTAACACACCGTTGTGGCGCGTCTTTTCAATGTATATACCCTTTTTTTCTTATTCTCACATTCTGCTGCACATATATACAAAATACCTCGTTCCGTATAACTGGATATACAATTGAACAGCATATAACATCTTTTAAGATTTAAGGGTTGATGAAATTTCCCAATGAAAGTGGCTCTTAATTCAATTGGATTAATTACTTTACTTAGTCGACATTAAGATCCGAATCTCCATACACACATGTAAAACAATTCCCATCCTAATAATGAATTATATTTTGTGAATCGTTCGTTTCGTTTCGCCTAAATGGAAAATTAAAATTTATCGCAACCCTATTCTAACTGAAGTGAATATATAGTCGGATACACCACCACTCATCACTTATGAAACATCCATATTATACACCAAAGTACATTTCTCTTTTTGGGGTTATGCTCGCTGTACTTTCAATATATATGTAGGAAAACACGGCGCCAATGTGTCGACAAAACGGTGAAAATGTAGCCCCCACAATCATTGCTTCGTATACATGGTACAGGAGTTACTATAAAACTCTCGTTTCTTGGGTATCAATTTTATATAACATATAAACGGATGCTGAGTATGCTGATTTAACAGAATTATTAGAAGAAAATGTTGATTGTGGAAAAATGTAAGTTTTCTATCTTAATAATATTCAATTCAATGCTGCTGTAGGAATGATATGTCTTACGTCGATTTGAGGTGAAATAAATATTATTTCGTATATATACAGTTCGGTATATTATTACGATTGTATTTATTTGGAATTGGTATGCAACATTTCTTTTCACTAATTGTATTTTCTTCTTCGCTTCAAATTTACTATAACATACTATGTTTGGTCACACTGTGTCGCTTTTTCTTTGAACATGGACCGTTTAGAAACGGCTAGTCATCCGATATCGATAACAACAACAAAAGTACCTGATGACCTTTGGCTAGTGGTTAGTAATAGTAGATGATGCGTTTCCATCAGTGCTTTAAATAAATGAATAAATATAGATTTTATGACCTACCAAAGTTAGATTCAACATTAAGGTTGCGTCATTTGAGCGCAATAACCACTAACACCACAAACACTTCAGAGACGATTTTCAATACCTTTTCTTTTTCGGATAGTAGCTGTTTCAGAGCTACATGTACGCGCGTGTCTTAAAGACCCGTCTAAAGACCATAAAGACGTATGAACATTTTTGATTGTTTGTGTGGATCAGCTGAAAAACAGCTGTAGCAAACTTATGCTGAAATTTCGCTTCCTTTGACTGTAATTCTAATTTTGTGACGCTTTGAATTGTAGATTTTTTTTAAATAAATTTCAATAACTTGATGTTCACTTCTAGTAGGTATTTTACATGATAATGCTGACGTTCTCTAATATTTAAAGTTGGCGGGTAATGCAAGTATTAGTGAATTTCGAGAGAAATTACAGCTAGTCCTTGTGAAAGTTTTGTCTTATCGATTAGTCTGGTACTTTCAGGTAGTGATTTGATGACCGGACGTTTCCAAAATAGTCTTTCAACGCTTGTGTTCCTACTAGTCTCCAGCTTATGAAGTTTGCTCTGATTAGTAGCTTCGGTTTATAGTTTCATATTCATTCAATAGATTGGTTTGTAGGGTGATAGCAGATAGCTTAACGACAGAGTTTGGTTGTTGTTTATACTTACATAGTGTAAATAGGTTTCAAGGACAAAGTTGTTAATTCTGCTCATTAGTCATTTGAAATGGCATGACTCATTTCAGATAGGTTTGTAGTATGTCTCACGCAGTACAACTTTTGCACAGGATCAGATAGATCAAATAAAACAAAATTCCAAAATAATAAAAATCCAACATATTCGTCCTTCCAAAAAAAACAACGGTTTGTGTCTATTTCTACGTTATAATAAAATTTCGCCGACCGAATATTGTTACTATCTTGTCTACAAAAAATCAGCAATTTCCAAGGACTAAGTAGTGAATAATGCATCCCAATTTTCAATAAAAAAAATTAACCAAAATATTCAACATCTTCGGGGTTTTATTACCGTCTTAAGTGTTTAAGCTTTTTATGTCCTTGCTGTGTACTTTTTTTACATAATTTATTTACAAATTTTGTTTTATTGATGCCGAAACAGAAAACATGAATGAATGCATGACCCTTACATCGTTTTGACATTCGATTACATAAGATGTGTCCAGTCAAGCATGAAGAAATCTTACCGTTTATTCAATGATACAAAAAGTGTATATCGTTGATGCTATAATACAATTCTTAAGGGCGCTTCGCTGGTTGTAAATATAAAAATATATTTATTCAGTAAAAGTGGGTGCACAGATTCCATATTCCATTGGGAGGGTGATATAATGTTTCTTGTTAATATTATAATTCGAAGCAATGTCTCCATTTGCGTTGGAAATATTTGGACTTAAGGTTATGATTTAGGAAGTTCGAATTTTGTAGCAAATTCTTTTGCAGGAGATCTTTAATAAAGAGAGTTTCGTGTGGAATGATGCGTAAAATTTAGGTTTTTTTTCTCGATCTATTGTCACAACAATAAGGATATTAGGAACCATTTCTTTTAAATCGTCATAAATACAAAAAGGTTTTGGCTCAAGATCATAACACCCGTAAAGTTATACCCTTCACGCTGTGAGTCAGAGTCTGTGACACGAAAATGGATGTTTTCATATGAATACCCATCCTTTTGAAGTACGACATACTATATGAACGACCCCTACTCAACCCTTCACAAACGACATTGTATTTCGAGATATGTTTGTTTAATCTGTTACTTTAATTTTTGAAAATATCGTACAAAATCTATTACTTCATTAGTTTTGGTATATCGTTCGCTATTAAAACAGAAGACTGACAAGAGTTCATCGCTTTCTCTCGTCGAGGTTATCAATAGCAGATTCTCGTTGTCAAGTGAGATACGTAATTTTGTCGATTTCAGTTTTGTCTCCTTCCAAAAGGACTCACTTCTCTCAATTAGGTCTGCATTTTTAGTAATTGTTTTTGTCAAATGTAAGGTTAAATCTGCAACAAGGTCGTAAAATTAACATCTCACGAACCCTGACTTTACTACTTATTGAACAACAATTGATCGTGTAAATAGCAAACGAACTCAATTAATGTTTGATTCGTATTTACACATTAATATTTTGGACAATGTCTTGTATATATACACATCGAAAATGAAATTTCCATTTATCATACGGTAGTTAAGGCATTCGGAATGCCTGCCGATTCAAATGTATAAAAAAAATCTATGTATGCGATGTATATTCCAAATGGTCACACTTTTCATAGAGAAAAATCCGATTCAATTGAGTTTTGAATTCAATGAAATGATATTAAGCGTGTCGTTATTGGTAATATGTGTATGAAATGTATCGAAGTGTTTAATTTGACCCAAATAACCATATGTACCAACTGGTTCATTTCATATTATCATACATATATATGATGAACATTGTAGCACGTTTTTTATTATTGAAATTTCGAATTGGCAATATTTTATTGATGTCTGATATCTAGAAATGCTTGTCCATTTATCCGTTATTAATTCCTTTCAGTTCAGTTTTCCAGAACATGTAATCACTTGATGGTCTAAGGCATTTTTCAAATTTTTTTGCGACGATTTTTTAAAGAGAAATATCACGACAATTACAACTCTTTATGTGAAACGTTCTTAACGTTTTGTGCTGTTATTGCTCTTCTCAGTCGCCATTAAATTATCCTTAAAAGTTGAGCTAATGCGCTTGAAATAGAGCAGAAGATAATCAATAGCTATTTCCAAGCCCGTTTTAACGATTTAAGTAATTTTGCTTGTTGTAGCCCGAACCGAGTCGGAGAGCAGGTACATTTAAAAATTTTAAAGTATAAAGGAACGAAATTATGGAAAGATTTGGCCCAAGGACACGTCAATATAGGAATTTTACATACAACATTTCGACCAGAGAACACTTCTTGTTCGCTTCGAATTCCGAAAGTATGTGTTTAATTACACTTGTACAAAACCACTTAAAAACATGTCTCGGTGTAGCATTCAGTGACACTTGAGAAATAAGGACTATAAACAAACATCGGTGGTGGTGACTATAAGCTTAAGATAAGATGCAACGAAGCAGTGAAGGAATTGATTCGACATTTTTATTTATTTTATGGTCACACGACAATGAATGTTGGAATTCGTTAGACCTGAACCGAAAAACTGTATCATGTATGTATGATTGTTCAAGAAAAGAAATAAGTTGTATAATGATAGTTGTATGCATCTAAGCTTACTATTGTATGCATTGTATGCGCTAAAACATTCACCTGCCTTGAGGATTATAACTGCGATTAATTCGAATGTCGATGTTATTCCCGCCGGATTGAAATGATTAATTTAAAATTATGGATTGTTCTTTGTTCATAGTTCTGACGAGGTCAGTATCGATGAGTTTTTTTTTACTTTAATCAAGCATCCAGTCATTTACTTCCATTAAATTAAATATTTTCAACAGATTGATATAAGATCTTTAACCATTTTCAACATACATTTGGCAGTATCATAAGTCGAAACGACTATGGCAATTTCATAATACAATCAATTCAAACATTTCACATCCGCCATTCTTCACCGAACCGGATGTACAATCATCCGAAATACTTTTGTCTTTCGTCGCCCTTTTTCCGAAATTGCCATATAATAATTCAGTTGCCGAAAAACGAATAAAATGTTCAAAACCTTCTCTCAACCATCTATGACGAAAAAGTTCTACGACCAGAAGAAGAAGGAGGAAGAAAAAAAAACATTGAAGAAGAAAATTGTGTCCCATAAAACTAGTGTACTTTATTTTTATACAAAATAATATATATAAGGGAACACTGACATCGTTTTCGGTTATAAAAGTGCGAGATGATATGCAAACGGATAAAATCCATTTCGATGAAGCATATAGCGTGGCGGTTTTTTTTCCGGGGGATTCTATAAACTTAGTACATTCGAAAATCGTTTTGAACTATAAAATTATGTATGGAATTCGTATTATTATGGGTTTGAAGATTTTAAATTTTCTCCATTTGTGATGGTCGTTTGATATGGCGTTTGAAGTGCTTTTCGGATATTTTTTTTTCTTTTTCCTTGCGTCGAATTTTATTTATAATAATAATAAAATTATACAATTTTTGACTGAGTAATACTTGGATTTACTGTAATACATTAGAATATAATTTACTACTTGCATGATATTGACTCACATTTCTCGTATATAGGAATAAATACAAGGATGTGATGTGAATGGTGGTGGATATTTTCATGTTCATTTTAAGTTGAATAAAATTTGTTAGTCAATTTTTTGATTATCCCAGATAAGTACATTCCATATTATTTGTCATAACTTCTATTTACTAAAGCAAACCACGATAAATGCGATAGTACATTGGCCGCAAACACACACCGCACCGTACTCCATTAAAGGCAATGAAAAATAAAGTATCAAAAATGATGAACAAAAACTTTTCAAATATGTGAGTTTTACAACCCACTGATAACCATAAAAATTACAAAATGAACAGAGAACTTTCTCGTCCAGAACATTGCGCATAAAATTCGGTCGACGTATTATTATACACGTCCGTCGTCACCGACAATGAAAATAATGTTGTCAAAATCGTAAAAATCATTGCGAAAAATCAAATTGAATGATTTAATTTCGTTAAGTAGAGTAATCAATTATGGTTTGAAGTTTAATTGTACATAAATTACAGATTTTCTAGTTAACGATGGGGCGAAAGGAAAGTTTATCCGTCAGGCTATGCTGTCAGACTCACTGGTTCGATCAAGCTTTCTTTGATGTTCCGATTTTCGATAATGTTTCCTCAGATTAGTTCTTTTCAAAGATTTAATAATAAGTAATTTAGTAAGGCATTGCAGGAAATAATTTCTTTCAGTGGATTCAGCAATCCGAGCATGAAGAGGGTACTAAAACTTGACAGTGTAAATCACTGTAAAGAACCATTTCATACAAAATAGTACTCTATTTGGCAGCAGTCGACTATAATCACTTTTGCTTGAAGTGCGTTGGTTTGACATATACGATTTTTCAGAAATATTTTACCACCTCAATGCCTGTAGATGTGAAATAGCTTAATTTAACAAAATAGAACTAGAAAAATTAGAGAATATAAGTAAAAAATTTGCTAAGCAAAATTGTGGGCCAAAGAAAATCGAAAAATTTCCTGTTTCAACACCTAAGCCGATTTTTTTGTTAAAAAATAAATTTAATCCTGCGCCAGACATTAGGTAACGAACTTTCGCTGCTGTGGAAAAAAATTTGCTGACTGGAACATGAGTCATTATTTTATTGGCATGAGCGATAAAACTCATTTCCCCGGACTTAGTGAGTAATAGTATGTTGTGTTACAAGTATTGTAATGAGATTTTTTCAGTACTAGTGTGCTGAAAAAATCTCATTACAATACGTGTAACACATCATGCTTTGTGCCAACCGAGAATTGAAATAGACAAGAGCACAAAAAATCACATTTTTCATTGTAAAATACTATTGTGCCACCGAGAATTGAAATACGACTCTTTTCAGCACTCATTTTAGTGTTGTAAAGTGACTTATTTCAGCACCCGTTTGATGTGATATTACAACACTCAAAGCAGTGTTGATATGGAATTTGTATGAGCTGTTACAGCATTCGTTTGAGAAAATGCAAAGCAATGTGATCGATCAAATTTGAAGAGTGATTGTTTACAATGAAAAATGTGATTTTTTGTGCTCTTGTCTATTTCAATTCTCGGTTGGCACAAAGCTCGTAAGGCAAACTTGGATCTAGTGCTGAAAAAATCAACATTACAATACTTGTAACACAACATACTATTGTTAAAAGTTACGACGCAGTAATGACCTGCTTTCGCTGGGTGCAGAAACAAATGAAAGTTATTTCCATTTTCTCTGCAAAACAATTAGATTTTTACTACATTTTTTTTGTTCTGCGGTGCATAGCTGCCGGTGTGTCTAGTATAGGCCTTACAATGTAAAACATGTAAACCGCCGTTGCTTAAATGACGCAATGTCGTCCACATACATATACATAATTTAATTGTATGAATGTGTTGCCTTATAGTTTCCGTGACATTTACATTTTCCTTACCGTGTATACAACACAGAAATCATTTCTGTAATTTGAAATCCAATCTGTTAAAAAATTGAACACATTAAGCATTAAAACGAAAAGATTTACAAATTAGATCAAACGTAATGGTATCACATTCAATATTTATAAGTACATATACGTAGACATTCATATACAAACTGCTTCATTATTAAGAAATAAAATATTCATGTTTGGATGAACTCAGAGGGTACAGCTATCATGTCTCGGGAAAATTCACTTTATTGTAATTGTATTATTATATGGCCTTAGCTTAAGTTTATTCAAATTATCATAATAGTCCTGACAAAAATCGGAACCATTTTTGTTCTGATTTTAGTTTTACCAGTGGTGATCCGTCACTCAGCTCATTAGTCGAGTTTTATTGAGTGATTGTCAATCAGATAAAAAGAGTTTAAATTAAGCAAAATTAACTTTGAAATGTGAATGGTAGAAGCTGAAGATATTCATTTGATGAAGACGTATTTCTAATGCAAGATATGCAAGATTCATATTAGTGTTTTGAGAATTGAAGCAACGCTAGGCGGAAATACACAAGGACAAGACATTATTATTTGTCACATCGGTCATATCACATTTCATTCTATCATACGAGCAATTAAGCAGGGCTACACATTAAACAATAACGATGCTGTTAAGTTTTAGATTCTTGAATTAGGGGTTAGTGGCAATCCATAAATATCGTACGCTTTTTCAGCGTTTTTAATCCCTCTTCCCCTGTCATCATACAAATCAAATAAATTTTGTGGGAACCGTACGAAATCACTGACACCTCTCCCCTAAATATCTCACGCAATTTATGGATAGCCCCTACATATCCTACTATAGCTCAATTTCAGAGCCATTTCAGCTACCAAGGGTAGATGAGTTTCATTTAAGGGGATTTTTTTTTGCACAGATATCAGATGAAATAAAAAAATCACTCAGGCTAGTCACCAGAAAGTCACTCGAAAATAGTATCAAGTACTGTTGCATGTAAAAAAAATTATTTGAGAACATTTTCTATGACTAATTTTTTGCTGGCACAAAGATCCAATTCCCCCTCCGTCCATCTGATCAAACCGGTTCTGGTGGATTCACGCTAATGGATAACATAAGCCATCATTTAGCTGCATGTTTTAAACGGAAAATCATGTTTAACAACTTGGGCAATAAATATGCAACGAAAATTTCTATGCGAATAAATTTGAAAAGTTTAATCATTTTTGACTCTAATTCATTTCCGCGTAACTGGTCAGAGCTGGAAAATAGAAATAAAAAAAAAGTTGCAAGGGAAGAAAACTAAAAGGAAAGTTTTCCAACAAAAGTGTTCCATCAAAAGGCAGCGAAAAACTTTCCGTGAAGTATTCTTTTTTGCCCTTAATTCAGAAAAAAAAAAACTGTTGTACGTTATCATTGATCCGAAAATTTATTTTCAGTTAAATTTTTGGAATGGAATCCATTAGAAAATTATACATTCAAAATAATTCAACGAATGGAGTCAGCAAAAATTGTCTTCCTCAAATAAAATAAATGTAAAAAGCTTTGCACATATTTTCACGTATTATCGGGAAAATTAGATGGTTTCGAATACGTTTTGTCTGCATCATTTAATTTAACTTTTGTCATGTGCATTTACAAACATTTAAATGGTAGATTATACACCAGAAACATAAAGAGTAGCAAGTGTGCTTCATAACTATACAAAATGAAATTTCATATGACTACCATAAACATTAGACGTATTTCCCCTCATCGAAAAAAGCTTTAAACTATTCGATGTGTGTATATACACACACAAAAAAATGAATGGAATTCCGCATTTGAATACAGAAAAGACACCCTCAAGTGTCCATTGAAACCATATAAATCACTTGACGATGGATAATAAAAACATTAAGCACCCAACTTCTTCTATTCTTTTTTCATAGGATTTTTTCCTCAGAACTTTTCTTTTTTTTTCTTTCCTTTTGGCATTTTATTCAGTTTCCATGAATCTGGATATATATGCTTTGCTCATACAATATCTATTTGTATATACGTATGACGGATATATGTATACATCTACTGACATCGTTAAGCGGAATGATGCAAAAAGATCATAAAATGGGTTATGATTTTACGTACATATAACTCAAAAAACGTTATGTTTGAATTGGATGGAATAAGAGACAGAGTAGTGTATGCAATGGGTTTTCGCTTGAATTATAATGACTTGCATATTGTATGAATATGTTTGCATCTGATTTGCTAATAAGTTCGAGCGCGAAATTTCAGTGAAAATATTTTCGTTGATAATAATTTTTAACTTTTTTTTTCATTCATTTTCAGAATTCCATACGACATAATTTGTCGCTGCATAATCGCTTTATGAGAGTACAAAATGAAGGAACAGGAAAGTCGTCATGGTGGATGCTGAATCCAGATGCAAAGCCAGGTAAGAATTTTGTATGATATTGATTGACGGCAATGATTAAAAAAAACCATTACCCTTCCACACAATGGCAAACGTTGCTCTGCTACTGCTTGCACAAAAATGCATCAGGGTACTTATAAATTTAAAACCTCCACGGCGAGCTTGAATGATTTAAAAAAAAATTGTTTTCAACATACGAACATTTGGTTCTCATGGTGTTGTCTGAACGGAGAAAGAAATTGATTTTCAAAATTTTTAAATTAAACACTATTTAATAAGAACCCCACTTTGTACGACAATCTCAATTAAATTCGTTTGAATTGTTGTAGCTTTATGGTTAACTCCAATCAGCTATCCGTAAATGATTCCGATATTGTCTTAGAATTATCGCATTATTTAAAAAAAAAATGCAATCACAAACGGAGTTATAAATATCACTACGCTTAGTGCTTCCAATTTGAATCGTTAGCAGATTGCGAGAGAGAGAGAGAGACGTCCAGAAAATGTTAGTGGTCTTTGTCTGACCAAATGAAAATTTCTTTGAATAAAATTTCTCAATAGAAGATACTCTCATCCAGGTCACGCCGTATCAGAGTGCGCTGTTTATTTCTTAATTAATTTGTGCATCCACTGAAGCGCACTTACGGCGTAAGTTCAAATTCTGATGGAATGAAACTATTAAATTTTTCCCTCGACCGGCATATCCAAATTTTCAGCTTTTTAATACCCTTACATGATTACAACTAACAAAAAATATATAAAAAAATCGGTTGCAAACAGGAAAATCAGTTCGACGTCGTGCTGCATCAATGGAAACATCCAAATATGAGAAACGACGAGGACGGGCCAAAAAACGTGTTGAAGCTTTAAGAAATGCTGGATTATCAGGTAACGTTTTATTAAATTACCGTGCTCAATCAGTACGGCAATAAGTGAATAATTTTCTACGCTTTAAATAACAAGTTTGATTACACAATGTTCCTCAAAAATTTTTTTTTTGCTTTTTCAATCCACAATAGGAATCGGCGGCATTAATGATGTTACACCGTCACCGAGCAGTAGTGTCAGTGAAGGATTAGATCTATTTCCAGACAGTCCGCTTCATAGGTATCCATCTTTTTCATCTTTACATTAATTAATTAGAATTTTTTGCAACCAGCTAGAGTAGCTTTTCCATAAAAGTATAGTTTTGTGAAAATTAAATTAGTTTTTTTTCTTCTTACTTTCGAAACGATGCTTTTCATGTTGTTTTCTTCATTAAATTTCATCCGTTGCAAGTCTACGTTACATTTTATGTTTTATTTTTAATAATTTTGTTTTTTTAATTTAATTTTAACTTACGTCAAATCAAGTGGTGGTTTTCAATTATCACCTGATTTTCGACAACGTGCTTCGTCGAATGCCAGTTCTTGTGGACGTTTAAGTCCTATACCGGCTATTGTTGGAGTTGAACCAGATTGGAGTTTTACATCCAATCAACCCGATTTTACACAAAATGATACACAATCTTCAGCCGCTTTAGATCAATTAGCTGGATCGTTAGCGGATGAGTTAACGTTACAAAATGAATATCTGCAAGGGTCAGTATTTCTGATTGTTTTCTGTTTTTATTTCTTAGTTTTTTATCATTTCGAATTTTTATTTTATTTTTTAACTTTAAAATTTTTGGTTGAGCAATTATGCAATCGCTTTAAGTGTTTCTAAATTAAGAGTGCGTTAGGATTGAGATGCATGGTATCTACAGTATTTTTTACGTTGCGTTGTAGAGTTATTTTTTCAATACGATTGCAAAGTGTGTAATTTGGTACTTTAATATATAATATTGTGGGTATTACGTAGACGGTAGTCGTACCATAAACGGTCAACTGACTGAAACTGTGAACGAGACCAAGTGATTTCAGAACAAGTAATCGGCAATTTAGTGCTCCAAGCATTAACTTTGGTTCGGCAAACGTCAAGGACCCATAGAACTTAGTGACATATTTTTGGCCGAGACAATATTCAAATCTATTTTTTACCATGAAGCCATGTTGGCTCATTTTTATATAAATGTACGTACAATAATGTAGATAATGGTGTCTTCTAATTTGTTTTTACATTTACACAAAAATGAGCCATACAACATGTAATCTATCTATACATATAAGAAAGGCAGAGGACATAAATACTAACGTATGAATAGTATAGGGAAGGAATTTGATTTTTCGTATCCAGATCGTATCGGGCTAAAGCCCTCGGACTTTTTTACTCATTGTGATACGGAATATAAAATTATTTCTCGAGTGTAGTATGACGTTTTCCTTTACGAAGGAGGGAAAGACTATTCCATAGTGACCTTCCTAGTAAAGGAAAATTTATACTTTGTCATTTGCTATGGAGAGAGACGACTAAAATAAGCAATGCACTCTTACTTTTGTCGTTTTTGTGAAAACAAATGAAGTAAAATACTTTGTATCAATCTGTAAAAATTACTTAAATTGAAAGAAGTAACAGATTCGATAAAAGTTTTTCTGTGTATAATGTATAATGACGTCAGCCATAGTATGCATAAAATGGCATCATTCAAAATATGGAGATGTAACATCTTAAACTGACGATTTATTTACAGTGTTGTTCTATCAAAATTTGGAAGTTTGAATAAGCACTAAAAATTCCCATGCTGATAATAAGAATTCATGTAAAAGATCTCCCACACCCGTTTTAACACTTTCCCCTTACACAATAAAATAATCAAAATTTCTCTTCGACCAACCGATCGTACGGATGGAGTAGATTCAGCAATGCATCCGTAATGCACAGCCAACCGCCACCGCCGTATCAACCACCACAACCCTATTCAATTCACGCAACCATTGCACAATCTTATGGGGCTCAACAGAACCATTGTCCAATTCATCGAAGGCAACCATGTACTTGTCTTCACAATGCTCGCGAGGTAACTAAATCGAACAACGAACCGCGTCTGTGTCGCGGCTATTTCATTCTATTAATCAAATTTTCAATGAATTTCTATATTAAACAGAGCATGTCGCCGGCATCGGGTACAGGTATGTCGCCATCATATCCTCACAGTGAACCATCGCCCGATCCAATGGGCAGCTACAATCCTTCATTAATAAACACATGTATTGCACAACGGCCGCAATCTGATAGTTCGCCAACTACACACAATAACAACAACAATACAAGCTTAGGTGGGCGTGATCCGTCCGTAAGCCTGGCAAAAATTTAATTTATTTAACCGATGAACATTTAAAATTCAGATTTCGATGATATGCCGAGCACCTTAATGGGACAGTTTATGGAAGCGTTGAATAATCCAACAAATTTAGAAGACTTAGGATTTAACATTGATGGCTTCCAAGGTGGTCTTGAGTGCAATGTCGATGAAGTATGAATGATTTTTCCACCGTTCGATATGGAAAACCGATTTCTTACGCAAATCTTTTCGCAGGTCATCCAACAAGAACTCAATATCGATGGATTCCTAGACATAAATATACCAATTTCAAATCAAAATAATTCCGGATCTCATTTGAATAATACGTCGCATACAACTCAAACTAGTTCCGTAGGTTCGATAGGATTATCTCAAACCCAGACCACATCGTCTTTAGCTAAAGTGCAACAATATCCTCAGTCGTCAGTACAGACACCACCGTCTTGGGTGCATTGATTTGTCGTCGATGGATAAAATGGTAAGTTCACTCATTTTATGTTTGTGTTGTAAACGAGCACGAGTCTAAGCTACTTTTCACATGATATCTGAACGAATCAGTCTACTGTTTGAAATTTACTGCATTCACCGCCTACCGTCTTGACTGTGTCCATCTCTGGTATTTTACGAAACATTTCCACTGCAGATGATTTATTAAGTGTTAAGCGGACCTGCAAGCTATTTTACCGGTAACCAACGATTTCAAAATGAATCTTCACTCATACGATTCCAACCGATCTTTTCAGCAAATGTTTGATTTTCAGTGAATAAAAAAAAACTTGGGATCTAGGATATCAGGGATTTTCTCTTCAAATTCATGTACGGTACCTACTTTCTACGATCAATTTAACGGCATAATTTGTAGCACTTAACTTGATACTCTATTGTTCTCTTGACATCGGTGGAGGTGATAGAAATTGATGACAACAAATCTTCCACAATCTTACCTTAATCTAAAATTATTAAATTCTTAATTGATATAGAAGTTATTGTACCGCACACACACACACCCATCCACACTCACACACAATAATCCCTTTGTACCAATTCATTATTAATTTATCAATAGAACTACAAAATTTATCGTAAAGAAGTAAATGAACCCTATTAACTAATATAAGAAGCTGAGAAACCGGAAATTTCACAAAATCTTGTCTAAAACCACCGACACCTTAAAACGTGTAGATACTTCAATCCAGTAAATGTTCACTCTCTCCCAAATTTCGTGCAAACAACAATGTGAATATATTCTACGAATTTGATTCTAATTATTGAAAATCATTTCATCACATGCCATTGAACTGTGTAAATCTAGACCCGAATTCCGACATATAAATTATTTTGATGTACACACATCTTCAACACTCCCAACAAAACATTTAAATCTCCTTTTATGTGTCACATCGTATTGCATATATGTTATGTGCTAGTATCCATATAAATGTTCCCAACAAAATAATAATGTAATATGGAACATATATCTACCGATTCGATTCCAAATGTGTGTCTATTCTATACGACATCTGTATGTATATATATAACTCCGTTAGCTCGTTCAGACGAAATATGCTACAAATTATGTTTCGAAGACATTCCGCCAATGTATCGAACGCTCGAATACGAAGATTTTAAATGTAACTAAGGGCAACTATTCCTACTTACGTAGTCAAACATGTTGAACTGTGAATTTCACGCAAGATATAATCACATAATTAATATTTTCACAAAATTTTCTCGTATATAGTCCAGACAACATTCCAGGGGGTAAGTTGGAAATATTTTTTTTTTGTAACTTGTCTCATTATCGGACGTAACAACAAGCATTACTGGTTCATTTCCACGTAAATTTTTTGACGCTCCTTACTCCAGTCGATCTCAATCGGTTTTTTTAAACTTTCCAGTATTTTATTTCGGCTTCTTTCAGTCGCTACAATTTTTTCCGTTTATAAACTGCATATGAGTCGAGTAACGCATATTAAGACAGTAGTAGAGTGAAGAAAGATACAGTGTTTCTGAGCTTTACATACATTGAGGTCATAGAGTGAAGTCGATGAATAATGTAGGGTTTCAATTTAAAGATGATACAGTGCTCTCTTTAGCATTAACGACTTACGTCCACAGGTTAGCTTAGGTGCTAGAGAGAGTATTGCTGATGGGTGGCTTTTGAATCAATGACTTTCTATGTAGCACATACTAAACAAGACGCAGATACCAGTCATGGTCAATTGAACAAATGCCTGAAAGGATTCAGCCTGAAAATTTTTCAAGAAAAATCGTAATCTAAACCTTGAACAAAATTTAATCCATGAAATAGCGTAAACCTCTGCTGGCCAGAACAGACTTTTGAACATTAACTAATTTAACGACAAAACAGACGTTGACTGGACTATTGATTTTCTTTATACCAGTGACTGTGATGATTTCGATTCACCGAATAAGTTGTACAGTATATAATAGTAAACGTAATGAATAAGATTTGTAATACATGTCTCTCATCTTCCAATTGTCAATATAATGTTAATAATAAGCCACATACTGATTATTGGATAAAGATTATTCTGATACCCAATTTTCAATCCTTAACTTATAATGACTGCCATCATTCGATAGCGGATTATTGAGCTTTAAACTTTAATTAATTATTAAAAGTTTTATTTCTTTTTTGTCTCCTCTTAAGTTACTCTGACTGAATAAAAATCCATTTATACACAACGTAGCGGGATGGATGGAAAATGTTTTTCACGATTTTTTTTTCTTCCCTATATATATTATGTGTCTTGCACCTTCTTACACGGCTTGTGATGTTAAATATCTTTTCCATTCGGTGGAATTATTTCTATACTAATTTTGACTAATCGTCTGTTTGCTCACTTGACTGATTTTTGTTTGAAAAAATTGCGAGAAAATCAATCAATAAATATTACACACAATTTAAACTTTGGTATTTGGAAGCTTGATGGTAAATGATTGTGGGATATTTAATTAGATATGCAAAATGTTATACAGGTTTTTAATGGAAGAGTCCAGCGAAGGGTATTATTTGTTGTACACATACATTGACAACGAATATTTAGTAGTATTGTTGAATACTTTTGATTTTAAGAAAAGTTCCCCAAGGCAGTTCGTTATATTACTAAGGTTCTGCAGTCAATCATCTGTTATCAACATCGACGACAAAACGAAGCTACGATATGTGGCTAGTGCTGTCTCTTAACAAGGCAAAAACCGTTAAGACAGAGTAAAAGATTCTGTATCACAATCATAGAACAGATACGCTTGTTCTTTGTAAAAGATTCGAAATTTGCAAACCTTCATAAGCGTGAACGTCCAATTTAGAGCCGAATTTTTTAAGCAAAGATTTGAAATTCGGTTTTTATGTGTCGTAAATGTGCCATTTTTGAAACCCTTTCAAATCACTAGGCAATAATTCGACACTTTTCGAATATGCACAGATGGTGGCAAATTACATTGGTTAGGTCTTGGTGCCCTGAGTACGAAAGATATCAATAACGTCTGTGGTTCGACTGCAGCGCAGCTGTATCACAAAAAAAAATTAAAAGTAATGGGACGGAACAGTTCTTGGTGCCACAGGAATCAAGGGTGGGTGCCGTGAGTTCAAATAACTGCTCCACAGGATATTGTACTGAGGTTGTGAATACCTTTAAGACTGTTATTATTATTTTTCTGTGGCTGTCTAATTGGCCAGATTCTAGGAGTCATCATTGTATAAACGAACTCAAAATCACTTGTTCCATGGAACCGACAAATTGTTTCAAAACAGTATTTCCCACGTGTCACAGCCTAGTGTTTTTCTTATTCCCTTGACTGAAAGTCAGGGTCTTATGAAAGAAAATACCCTTAAATGTCCGTAACGCTAAGTTCACTTTGATATTTTGAAAATGTTCTACATTGGCAAAAAACGTTAAATACAGAAAACGTCCATACACTTGTGGACTCGATAACTCGAGTAATTCTTTACCGATTTACAAAATTTTGGTTTTAATCGACGGAGAATGAAAATCTTGAGGTTAAGTTCGTAGATGGGCAATATTGGGATAATGAGATGGGAGTAATTCTCAAGAGAATTTTATTCCTTGTTACCGCGATAACTTCCCTAATTCTTATCAGATTTTCAAATTTTTTGTATTATTCGACGAAGATTGAAATTCTTGAGGTTGAGTTTGCAGATGGATAATGTTAGAACAACAAGATGGGAGAAATTCTACACAGACGCTTTTCCTTGTGGACTCGATAGCTCGAGTAATTCTTTACCGATTTGCAAAATTTTGGTTTTAATCGACGGAGAATGAAAATCATGAGGTTAAGTTCGTAGATGGGCAATATTGGAGTAATGAGATGGGAGTAATTCTCAAGAGATTTTTTGACTTGTTACCGCGATAACTTCCATAATTCTTATCCGATTTTCAAAGATTTTGTCTTAATCGACGAAGATTGAAAATCTTGAGGCTGAGTTTGCAGATGGATAATGTTCGAACAACGAGATGGGAGAAATTCTACACAGACGCTTTCTCTTGTTACCGGCGCGATAACTTGAGTAATTTTTACCCGATTTTAAAAATTTTTGTTTTAATTGACAGAGAATGATATTGGAGTAGTGAGTTTGGAGTAATTGTAAACATAACTTGTTTACCACGACATTTTTTGCAACGGATTTCCAGAAAAATTTCTTATTTGACGAGTAGTGAAATTCTGGATTTCTGGTCTAATTAAGAAGTACTTCCCAAAAGAGTTTTTGCTTGCTTGAGAAACCGATAGCTCGAGTAATTCTCAGAGGCTTCAAAAATCAATTTCGACCAGTAGCGTAATTCATGTGGTTAAACTCGAACATTGGAATTTAATTGGACTAGTAATCTGGGATATACGACAATTTTTGCGTGAAATCCGTATTCTTAAAAGATTTTTTTTCGTTCCTAAAATGTTTGAACGAGTGTGAACTTTGTGGCCAGAGCGAAGCGAGGGCCGTAATTCACACGAGTTATATTTTTTCAAGAGGTAGGCAGGAAATACGCCAAATTATACTCAGACGCTTTTCCTTGTTATCGTGATAACTTAAGTAATTTTTACCCGATTTTAAGTTCGTAGATGGATAATATTGGAGTAGTGAGGTTGGAGTATAATTGTAAACACAACTTGTTACCGGCGACATTTTTGCAACGGATTTCCAGAAAAAAAGATTATTCGACGAGTAAGTGAATCTGGATTTCTGGTCGAACAATCTAGAAGTCTAGAACAATCTTGCTTGCTTGATAACACGATAACTCGAGTAATTCTCAGAGGCTTCGAAAATCGCAGATTTGAAAATATTAAGTGTTTTCGACCAGTATCGTAATTCATGTGGTTAAATTCGAACATTGGACTTTATTGGACTGGTAATCTGCGATATACGACAATTTTTGCGTGAAATCGCGTTCTTAAAAGAAATTTTGTGATCTCAAAAACACCACCTCATTTAAAAATGGTTAGAAAACTAAGGCTGGAATTATAGAAAAAAAAACAGTCAAGGGACCTGACCCACCCAAGAGGTGGGGCCTAGTTAATTTCATTTGATTTGTTGTCTAGAACAAGTTTTTTTTTTCTTCTTCTTTGTTGATGTTTTATGAAGGGCAACGAATCCATGTATAATTAAATTTTAAACATACTTTTACTACGAGATAACGACGTAGGGACTCTAACAAAAATGAATCAAATTACTTTCGTAAAATATGTTACAAACATCTTTAGCACCGTGGGCAATTTCAATCAACATACCTTTTTCCCACGAACGAAAGTTAATGATAACAAACAATTTCGCAATTTTTAAATAGATTTACGCATAAAATTTTTCGAATGAATTTTTTTTTCTCGTTTTAATTTTAATTTTACGCTACGTTGTTTGACCGCTGGCTCAGTACACAGATTAATGGTCGGTGACGTCGTAGACTCTATTACGAAACATCCATTCACAAAGGACACCTACACGGAGCGGAGAGGGTCTCGTTAAATGTAATACCATGCTAAAAATATTCACAATATTTCAGGCGAATGGTGGGGAGTGGTCAACAATAACAATATCGTGCGACGTACCTTTTTAGATGACGTCGAAATAAAATGTCGCTTTCATCAGCCGAAAACTTGTCATTATGATCGAGAAAAGAAACTTTCTTTACCATCAGTAACGGGTAATGACGCGACATTTATGATAGCTGGATAGAAATCCACTTATCAAATGATGGATTATGAGATAGTCCCCATATTTTGGTGGTCAATATTGTCGCTGCCTTAGAGCATCGCACTCCTTGTAGTAGAATATACAGATGGCAAAATACGGATTATTTACATGGCTAGTGTTCTTGTATGTTACACGTTACAACTAGTGAAGTAAAAGATTTTGTATCGAATACTGGGCGATATTTTAAACTTAAGAGCTACATCTGCAATGATTGTATAATACGCTCGTTTGTTCTTTATTTTCGACATGGCAAATTTTCATGTTCGAAGTTTCCACTTGCGATGATGTATCATTGCACTGTGCTTTATGTGAAAGTTCACCTGCTCAACCAACTCCCCAAATCCCCAGACCGACAACAGTATCTATTAATCAATTTTCATTCAATCAATTTTTGTGTTTCATCGCAATGTACCATCGTGTTTTAATGCGGTTGTCGAGGCGGTTGTCATCGTATATCCATGTGCTGCATACATTGACTTTTACCAGCGAGTTCATTGTTCAACCGCAATCTTTATACTGAAAATGAAAATTTCAAGACGAAGTATCAGCTATTCCATCATAAATACTAATTCCTTTCCTATATAATAGAGTTCCTAACAAAAATTTAACACTTAATGTATCACGTAACGTCTCGAAAGAAAACGTTAACTCCGAGTTTAACTAACCACCCAATTTATATGGAAAAAATGTCAATCATTCACCATTTTAACCGCAGAAAATTAAATTTTAAAAATCATATTTAATGTAATTTGTTGATAGCAAAAGCACGACCCTGTTGTGTATTTGACGCCTTCAAATTTAAACAGTACTCTTCTGTGTAATATGCCGCATAAAGAAAATTGATTGTTCCCTTATTGGCATATCAACATAAGAAGTGCGATGAAGCTTTTCAAAAAAAAAACTCCGCTATGAATGTAAGATGTAAGTCAGAGGCAGCAGAGTTCATGGAGGATGAGAAGTCATTTTACCACAAAGACCCCGATACCTTAAGACATTTTTAAAGTCTTTCAATAATTTTTTTTTGTATGTTAATATATACGTGCTTTAGGGGTGTATTACAATGTATTTTACTTTTCATAAATTATATGAATATGTTCAGAAATTTCTATTCAGATTTTGTGTAGTATATGGTTAAGTGAATTTTTACCTTATCACAATGTGCGAAAGAAATTTTTTAGATGAAAAATTCTTTAGAACGTAGAGTGTGAGAGGGCTTCCAAAAAAGAAATTGAATGAATTTCACATAATAACCTTGGCTTTTAATTAGGTATATCATGCTCGATTCTATGAAACGTTTTCACTTCTAAAACTTCCTCCCTTTTTTTCTCCAAATGTATTTGAGTATTCAGTAAATTTCTATTGTATTTGCTTGTATACAATTTACAATGGCAATGGTGTGTGTATGGGAAAACGGACTAATTTTATTTTGTCGGAATCTAATATTATAACGATTGTTGTATACCCGACAGGTATGTGATTGGTATCGACGTTTTTATTTTAAATTTTAAACACATTTTTGTTTGACTCTAAACAGCTTTAATCAGTTCCAATCAAGTAGTTATTTATACGAAAAGTGTGAATAAAAAGGAGAAATGTTTTCATGTTAAAGTTGATCCAAGACGAGACCGAGATCCGGTAATCGATTGAAAACTTTTTTTTATTCTTTCTCCCGAGGCCGAGCTGTGAATAAAAGTGTCATTGGAAAGGTAATGACATGTGCTTCCGGGACAAATAGGGTCTTATTGGGTTTAAAGTTCATCAACACTGAGATATGTGCTACTGTAGCTTTCAACCGAAAAAAGACTGAAAACTCGCACTTTTCTTACAGAAATTTCTTGAACGGCTCAGGTCGTTTGGAGTGTCTTTACAAAGGTAATTTTATGTTGTTTCTGGGAAAATAGGGTCTTATTGGGGGATTGGAATACGATGAAATATGATAAGTTGAAATGTTTAAGTGTTTCGTGTACCTCGAGAAATTTCTGTAAGTAAATTGTGAGTTTTCATTCTTTTACGGTTGAAAACTTCAACTGCACATACTTCAGTTTCGATGAATTTTGAACCCAATAAAACCCCATTTGCCCGGAAGTACATGCTATTGCCTTTCTAATGACACCCCACACGACCCTGTACGGCTCGTGTAAATTTCTGTAAGAAAAGTGTATGTTTTCCGTTTTTGATCACCGCCAACCAGCCACACAAGCTTCGGGTCTGTGTAAAAAATTCTACTGGAAAATGCGTCCGATTTCGGTCGACTGTTTTTCAAAAGAATCCCTCTTATTGGCATGTCTGCCCTAATTTACATGAGAAAGTTAGTTTTTTATGCGAATTATTTGTTATAATTTTTTCTCGTTGCAGTTCTTATGAAATTTCAAAAAAAAAATCGTTTGAAAGCGTGAGACACTAAAGGTCGTTATAATTTGTCTTTACCTTAACTCTGTGTAATAGTAATTTATGCAACTAGTTGCGAAAAGTGGTAGTTTTTGTCACTAGATGTGATGTTATCAAACGAGCGAAGCGACGTTTTCTGCAACAAGCTGCGAAAGATGAACTTTTGAAATGCAAAACATAACTCTGCCTTTAACATACATTCTACTGTATCAACGAAATATTGTATGAACGATCAAGTAGACCACATTTATGTACGCTTCAAAAATTGGTTCACTGCGATTATATATCTCAATGGCCGAATGGTTAGAGGTAAGCATTGGGTTTTTGGTGTCGGTGGTTCGAAATTTGGTCAGGGCAGAATTGTTATTTACGTTTAATGGTTCAGATGTTCAGAAGGAGTCGTGAAAAGTAAATCCGTTTCACCACTAGTGACGAAAAGCACACAACTAGTGGTGAAAAGTAAAACATAGAAAACCTGAGAAAAAAAGCCCATTAAATCGCCACCCAAATCACGCATGAAAAAGTTCAGTTTTCGCAGCGCAATTGCATATTTAACTATTTCGTCAGTTACAAATTAGAATTATATTAGAAAAAAAAAATCGACACAGAATTCAGTGTCGACGAAAAGCACTGGTCGATGTCTTCTAAATTGTAGTCGAAGTAAAAGTATTCTGTTGAGAATACTTCAATCAAGAAAAGTAACAGATTTGATAAACTAGAAACGATGATATAATATGCTAAATGCTTGCTGTCTGAGTAAGGTTAACGGATATTTTCTTTCATTTATTTAGTAAAACATTTGTTGATTCAGTTACAGGCCTACGAAATCTATGAAAAAGTTCTTTTATTTTATTTTATTTCATTTCTTTTTGATTTTTTCCATCGTAACACCATAACCAATTAAAATGTTTTCTATATTACTCAAGTGTGGACAAATCCAAAATTTACGTTGAAGATAAAGGCAACATTAATTTCCTTTTATTTGTTAACATCCCTCTTTTAATTCCATATACATTATGTACATACTTCAATGTATAAATAAAGAAATAATTTTCTTATTTTATGTGAAGATCAACTTTAAAACCTCCTGACATTACTAATCTGTTCAAACTTTCAACAATAACACAATAGTTATTTACGTAACAAGGGAGACAGCGTTTTTTATTGCGCGCGCGTGTTGTCATACACCCGCGCCTACAAAACACTTTCCTTCGAGTTTCGTATGAGGTTTTATATCGAAAGAATTGTTTGAATTATTTCTTTTTTTTGAATATAGGACGAGACTCATTTATTTACATAGTCATTTTAAGACGGTGATCTTAAAATTATTATATTCATCGATTGAAACCCAATTTCTGCCATCAAAGCATCGACCAACAGAAAATCAGCTGTTCAAAGCTAGGCAGAGGCTAGTACATAAGACAAGAGATTCGGCCACTGGAAAAACTCAATATGATGTGACGTTTGACGACGTTGACAGAATTGATCGTGCTACAAAAAACGTTAAATTCATGCACGATGACTCAGACATTTTCCAATGAATAAAAAAAAAGTAAATTGAAAAAGTAAGCTGCTGCAATAAAAGCAAACTGAACATTATCATTAAAGATTAATAATTGAAACACTGGACTATTGTCCTTCTTCTTTTTCCTCGCAAAAATTAAAAGAGGAAGAAGAAGGACTATGAATGATCAACTGCGTAAACATTTTTAGTTTGTTGTTGAGCTTATACACTTGAATTTCAAACGAAAAGTTGAAGTAAATCACATCAACCAAGGGACCTGACCTACCCAAATGATCTGACACGAAAAACGTATAGAAACCGGAAGATTTTCAATCGATGTTCCCACTCCACAGATTAATTTTACGAATGTTGGTGAAGTGATAAGAAGCCACTTTGGCATTGCCGGACATTTAATTGAAATACCGCAATTTATCAACCGAATAACGACTAAAACATCAATTAGCACAACCCAATCTAGGTCAAACCACAAAAACTGCTTTCGATGGACCAATTTTCTTCCAAAGTAATTCAATTTAAAGCAATTAATCAAAAGGAAAATATAAATTTGATGAAATTGTTGCATTTAGAGATAGTAGCAACGGTCTCCATCTCGACTATGTCGTGTTCGTGTCCCTATAAAATTATCCCAATAACAACTCATAAATTTGGTTGAAGCGTTAAACTAGGCTGCCTTTTTCTTTTGTGCCACGTTAGACCTAGATGGATGGAAGACATTTTTCTCAACCATAAATTGATCGAATTATTATTTTCATAAACGTCAGCTAGCGAATATGTATGCAGTGTAGTGTGTAATAAATAACAAATAAAAAGAAAAATTTCAAAACTGTTATGAAGGAGGAAAATTCACTCGGCAAAAGACTTAAAAGACTTTTCTTCAATTTTTATTTTTATGTATACACCGAGACTTTGTCCAGACTCCCCCGACCCAATGCTGGCTGTTATTTTATTAGATCTACACATAGTATTTATTTGACTTATATATTTCTTGTCATATAAAGATAGTAGCATTTTATAAACACGGCTCAACAACCGCTTTATTCAAGGCTTTATTTAATATTCCTTCGAAAGAGGAGTAGCAATACCAACCAATTTCTTTTTCTCTGTGTCATGATTTTGAATTGCACACTCACATTTTCTGCAATGCCACAAACAATTTCCATGTATATTGCAACCGTACCGTTTGCAGAATAAATCTTACAATAAATTGTTTGCTTGTTTTCATGTACAACCACACAAAGAAGCCATCAATCGAAACATGAAATAACGACATTGCTCGGTTATTATTATGTGTATAGTTGGAACTTGAAAAGTCTACTTATCGATATGAGCATTATATATGGTATTCCTTCGTTTTTTTTTCACATTTGCTAGTCATTTTGAGAAGCAAAATCTCACAATCGATATGTATACGTTTCACCAATTTAACGTTCGTGTGTTATTAGCGTTTGCTCATTTGAAAAATATAAATTGAATTTTTAACGATGTACCACACATTGATCATCGATGCGTGTTAAATTGAATACAGTTCGCTTCTTGTTACTAATCAATCAATATGGTCTATGTTTTCGGAATGATGCAGTTCCATGATTCTTTACTATTATCCATGACAAATTTGTTGAATATATTTCTTTGAAACAGTTCTTCAACGAAAGGTTCCAGTTTCTATTTAGTGTACAAATTGCTATTCATTTGAGATTTATTAAAAATGTTCTACTTTAAAGTCGACAGAAGACATATCAGATTCGAGCCAAAATTATCCCGGTGACATAGGAAATATATTTCAGGCTAAATCTCCAAGTAGGTCAACTTTTTGATTGATTGATTGATTGCTTTATCTTGAGTCTAATCTGCCAGGATTAACCTGAAGATCACCTTTTCAGAATTGAATACGTTACATAACTGGCGTGCGGAAAGCCAACTTCAAAGTCAGTGGCATATTATTGAGCCTTGGGCAGTAAAATTTACTAACTTTAGCTAAAACATTTTTCCTGAAATTTTCAGTAAAATCTTTTTCGGTAAATTCGTGGTAAATTTCGGTAAATTTCGGTAAATTATAGGTAAATTTTGGTAAATTTTAGGTAAATTTCGGTAAATAAGTGATACATTTTGGAAAATCGAAAGTTTTCAATAATTTCAATGAATAAAATTCCCAATAATAGGTCTTGCACAAGTCGATCGAGTTAGTTTTGCATCACACAATACATACAAAAACAAGGCATCAGAACAGTCGGAGCGTTTGCTGCGACTTAGCCCCGTACAACCCGTAATCCTATTTCGTCCGCAACCATAATACGTCCGTAGCCCTAATAAGCCCGGAACCCTAATACGTCTACAACCCTCTAATGCGTCTGTTACCAAAATGCAAGTCAAGTTGGGCATTGTCAAATTTACTGAATTTGTTCATTTTTAAAATTGCGCATAGCGCAATTACGAAAGTCCGTACGAAGGACCTTTCAAATAAAACCAACAATTTACGACATTATTTTAGAAACCCAAAATTTTTTGCCAACTTTAGCAAAATCGGATGAGATTTACTCGATTTATGTGCAAAAAACACTTAGGGCCGAGTAGCGGCCTTAGTCCAAGGGCCCAAATTTGAAACTTTTTTCGTCACGTTCTTTTCGGTATTCAATTACCTTCCATAAAAAACTAAAACTAGCAAAATCGGATGAGATTTACTCGATTTATGTGCAAAAAACACTTAGGGGCGAGTAACGACCTTTGAGCCCTCCCAACAAGCCCACGTTGCATCTTACCCAATAACAATGTTCAGCAACTTGGTTCTACTCGATACCTTTCATCTGATATATCACAAGCAGCTATTGCGTGCGTATTTCGGTAGATATCGTCGAAAGACTGAAAAACACTTATAGGGCCCTAGCTCTGGAGGGGCCGACCCTGCCATGCCCATTTTCGAACTTGACCTTACTTTTGTCGATACCAATCGGGGAAAAAAAGAATTTTGAAAAAAGGTTGTGATTTACTCAAGCTAGAGGGGTCACGGACGGACGGACTTTTTTTTATTGCGGATTCGTCATCTATGAACATAACCAAATGATTTGCCCTTACTGTCTGCTTCCAATTCGACGTGTTACAAACGGCATATTAATCTTATAAGCCCCCAGTTCTTCGTACGGGGCTAAAAACGGACAAATAGAGATAAAGTGGACATTAAGAGTAACCAGACCGATTAAATCAACAGAGTTTTCAGCAGAATTGTTTATTTAATTATCTCTTTCGACATATCTAATTGGTCCTTCTCCAAGAAATCCATCTCCACTCTGTTTTGTAAGCATCCAAAATGAAACTTTAGATACATTCGAAATGCATATTCTTAGTGCTTTCAATACCATTTGGTCCACAATCAAACTCTTCTTGATGCTAAAAAAAATCGTTTTCGAAAATGCCACATCCATCTCCATCGCACATATCCGCAGCGTAAAATGTTTCGTCTAAAAATTATTCATTTTTAAAAAATCATTTAAGCGAAGTAATGGTTGTTTTATTGTGCCTACATTTTCCTGTCATCCTAATTTTAATGCCTTCGAGACATTTGAATTTTAAATAATCATCATATGATTTTTATACTATAGGGTAAAAAGGCAAAACACAACGTCGGTTGGTTTGTGAAGGGTGGGAGAGAAGAAGCAGCGAGATAAACGTGATTTTTTTAACATAAAAGATTTGAATCATTCAAACATGTAAATTTTTTCTCTCTTCTCCTTATAGTTGCTAATTCGATAACAGCTCAGGGGTATGTCTTAAATTCTAAACATTTTTTTTGGCTGTGTGTAAACGGCAAATACAATATTGTAGCATGTGACGCACCCGGACTGAATATATTAAATTGGTTAATAGAGTGAAACAATTGAAATTTTACGGATACTTAATTTAGATGTGCTTTAAGGAATATGAGTATTAAGCACAAAACGTCTTCGCCGTTCAAACATTATTTTTTTTTCTTCTGCTTCTTGTCGGCTCTTCCTTATGTGCATAATTATCTGCTCCTCTGTATAAACTGTTAAGTATCTATTCCATCTAGTCTTAGATAATAACATTATGTTGGGGGCAGAATATGCTAGAAGGTAAGTTTATTACCTTTGATCTTTCTAGATATCTCATTTTATACAATGGTGCAAGCGAACATTTCGTTACTTTGAATAATTTTTTTTTTTTGAACTAAAATATGAATGTATGAAAATTTTATTTTTCTTTATCTAATTTTTCTTTTATTTATTATTTTTTCTTCTTAAAGAAGACTGTCTCTTTTGTATCTGATATACTGTGTAGCAAACACCATGCTCTATATACATACAATGTAACATTCAACGCTACTTTATGGCCTTTGAAAATTTAATTTACTTGTTGCTTTTTGTTGTGTGTTGGTTTTAATATTTCCATTCGCCCATTCGTAATATATCGTGTGTACATGTATATATAACTTCCACTTAGCGCACAGAAGAGCATTTATAAATAATTAAGAGTTTGATACGTTTTGTAAGGTATATTTGGTACGATGTTACTCGAGGATGAGTGTAGTACATCATGTAAAAACGAAAGGAAATTAAGATTATTTTCCTTTGTACGTTGTAAAAAAGAAAATAATTCCATTGCAACGCAGACCAGCGATTTAAATTATGTATTCGAGTTTCTTTATGAACATTTTAATTGGAGTGTAACATATATACACATCTCAGTCCATCACATTTTCTCACGCACTAATAGTACAGCTAAGGCGATATACTTCAAAATCATTTATGAAAGAAACGCGCCCCAATTTTAATTTGTTAGCTCTACAACATTTTTTCGTTTATAACATTTGATTTCCTGACTCCCACATGAAGCTCAAAGCTGCGTTTCCGAATTTTTTAGGAATTGTAAGTGGGACATTTATGAGGATAAACAGAGACACATTTCAATAGTGTATGGTGCGAATTATATCTAACTTAGATCGAGTCTTATCTATTATAATTGTGTTTCGCATGAATTTTTTTTGTTGAAAATATCGAATATCAGTTTTTGGACCAAGAGGAGGATATGGTTTTTTATGTAGTTATATGTCACAAAATCCAAGGTCCAAGGTCCAAGGTCGACCTAAATTTTAGTGTTCAGCTGTTCAGATGTTCAGCATGGAATGGATATCAGTAGGTTTTATTGAAATATAAATTGGTGATTGTCGTCTGGTTGAATGAAAAACAAAATTTACTTGCCAATCTAGCAACAGCTGGTTTTGTATATTATTTTTTAAGTAAATTTATTCATTCCTTAGACTATGCCGTGCGGAATACAATATATAATCCAACGCAACCAATTAATAGTTGGACGCTCTGAAAAGTTTGTAAAAAAACTTCTGTTCAGAATAATAGTTCGCGAAAGGATAGCGTTAAGCGATATTTTTTTTTTTTTTGAAAGGCTCTGGACAGTTGTCAATGTGGCTAAAATGCTACAACAAGTAAAAAGATGTTTGAAGAAAAGTTGTCATAAAGTTGATTTTATGCGAAACTGACAAAGTTTTCTTCATAAGACTGTAAGTCTACTGGACTGCTGGAGGGACTACAGATTTATTTTGCTTTACAATTCTCAATCATAAATCTGTATCAGTTTTATCACATTCTTCAGTATAGATATGGAAAAAGCACAATAGACATTAACTTATGTGACTTTGAGTTTGCTTGGTCGAGACACATTGTAGAATTCAAGAAAATTTGGGGAAAATAGTCCCTGCTTATTATATTCTTAGAATTCTAACGACAGTAATCAGTTCATCGTAAACAATTTAAGAATAAATTTCTACGATTTTTGACGAGATTATGGAATAAATATTCCCGTTAATATAGTTCTACAATCAAATGTCACTCTATTGATTAATGTTTTTTCCTATCTAAATTTGAAGATCACTTTTAACACACAGGCCAAATGAACAAGCTATGTTTCCAATAAAAATTACTTTCATTTACAAAATATGCCCTCCTGACACCCCATTTTTTAACCGTCCATTTAGCACAATGATTCCGTTAAATTATTCGGCAAACATAGCATCTACAACACACCATCTACTTGACACGATGATGGTATGGTATATACATATAATTATATACACGAAAAACACTCGCAAGCAAAATAAAAAAAGAAAGTCATTTATTAAACAATCGCACAAAATAAATACGAATCCATAGAAAAAGGAAAATACAAGTTAATCGTACACCTTTAACATCTCTCACCTCACTATTTAACTAGCAACAAAACTCAAGGTTGAACTCTTACACATAAAATATTTCAAGCAGCCCACTGCCTCAAAATCCCCTCAGGAAAGCGCACGAGAAAGGAAAAAAAAACGATATGAAAATAGAAGGGGTTTGGGACAAACACACAATATTGTGTGCTCTCTACCACGGTTTGGTGTGTACATGTTCTATTATACGGTTCGAATGCAACAAGTGGCGGTTTGCTATTCCGTAGTAAGTTAAACTCCATAAGCTTTTTCTTCACTGTTGTTTTATTATCTGGGTACGTGAATCTATATTTTTGTGTATTTGGTGTAACGTTATATTATTATGTGTCTGTCACTGTTGTAGGGGTTTCTTTTCTCCCTACGTATCTTCGTTTGGATTTTGTTTTTTGTTATAAGTTCTTCAATTTAGTACGAGAATTCAGACTTGTTATTTCGTTGGACAACAAAATAAGAAGAATGAAACGGTCTTTATAGCGGTCAATTCACACAATCTGACGAAACTTTTTATCCCTAAATGGTGATTCCGTTCTGGAGTTTTTTGTTGTTTAAGACCCAATTGGTATGTCGTCTACTTATTTCCAAATGCGTAGCTACCTGACGGGTAGGAAGCAGTGTGTGTCTCTGGGTGGAGAGAAGAGTGATTTTAGAGAAATTGATATCGGAATACCCCAAGGTAGTGTCCTCGGTCCCTTGCTCTTCCTTATATACATAAATGACATTTTCCGTCTTCCCACCCACGGCGTAGCCGCCCTCTTTGCTGATGATACAGGTGTGTTCTGCTCAGGTGATACTGTTGAAACGAATGTTGAGCGTTTGAAAAGTGATGCGAAACTGATCAAGGACTTTCTCGACGAGAACAGGTTGTCCCTTAATGTAAAAAAGACTAAGTGTATGCACTTCCGACGCGCTGAACGCTTACTTGCAGATTCGGTGACCCTGGAAGACCAGGTCATTGAGAGAGTAAGTGTGTTTAAGTACCTGGGTGTCTTGCTGGACGACAAGTTGACTTGGAATTCCCAAGTTACGGAAATGTGTCGCAGGCTGTCGTCTGTCTGTGGTGTTTTGTGTAAGCTCAAAAGGCTGCTACCGAGGGCAGTGCTCATGAAGGTTTATTTTGCTCTTGCGCACCCTATAATTTGTTACCTGCCGGGAGCGTGGGGCACTGCGTGTAAGAAGTCTATCGAACAGCTACAAGTTCTGCAGAAGCGTTGTCTGAAGCATGTGAATAGACTTCCCTTGCGTCATCCGACTGTCGACCTGTTTCGGAGATACTGTCCGAGAGTCCTTAATGTAGACAGTATTGTTAAGTATAGCGTTTGCAGCTTTGTGTATAAGGCCATCGGTAAACAGTCCTTCTGTAACATACCCTTCCAAGGGGCCTCACATTGCTACAATACGAGAGGAAAGCACCTGCTCAGAGCATCGGCTACTAGGACGAAGAGCGGTGAAAGGGCGATTTCTGCTCTAGGGTGTAGACTGTACAATTCCTTACCGAATGAGGTTAAGTTTGCTCAGCCGAATTGCTTTCAAGCTCGCCTGAAGGGTTGGCTTCTAGAGAATCAATACTGATATTTCTGTGACATTTGACTGGGATAGTGTCGATGAGTTGATGGATCATCGGGGTTTTTTTTCATTGGATGCTGGATTTTTGGTGCGTGAAGGATGCCTCTGCCTCCTGCTCCCCCACGGCAATGCCTCCTAGGCTTACTCCAGCTTGTCTCCCCATTCCTTTCTGATTTATTATCGTATTAAATTTTTCATTTAATTCTATATTTTTGATTTCCATGCTGTATTTCAAGTAAATTTTTCCATCCTTATTTTTAGGCCAGCTATTGTAAATTGCAGGTCAAGTTTCATGCTATATTTCAAGGACAATATTTTTTTTATATAATTTTAATTGGTTACTCCTTTAAAGTGTCTCACAGTGGAGAACCGCAATGCGATTTGTTATACTAATTTCATGATGTAGAAATGTTTGAATAAAACTAAAACTAAGCTTCGATTTTCAAACACATTAAATTCAAACAACTGGTCTTGCGAAACAGTTTATCAATTAAGTCACTTTAAGTCGCCTAACATCTTATACCCTCCTTACCGAACCACGGTTTTCGTTCACAGCAATTGCTATTGTAGTTGTCTACCAAACTTTAAAAAAATTATGATTTTTTCTTTGAAAATGTCCTTTAAGTGCAGATGCAGAACATGTATGTGATACATACCACAATTCCGCTGTAACAAGGACAAACAGCAAGCGTCTTACTGCTGTCAATAGTATTTTACATAACTAGGTATGAAAAGTAGAGTTTTAGTGTGAATTTCGTTGATCCGAGGCGAAGCCGAAGGCATTAAACACACGAAAACGAGACTTTTCATTTTTATCCCGAGCTATGTAATGGATTTTACATGCTGAGGGCGTCGAAAGACGTGCTTCAAACATGAAAAGTACGTTTCTCGACGTATGTAGCGTGTAAACTACTTTACTCAATACAATGTTTCCCTAGAGTGATAAATGGGACATTTTTTCAAGCTGTCAAACTTTGGTTTACTTTGTTACTCTATAGCGTACGTATCTTTGGGAGAATGATAAAAAATGCATACGAGAGACCCTTGGACGAGGGGCACATTCACCTTCGTAATCTACCGTCTAGTATTTGATAATCTGAAAGTCTTTTACTTCATTGATTGTAACAAAAACTTTAGAATTTAACACAGACATTTTTTGCTAATTCTTGTCTTTTTCTTTGTCTTTGATCATTTATGAAGGAGTTCTAACTGGCCATTTAGATAGCGACGTTTGGGCAACGTATAATGTCAAAATTGACAGAATTCTTTTGTTCTAGTGTCAATTTTGACACTATACGTCGCTCTCTAAATGGTCGGTAAGGACACATATGTACTTATATTTAGGACGATGCAGTTTTGTAGGACTCGTGCAAATGAAATCCACTTACATTTGAAAATCATTTTCATCAATATGATCCTTTTACTTGTCTGTTCGTGGTGATTGAATACTTTTTGCAAGCAATTCGAACACATATGAGTTTCTTGTTGAAAAAAGGCAAAGCTCAGAAAGCTATAAACTCGTGTCTCGTCAATGTTCAATTAACGGAATGTGAATCCATATCAAATAAATCAATTTACATAAAACGGTACAAACATAATGTAAACATTTTTGGTTAACAAATTTCTTTTCTTTTATTTTTCAGACTCAGCTGATTATCCCGAGTCGTTTCATAAATAAATAAATTTTTTTGTAAAACTTTGAAAATTTTATTTTTTTAAATTAATTTTTCTTTTTTGTTTCGTTTAATTCTTTTTGCTAAAAGCTTATAAATGTAAACTTTTACTATAAATATAAGTAGATTGTTGTGCTAAACAAAAAATAGTTTAAAAAAAAGTTAATAAATACTAAAAAAAACATTATATGTATATCTAATTGGCAACGGTGTTTTCCCTCGAATTGTCTTTCTAAAACAAATTGTTTACATTCTAAAAAAACAATTTCAAGTACTAAAACTAAACTATATCTTGAAGTAAATTTTAAAGAAATAATTTAAAATAAAACACACACCTCAGGTTAAATACAGATTTTAAATTTTTTAATGTCGATTAGATACACTTAACGAATTTTCAACTTGATCCAACTTTGTATCAATTTTATTTTGAGTTGGTTTACACACTAAATACGCACCTTATACAGCCATAAAAAAGGATTCATTTTATAAAATTAATATCTTAATTGGACTACGAATATGTATTTCTTTCTTTCTATAACTTTTTGTTTATCTAAGTTATTACATTTTATGTCATTCAGTACTACGCTGATATGTAGTCTACATTTGGGCGTCAGTCGAAATAATCTCTTTAAAACGTACAGTTTGTTCACCTTAACACAATTTTAGATAAAAAAAGCGAACAGTTTGAACACAGTTCCTCGGTTTCCTTAGTGTCAATGTATACGACAAACGGTTACACTCTTCCTTAATAACAACATACTTTGCAAGATAATTGCGATTTTACTTTTTTTATGAAAAGGATAACTGTCTCGCGTATTAAAAATAGACTACATTCCACCGCAGTAGTGATTGCTGTTAATTTTTTATCAGGTATTATGAGCAGTGTTCAGTTCATATTAAAATATGGATCTTAGTGTAAGAAGTAAACAATCTGGCTAAATATCCATCTCAAAAATATGAAAAAACCACATAGGCGTCTCGACACCTATGCCATATTATGCCTCTACTCGACGCGAAAAACATTATTTTAATGTCTTTCATTTTGAAGATCTGGTAGATCGGATGGGTGTAGTGTATATCTCCGTCCAGACACATTGCGAAAAGTCTAAATTGATGTTTGAATGATGCCATTGGTGGTAAATGAAAAATGTCATTTTAGGATACATTTTTATTATTGAATGGACTGTAGTGTCAGACAGATCAAATTTTCATATGTTCAACCTGTCTCAAGCTACACTATTTTCAACAAAAATAATATCCTTGAAATTGTTTCATCTAGACTACAATTTAGACTTTATGCAACATCTGACGGTTGGGATGTACATTCAAAACTAAAGGCCATTGATCACATGTTTTTCGTACCAGGTAGTGTGATAATACGGCAAAGGGTTCGAACCTTGATGGCCTTATGAGATACTTATATGCACCTAGGCTTCTCGGTCTGACAATGATATTCGTTGAGTGTAACAAATTTTTGCTTTAATTTCGTAATTTATGATTTCCATCGTTTTTAGTTAAATGACGAAAACTAATTTCAATATTTTATTTTCTCAGAAATGTTGCCAAAACATTGCGTTCCACGGCGGTAATATTGTGATGAGTTATTTATCGGGGAACCATAAAACAAATTTTAATTGTAAAGAAAAATGAATTCGTATTAAAAGAGAATTGATAAGGATTGGCAAGACAATTTGTTGTTGTTGTTTATTTTACAAACAAAAAATAGTTATTTATCCTGCAAGTGTCGCATCTTCATCACACTAGATGTCAGAGTGTCGATCCGAGGCGAAGCCGAAGTTGACAGGACATCCTGTGCGATAATATACCATCGTACGACACTTTATAGATACAGCGTTTTTCGCAATTCAAGATGGAAATGGACATCTGTTTCTATGCGAAACATAAATACCGAGATTTTTATCGGAATACAATCTAAATACGATTACAATATCTATTTAAAACATGGTTCTAGTTAACACTGATTTAAGTTGTGATCAAGTCTAGCCAGAATTTAATGTTTGCTCCCTCTCTGACTGAATGACGGATTTTGTGTGTTAAAAAAATAGTTTCTCGCACATATTTCTTGGATGAAATAATAGTTATTTATGACATCAAGTGCGAAGTACTTTATTAGACTCTAGATGTGTAATTATGACACGAGACCGCAGGGCGTGCGTCATAATACACATCGTGAACCTAATAAAGTACTTCGCACCGAGATTCGTACAATGTTTTATTCAACAGATGGATTTAAAGTTCGCAGTTTTCGAACATTATGATCTTGAGTTGCATAAAATACAGGTAATGTCAACCAAATCTATGTGGGAGTTCCACATATACAGTGCTTATATTTGATTATACGTATGAAGACGTACTAGTAGTTTACTCGTATAAGTGAATCAGCTGGTAAAACAGTGGAAGCGTACACTAACTGTACAAAAAAGGTCAAAAAGAGTTCATTTCCTTCATTGAATTGCGAAAACATATTTTCTTTCTTTTTCATCATTTAGCGGTGGATAAAACTTAAAGTGAATTATTAAAAATATATTTCTAAACAAACATATAAATGAATAAAAGAAAAAAAAATATTTCCTAAGTTAAAATTAGATGAATTCAAATCTTTTTAACTTTAAAAGAAAAATCATTTTTGTAAATATTTAAACAATGAAAAGATTAATCGATGAAAATTAGAATTAATGAAAAATTAATATAATTGAAATGCTACTGTTAAGAAAAAAAAAGTAAATGTGTAAATGAAAAAAAGTAAAAAAAAAAGAAAATTTGAAAAAAAAACTGTTAGTTTCAAGAGACATTAATAATTAATATATTAAAATTCAAAATATTAAATATATTTACGTGCCATTAATAATTTGTAATAATTTGAGTTAATTTTTATTTAACAATTTTTAATTAAAATTAAATTCACTAGATAAATAATTAAAAAAAAGGATAAACAAAGTAAAATGAAATGAAATTACAATTATTTTTCACTCAGTTTTTACAGATTAAATAATAATATTAAATGCATAAGGTTAACTCTAAATCAGAAACAAAATAGTCTTAATTGATTCAATTTTGGTGCCATTATTCCATAGTGGCTGGCTAAGTCTCTGGTATAAGATCATTTTTCAGTGACCCAATATCCAAATATGGCGGGAGTTGTTCGGCTTGATTTAGTGACTACACGAAAGTTTTCCTTCTTTTCGAGAATGATATTTCGAAATGCGGTTGCTTAGTGGAAAATACACGTGATTTGTCCGACCGATGTTGTTACTTTGCTGGTCTGTTGAGCTATACATTTACAGAAACTGACACAAATGTTTGTTTTTTGAGTTAATTGTGGCTAACATATTCCACAAGCATCCATTGTGGGACAAGCTTTGATTTTTGGGTAAAATAATGAGAAACTCATAACGAGCATATGTAGGAAACATACGAACGAGTTAAATATTTCGAGTGATAGAGATAAAGTGTTTATCTCCCTTAACCAACATATTTTGAATGAATGACTGATTCCGATACACCAGTTTTTTTAAATTCTAAAATACAGTCGGCGACCTTAAAATAAGTATTTCATTTCAGCCATTTTACAGCTGATCCACTCATGCAAACAAATATGATTTGATGTCTCTAAACGGTTTTAACATTACCACGTGTAGGCGTGTACACTGTTCACCCGTATAAACAAGCATTAGCACAATTGTTTGTATGAGTGGATCAGCTGAAAAACAGTTGAAATAAAATGCATCGCCGATTTCATGGTTCCAATATTTTAATCCTACGGACCATCTAAACATCTTTTGATCTGAGTTTTTAATTGTACATGAAATCATGAAAATCAAAACTTGCTTGCAACATCTAGTTCTTCATTTGTTAAGTAAAACTTGCAATCCACAAATCTTGACCACGTATTGAATATTGTGACGATTTTCACCTTTCTTCAATTGTAACTTCAGTAATACTCGAAATGTATTCACCGTTTTACATGTTTAAAAACTAATTTAAACCCAACATTCACACAATTCCGCAACGTCGTTTTTTTTTCAATCGTCGAACATACATTCTAACTTGAAGGAGCTCATGAATAAATCAAAAGAAAATTTCAGTGCTCATTTGAATTGGATCGAATTTTTCTTGGATAGAAAACAAATGGCGCAGAGTAATCATATGACCTCATTAGGTAATTCCAATCTATTTTCAACGTGTATAACGATGTACGTTTTGCTGGTATTTTTTTCGAAATGTATACTCAAATTGCCTGAGTCACATATGTTTATGAATGAAAACCTATGTTTCCCTAAAATGCCTAATGCCATGGTACACGACCAACATTCACCCCCTCACTTTCTTAGTCACCCAACCAATACGAACAACTTCCTCTCGATGTACTGGTGTCACATTTGAACATACTCAGAAACTTAGCCAACAAATGGACTACAATTATTGTAAGTGATTGTACTACGAAATTGATTTGAAAAATATATATATAGGAACTATAGTAGAAATTAAACTATTATGAAGCAGAAGAAAAAAAAACTTAGTGATTACGTTAATAATGGTAAAACAAAAAAAAAGTTAAATGACGCGCACGTATTTGTTTTGTTAATAAGTTGGGTTGTAAAAATATTACGAAAGAAAAAAATGCATTCAATGAGAAATAAAAGAAATTGAAAAAAAAATCATTTTTCAATTACCATTCGGAAACACGACAACCTAAAGCCCGTCCATACTGTAGCTGTTCTTTACATAAAGGATAGCTTTCCGTCTGAAGTGCAATTGCGGGTTATGATTTTAGAAGCATTACTATGAATGGAAAGATGGAGAGGCAGATAATTTTCCGCCGTCAAATTGATCGTGTCTGTTTCATTTGACTTGTGATATGACTCAACTCAACTTTTCGGCATAATTCACATATTTTAATGTCGCAAATTTCCAAGCTTTGCGCTGTTACCAGCTCCTGTCGCCAATAATCACACCCATCAATAAATGAGCTCTATCTCTAGTCCTTACTCCACTCTCCACTCTACATACCCACTCATGGTAATCACTCTCGGTACTCACTCTTGGTACTCCCTCTTGGTAACCGCTCCTTGGTGATTATTTGTCACTAAACAAATCAAATAATCGTACAAAAAGAGTGGTCTACACCTCGATTAAAACAAATGATGGGAACATTTTATTTAAACTCGGCAAATTATAAACTTAACATCAAATCGCTTCACATATCCTGCTACTGGTCTAATGATATGCTTCCGCTAAAGGTTAGATCTCGCTGAATAATTTGAGTACCCAAGACAAATGTGTAAGACTACAAAAAGGAATCGGTTGTGAAATTGTTATTGAGTTCTTACGAATTTCTACATCGTGCAACACTTCAGCACTAATATGGTGAAGATAGTTTTCAGTAGAATTCCGGCAAAAGTGCTGCAATTACTTAAAATCGACTGTTAAAAGAAAAGATACTATCGAACGCATAGATTGGGATATAATACCACAGAGAGTGGATAAACATAAAAAATAATCGATATTTTTAGCCACTCTGAATTGGGAAATCATTACATCGTGCCTAATGATGTAGATTGATTGGCCTAATGTACATAAGTCCAAACCCACTGTCATGAGTTTAAATCGACAGTGTTACTTCATGAACAGTTTATAGTATAGAAGAAAATTGAGCCTAAAATAGTGATTCCAATTATACTAATTGATTACGTCATCAATGGAAACGGGATAACAAACATCAGCAAACATCAAATGTTTGAAGGAAGACTATTCGATGTTGCAGGACAATTTTAATAGCGAATAGTTATAACAATCAAGCAATAACAGATAAACACACAAGTCAGTCGTATTGGACTGAAAATAAATTTATTTGCCATGTTATTGTAAACAATTCACATTTATTCGCCCAATTATTTCTCAAATCAGACGATATTGGTCCCAATGACGTTCCGATGCAGCCGCTTCAGAAAAAAAATGTAAAATTGTAATGGGAACGGGACAGTTATTGGTGCAGCAGGTATCTAGGGTGGCGTGATTTCAAACAACCACTCCAAAGTTCTTCACTGCCTATCGTTAGTACAATATCGGAGGAAGATAAAAACTACTCATACATGTCTCCTTCGATATTGTACCAACGATGGATAGTGGATATTTGTACTCACGGCACAATAGATACCCACAGCACCAAAAACTGCACTGTTCGTATAAATTTTTAAATTTTTTGTGAAACGGCTGCAGTGGAACCACAAGCCGTCATTGGGACCAACGGATGCGTGTATTGTACTGTACTGAGTGAACTGAGACCTAAATATCACACTGTATGCGTATATTGTACTGAGTGAACAGAGACCTAAATATCACACTATACCACGATTGCACCTATTGTATACAATGCATCAGACCCAGATCGTTAACTAGTGAATCAAGACAATTCATGTAAGTTCGAAATGTCCACCGCTATAAAATCCAGTTTCGTAGAAGAATATTCCTTTTATTAAAAAAAAAACTTTCGTACAAAGAGCTTATAAAACCACTCCATAATAAAACTGGTTTAAAATGGTGATGACCTCATTATAATCATCATCCAATCAAAGACTTAAGTACACCAGTCGTTACACGTTTTAGTGGATACGCGCCAGCTACAAACCAAAAAGAAAAGCGTTAATGCTTTCCGCTTCCCTGGTCTTTTTTAATTAAAATAAAATTCTCACCTAAAATTAATTTATCTCCGTTCCAAGTGAACAGGTAACGATACTCTCTAACTGATGTCACTACATAAAGCCTTAAACAATCCACCTGTCTTGTGTCAAAAGGATCTTTAGGTTGAGGCGCTGCAAGAATATTTTTAGAATTTTAAAATGAAAACTTCACCGACGATTCACATTACTTATATCAATAAACGGTATCCTGACTCCATTTTCCACAGTTGTCAATATTTTGTGAAATTTCCTGTCTGGCGTGATAAATGATTGAAGCATCATTAAACTCGATGAATTACCTCGATCTGAGGCGCTAAATTCTTTAAGTAAAAAAATTGCTGCTGATAGAGCACAATAGTCTCGATTCAAATGTATTGATTACTCATTTCAGTGGCGCCACTGGACTCGTAATAAATACTACTCGTTCTTCCATCTTGTAGAGTGAAGCTAATGTATGGTGAATTCGAATTGTCGTGAGTCCCCTTTGCTACGGCTTTAACAAATTATTTAAATTTGAAATAATCATGAACAAGTTAATAGGATTACTTAACTGCAACAAGATCTATTTTAAGGAGTGTGGTTCCAAAAATTCTAACTACAAAAATTCTGTAACGTCACTTCCTTAAAATTGGCTCAGTTGCTCGGAGTGAGTAATCAGACAAATAAAAAAAAAATGCAATACGGATGCATCATTTGTACTGCAATCTTTTTAAAATCCGCATTCAATCTTACCCGTCAATTCACCGGGAGTGATGTAATAGATTCGGCCACTGGGAGAATAAAATGTCAGAAATGACGACTTTGCGAATTCGCCGTTCACTTCTACTTCGTTTAAAAGTTGTTCAGGTTGTTCAGCTAACTTGGTCGAATCGTCCTCGTCAACTAAAATTGATTTTGATTTACATCAAATAACGAATGCGGATCGCACTAACATTACCTCGGTCATATAATGCTTTCCCTTCGTTTGAAAATATGAAATGGACATGTTTTGTGTAGTACTTGTGTGACACAATGAACGTTATCCGAAAGTCCGAAGGTGTGGTTGGTGTGGAATCTGTAATTTTTGTTAGATTCAGTCAGGAATGGCCTCATTTGATGCGACATGTAAATCTACCCAGAATCGGAATCTCCACACCACTTTCGTTTTTATGATCGATTCGGTAAGTTTTCTCGTCAGGGCCAACGAAAGATAGGAGTTGTATGATAGGCTCAAAAATATTTACGTCTACGTCACTATTCCTTTCCACAATACGGGCCGCATATTGTGAACCATCTTGTTTAAAGTATATGTCATACACCTTACCACTGGGCTCAGTAAATGCGATGTAAGATTGATCAATTTTGTCCGATGTGTCCCGATCAATAGCTGAAGATGAAATTCAACAAATTTGTATGATACAGGGGAAGCAAGTGAGAATGTAGGACTTGAGACACCTGGATAGAATCGTAGACAGAATATTTCCGAAGTGAAAGATATAAAGTTGACTTCGTGGCTAAATAGACACTTTGAAATGAATTTTAAAAAAATCATGAAGCAAAGACAATTCCGTAGTTTCAAGTTTGCTCTATCTTTCTCTCTATCTATCTCTTGTAGGTCAAATTACGTCCATTTAGCCATGAATCATTTTACGATATATATCTTCAACTACGCTCCTGCCTCCATTTCCACTCAGGATCATACATAATAGAAATTACCTATATTTAGCTTATTTGTGATTAGATATCCTGTTCCACTAGGTGTGTTGAAGTTAGCAAATAATAAGCTCAGATCTTTTAGCTGTCCAGCATCCATTTCAGCAAGTTGAATTGAATGACCCGGTGGCATTTTAAAGGGTTCCAACGCTTAAAGTTGTGTTATTTTCAACAAATCAACTTAAAATTATGGTTCCGGACTTACTAATATCCATTGCAGTATCACCATTCTGTGAAAAAATGTATTTATGTTCCCATTTCGAGAATGGTCCCAAAGTTTTAATCCATAGGTTGTCCAGCTCTTTTTCTGGATGATCTTTAAACACGAAATGAATTTAAGTAACCAGACAGCTGACGACTTCACAAATAATTGTACCTGAATCGATGGTGATGTTAGAAGGTCCGTACGTTAACGTATAGATTTGCATATCGGGACCCACAAAGGAATGCAAACTGTGCCGAATAAAATCGGATCTATCAACGTACTGAACTTGTTTTTCAACTAAAAAAAAATCCAACCCGACGATCATAAATTGTTCGCTAATTGAATACAAAATTATTTTTTTTAAATATTTACCGATACGAGGAATGTAGAGAAGATCTTGGTGTTCGAAAAAAATATCATAAATTTTAAAGGTCACCCACACAAAACTTATGTACGGTGAGGTCACATCTGCGATTTCTTGCCCTTCTATCGATTCCGAACGTTCAAGCGCTAAAAAGTTGCATTTGTTAGTTTAAGCCAATTAGGTTAACAATAACAACTGCAGTTCCTTACATAGTTCACCACTTTCAAAATCAATCAAGTAATTTTTGCCACCAGGCGAACAGAATTTTAGAAAATTATTTGAACGCCACCATTCTTCGCCGCCATAAGTTTCATAACCGTATAAACTACCCGATGTTAATGCTGATCCACAGATTAAATAGAGAAATATTCCAGCAACGATCATCTTCGTTGCGTGTTTTTAATTAAACTGATGTTTAATGTCTTAAAATTTATTTTGTTGAATTGATCAGTGGCTTTTTGTGTATGTAGAAGAGTCGCGACTTCAAAAATATTATCAACAAAAACGAGTTTTTTGATACAAAACAGCGAAACCAATGGACTGATTAAAGCGTTATATAAATGTGTACTAGTGTGGTGTGGTGGTTGTATATTAAGAGTGATATCGCAAAAATTCAAACCGATTTTTGGGTAAATTGAATCAAAGGTTCATCGGTTCAGCAAGTGATTGTGCGTTTAAAGCATGTCAGGGTATCGGCAAAGTTGTTTTTTTTTTGTATGAAGTCGAGATAGAAGTAGTTTTTACTTTCATTCATAATTTCCGAAGGTGCAGCTTCTCCGGCTTAAAAAAAATTCTTCAATTAAGAGTTCTTACCAAAACATTACAACCTGACAATGCTTTCGCTTTTCGATTCTTCACCCCGAAAATAGACAACTAATCCAAGAAATAGAACATACCAATTTCTTAGGATTGAACGAATACCAAACGGGCGATAGCTTGCCCGGATTTTCAAGTCGGTTCAAGTTTTCGCGATATTACTCTTAAGATGACTCGATAACTGCGGGCAGATGAATGAACTTATCTCACTGCTCTAAGCTTTATACTAAGATACATTTAAAAGGTGATTTTCATGTTGCAAATGGTGCATACCTTAAGTTCCTGACATCATGCTGTACAGTGAAAGAGTACAGTCTTTTACGATTCAAAATTGCCTGTTCCAAATAGTATAGCACTACTTACATCTTTTATTATGTAAAATTATGAGAAAGAAGATCCTTGGAATCTTTTACTTCTTTTGATCAACGTATTCTATGCAGACTGATATAAAATCTGGTACTTTAATGCTAGTATCGTACAGTTTATCATAAAATACAGCAATAGTCTATCGTATATTATTATCGTCGCTGTTGATAACAGATGACTGTCTGCAGAAGAACAAAACCAAAAAATATTATTAGACTACGATGATTATTCGCATCTTAGTCTTGAAATTTTAGGGCGTGTTTTCTGAAATTATCGTAGTTTAATGTGTCAATTTAGTGAAGATTTTAAGAGGAATTGCGAGGAATCTCTTTGTTTTAGCAATTTTACAAATTCGGAAACGTCGAATTTTTTGTAATTGAAAAATCGAATTCTGCTTTTATCTAAATCAGTCAAAAACATTTAAGGTCATTGTGCATACTTCCAAGACAACTGATATTTATTTATTTATTTACACAATCGCTAAACCGAACAGGTGTACATACGTTATTTTGCACCAGCTGGTCCCATTTGGAATTGTATTGGACCAGCTGGTGCAAAATAACGTATGCACACCAGTTCGGTTTAGCGATTGTAGAACAAAAAACAGACTTTCTCAGCCCAATATCATATTAAGAGTGATATCGCGAAATCTTCGAACAATTTGTATGGAGGACAAATTCAACGTATCTGGATTTTTGTCGAGTATGGTACCCATCGAATCCTTGCTTCATTACGAGTTCAACGAGGTATATCTCGCCTCTCTCGGAATTGTCGTTTTCGTGGTAGAGTTGTTTGAAAAATCGGTGGTTTTCAGGTGGAGATGGTAATAAAGAGTCGACTTCGTTCAACTTTTTGGGGATTGTAGTGCTAGACTAGACCGATCACTTAAGCTACCAAATACGTCGGGCTGTTGGCTGTACTGGCTTCAGTGACTGTATTGAGAAAAAATTTCTCTGACTACTAACGGGTGCGCGCATCAGCAAACCTAACGGTTTAGGGTTAGAAGGCTTAGGCTCGGTACTTCCTAAAAATATAAAAACTTGTGCTGGAGGGACTACTGGCAATAGGAGATAGGACAATTTCTAAAATGTCACCTATTATTCCAAAAAAATTTCGACCGAAACGGAAAAACAATATTTTTCTTTTTAATTCTCCATTTATAGAAAAAGAAAACGAGAATTTTTGGTAAAATGTGACCATCGGGTACTTCGGTGACTCGCTCTCATGTGAATTTAGTTTTCTTGGTACAGCAAACCGTTCCATAATGTAGCCCAGTGTCCTAGGAGCATTTATCACACGCATCCAACCAACCACAAACTTGGCATGAAAAAAACCTCAGTTAACGCTTCTTGGCTCATGCCAAACCAACTTCGACTTTTAGTCTCTAAATTGAGCTTTTCATTTGACCATGCCTTTCACACTTTGTAGCAACAGATTTAAAGAAATTCTTATTATCGAAAGAACGATAAAATTGTTTCGAAGCTGCAACGTTCGTATGTATACATCAACATCAACCACACAAAAATGTTGAATTATGTGGCGAATGTGAGAAAGTTAAATCAAAATTACGCAAACTTTCGCTATAAGAAACAGCAATAATTCCTTGGTTGTATAGAAGACAGAAACACTAATATGTCAAATGCGTACGAAAAAAGAACATGCGAAAGAACATCAACATCTGATGTCAAACAATAAAAAAGAAAATGTTTTGAATTAGTGCGAAGGAAGGTTCATTTTCTTGTAATGAAATTACCTTTAAATTACCGGGCAAAGCACGGCGTTCTCTTTTCTGTACAATGAACATTCATCGGGATTTTGAAGTGGTGCGTTACGGAAGTTAATTGGGGGTATATCATTTTGTTGTTTTAAACTTCTTCTTCTTTTTAAATGAAAAGTTCCGCAGTTACCTGTGTATATACAAATGGAGTAATTTATTTTGGTGTTGTTCGCTAAAAATGAATCAAAACATTCTGTTTATTTTACACTCTAGATGAATTGCAACCGTATAATATGTGACTGTAATATTTTACGACTCAAATAGAGAATTATATGCATGAAATGGTCCTAGTACTAATCATTCTCACAAGTCAATACACTGACGGAATTTTGAAAACCATCACATTTTCTGTTTCTGTGTTTTACTTTCTAAGTTTCTGTTTTCTCCAAACAAGAGATGTGTGGGTTTTCAAAATTCCTTGAGTGTAACTGTACTTCTAAAATCAACGTTTTGACATAATCTGTTTTGCCATTTTTTCAAATTCGTCACATGCAATCAGTGAATATTTACTCTACACGCAAAAAAAGGAAATTTCGGATGTACGTTCAAGATGTACAAAATCTACATTTTAGACGTACATTCTACGTACTAGACGTAGTGATGTACGCTTAAAACGAAAAATGTACAGATAATACGTTAAATGTACTGATAACTCAACCATTGGTCTCATCGTCGAAATGTACGTTTTAGCCGTAGCATGATTTACGTTTAAGACGTAGGATGGTGTACATGTAAGACGTACAATAATATTATGTTTGGTGTTGATGTCAAAAGTTATATCTGAATTGTTTCACAAATTATTTAAAAGAACAATTCGATTTAAATATTCATTTCAATTAATTGTTGTATTGTCGTATTGCTCGTTTGGTTTCTAAGCTGTTGGATTGCTTTGAAACGACCAATGTTTTAAAAAAATTCGACGTAAAGATGTAACGCGATTTTAACGTTCATTTTAATATTACCGCGGAAAATCAATTTCTTGCCAATAGAACCATGAGAGTTCATCCAAGAAAAAGAGGTTCTTATAATGCGTAGGAAATGGAATTCTATTATTTAATTTTATCACGCGTATTTAATTTTGAACTCTGGCCTTTGATGAGACCATTATACTTTCACAAGTTTCTGATCGGATTCGGAGTTGCCATTGCCAGTCAACAAGCCCAAATCCGACATCTAAAAAAAGTGATGATTGAATTCCGACTTGACAAATGGATGCGTTGCGGCTAAAAAATCGGATCTATTTTTGATTAAAACCTTCAATCTCTTGGAGCCTAAAAAAATATAATTACTGCAACAACATCCGACCTTAACAACTCTAACTTACTCGAAAATTTCAGAACAAGAATACATATTTGGATTCGGTCTCACCAGTCATTATATTGGCTTAAAAGTACTCAGATTTTCTAGCTCAATAGGTTTGTTCCAAATAACTGTAAACGCGAACTTTGACAACCCGAACCACGACGATTTCATCCATAGACGACATAACCTTGGCTTTTCGCTGAAATTTTAAGGCCCCGTATATATAGTGACAGCTCATTTTTCATGAGCAATTGTTTAGGTTCTGTTGTCTATGGATGAAATTTGACAATTCGTATGGCCTTGGAACAGATGTATAGCTACAATTGCATAATAAAATGTACAAATCTACCGAGAATCCTATGATCATGTGTTCTAGATGAACTGTACATTATATTTTTAAAGGAACATGTGGCGAAAATTTCATAAATTATCAATAATAATTATTTTTTAAAGTTTGAAAACTCGACTTCTTTTGGGAGCCTGAAATTTAATGTTTAATCATCAGAAAATATTTGCCTGAATGTTGCTAAACTCAACTCAATTTAAGTTTGCAATTGGTTAGCATTCTACAATTTTAATTGTTCCACAGCGTTCCACATGTTGTCAACAAAAGAAGCGTAAAGAGTGTCGTTTCACTCACAAACGTGTGGAATTGAAGAAGCGTAAAGGCAAACGCTACTTCTATGTGGTGGAACACGCGTGGAACAAATAAAACGAAAGAAACAAACGAAACCCACCAAAATTGCATTCTTATGATGAGATCAGTTTACTGCGTCTAAACTACATCCTTTTTCTACTATGCTTAAAAGGAAATGACAAACAAAAGAACTCTTCAAAGTAAACTGTTCGTAACTCAACAACTAGTTAGCTCAGTGCGAAAGTCACTGACTCAAGATCGAGAGGTCCCCAGTTCAATTCACGCCAGTGACAATGTTTTTTTTTTTTTTCATTCGCGTTTGAGAAACCCAGCACTTTGTTTTATATAAAGTAATCGATCTCACATCTGTAAAGTGGGCAAAGGACGAAATATAGTAACATTATTTCTAGAAAAATTAAAAAAAAAGCGAAATTTCCAATATACGTTTTATTCGTACATTGTACTGATAACTCAACCATTGGTCTCATCGTCGAAATGTACGTTTTATCCGTACGACTTTTTTTTTGCGTGTACAGGCAATCGAATCTCTCGAATCAAATTATTTCCAATCGATTGAAACAAAATCTTCTACTTCGTTTTTTAACCATAAATTTGGCTATTCTAGAGACGACATTAGATAAAGCTATTATTACTGTCGTCGTTGTTTCTTTGATTATGTCTATGAAACAGTTGGAGGCAGTGAAATTTCAGCCCTTAAACTTAAACTGAACGCCAACAATCAAAACTGTTTATACGTCGACTGTAGGGATATACAAATTGAAATTGAAAAGTTATATTTTTGGGGAGTGGTCTCTACTGTATAGGTTTGTTTAGGGTTGCCATTTTTGAAAATTCGAAAAGAGGACATTTTGTACGAAAAAAGAGGACAAAAAGAGGACGCCCGTTAATTCGAAAAAGAGGACGAAAAGAGGACAAATATAGAGTCTTAGCTCTTTTATTATTCTATGTGGACCAATAGATATTCAAATAATTAGTGAGAAAAGTTAAAATTAAAATTTCATTTGGTTTGAGGCGAATCCGAGGTTTCAGTACCTACCATTTGTAAACATGACCTTTTTTTCCTTTTTTTATAAAAACCTTCATATTCTTCCTTATTTTCCAGAAAAGTGATTCTTTTACTTTTTTGCTAACTTTACTTGAACTGTAAGCTACAAACATGCACTTATCTCAGAAGAAATTCATAAGTTTTTTTCGATACTCCATTTTTTTTTCGAAGTAAAAATCTAAAAAATAAGAAACGTGTTTCTTAATAATTTACAAATCTAGGCCTGTTCTAGGCACATTTTCTGAAATCTGACTGTTTCTGACCAATGTAGGAAAATTTTCTAAAACCTTTCCGTTTCTCACGAATTTCCTACAATCTGCCTATTTCACACCAATTTAGTTGCATTTTTAAATTGCTGCTAGAATATGACTCGATTTCAACTTAATTTCGTTTTTTTAATACTCCTGGTTTACTCCTTATTTTATGCATATAAAAACATACAAATTCCCAATCATAATGCTAAAACTTCCTTAATTCCTAAATATGGAGTCGAATTTTTGACTGCGAGGACTAGTCAACTATATCATTCGAACGCTGTAGAAACTATGTAGCTTTAGAAATAGCTGCGCAGCGAAATTTTTTCCGTAAAATTTGACCACATCTGTTAAGTTTTGCTAAAATTTAACAATATTTTAGAAAAAAGAGGACAAAAGCATAACCTCAATAATATCTCAGTGTAAATCGCGAAGGCGACGTTGCTCTATTATGAAATATCACGTAAGCGACGTTGCTATGGATGAAATTGTCGTTGTTCGGGTTGTCAAAGTTCGTGTTTACAGTTACTTGGAACAAACCTATAGATCTCTGCGGTTTGCGAAACTGATGACAGCACAGCTCAGTGCAGTGGATTACTTTGACGATTTTGTGTGCAAACTATTCATAGCCAACCTCGCAAAAGCGGAAAATGATTATAAATTCCAGCAAATGCAGCAACAAATTTTAGACATTTTTTCGAGCAATTCAACGCTTTTATTTTCCTTGACTTCAAATATAAACATTTCACGGTTACTAAAAGTCTTTAATTCAATTTTCCATTAGCATTTTCTATGTTAACTGTTTTCTTAATTTTTTTTTCCAAAACTTCCCCTCTTTGCGAAGTTGGCTGTGTTTAGTTTGCACACAATCATACGATCGCACTGCCAGTCGTCAACCGAAGAGATCTGTAAGAAACTATTTCTTAAATCTATCGAACAGAAACTGATCAGAATAGCAAAGGTAATGAATATTGTGGCTGGACTGAATTTCTTTAAGTAGGCCATTAGCGAAAATATAAACGATCCAAGCTGTAGTTATGGCTTGAAATAGGAAACTAGGCTTCACATTATACGTGAATGTCAAAGATATTGTCTTATCGGATGTTGCCATCCATAGCGCATTGGGGTTGCTTTCGATGGCATCGTTCTTTCAGTTCTCATAGACACCCGGGTGATTTTGTAGACCTTCATTGGCAAGGCACTGGCATTGGATTTATGTACCGTTAGCGATTGGTCTGCACTTACAGCAAAACGATTGTATTCTGCTGACAAATTGCATATGGTAGTGAATTATTGTTGAAGCCAGTTGAGGATTTATGGTTAAAACCGATGGTACTGATGAGGAATGTTTTATAAATATCATTTAGTTATGGCATGTTTCAATGTATAGAGATTAAAAGTTTCGGTCCACAACAAAACAGGACACAAAACATAAATCTACACTCATCGACACTTTCTAACGAACAATGAATTTTGGCATTGCGATAACTTAAAAAATTTACTGCTATTTCTGTATTGTTGTGAGAATGAAAGAAGTATATCTCAGTTTTCATCCAAAAATTAATTCTTTAGCTCTATAATTAGATGAAATAATTCCTTTAACTGTTATGACAGTCCCTGGACTGTTAACTTGTCATCTGTTATCGACAACGACAGCAAAAATAAACAACAAGCTCTGACTGATGAGGTATTAGCAAAAAGCATGTTCAAAACAAATGAAGTAAAAGATTTCTGAAAGTCAATCTATGTAAATCTTCGATCAAATGAAGACTTCATTAGTAATAGTTTAAACAGTAAAACTGTTAATATGCTTGCCGTCTGTGACAGGCTAAAAGTGCCAGAGTGACTAACGTCAGAAAGTCTGGAAGTTGGAAGTTCACATGATCTATTTTGTGAAATGTATTAAGTGTGGGCAAAAAAAGGGAAAATACGGAAATGCCTATACCGCTTGATTGCAGGGTAACTCAGAATATTCTGAACCGATTTTCAAAATTTTTGTTCCGATCGACGAAAAATGACATTGATTATGTCGATTTCATACATTGTCTGACTAATAACAACTAATAACAAAAGGCAGATTTTATAACTCATTTAAGTCTTAACTAATGTAACTAAGCCTCACATATTGGGTGGATTTTTTGACATACAATTCAAAATTAAAAATGCGACCATTTCTTGCAATATTCTGTGGTATTATCCCATAACCTATGGCTTCGATTTCAGTTTTAGCTCATTGCAGAGTGTTTGGTCTTATTAAGTTAATTAAGTTTGAAAATAGAGTTTTAAAGTTCTAAAAGAATATCTTTTGATAACTACGCCCTATGGACTACCTGCTACAGAAGGTTTCCATTGCGATTCAACGAAGAAATTCTAGTTGCATTTTAGGGACCTTGGGACGTAATAGAATTGATGATTTTTATTTATTGTAAATATTTGTTTTTTGAAAAGATCGTTTTTTTTACCCGTTGCACTTTGCAGCCTTTTTTTCGCTTTTAAGGCAAATGACAGGACAGTTTCCCGAAAATGTATGGAAAATTTTATCACAAAAATTCACAAAAAAATTCGAAGAAACTCACCTCTAATGCTTTCTATTGTATTCGGGCATAGTCTCTTTAGGTTGCCAAGGCATATTTAAACACTAAAACACTTTTTACTCGACGGAAAAACAAAAAGTTTTTTTTTTGTTTTGTCGCGACAAAAACACAGAAAATATTTCGACACAACTGTGACACTCCGCTACTATAAGTACTAGAATGAATGTTTGCTGTAAAATATTTTCATTCAAAAAAGTGTCGGACATATTATAAAAATCATGAAACAGTTGCCAAAGGGTAGCGTATACATTTAATAATGCTCATCGACCATTTTTTAAAGCTTTACGAGAGCTCATTCTTTCAACGATGGGAGAGCATTTATTAAAAATTTACCCTCTCGTAAGACTCCGCTGAGCGTAAATAAATGTTCGTTCCTCTTTAGTAAGCTAAGAAGACTTCGCGAAGTCTAATTATGCCACCTCTTTGAATAAAAATATCGGCTGAGTTCTAATAATTCTCCGCTCAGCTCTAATAATTCTTCGCTGAGCTCTAATAATTCTCCGCTAGGCTTCAGGAAGTGTCCGTTAGGCCTAAGCAAGTTGCAGGAAGGCTTAATGGAGCGAATCGGACACTCAGCGGAGATCTACCACAGCTACGTGCAGTTTTATTAAATCATAGCGAACACTTATTAGGTATCCGCTGATGCTTATTGAGTGTTCGCTTAGCTTCATTGCCTTACTACAACGTGCTAAGGTCTGACGGACTCTTACTGAAGCCTAGCGGATTTTTATTAGAGCTCATTAGAGGTTTGCCAAAGCTCAGCGGAGAATTATTAGACCTCAGCGGAGAATTATTCGACATATTTTTATTCAAAGAGGTGGCATAATTAGACTCAGCGAAGCCTTGTTATCTTACTAAAGAAGTGGTAGAGGTTACAGTTTTAATACAAGTCTACCATCGTTGAAATGTCCGACACTTTTTTGAATGACGATATTTTACCGCTGAAGTGAACACAGCAAACATTCATTCTAGTATTTATAATAGCAGAGTGTCACAGTTGTGTCGAAATATTTTCTGTGTTTTTGTCGCGACTTTTTGTTTTTGCATCGATTTAAAAAGTGTTCAGTGTCCAAAGATGCCTTGGCGACCTAAAGTAGGGTTGCCATTCGTCCTCTTTTTAGAGGACATGTCCTCTTTTTTCGTCTAATTCTTCTTTTTTGTAAAAATTCTAAGAACATCACTTTTTTCACACAACGTCCTCTTTTGTCCTCTTTTTTCTAAAATATTGTTAAATTTTAGCAAAACATAACAGATGTGGTCAAATTTTACGGCAAAAATTTCGCTGCGCAGCTATTTCTAAAGCTACATAGTTTCTACAGCGTTCGAATGATATAGTTGACTAGTCCTCGCAGTCAAAAATTCGACTCCATATTTAGGAATTAAGGAAGTTTTAGCATTATGATTGGGAATTTGTATGTTTTTATATGCATAAAATAAGGAGTAAACCAGGAGTATTAAAAAAACGAAATTAAGTTGAAATCGAGTCATATTCTAGCAGCAATTTAAAAATGCAACTAAATTGGTGTGAAATAGGCAGATTGTAGGAAATTCGTGAGAAACGGAAAGGTTTTAGAAAATTTTCCTACATTGGTCAGAAACAGTCAGATTTCAGAAAATGTGCCTAGAACAGGCCTAGATTTGTAAATTATTAAGAAACACGTTTCTTATTTTTTAGATTTTTACTTCGAAAAAAAAATGGAGTATCGAAAAAAACTTATGAATTTCTTCTGAGATAAGTGCATGTTTGTAGCTTACAGTTCAAGTAAAGTTAGCAAAAAAGTAAAAGAATCACTTTTCTGGAAAATAAGGAAGAATATGAAGGTTTTTATAAAAAAAGGAAAAAAAGGTCATGTTTACAAATGGTAGGTACTGAAACCTCGGATTCGCCTCAAACCAAATGAAATTTTAATTTTAACTTTTCTCACTAATTATTTGAATATCTATTGGTCCACATAGAATAATAAAAGAGCTAAGACTCTATATTTGTCCTCTTTTCGTCCTCTTTTTCGAATTAAAGGGCGTCCTCTTTTTGTCCTCTTTTTTCGTACAAAATGTCCTCTTTTCGAATTTTCAAAAATGGCAACCCTACCTAAAGAGACTATGCCCGAATACAATGGAAAGCATAAGAGGTGAGTTTCTTTGAATTTTTTCGGTGAATTTTTGTGATAAAATTTTCCACACATTTTCGGAAAACTGTCCCGTCATTTTCTTATGACGGGCCTTAATAAAGAAAATTTTGATAACTTCATCAGTCAAGTGACCTGACCCAGCTATTAGAACGGGCTTATTTATATTATATAAAACAAAAATTGATCCTAACAACGATGTTAGAAAATCAGGAAACTTGTTCTAAATTATTAATTTGTTATAAATATTTAAATTTTTGTCACAAAATATTTTATATAATTTTTAATTTATTTGTCTCAAATATTAAAAAGTTGTGTGAAAAATATTTATATATTCAAACTAAATTTTCACCATTAAATTTGGTTTGAATAATTGTTTTTTTTTTCGTGCCCCATTCAGAACACCGGAAGTTGTGCTAGAAATGTTTTTCATATAAATACAAACAAATACCGCCACCTCACTCAACCATTCCTTAACACATTCAAAATAATTGCGGCTTGTCAACTTTCGGCACCCTGGACTTTACTTAAATAGTCGTCGAATACCTCCAAATAAATTTCTAAAAATCTAGAATTCAGTTTTGGATTTTTAGAAATATATTTGGAGGCATTCCTCGACTATTTAAGTCCAGGGTGCCGAAAGTTGGCAAGCAGCAATTAATTTCAATGTGTTAATACGTAGTATTAAGAAATTCGTAAGACTCGCGGATAATTCTACAATTCCAATTCATCCACCTCTGCCACTTCAAGTACAAAAGCTCATTAGGTATCTCAATGCTTTTTTCAGCTTTTTATTCTAAATACTTTCACTTGGCGTCTTTATATAGACACATAGATGGCTGCTCAAATAAATATTCTGAAACCAAGAAGTCTGTAAAAGCTTTTCTCTAAAAGCTGTCGACATACAAACACGTGTTAGATGGCGGTAAAAAACGACATAGAAATTAGCATAGCATTGAACCGAACAATTTTCTTGTCATTCATGCCCAGTATTTAGTTTCAATCTCGATGAATTGAAATCTTTATTTTATGGTTAAAGATCTTTTTATTTAAATTTTATTATTTTATGAGAAGAAAGTTTTGTCGTAGTTCGACAATTGAAGAAGTTTGTTGTTATGTTATTGATGTAAGAAGTTCTTACTAAGAATAATTCTTATCTAATCTATTACTTCATTTGACTAGAACATTTTCAGGAGATTGAACATACTTACTTCATTTTTTGGACATGTTTTTGGCATTAATCTCGTTAAGTTTATTCATGAAGTCGCTATGGATAACAGTTGTTCGTTAAAGAACGATTACGTAAAAACTAGAAACTCACAGTTGTTGTTTACCACATTGTGACAAACCGCAACTGAATTTTGTTTTGGTTACCTTTCAGGCTATATTCTTTTTCTCCGCATTATTCGTACAACTCTTTGCATCACAACCCTGTGTAAAAATACTAGAGCTTTTCCTATTTTACGAAACTACTACGAGATGGCTGCTCATCAATAATTTTTTACAGCACCCACCAATTGAAAATGATCATTCTCTGTTTCTAAGCGACTGTATATCAGAAGTTAGAGAAGTTATATTCCCAGACGAATGCTGTCCCCAATGTGTTAAAAATGAGTGGTGGGTAAATAAAAATTTGACTGCACAGCTAACGACAACAGGCTCATTCGTAAATTGAGTTAGACGTGAGTTGCATGAGTTAAGTGGATGAGATGTAGTAGGCAATTTGAAAATTCTAGGGTACTGACACACAATTTTCCAGCGCCATTACGACTAAATTTTGAAAACTTATTTTCATTTCTTCTGCAAAAAAAAATAATTTCTTGTAGAACTGTAGAGCACACCCAGAACGGTAATGGTTTTTTTTATCAACTGTTGTTCGACCAAGAAAATGTACTGTCCCTAATACATCAATAATGATCACACCAAAATTGTGAAATCTCCTACTTCATTCGTGTAATATAATTGCAAGTTTTTGACACAAAACTTCAATATTTTTATAATACATTCACCTTCGGGTCGGGCTGTAACACCCCACTTATCAAATACACAACTTGGACCTCGGAAGTAATATACTATTAATTATGGTTGTCGAGAACAGATGACTATCTGGCTAGTTCAATAAAGTCCGAAGACTAGTTATTTTTATGGAACAATTTCAGGTCAATTGTCAGCTTTCGAGTTGATCTTTCATAGTCACGCAAAAATAGGTCATTTTTGAATCAAAACCTTAGATCTTGAGGTATAACAGAAAATGACCCATTATGGCGTGACCATCGACCACTTCTTTGAAAATCTCTACAATCTTGAGTTTTTCTCTACAAAAACAATAGTTTTCTGTAAACGCTTAATTTAACTCTCAGGCAGACAATAGCCACTTTGCAGACGAAATGTACCTGATGGAGCTTTTTATCTTCTAAAATTCTTTTGTATAGATGACGCTCGTAGAAACATTTAATGTGCTACAGAACCATTGAAGCTTGTCGGTTGTTACAGCAACATCTCCACCGAAATACACGATAATTTAAATACTATATCAACGACTTTAGATCATTCACTTACATAAAATTGATAGAATAATTCTCGTAGCTCGTACACAACCACTTTCTTCGAACTACGCTACGATAAAACGAAACTTCTCAGTTTCGTTAAAAATATTAATTTACAACCATCCATCCAACCCTGTACCGAAAACGAAACGATTGTCTAAAACGATGAGTTCTCGTACCAGCCACCAGCATCTCTCGCATCGTATCATCCCCTGAATTGTTGCACGAATCGCATAACATTGCAAACAACTCAGTTGAGTTTCTCTCGCCGGGTCGGAAAGGTGTTTCTAAGGCACATTGAATTTGATTATAGAAGAAGAAAAAAAAATTGCTAGAAGAAAATCCTTTTTTTTGAAATAAAATCCAAACATAAGCACAAAACGGGAAAATAGATTTTTCTTGTTTGAATTTGTGTTTGATTACCAACTCGAAGCGAAAACCGTAAAAAAAATCAAATTAAAATTTTATTATTGTCCGTTCATTTGAAAGGTATTTACCATTAAAAAAAACTCACTTCATATATGACGAGTATTTTGTTTGTTCTTTTAAGATAAGCAAGTAAATGTTATGATATAACTAGTGCTAAAGGATATCTGCTTCAATAAATCATGATAAGTAAGTCTCTCTCTCATACATAAACGAATTATGCAAATGGGTTTTTGTGAGAAAGCTTTTCCATTTCCATTTGATTCTCGGTGTGTGCCGTGTGTGTGTGTGTTTTTCATCTGCTATTAAAAGACTATGTCAAAGTTTTTGTACACATTTAAAGTGGTGTTTAAATTCACTCAAATCTTGTCAAATATTACCAGTCATTGTGTGCCAATGCTTTGAGGCACATCTCTTATTAATGATTACAGTATATGATCCGAGTGTAACATTTAATTTGGTGTAAAGCCAAACTCAATTATACACAACGTACAGTTTACTATAAGAAATCCACTATGAGAGTGCTATGAAAAGCTTACGACTAATATAAATTTATTAAGCTGTTAGTACGCGCGATATATAAAAAAACAGCACGATATAGACACCACTCTACGAGATGTGGTGTGGCAAAGCACAACACAAGGAAGTAGAAGAAGAAGAAGACAAGAAAAAAAAATTTAAAGGAAAAACGACAATCACGACTTCAACAAGTTGACACTGTTACTGACGGTTATATTGGAAAAAGTTCATGTCTATACATACATTGGCGTATATATTACTAGATGCTTCAAGCTCTGATTTTCGTGGATGCTATTCGTTTAATACAATATCATGTGTATCATTTTGTACGTTTATATTCGATGGAGTATTACAATCGATTCAAAATTTATTGCATTCGATGATAACATGTAAGCGAAAGTAACATTAAATTTCATGTGGTTTTCTATCAATAATGCCAGATCACATTAATAGCATTCTATCCATGCTGTAACGTCGTCTTATGTGAATGTAAATTAAATCTAAAAAAGCAATTAAAATGTAATTTGATTCCGAAAACCCCGGTGATAAGGGATTTTGAAATGGAAATCAATTTTTTTTTTACTCTCGCTATCTCGCTGTCTTTATCCTTCTTTTAGCTTGACTGCCAATTATTAGCTATTAACTCGGTAGCGAAATTGGTGTGTAAATAAGATTAATTTTTTTTTGATTCAATTGGAAATTTATCATACTTTTGGTGTCCCTCTATTAATTGTACGGGGTTGGTATACATGTAAAATTGCGAATTTTGCTTCGTCTTTGTTTTGATCAATAAATATCCCGTTGTAATTAACACACAACCTCAACGCCAGTTAAATATTACCTCGGTTGTTGGCTGTTGTGAACTCACACACAACACGTGAACGGCTGTAGATTATGGTCAGTTTTTTTCCTATCTTTATGGGTATGGACAAAATGTGTAAAATGCATATATTAAACATTGATAATGGCTAATTGACCGCACTTTTGCCTTCCATGTGCTGCATAATAACGATATCGAACACCATTAAAATAGAAAATGTAAAATCGATGCTTCTATACCCCGACTATAATGTGAATATTGATATTGGAAATTTTTATCATTTTTTTACTCTCTTACTCGTAAGAATACACTTCATTGCCTCGGGGGTAGTAAAATATATATATGTTTGGCATGTAAAGCGATCAGAATTTTCCGAACGGAAATATGTTGAAGCATTCCTCGAGACTTAACATCAATTTGAGCAAATCGGTCTATATTTTGCGGCAGTGTGCAGTGTATTGATAATATTCATTTAAATGTAAGGGTTATGTCACTAGACTTGACAAGAACCTACTAATTTTTTTTAAATCAGATTCAAGTGCGTCAAAGTGAAGTCGTCCTTCTGTGATTCTTTTCCATTGCTTCGTCCTCAAAATTATTGCTGTCTTATTCCTGTATGTGGTCTTAAGATTCAATTCGCCGAAACTTCAAACAGCTTATATGGAATCGGGATTCAAGCCGACGGCGATTCAAACGAGCTATAGCTACAAACGAATCGTCGTTCCATTCTGAAAATTTCGTGGATAAACTTTTTTCTCGAAAAAGTTTTGTTTGGGCCCTTAGAAAAATTGTCGCGAAAATCATTTTTTAACAATAGCTCCCTCCAACATGTGAGTTGTGAATAAAGTCAAATTGTGTACGTTTGTGAAGGTCGATGAGGGGAATATTGTTGGCCAACAAACGCCGATGTCCGGAATTTGATGGGTTCAGATACATTGTGAAAAATCAACTTCATTTCTATCTGTGACGGTGAGTGTGGTCTTGTGGGGTGTCAATGGATAGGACGGGAAGGAAACTAAAGAAACTCCAGGTTGCAGGTTCCAATTTGCAGCAGCTCACCATTGACCTTTATAACACACACATTTTGACTTTATAACACACACATTTTGACTTTATAACATATATATATTTAATAAATTTGAAGAACGCGTCGACATCCATATATGACGTCATACTATTTCAGTGCTGCCACCAGAACCAAATCATAATTGAGTCGAAAATTATGCAAGTCTATAAATATATGTCCCCAATTTTTTCAAAATTTTCAAATCATGATTGATTGAATTCTACTGGAAACGCCGAAATAGTATGACGTCATTTCAGGGCCTATTTTTGGAATTTTTTTCTAAAATTTCCAAAAATGGCCAAAAATTTCCAAAAACTGTGAACGTCCAAAACCACCACCATTTCCACCATTTCGAACGGTTTTGGCAACTGTTGAATCAGCCTTGCGTTTTAACTGACACTCGATTATTTCTTGACACTATCAGGTTTCAAATGAAGACGATCATGATTAATTTGAAAGATGAGAGCGTCAATAATCAAACATAAATCATTGAGAGCCGGCTAAAACATAAGGCTGAGCTCCGGAGTTGCCAAAACAGTTCGAAATTATGGAAAAATTCGGTTTTTGGACGTTCGCAGTTTTTGGAAATTTTTGGCAATTTTTTTGGAAATGTTGAAAAAAATTTCCTAAAAAATTTCCCAAAAATTGGCCCTGCGACATTTATATAATCTCACTAGTACGATGTACTAGTTATGACAACATTATACAGAGTACATCGCTTAATTTTCTGATCGTATATCCAAATGCTATGACTAACGTTTTACTCTTATGTATACATGTTGTAAATCAGGTGAGTCTTATCTACTAAAATTGTCAGTAAATGAAATTCTCAATTATAGGCCAGTCGTAAATACGTCTCTAGATCAAAGCAAGTAATCGATTCGCAACTTCTCATCTGTTAAATGATATCCTCGATCATCTCATGACCTTTGACAATTAAAGGTTCCTGTTTCGCAACCAGGTGGTATAGACGATAGAGTAATATATTTGTTACAAACGACGTTACATATGTTAGATCTGAAGATACTAATGTTAGTAAGACTTATCTAGAATATCTTGCATCAATGAGTTGGAAATATCTATTTTAAATATAGAAAAGCATAATTCATCATCAAAGCTGTCATTAATTGAGGGCGTGTGTATCATGAATAAATCGTTTTAAAATGAAAAGACAATTTTCTAAGAAACTTTTAAATAATTCGATTCCAAGTCACCTTCGCATCGTTGCGTCGTTTGATATATGCTTAAAAATGAGTTTGATTATACTGAATCGTGTCGCATCATCAGTAAAATCATACTAGTAGCGATTTTAGGCTTCACTTGATTACCATATCTACCGCGAACAATGTTCAATTTGACTGTTGCTACTCCCAAAGCTTCTCACTCCATGCAGTCTCATTCAACACAAAACTAGCTCACCATTTTAACTTAATCATTGCACGTGAATGAGTAATGTGTTAAATGCGTTTATAAGCAGAAATGTTGAAGTTATTATATCTCTTAACTTTTATAACCTCATCTAAGAAAAAAGCCAACAAGAGATAGAAAATTTAATTTCGAGACTACATAATTTCATGGCGTCTATGTACAACATTCTAGAGCGACAGAGAGAGTAAGGCCACATCAATTTTATTTCTAGAAAATAATGAAAAGCCACTGATATTTTCGAATGTAATAAAACGGAATTATATCCGTCGTGTGATATATACATAAAAGCCAAGGTACGAAGACATTCATTTAATCCAACGACTGTGTCGTACTGGATGGAGGTATTGTATAGGCTCACGTACAATATACTGAAATTGTTTCCTGGAGAATTTTCCGTTTTGTTTCTTTCTATTTTTTTTGTGTGTTTCGCTAAAACGAAAAAGTCTGCAAATTATTTTCTTGGGTTTTTGTTTGTTTGCTCTCCTACTCTGAACATTTATCTAATGTAAGATAATGTTTGCTTTAACAACAGAACAAAAAATCCCCGGCACCCAGACTTATACATCCGACAGGAACCTTGTCTTAATTTTTTTTAAAGTTTATCTAAAAATCTTTGTTCTACGTTTTTCGTTCACCACTACTCAATAAATATAAACTGTAGGTAGTGGTTACAATTCAAACGAACGAAAAATCCTATAATTACTAGCAAGTCGGACTTCGGTTGTTTATGTTTTCTGTATTCGAAGTTAGTTTGTTTAAAGATTGTTTGGTTTTAAAATTAAATTAATTGGAGTACGTGAACAGAATGTACCATGAACTCGTTAAATGGGGCATAGGCAAGCTCATTAAAAGTCTCTAAAGTTCAGGAAGGTTCATCGTTGTTCCAGGTTTTTTTTAGTACAATTTATACGAATATAATAATGATTTAACGAAGAGGATCAAATTTTTCCATTTATATTAAAAAAGAATTGCAAATTGTTGTTGGCGTCGGTATCGACACTAAAATCATAATAAAAACTTCGGTAAAGTTAAGTAATTCAACTACACTATGACTGAAGAAAACTTTCTTATTGTTAGCAACGTAATGCTAAATTTCAAATATAAATGGGTTTAAAAGTTTAACATCGCATTCGATAAAAGCGACTTTTAATACAGAAATAAAATTGTTAATTAAGGTAAGCAACAGCATATTGTACGTAATGGTTGTAAAGGGTGAGAGGGTAAAGGAGTTGACTAAAAATTTGATGGAACTGGTCGAGAGGGTGAAAGAAATAGTAAATTGTGTACTAGTTTGGCGATTCTTTATTTTGACGTGTGTTTTTTCCAAAAGTTCCAAAAAATCAAAATTTCAGTGAAAAAATTTCGCAGTTTTTCCATAATTTTTCTGAATTTCCAGAATAAAAATTCCTGCCCGAGGGCGGATGATGCACAAGTCAAAAAAAAAATCTTTTTATCTCTACGTAGTATATTTTACTGGAGACGAGTAAAAGGCTACTGCCACTTTTTTGCCCACGGTCGGAAAAGTAAAGTTTTTAGGACAGTAAAGAAATTACATATTTAAGATCTTGAATGGCGAATTTTAAAAACTGTCCGCTCACCTGAAAATTACTCCGATTGGAAACTCTTTTAATGTTTTACAAACGGATGTTCCGAAATAAACGTTATGATGTGTAAAATATAGTCCAGGCCCATGTATCAAAAAAATGGCTCCGCTCGCAAAAAATGTACTGAAAAAGTCGGTTTTAAAAAAAGAATATTATTCGTTCCACAACTCTTCATCCCAATCATGTATTATGACTGAAAATCTCGAAAAACGTAAAGCGAGCGGATTGACACAATGGACCCGCCTAGTAGGCACTTTTATGGAGAAAAAGTAATAAATCCGCTGCATTCGTCACCAGTCCAATACATGGTCGAAAATTTAATATGCCCCATTCATTGTAAAGAAGATTTGAGTACATTCTGATGGAACATTATTCCTTCTAAAATAGCATTCCTATTCTAAAACATAATAACAAATTCAAAAACCATAAGTTCATTTGCTCTAATCCTAACTAAGTGCCAATGCAAGTTTAAGGTGTGTTTCACTGTGGATCAATACTACAGCATCAAGCATAAATACTACGGCTGATATGGGTATGCATTAGACTTCTACACGTTACCTTATTACGTATCGTAATATGGTGTTCTTGTTGTGGATTTGTTAACCAAAGCGGGAGGTTATTTTAATGTAAATATGCACACATTTACAGCAAGCCCGTATTTGTTCACACACACAAAAAAAAAAACTAATTCAAAAGCTCATCTTGATAACATTATTTATACGTGTTGAGCTAAAGGTACTTTTCAAAATTTTGCTACTTCATGTTGCTCACTGAACCAACCCACTTGAATGTGCGAAACCGTATGGAGTATTTTATATTACTTTCCTTTCCTTTCCATTCAAATTGACCCTCTATCCGTAGCGATGATGTTTAGTCGCCCGATTCTTTTGCACGATATGAGGCAAACCATTTTGGTACACTTCAGGCTCCGCTCTGTATGATTGTACGGCTGGGTATTTCGATTATAAATGTTCCGGGTATGTACTGCAAGTGTATGGATACACATGGCAATACTATTATTGGACGAGAATAAAATTTTGTTCGTTTTTGAAATGGGAAAAGTTTTTAACAAAAGTCTTGATTCTATGAGCGGTGTTTTACGTATCCGGTGTTCAGATATGAATACATTACGTTACTGTATGCATTGCTCAAATGGACTTGAGTCACATGTTTGTAAAGTGCGATAAAACGGATAACTGTACTTAATGTGATCGATACGAAAGTTTTATGTTTATTAAGTACACCTTCTCCCCTGAATGACCGTCGTACATTCGTACAGTGAATGTTTGAGTAAATTGAAAAGTTTTTCTTTCAACTTTTTAAAGCGAAATTACGTGGTTAAATGGTTCAGCTAGAACTTGTTTACAAATAATAAATTCTCTAGTTTCGTTTTGCTTTCCAAAAAAAAGTGTAGAATGTATGTGAGTGTAAGAACTATTCGGCTGAATTCTTAATCTTTGAGCTATACCAACCTTTCCAGTTAGATCTAACTTTTCTAGTCTTGTTACTACTCCTCCTCCTCCAAAGCTCTGACTACTTCTTTCTAATTACTTTATGGTCCTATGAAACAGCTGAACGTCTAGAGAAATCTGCAATCGGCAATATTACTCTAAAATACTGAGTTGCAAATGCAGGGACTCATCTGTTGAATTACGTTATGTTAATGCAACTGAGTCTTAGACATTTACTTGCACACATTACACATTTCACCTACCTATCCAAAATGTAACATGGGGAGGCACTCACAAAAAGGAACTGTAATCGAATCGAAAACGATAAAAATCAAGCAAGATATGAAATGAAGGTCTCGACACATACAATTCTTTTCATATGCATCGACTTCGACTATCTTTTACCTGATATGTAAGTAAGAAATGAAAGTTTTTTTCTTCTTCATTTCATGCCATGTCTGAAAGTCATATGTAGAATTGCAAGAGAAATATGTCGAAAAGGATATTGTATATTTTATGAATTTCTTTTATTGTTACAAAGATGGAAATGTATTGAGTTTCAGTAAAGGGACGTGTGTTATATAAGAATTGGTTATTGGTTTGTCGAATACAATCAAACTAAATGTTTAGTTTCTTGGGGTTTTCTGACATAGATCCAAGTTTTCCAATTATGCGATATTCGGAATGAAATATTTCATCAATTTTTTCATGGGAGAAAATTTTTTCAATACTCTCTCAACTTTACATACAAAACGAACTACGTATATCATTTCATGTTTGCCGCGAGACGAGGCGCTGCCCATCAACTTCGTGATAATAATTTACATAGATTCGTACAAAAATCGTGAAAATTCTAGTGGATTTTCCGAAACTCTGTTTCACAAAATCCAAATTTGTTTATTCAGATGAATGCGATCGATCAGCACAAAACCTCTGCATAAATTTTACGTTTTATTTCCGCTGCATATACGTAAAGCAGTGAAAATATTTTCGCTTATTGCCATTATCAAATAAAAACAGATTCCCCGTGTATTACTCGTGGAAAATGCAATCGCAAGCGCTTAAATTTGCCTATTTATGCTGACAACAGATAAAACCATATTTTAATAGTGTTCCGGTTTGTCAGTTCAAAATGGTATATATCATTTCCAACCAGTAAATTATAATGAATCGAAATAAACGTTATAAATGACAAGAACCCAGAGCTGTTATGTAATTTACTTACCTGTGTGACAATGATGATGACGTTGATGCATTGGCTTCATCATAGAAATAATACGACATTTCAATGAAAGACATTGACACACGTTGCTTCATAAAGGTATCGAATTCATGCAGGCTCGAGCTTCGAATACACTACACAGTCAATGGTAATTGATATCTTTTTTAATTATTTATTGATGTGTGTGGAGCGTCGAGTGGAATGCAACGTCAGAGGGAAACAATTCGTCAAACAGTAGATGTGGAAATGTGAATGGAAAATCTATGGAAACAGTTGGGTACTTGAGTTACTTTTGTTGATCATTAAGATGAAACTGTCGACAGATGAAGAAAATGAAGTGTGCTATTGAAGCTGCTTGAAAGTTGTGTAGATGATAAATGCAGTACGTGAGTAATCTCATAAAATTTAAAATAATTGAGAGTTGGGACAAGTTGGTTGTCGATACTTTTGTGATTCATTCAAGAAGCATTTATATACAAATGTTAAAAGTTTCCTATGTGCAGAATAAGCAACAGCTGAATATCACCAGCTGGTGTACACACAGTGCATTTCTACGTTAACGTCATCTATGCGCGCACAAAACACGTTTGATTGAAGTAAACAAATTGTTCAGAATGTGTTGAAATGCTGAAAGTTTCAACGTCTCGAAAGGGTTTTAAGGGTAAACTGCTGAAAGAGAGCAGGGAAATCTTGCAAAAGTCGAAAATTTTCTGCAGATGAAGAACATATTCAAAGTTTAGAAGTTTGATGGGTGCTTATTTTTGAAATCCATAGTCTTCACATTGAAACTTTTGAAAGAAAATTATCAGATACATTCCTTGATCAATCTCGAAATTGATTCGGTATTTCCCATTTCTAACGAAAAACTTTTCTAAATAAAGTGCTGGTATTGAATCTCTTGCCAGTCATTCCACTTTTTCTCACTTTTTCCAACTTTTTCGACGTTATGAAAAAGTGACGCACTATTTGCCTAACTTTCCACTTTTTCCAACTATTTCCGTTTTTCCTCACTTTTTTCCGAAAATTCCACCAAAATCGACGAAAAACATTATAAACGATGAAACCGAAAAGAGTTGTCATGTATCAGACTTTATCTAAGAAATGGCGTATCAACTAAACCGTGAGAAATGTAACCTAGAAAGGTCTTAACCCATATTCAAAAAATTCACATAGACAGCCTGTGCCTTCAATGGTCTAAAAATCTGCCCTGCGTGAAATGGGAATCATTGCCGATAGATACGGGTGAAGTGGTTGGCCTTTTCAGGAAAAACGCATGTATTGAACAAATTTAACTGACGTCTATTAGATTTTACGTAAAGTAGAAGGTGTCTGCGTTTCGAACTCGTTTTCGACAGTACTACAGTACCACATATGTTGCAGTAGTGACCAGATGCAGATAGATACCTTGATTTAGTGCATTTAGTCGTCAGACCATCGCTACTAGAGAACAATGAAAATGTAAACATATGAGATCCTACCGTGACAAGACACCTTCTACTTTCAAACTTAACGTTAAACCTAATAAACAATCAATAACAATCATTAGCAATGGTTTCCTCCTCATCAAAGTTGCGTCAAAATTCCTGATTTTTATATAAGTTAAAATTCTTTCAAAAGTCTTTGCCCTAAAAGTATTTGACTTTAGATTTACAATGAGACCATGGCCATGGTCACTCAAACCTAGCGGAAATGCTGTACATACGCGCAAACCCAATATATCCACAGGCGACACTTTGAGTAAAATTTTTAGAGAGTGGTTGCGAGGCATTCTAGGCACATATAATCGATGACATATACGCTTCCGATTTTCCGAAGTCGAAATCCAAAAGAATCAAGTGAAATTTTGCATTTTACAACTAAAGACGGTTGACAAAAAACATTAGTCGCTGCCAAAAACTCACTTTTTGCCAACTTTTTTTTTGTAAAAAACCAACTATTTTTAGCAAATCTAAGAAATTTAACCACAAAGATCATTGAAAACTTAAAATCTAACATTCCGACAACAACACTTTAAAGCACTAGTTCGAAAAAAACTGTATGTAAATCCTTTTTTTATCGTAAAAATTGCTCATTCATTTCACCATTGGTTTTCAATACCAATCTCTCATTTCTGTATTTTCATAGTGAAAGTATAACGAAATAGAAAATAGCGAGAATAGCGAGAGATTTTTAAGACGATGGATTATTAAGATGTTCTGCACTGTAACCGAAATTGCATACGGAAAGATGGCATTTCGATATCAAAGTACAAACAATTCTTTATCAGAGCGAACAAATATATAGCCTAACGTTTCAACGAAATGCAGATTCTGCTCTCTAAAAAAACGTTCCACATTTTTTTGATTGAAATAAAATTCTTCAAAATCTTTATGGTATGAATTCCACATTTTAATTTCACAGTCTCAAAAGAAATATAATATAAAACAGATAAATATATTTAACATTTAAAAAAAATATTTTTAATGAAATTCTTTTTTCCATCAATTCTATCAATTATGTTTTCCACTCTTTTTTATAGAAATCCGTCCGTTCATTGTGTGCAAAGCATTTTATTATTTTTTATTTTAAATCAACAAAAATTGATTTAAATTTTGAAAAATAAAATCGTTAAAATAAAATTTCCATCTAAAATCGAAAAGCAGAGCAAACCAACCGAACGAAATATGCAAGGTAAATAAATAAATAAAAAAAGAACGAACCGACTGAATGTGTTGATGATGTGTGTTTTCAGCTTTTGAAATTAAAAATGTTTAGTTTTTATTGCCTCCAAAAGAATGTACATATAAAATAGTATATCGATGTGTGTTTGCCTGTTTTGGCTTGTCCTGTGTGTGTTCGACCGTTTAGCCTTTTAAACATTCATTTGACTAGAACAATTTTATAAATTCAGATGAACTCACTTGGTGTTAATAGTGATGATGTGCACGACCCCGCCCCCGCTATATAAAAGAATAAATGAATGAGCAATTGATGAAGACAAAAAGAAATTCTAAACAACGATCCTTGATCCATTGTTGTGGATCAATTATTTCAAATATTGATACCTGACCCAATTTCTGTAACCCAAACTTAGCTTACTTCGCCTAGTTTTTACTATTAGTGGACTTTGTTTGTTTCCATCATTTTACTCGTTTACAACATGCATTCAGGCACCATTTTTCGGAAAACATTTTCCGATAATTTCCCGAATTTTCCGACATTTTTCCGCGTATTCCCAAAAAATGGGCTTTATGAAAATTAAAGAAAATATGGAAAAATCTAGGAAAGTTCATTTAAATATGGGAAATTTTTCGCCAAAAAGTATCCCTGCATGCATTCCACCATATATCAGTAGCATCCATCATTTCATTACTTCCACTCAACACGAACGAGTAAGAGAAACGACTCTCTTTATGTTTCTACTTTTCAAATCATAGAGAACGATGTGGGCCAGGCTTTTCACTCGCATGTACGTGTGGAACAGAAGAAATGGAAAAGAGCCTAGCGAGCAAATTTAATATTTGGTTTTATTAGATGAATACAATGGGTCCATTTTAACAACTGATTACGAATAGAACGCATACTAGCGGAATAACTGAGCACTAAGCATAACGACACAGAACAATAAATTCAAAACAATCTCTTTGCGACATTCCATTTATTTCATAAATACTACAGGCGACGCATTTATCCATTTTGTTCGAGGTATAATTCTGTTGTGCCCTTAAAAACATTGCTCATAAAAGTGGAAAACTCATGCTAGTGTGCATAATTGACTAGATTCTCCTTCGTTTATTCAGAATATATGTGACTATCAATTCAAATCGAAAAATTATTATTGATATTATACCCCATATATTTGCTGGTTTAACTTCAATTTATCAAAATGAATTTATAATAAAAATATATTTCTTCTCCTTTTTTGTATCTTTTTCCATGTGTCATAATAGAAAGTTTGAGCGTACAACGCAAAACTTTTTCAAATACAATTTATCATTTTGTGTATGTGGTATAAAAGGACAGAATGATAGCAAAAATTAAGTTGAACAACTAGTACACTTTATCCAATATGTAGTTACGGTGATTTGAATAAATGGAGCTATAACTTTATAGTCGTTTTAGTATCATCATCAATGCCACTTAGTTTGCTAGCGTATTATGTCGAGTGCAACATCACAAGGGAGTAACTTCTATATCTCTAGAACTACTCAACAGATTTAAAAAAAATACCTGAAAGCTCTTTGTGATTTTTTGGACCATATATAAAATCAATCCTTCGTTTCGGAAGATATGGTCACAAAACCAAAAATTTCTACGAGCTTTGAGAACACCTGATGGCCGTAACTTGAGTAGAACTAATCTTTTTCTTAACCAAAACAATCCCTGATAATATATATAACGATATTTCGTAAATAATTACATTAATCAAACATAATTACATAGGTTTTCAATTGTGGAATGTGGATATTGGTTATACAAAAAGGTTTTTCAGAAAACCTGTGTTAAGTTATCAAGCTTAACGATCAAGTTGATTTCAACTGCAACTTTATCCTTTGTCGTCACTTGACAGCGTATAAGAATTTCATGTATCTCACAAATTGTCGATAAATTCTAAACCGAAATTCTCTAATATACGGCACCGTTGTCGTTGTCATCTATAGCGAAGCGATTCATGTGTCTATATTCATGTGTCGTTAAAAAATAAATCAATATGATATCTTGTCGAACAGAATCTACTAGATAAATTGATTCGACGTACTCGTTCATATTTGAACATATGAGAAGAGAGATTATGTTAAATAAAATATAAATTGGATCATTCACGACAACAGCCAATATATAATCCAGAACCGAACACACTATCTTCATCATGTGTATTCCATCATCATAATATTTGTGTGTAAACAGTTTTTAACACTTAGCTGATGTAATACTAATTTACTGGCTTGTGAACGATTTCCTGTTAAACATTAAGTACACAAAATAAACCTGTTTAAGCCCTCGAACTCGAACCTGTGTATCCATGCTTTTAATAACGTGAATAACGTTCATTTTACCACCATTTGTGTTACAGAACACGCACTCTTGAAGCAGAAAAATGATAAATCTTATGACAGATTTTCATGTTTGAATTCAGGTCGATGTTATTTTCTGCTTGACAACTTTCCCACACATAATTTTCATCGTGTAGGATATTATTGTGACACATAGCCAGTTGGATGGTAAATGTCCGTAGTTTGATTAATTACCAACATATAGCAAAAGAATGAAATAAACAAAGCTGATCCAAATCCACTCGTAAATCTAATACATTAACTGTTTTAGTTGCATGCTTGTTTTAGTCCAATTTGCAATGAAAAATCCTTCCACATTTTCCTCTCTCTCTTTTTTTTGAAATCGAAACGAAAATTTATGACATTGTGTTGAGTAGATCGATTGATTGATTGTAATATACAATAATAAAACTATCACCGAACAGCACTTGTACGCGTATAGTCTTAAGTAAACTTCTAACAGCCAGATGAGAAGGTAGAACACGTTTCTGGAAATACTTTTCCGATATAAAATAATATAATTACTGTTGCAAGAGTACGATTTTATTGCAAATAGATAGAATTCGAACAGAATCAATTGTATGTATTGACTATTTGGATGGTGTATCTGACGGGAATTGGTAATTAGTTGTATAGTTAACGAGCATCACAAGTCGAAGGTTCTGATATCAAATGAAAATCAACCATGCACAAATGAAATGTTCCGTTCGTAAGGCTTGTCACGTAGCTTGGAGGAGGTAGAGTTCCGTGATAAGGGGGAGGCGCATTATTAACGTAGAGTAGTGTCGTTGTCGTGCCTTTTCCCACGCCGTCTGCACTCGTTATGAAGAAAATGAAGAGTGACAAGCTTCTCCACGGATTACGAAATTCACACGAAAACTGGACTGTTCAAAGTTTTCAGCGTAGTTAAGTAATAGAACTTATCAGTGGGTCGACAAGGGGTAACATTCGAAAGCCAGCCTTACTTACTGTAAGGAATTGTAATTTTTCAATTTTTATTTTGAGTTTCCCAGTGTTTAAATTGGTTCAAATTGGTTTTCTTACACACTTGCGAGCACATGTGATAAGGACTGGCCGGACTGCCGTATTCAATTATGAAACTTTGACGTTTTAAACACTGATAAATGTCAAAAAACCAAAATTTGTTTGGCGGGTTTTAGAATTTTAGTCACTGTACAGTGTACACATCTCGTGTATAGTTTACCAATCCGAAGCGAAACGGATACAAAGTCGCATTCGACTGAATTGTCAACGACTTTCTAATTTCTTTTTAGAGGATATTGTAAACATTTGGCAAGCATGATTTAAACAACGAAGGAGGGACACGTTTACATCGTCAGGTCCAATAAGTAATTTTGTAGGACAATTTATAAAAGCATGGTGAACCAAGTCTCCTCAAATCCTAAAATTTATTTAAAAATCTTCTCAACAAACAAACGTTGTTATAGCGTAGAAAGGCAGGGCTTTATGTGTAAAAATTAGATTAGTTAAATTAAAAGACAAAAAAAAATCGTCTAGAGACTAATGTCACCAATAGATCTAATTTTCGAATTTCAATTTCCCTTGAAGGTATTTGGTACAACAATAACGATAACAATAGGGACTGGGTACGAATTGCTGGTCGATAGTACCCATTATACCCTTCAAAAGGGTTAAGAACATCATTCAAGAAACCAACCACATCCCAACAGCAGCAACCTCAAAATCAAATACAACAACAAAAATCGGCAACCAGTGGTTCAACGCCATCGTCAAATAAATTGCAAGATAAGATGGTCGGAAAACGTGATATCAAACGTGGATCACTCCAGCGCACATCAGAAGGCGGTGGTGAGTATTCCATTTATTTTTTTTTTTCAATTCAATTTTCCGATATATAAACTAACAGCAAAAATTTTGGAACTGTAAGACTTAACAAAGTTGTAATTCATTGCCAATAATGGTTACATGCTTGCCCAACTGTTTCAACCATGTCTGTTCAAGGGCAACATCCAATTATATCGGGTGATTTTGTCATTTAGGTGGATAGAAGTTCGTTTGAAAGCATTTTTGTGTTCTTCGTTTGTCTTTCTGGTTTCTGCCACACCATTCGTATAATACCGCATTCAACTCCACATTAATGTAATGGATAGCTATGTTATTTTGCACCAACATGGTTGAAACCTCTTTCAATCATTCACGGCTGATCTGTAGTGTTTTTTTTTGATCATTTAAATTGACCTTTCACGCAAACCAATCGGTTGAAAGTATACTTATAAAGTCTATAGACCCTATAGGTCTGAAAGTCAGATTCGGTACTCGCTGTCTGCACAGAGAAAAAAGTCGGATTAAATGTTTAATCTACGGAAAGATTACGAATATTTTAAATACTTTGAAAGATTTCGTTTCAATCTTTTTTCAAAGATTACAAAAATTAAATCTTTCGATAGATTGCGTTTCGGGTTAAAATGGCTAAAATTGATAGTAGCAATAATATTTTCCATACGCTTATGATACTTTACAATAGTTTTGCCAGGCTCAACTTCCTTATCGTTGCTCATACAGATTTATGATAATAGTTAATTAAATAATTGGAAAAATGAAAAAAAAAAATGTTGCCTTCGATTAGGATTTGAACTCGTTTACTATGATGGTTACCTCAGTTGGTACAAAGGTTTCGTTCAGAAGATTATTTTTTAATCTTTGAAAGAGTAAAATCTCCGCAACAACGGTTCGAAAATAATCTTGCTAAGATTAAGAACCCAATAGCTCAGTGGTAAAGTACAGGACTGGAGATACGGAGATACCGAGGTGAACGAGTTCAAATCCTGATCATAGTAAGTAAAAAAAAACATTTAATTTCAATTAAACAAATAAAATTTCCAATTTCGGAATAAATACAATAAAAATAAGTCTGACTCCAATATTCAAATAAATTTTGGAAAAAAAATTTTAATTTCAAAATAAAAAAAATTGAAATCTCTTGGAAGATTTCGATCTAATCCATCGACAGATTATTTTCGAAAGATTAAATGCAAGTAATCTTTGGAAAAATTAGATTTCAATCCAAAAATAAATTTGGTCCTATATGTAATCCGAAAAAGATTTAAATCTAATCCAGGATTTTTGTCTGTGTGTGAATGGTATTTTAGAATATTCGTATAGCTTGCGAATAATTTGTAAGGTATGAGTGACGAGCGTGTCGACAATACTAGAACTATACCTACTATTCGAAGTATTTATCGCAACTCAAAGTTTAATATACTCTACTCAATACTCGGTCTAATTAAACCAACACTTCGGTAAAGCATATGCGTATGTGTTTTACAGAATAACAGTTTCACTGATATTAAATAATTTTATTGAGTGAAGCTGGAAAACAGAAACAAATGACCGACGCTGGGATCATGGAACAGTGTGAACGTTAATTTCTGTTGTTATTTCGTCTGTTTTTTCGGAAAGGATTGGTGATGGAAAATATCGACTTTGCTAATCTTGGCCCATTTTTGAAGGAAAACGATCGGGCTGAAGTTGTGCTAGTAAAAATGTATTCTTACAAGTCATATTACATAAAACGTTATGCTACCACAGTTGTGTAAAATATGTTCTGTGACTTACGACAGATTTTTGGATACTACGAATGTATGTATTCCTAACCTTGAGTTGTATGAATTTTGGTGGGATCAACATCATTCAGTACTCGTGACTATGTTCCATAACTTTAAGTGGAATGTACTTTTGGTCCGTTGAGAAAAGCTCAGCACCACTATTTCTATGCCCACACTACCAGTATACACTGTGAAAAATACTATTTATCTCTCCGATTTTTTATCAGTCATTACAAATTCTTTGATTTAAATTAAAATCTGAGGAAAATTTTTCTTTCTTTTGTTTCAATTGTCGAATTTGAAGTATCTTATAAAATCCATTATTTCTTCGATAGGCATTTTATATTTGACAATTTATACGAACAAGGAAATTCATTTTATTGCGTATTGATTCAATTTAAATATTTTTCTGATTCCTTTCCGATTCGTTCTTCTTCTATTAATATTTGATTTCAGCATATTGCGGTATTGTTCTTATTGTTTTCGTTTTGTTTTTATCCAATCAAAATAGAATTTCGATTTTTACGTTCACATTTTCAATTATTTTCCAAATTTTGTATCCGGTTTAAGTTCATAGGCTAACGTTTTGAGTAATGGGACTTACCTTAGGTGTCACTTCCTTATGCATCAACTAATTTGTAATTTCAAATTGTTTTGAAATTTCTCCACTAGAAGCACAAGATCCGTAAGTCGAAAGCGGGGTCTTTTTTGCTGCTTTCATATCGTCGTCGTAACGGTTGTAGTGCTCCAAGATGTAGGTTCCCACAGTCATTCGGCTGTTCAAATATAGAAGTCCACGACTAGAATTCTTAGGACAATAAAGAAAACAAAACGTTCTCTAAACCGTGTGTTTGGGCTTTGTAGTCGCATCGCTGACCATTCGTTTATTATACAATGTGTACATCATGATCAAGAACTATTAGAGAACTAACACGTTAGAGCGTTTATTCGTTTAAATTTCCTAGTTTTAGTTGCAATTTATGACAACTCAAAGTTAATTGATTTTTCGATTTTCGTAGTCTCAATTTTATTAAAAAATGGGAAATGTCATAGCTCTTGACATTCTGGTACGCACGTAGACTCTCGAAATGTAGCCAATCTAAAATTGCACATAAATACAATCAAACCAAGCCGAAGCGGAATTTAATCGAAACCCCGACAAAAGCCAATGATTTCTACGATCGTGCTAGTATCTCCAGAGCTATGGTGATTAGATAGAGTTTCTTTCTCAGTAATAAAAGTTAGACAAATTAAAAGTTAGACAAATGATATGTACCAATAACCCATCTCGTTAAACTGATATGATCTTTTAACATTCTAAACAAATTAGCGACTACGAAAATAATTATGTTGATCCATTTCGCTGTAACATTGGTTGATTACAAAAATAGTAGAGTGTCTGAAAGGAAACAAATAAAAAATAACTGAAACATATTCGTAAAAATTGGAAAATTTTCATTGGGACATCGGCGTGTGCTACATCATATTGTGAACCAATATTCTATTAGTCAAGGATTATAAATAGAGTATTTAACATTGATGATACGAACTGGTCGCAATAGATTACTCCATCTTATCGAAATCACAAATATTAAATTTGAAATAACAAATTACACGCCAGGCACATGGGTTGGAAACAACACTTTCCATAACTCATGTCCTAATTTTGTGATAATGCTAAAACCGTATGAAGGAGTTGTGATTGTTTGTGAGGATCAGCTGAAGAACAGCTGAAGAAAACTCATGCTGAAATTTCACTGTCCCTAACTGTATAAGTGAATAGTCTTGCTTTGGTGTGCTTATTGATCTCGATCACACCAAAACTTTACTTTTAAACTTTTTATTGTTATAGTAATGAATTTTCTTCACAAAGTCCCTGATTTCAATTTCAATTACAAAGCACCTTCATTCGGGACTGGGGCGATTTTTTTATAGGCAAACTTTTTATTTAGACAGTAGAGCCCTCTCTGTCTAAGATTAAATTAACAATAAAAATTAGGAAAATAAACTAGCGATACAATTTGCATCCAGACTCAGCGCACTAATGATAATGGTATCAGATTGAGTAGAAAAAGTTATATTATTTACATCCTCAGTACTCCCATTTATTTAGCGTATGGTTTAACACTCTTATTGCACAGTAACTTTAAAGTGAAGTCAGAAGGTATACAAACAAAAAACATTAAAAAAGTAGATTGAATCACAGATCCAGTTCGTCTAACCAACGCAAAGCTTGGTCATTCACGTCGAGAAAATCGGTTGTTGCAGGGTACTTGCAATAGCAAATGTTTCATTGTTTGTAGATGGTGACCACAACGACAGCCGGGGCTGTTGACGAGCTTCCATTTGTAGAGCATGTCATTCTCAGTACTTCTAGAAACAGTCAGTTAAATGGATGAAATCCCACAAAAAGGTTTTACGAATGCCAAACCAAGCACATCTATATAATACCCTTCTTTTGCAATAAATTTTATCACAATTGGTATTATTTATGCACTAAGTAACCAAAGTCCGTCTTTTTGTCCTCTGATAAAAATAGAATGCATTTCAGATAATCAATCATTCCTTAATGGACATTTAAACCAACTTCTTGTTTGTTATTTTACGCTAATTGTACTTAACGATGTGTACATCATTATCTTCTGCAAAGGATAAATAACTCATAATCGTCCAATGTAACAATATACCATTGTATGGAACGCTAAACGAGTTCATAATTAAGTTAATAAAAGCTAAAAACAAATTAAAAAAAAGAAAACTTCCATAATTTTTGTTTTACATTTTTTTATTAAATTTTTCCTTTTTTGTTGTTTTTATATCTTACTCACATAGTTACACTTTGTGATACGATCGTGTATATAGTTCATGCACAACAACAACAACAAAAAATGGTTCCAATAAGAAAAAGTTTATCGTAAAAAGCTATACTTTCAAAAATAAAATAGAACTTGAGACAAAAAATGGACTTACTACATTATAAAAAAATACATTAAAACTAAAAATACTTATGCTCTTTTACAGGATATATTTCTCGCTTCGATGAATTAATTTGCGAACTAAATAATCTAAATGGTGCTCTGAAACTTAAACATCAGTAATATTGTATATCAATGCTAACAACCACAAACTTCGGCCAATAGTTGTAGAATCGAAACGTGTCAAAATAACAGAGGCTAAACTACAAGACCTACAGTCATGAACACCTAAAATCGCCGCCATGTTATCAATATCTTATTTGTTTAGTCCATTTCGTTCCACAAATTCATATACACATTGTGACTCATACTTCCACACATGCGAAAGTGTGGAACAAGATGGACCAAAGAGAGATTGATGACATGGTGGCACTTTCAGGTGTTCATGGCTGTATGATAAAATGGTGTACACGAGAAGATTTTTTATCGAAAAGGTCCATCATTTTTCATTGGAGTTCTATTTTAGACATACAGTGCTTCCGACAACATAGCATGTGTTTAATGAGACAGCAAACAGTTACACCATTCAGTTATGTAGTTGCATCACTTATCGGTTAAAAATTTCAATTATTCAATTTTTAAACCCACAAATTGAAAATTTTCCTTTGTGAAAAAGATCCAGCTTTCCTACATTTTTTAAGTTGCAATAAGGCAGTGTGTATACGTACAGTTGACGTGTATTAAATACAATTTTAGAAATAATTCATCTAATGAGTCATACAATAATGACGTCCACTTGTTTTTCGATCCACCAGAAATTTCCTTGTGCCTCATTCCCTCGAATCCCCCTACCACCTAAATGCACACGTCATTATTGCACGATACATTTTCTTTTTGTTCGAAAGATAATCCAATTTTCCATACTTAAATCGGTAAAATAGTAGTGAGAGAGGTATGTTTTGTGAAGTGACTATTTAGCCTGAGAGGAAATGGAAATAGTTATTTTCTTCGGCAAATTGTCACGTAATGACAAATATCTCTTTTCCTTCCGTGTTTAAAAGAGAACTCTGTAATTGTTAGTGTTTGGGGGTGAATAACGATAATACATTGAGGTCATTTGCTTCATCTGTTTTGCTTAAAATTAGGCCGAACGAAGATAAAATTGGTTTAAAATATTAGAAACGGTAGATAGTTATCCAGAATCGAGTCATCTAAGTTTATCGTTTAAATCTATTGCTCGCATTTTCTTTGTTATTCATTCCATTCTACTTTAATCACAACTGACAAGTAAGTCGATGTAACCAGCAATAAGAAATATTTCCAGTAACACTAACGAAACGAAAACACAACATTTAAATGGTGAACTTAAAGAACCCATTCCTCGATAAGTGTCGTGCTACACTTCCTCTTTTTTACACTAAACGTAAGTGATAATTGTCTGGGAATTTGATTCAGGCGTTTTCCAGCTGCTTTACTCATACGAACAAAACTGGTTAAATACATCTTTATACGATTTAAGCACTACCACGTGCGTGCGCGTAACTATTCCACCCTTATAAAGACTTATAAGTAGTTGTATTTGTATACGTCGACCAGATGGAAAATAGCTGACCTCCACTGTAGCTAAATAAATGATTGTACCTGACAAGGCAATACTGAAGCATATGTGATAAGCTTGAAAAAGTAGTGTTAATAACATGACATTGTGGAAGTTGACGCTTCGAAACTAACGTACGAAAAGTTGAATGTATTTTCCGGTTGAAAAACGAAAAAGAAAAAAAAAACAGAAAATTGCAACCCAGATCACGTTTTTAGCACGACAAATGAGTTTTTCATCCACAGTAGTAAACACTTAATATGTACCGAATTTAGTAGGGTAGAGTCTTTATAATTTACGTGCTGATAATAGGACTATATTTCTACTGCATTTGGGTCAGTGTTTCGCTATTATTGTTTTTTTAATTTCATTTTACATTCTATTTTTATCAATTCAAAAGACAACCAGGTGTCATTTTCATAATCTATATTAGGGTGGGTCGATTTTACCAACTTTAAAATCTACATCCAGCCGCTTGTCTAGCTGAAAAATACTGAACTTGTGGAATCACTACTTTTTCGTTTGCGCACACTTTTGAGTATCCCAAGTGCATTTGAAAATCTGATTTGTCCTACGAACTTTAGTCATCCATGGGATAGGGATTCTCAAAAGTGTGCGGAAATGATGCCACACGTTTAGTTTCTTCCAGCAATTGGATGTGGATTTTTAAGTTGGAAACATCCACCCGCCCTAATCTATATCCAAGTAGTGTATCGATCTAAAGCTATATTTTATACAAAAAAAAAAACAATAACCATACATTCAGTGGACGATGCATGGCAAATGTTTACACCATAAATTTAAATTCAATTAAAATATCGATCAGCCTCATTCAAAGCTGCATCTAAAATATCGTCCCCGCATGGATTCAAATCCCAGAAGGCACCTTGACAGCCAATTCGTTCAAAGCACGCGTATCTTATGTTAATGTCTCGCCGTGTGCAACAATTCACTATGCCCCATACACAGCGCGACGGACCCAACTGGGCTACGGGTGCATCAATTTGTTGTGGCTGTTGTTGAGCGAATGCTGGTCGATTCGATTGAGTTTGACCATCGTCCGAACTCCATATGGGTGCGCCGACACTTGGGCCAACGGTGAAAGCACTGCCACCTAAAGATTTTTTTTGGGGGGAAGAGAATAATATGTACAATACCAACCAACACATAAATGTTATACCGGAATAAAATAAAAAGAAAAAAAAAATAGAAGAAAAAATATCGTTATTTATACAAGAAAGGAATTGATGGGTTTATGTGTGATATTCAATAAGGGTTTTATAGTGTTTGGATAGAAGGCTTATGTTATATTATGGTTTCATATGTTACATAAGGAAAATTAGAAAGGAAGATGATGAAAAAAGGCTAAAGTAAAAGCTTAATATCATTTACGGTTATGTATTGTTGAATTTTATAGAGTCGAGCATTTTGCTATTCTGTCTATACTGTACCCATCGCGTGGATTGGTGTTAATCGATTGACTCCTATATTTTTTTTCTCTCGCCCTGTTCATCTATATACCTAGACCTACACTACACACTTGTGTACAACAGTGTTCACAGTCGAGAGCAAATGTGTTCGCTCAAAAATATATTTATTTTCGGTTATTGTTTTTTTTTTGTTCTTCTTGTTCATCCTTTGGCGTATGGTATGTGAGATAGGGCGATGGGAGGGTTGTACATGACGGCAAGAGAGTGTTGGGATTAGAAAGAATTTTGCAATTAGCGATATTTATTGAATTAATTTAGTCGAAATAAAGATAAATTGTTACTTTTTTGTGTATTTATTGGTGGCAATTAGTAGAATGCCAAATCATTCTCCGGATAGAGTGTATAAGCGAGACGACGACGGCCCGTATATATTTCTGTATATATGTATGGGGCCATTTTTGCCAAGTTTCCAACAAAATGAATTTATTACCGTCGTGTCATTGTGTTCTCAAGAGCATTATTGGCATGTATATTAGGTTTTGAATTAGAATAACTTGTTGCTTAACATTGAATGAGAGTGCTTGTTTTTATAGGTTCGTTTATATTATATTTGCTTTTGGGTGATTGGTGGAATACGTCGACTTTTTGTTGGGGAGTTCGGTTGAAAAGTTTTTTTAGGCTATTTAGGACTTGTTGTATGTACACATGTAATTATCAGTAGCAGAGCACAATGATTAGAGACGGTCAAGGTCAATTACAGCTTTCAGAATCTATTAAAGACGGCAAGATTGTTTAACTACTTTTCTCAGATAAGCTTATCTCTGTAAAACATGGGATTGGGTACATTTCAGTAAAACGTATTTTGATTCTAAATCAATAATTGTTCTTCGCCATATCCTGACAATGTGACGATGTGATTTTAGATAATTTTCAAGCCAGTCTTTACATTAGATTATATAAATGGAAGCCTTTGACACCAGGAACAATTTTTGGGAAAACCGTTTCCTATGTTTTCTTGAATTTTTCAATATTTTGCTAGATTTTCTCATATTTTTAGGAAAAATTTGGAAAAATGTAGGAAAGTTCAGGACAACTTAGGAGAAAATGGGAAAATTTTGGGGAAATTTGAGAAAATGTTTTTCCAAAAACAGTCACTGACTGACATCCACTAACAACCCAGTCATTTACAACTACCCTTGAAAAAACTATTTATTTAATTTTCCAATACGTGATATTGACCTGTTCCGAGCCTTGAACCCTGTAGGTAGACTCTACTTTCTGAACCAGCTTCAACCTTGTAGTTGAGCTATCCGATTAGCTACGAGTCTGTAAATGTTGTCTTAAAGGCATTGACATTCTATTAGCAAAACTTTTTATTTCATCAGTCTTCCGATCCCACCACTTGATTATCGTAAATAATTTTTCACAATTGACATCGTAGTATTGGAAAACTTTACCATATCCAAACATGCAGTTTGTCCTTGTTCATCTCATTCTTCTTGTTTCTCAGACAGATTTTTGGTGCTTGTTACCTATAACCCATCACTTAATTTCACCCCCACCATTAGAGTATATAATGTGACGAAATAAATAGTTCCGAAAAAAAACTTTCAGAGACAGAAGTTACAAGAAAAAGTCTACTCGACATCGAAATACACGCTAGATACCACTTTAATGATAAAGTTTTCGTCTCATAAATTTACTGCCTATAACTTCCATTGTGTTTGCATTGGTACAAAAACTTTTGTAAACTTTCTTCCGACTCATATTACAGAACAGTACGAAGCATAAACCATTTATTAATGAAATATCAACAAGATTTACTGGAAATTAGTTTTGATAGGATGTTCAGTACTAATAATGAGCGTAACATTTATTATGATGTTCGTAAGCAAGTGCTAGTTTAGTTTGTGAACATGTAATGCTAAATATGACCGTTTTCGTCTGTTGATTAAATGATGATCTGTGTGGAATACGTTTTTAGCTATGTCCCTGGTGTAATTCAAGTTAAACATCAAACGATTATGTAATGAATTAGCTGAAAAATATAAATATGTCATACTTACCGATTAACAGATTCTCATTTGGTTTGTTAGACCGAGAGAGAAAATTCTTGAAACTTATCTAAATTTCTTTAAATCTGTCGACAAATTCGACAAATTTTATTCAATTTTTGTTTTAGTAATTTCCCGATGATCCCGCTTATAGGCTCGGTCTACAAACTTCTGACATGAATTTGATCTGAAAATACCCGAACCTTTTTGACCTGGTAATTTGACAATGAAATCAGGCCAGGTGAGATTTTTTTTAAATTTTTTGACCAGACTTGATCAGAACTTTCAAAATAAAATCATTTGAATTTCTGATCACAACACTGAAAGACAAGACTGAATCTCGTTGACAAAGAATTTTACAAATTTTCTTAGGCGTTTTTAATGGAATTTCAAAAATTTTCTTATTACGATTTGAGATTCTCTTTCTTTATGAATTTCAATTAACCTTTTTCGTTTTGTCGATTTTCTGATCAAATGATTTTCGAAAAAAAAAATCCGATTGACAAATGATTTTCCCCAAAATGTTTCGCATTCAATTCTGCTTGTGGGATATTTTTCAATTTCTAGACAGAAGCAGTACGGACCGCAATTGCGTGGACTTAAGCATTTTCTCTCTACTTGTTATTTCTACGCATTGAAGCATGATGTGAGGTACGACCCAAATATAGAGGACCTAATACTGGGGTAGATACATAACCATCTTTTCCGGCCTTGTCTTATATATACAATGTTGGGACTTATTGCGAAAAAGGATTTCAAAAAGTCTTTCACCAGCTTTCCTTTTTCCTTACCTCCTACGTCAATGTTTCAATGACTATTTTTTCTTAAATATCGTTTACACTCAGGCTACCGAGACGAATTAGAAATGCTAACTAAACAGATACACGAATCAGATATCATTCCTCTGTATAAACAAATATAAAATAGTTTCGCAATTAATTAAAGAAAATTTTAAGATAAAGGAAAGTAAATAATTTTGATCGAGTTTAAAAGAATCTAAAGTTTCAACGAAATTTAAACCTTCATTTGAACCATTTGTATAGCGTTCACAGTGTTTTATGCGAGTAAACACCTCATATGCGCGCACATAAGCGTAGACGGTTCAAATACTAATACTCGTTTTGAAAGTTTCTTCTTTTTTTCTTCTTCAAAATCGATCAAATTAATTTGATTTTCTTTTATTTCAAAAGTTTCCTATTTCATTAGCCTCTCTATAATTATGTTGTGTAGCTTCATTCGAATAAACAAATCTTTGTGAAAACTCACATCACAAAAGCGCAGTGAATATTATTGAGACAATTTCTCTGAAGCAATTATTGCACACGGGTAGAAAGTGTGAATCGCTCGTTTAGTTAAAGCTCGATTTGAATTTCTCCAATTGCCAAAATGGCATAAACAAAAGATAATAGCACACGCCAAATAATGACAATTTCACAGGACGGTAGCAGAATAATGTAGAGGGAAAAAGCGGAAAATGCTTAGATTCTACGGAAATGCAAGAACATGGATGATAATAAAACTACTGAATGGAGAGCATATCCATCCAATTTTCTCATTCATAAAACATAAGCTACTGTACATACCTTGTCGATTCGATCCTAAAGTTGGAATACGCGACGGTCGTGCAAGGTCCAATGCATTTTGTGAGTCACTGTTGTGAATCAGGCTTGGCTGTGGACGTCTAGTCGTTGCAGGTGGCGTTCCTAAAAGCGCAAAAATTCATAAATTTAACGGAATTAATTAGAGTACACGTGTTTTAACGACATTTAACTGTTTGGTAATTATGGAAATAAAGGAGTCAATTTATTCATTTAATTATCGCAAAAGGAATTCTGCGAAATTTCTCAGGAGGTTTACCGTTCCGTTCGCATAAAGTTATTTCTTGATGGGAAAAATATTTTCAAGATATTCAAATGTTTGTGCTCATACAGGAAAACAAGAAGCACCAATGAGGCTTGGAACCGTATTGTCACAAGCTAATTTATTTTAGACAATTTCATTTCAAACACCAATTATTTGTGTACATTAGGGGTGTGTATCTCGCCGTGCTGAACCCGTCAGTATTTCTATAAAGCACATACAGACAATGTCTATTAGACATATCCAGTTCTGTTGAAGTGAGTGATACTGAAATAGCAAAACACATCATGGATGGTGATATTCCAAGACTTTGATTCTTTCGGTTTTTGAAGCAAAAATTTAAATTTTTCACAAATTTTTTAATCCAAAACAAGAGGGACGAAAATAGATGTTTTTTTCTTCCTCGAACTGTCATCAGAGTTCATCATTTTCTCATGGTCTTTTGATTGGAGAAAATAATGTTAATCACACCGCACATATGAAAATGCATATCTCTCGTTTCGGTGGGCTTTTGACTCCCTCCGGTGTATTATAGTTTACCTCGACATGCACAAGGTATTTATTTACAGTGCGTACATACAAAACTATTATAATGAATTAGTTAACGGAAAAGTTTAATCGGCTTAAAACTTTTTTTAATAACACACAGCCGGCTCCAAAGAATACTAGTTTTTCTATATACAGGCCTGTAACAGTTGCAGGATTTTCAGTGTCTGGTAGTTAATTTTATGCACTACCTTAACATTTGCTTCAGTGGCTTTGCTTTCTTAATACAACAGCTTTTTGTAGCACAAAAATTTTGAACATCAGGGGTATTTTTGTCTGACTTCCGTCTTAAAGTTGACATAAAATATTCACGAAAATAAATTTTCCATTATAACGAATCAAATCAACTCATTGCCATAGAGCAGGTGCTGAGAACACATATTCGCGACGACTTACCGTTATCTTGAAAATGAGAGATGTGCGTAAAGATAAAACGGAGATAAACAAAAGTTCACAGAACAATGAGAACTTTGAATTTACTTTTAACGAAAATACAACTTATACAGAAAGCATTGTAAGTGTTTGCGTTGTTTCAATTAGGAAATTGGATTGCCAAACTTGCAAGGCAAAAAAAAAGTGTGGTAGAGCATCCCCAACGTTGTTATTTTTAGTTCTGTTTCAAACTGGAAAAAACCTGCCAAGTTTAAAACACAAATTGGCAACAAAAAATTTTGGTTCAAATTTGAATTTGACAGATGATTTTATACAACTGCACGTTTTGGATGCTGTTAAGAAGCATTGTTTACCGTTTCAAAACGTGTACTCACTTTTACCGTTTTCCTGGAATTCGAAAATCGTCAATTTGAACATTAAACATGTTAAACATTAAATTTCAAGTCCGGATTCAAATTTTATATACTTTGAGTCCAAGACATAATTTCGTAACTACGTTTTCAAATCTGAATGACGAATCCTTCGAACAGGAAGCCATATATACACTCATATCCATATCTATCGCATAGCAACGCACATTTATAGGTATATAATTATTCAATAAATGACAGCTTTGCTACAATATTATCATTCATCGGAAAACTTGAAGCAGCCAGTTTACATGCCTCTTTTGCCATACATAATGAATAACACACATCAAGCGAAATTTTAACATCTTAGTTTACCGCACACCATTATGTTATGTTCGGTAGAACCTATAAATTCCGTATAATATACACTCGAAATGTTATATAACAATATACAGACAGACCATATCATATTTCCACATTTGTGTGTAATCGATAATTTACCTTGCTGATTAGTTCCTTGAGTACTTTGAGGACGTTGAGGACGTTCAGGTCTGGGTATATCGCGTTCTTGATCACTGTTGTGTATTAAAGGAGGTGAAGGACGTTTCGTTGGTGGTTGTACTGAATTGTCTGAAACAATGATAAGATTAGATATTACGCCCAGAATATATTTTTGTTGTTGGAGAGGAATTTCGCATTTCATGTGTAACCGAAACATCCGTAAACTTTGGTGACACTTTGAAGGCGGTGGCAGCAAAATTTTCTAGTGACTCCTCCATCGACTTCGACAAAAAACGTTTTGGGGAATAAAACCGGAAAAATTCAATTAGTCGTTCACATTTTGGTGCCAGTCGCCTAAGTGATTGTCCGAACCTATTCTTTCAGAACATTGGATGAACTGCCCATGGGTCGACAGCGATCAAGGTCAATTTTTTCCTCCTTTGCTAACTCACTTAATTGTCGAATTTCTCAGGAAATATTTTGAAACAAAAGACGCGAAAAATTATGGAAACATATTTCTAAGAAATAGGTCCGCTCAATCCGCTCCACTAAAATATATTTTCGGAGTACATAGCCCCTCGTTTAATTTTTGAGATTCAATTCTATGAGCGGCTGTTTGCCGACACGATATTTTCCCCAAATCTTGAGCGTAATAAACGAATCTGCCACAATTCAACCTTTTCAAAAAAGTATTAATTCGTCAATCAAACTGTCAAACTTGCGACATTTTTGCGTATTGTGTGCATGATAACTTACAAACGCCATTCATCTGGAAAATCGCATTAATTACCGACACACCAGTTCCATTTACATGAGAGTCAGAGTCGAGATAAGATAATAAAATTTCGCATAAAATTGTATAAAACATGACGAAAAGTTGTTGCTTCCGAATGAAAATTCCTCAATATCCAAAAGCTAAATATGCTTCATTCATGCCAAACCGACAAATTAATTTATTTTGTTAATGATAATTTTGAACATTCCTCCCATCAAAACATTTATTACTCGACGCTTCCTTTCCTTTTGTCTTTATCCTTTAACAGAGTATATATGTATGCACATAGCTTGAAAGCAAAATGACAAAAAAAGTGGTACGTCTAACTTCGAGTGGAACATACATATATCCTCAAGATCTTCATTAACATGAAATATATTCAATACCATCGTCACAGAGCAAAGAACGGCAAATATTTCATTAAATTTAATGCTTATAGAATAGAAAATTTACAGAAAATATTTCACAGATGCGAAAAGACAATAGATAGGAAAAACCCCTTTTAACCGCATACATACACAAGAGTGGTTTCTGTACGTTAAAACGCGCGCCTTTGTGATTAAAATCACTGATTCTTCACATATTTTTTGCGAAAGCTTTCAATTTTATCAAATTCACGTACACATAAGTTCTGAATTAACAATTGAAGAAGGAACTTTGCCGAGTCATTCGATGGAAATAACTGGCAAAATAATTTATTGTAAGTACATGCAAAACATGCGAGCGCTGAATTTGTGCTCTAACTTGTACTGGAACAATACATCAGTCTACTGCAAATACGCGCTCCTAATTGTTCACTTTAAAATCTGATTAAAATTTCTACACTAAAGAATGTATTAACATCAGCTCAACTCGCTAAATCAAAAGCTTGACATTTTTATTGAAGGAAAATGATGGAGAGTTGACCTAATTTTGATAAACTTCAACATTTGACTTGGTTTATTTTCCGCTATTTTGACTTTTCGAGTCTAAAAAGTATGGTTCTATTGGTACACAGTTCAAGTTGTTGTTTTTTCTTCATAATTTCTTGTTCTTTTCAATTGAATTTCCACTTTTCACGATGATCTGAAACGGAAATGCATTTTCTTCCAATATAATACAAATGCAATGCAATCGAGGCGAGATTTAACTGAATTTCAAATAGGACAAGATCCGCTTTAGTGGTTTTTGTTGTTTTAAATCCATCTCTCGTTCTTCTTTTTATTGCCTCTTTATCCACTGCTGCATGTAGACTTTCTCCCATGTAATTTTACCCAATCCAATGTGTTGGCATGATTTTTCCGCGATTCGTGTAATGCCATTAGTGCATCGTTCATATGGCCTATGCACTGGTCTCGTAACTTTTCGATGTCATCTAATAATTTATTTTGCCCGTCATCTGTCATTTATGCTATGTTGTCTGTCCTGTTTGAGCGACAATATTCGTTTCATTACATCCGTGACTCTTTCTATCGGTGAATCCATTCATTTGTCAGTCCGTTTCTGGATGCTTTTCGCTTCATAAATTTTCAATTCCTTATATTTGACGCAAAAAAACGCAAAAATTTACATAATGTTATACTGTCTCAGACTGCAATAATATGAGCAGTTTTAGCAAAGGATCTACTACTTCATTTGATCTAAATTATTTTCAAGAGATTGATTTCAGATCCTTTCAATGCATTTTTCGGAAATGGTTTTTGCTACATAAGACCGCATTAGAGTCAAAGCTTGTCGTTTATTTGTGCAGCCATTGTCAATAACAGATGATTGCAAATCCTTAGTGATTTACAGACTCAATAAAGCCGTTAGTTCATTAATGTGTACACTTTTTATTGGTCCAGTTGAATTTGCCAGCGTCTTTGCTGCATTGATATCGGCTACGCGTGTGCTGGGGATTACCAGATGGACAAATGATCAAATTTAAATAAAGTTTCCGGGAGGATGCACGCAATGGGATGAAAGGGATAAATTATTGTTTATCGACATGTGATCGACATGCCACAGTAGGGCTTCAGAATGTTCTATATTTACATAAGAAAACTATCATAGATTGTCTAAAAACAACACCTCCATTTGAAGAAATCATTCTTCAACTTCATGTCAGGCAGGTGAACTGAATAATTTTGCGATTGGTACACCATCTTCAATGAAATAAGTGTAAATAAAAATAGGCCCTGGTGTATTAGCTGGTACACCGGTGTTGTGTTTCCAATTTTTCGAAAATTTTCCTTCAATTTTTAGAAAGAAAAAAAAAGATTCAAATCTCCGCAAAACGTAGAACACGTAAATTTATGACGCTTATTCATCATACTACACACACCGCAAAGTTTTCATTTTGTTCTATCACTTTAAAGCAAGCTTTCATTTTCAATATTTATGTAAGCAATTACTTTCTCACGACAGTGAATGTACCACCTGCTGTGCAAGAATTTTAATTTAATAATAGAGTAATTACATAACATTTTAGTACGCCAACAGTGATGTTCAGTTTATATTTAATAAATTTGTATTTGTACGAAATGTTGTATGTATATAATATGCCCTGCTCACTTGAGGTTCATGTTCTGTAATTTATATGGAATTAAAATTTCATTTATTCATTCTAACTGTACAATTATTTTGATCGTTTTCACAGAGTTTTAAAGTGGTTAAACTGAAGCGTTTCAATAAAATTTCAATTGTGTGGTAGTTTAGTTGTGACAATTATTTATACAGACACGAAAAAATTATTCTGCAGTTACATTATTCGTATATATACGAGTTAACGTGCATCAATTCATCGCCGGATTATAGTGTATACAATGTCTCGGAAAGGATTATATCTGAAAATTGTTTTGCTGAATGTGGAATGTACTTCGTAAAATTCTAAGAGTAACTTTTATAGCCGATAGAAAGTTGAAAAATTTTTGTAATGAGCGGTTTCGACTTTGTATGGACGCTGTTTATATTACGAAACCGCTTGTTAAAAAAGTTTGAAATTTTGTTCTGGCTGATGCATTTTTTCTGTTAGCTCTACTTTAAAACACTTAACTGTATAGTGCCAGTGATAACGTCCGATAGTTTTCAGAAACTGTGGGGAAACAGTTATTTGCTAACGTAGAGGAAAAACTTTCGAAATTTTACGTTGCGTTTACCTCGGAAAAAGGTTGGAAATTGCATTTTCTCGGGTCACTTGTGGCCCTCGCCACGCTTCGGCCAGAAACAAAACCATCGAAATGCAATTTCCATCTTTTTTTCCATCGATCAACAAATAACTATTTTACAACAGAGGTGAGCTGAGGTAAGAAAATTGCCAATTCCTGACCTACGTGGTGTAAAGTGACTTTTTGGTATCCCTTTCCAAAAAGTTTATTTTCGGTGTTATTTTACGTCTTGATACGGGTTTTGTATAAGCTTAGACACGCATAAGCTGTAACTGTAAGTGTGGGCAAACTAGTAAAGCAGCAATTCGGTTAATATTGGCTGTTGTAGAAAATTCGAGAAAACGTTAAGAATTTTCTTTCCAACTAATGTCTGTTTTGCCATGCTGTATTATCTTGATTGCACTACACTGCACACTTGTCATTGAAAACGAGTTTTTTTTCTCCTCCACAAAAACAGTGTGTGATAAAAAGCACATATTTCATTTCACCTCATTTGTCAATTAATTTCAAAAATAGGTGGGTATCGCGACATTATAAACCATTAGAAAAAACTTGATTTTTTTTTCTAAAATCCAATTTGCTCGGTTAGAGTCGATTCATATTTATTAATGTCTGATTAGTGCAAGGATTAATGGAAATTGTTTTCTGTCATTAATTTGTTTAATTTGAAGTGAGATGACAAATTAAATGAGGCAGATAAAGAGGAATGCATTGAAACGAAAATAATGTAATCAGCAAAACTGGATTTTATTGACGTCCTATCAAAGTTTCAGATTTACTGAAATGTATATAGTTGCAAGACGAGTGATATATACTTATGCATCGAGTTTACGACCACATGCTACATGTTCAATGTCAATATGCCCAAAGTATATAAACACTGTGTTTATATACTTTGAATATGCCGATTATAGTTTTCGATTTTATAATTGAAGGTGGTAGCCCGGTAGCATTTTCATCCACACGTAACATTACAATAAAATTTATTTCTTGTCAAGGGGTGCGAAAGTTGATTTACCCTCATCCTCGGTGCGAAAGTAGCTATTTTCACTGCAAGCCATGAAAAAATATCTTCAGAGAGACAACACTCATCAGATGGATACCAAAATTCGATTTATTTCATTCGCAGTAATATAAAACTTAGTGTACTCGTGTCCAAAGTCGGATATCCTGGTTACGTGGTCGGACCTCTTTAGAATACTTTACTACTTCGACATTCCAAGGAAATTCTCGGCGTCTTTCTGTCCACTGCAATACACTACCACAACAAGACATTAAATAACGATGTTATACCATCTAGCCATATATATGACTCGTTTCGTTTTTGTAATCCGAGCTATAAATTGCTTTCGAGTGTTCGGGCGACGAATAAGAATTTGTGAAAAGACTTTCTTTCTTTTTCATTTTTGATAGAAAGTAGAGACGCATCGATCGAGTCCACGGATTCACAATAGGCTTTTGCATTCGAATATTGAAATAGTTTCTCCGGGAAAATTTTTATGCATTTCTACGACTTGCATAAGTTTGAACTACCGTGAAAACTATAAATAAGAACATCGCTATGTCTAAGACACGACCAATGTTTTTTTCGACTACGAAATACTGTACTGACGTAACAACTCGTCAAATCGATTTGTTCTAATACTTGGCTATCTCTAAACTTTGTCTATTGAAAATGATTTTAGTTTCAATATCTCCACTTCGTTTACACTTCGTTTATTGTTACATTTCTTTAAAGTTTATTTTGATTTGACTGAAGTAGATTTTTATCGTCACGTCTTTTGCTCTTCGTTCTATTACGATAGTCAGTGCCGCCTCTTCCATACGGACACTTTGTGCAAGTGCCCGTCACGCTCAAATAAATTGACGCCGTGGTCTACAAAAAAAAGTTTGTTTGAGTCACTTAAGACATGAACGTTTGTGGCGCAAATTTAAAAATTGCTCATGGGGCAAAAAAAGCTAAGTGCGGTACTGTTTATATTATAGTACGCATTATCTAGAAATTTTTGACATGCGTTTGTGGAATTTTTTGATCCACGTCGTAGGCACACGATGATAATGCTTCTAGTGAATATGATAATTATAATGCGGATCCGTATACTAACATTAACATATTGTCGGTATTGATTCTTGGTGGTGCAACTGCACTGAGTAGGTCTTTTCTAAGCCGACATTCATACAATATTTCAACTTTTGAAATCATATATAATTTGGCAATTAAAGTAAAAAAAACTGTTTTTACGACCCTCTAGCATGGCTTTACTTTTGGCCTGTTTACAGCGAAAATAAAAAAAATTATCGAACAAATAAAAGATACTCGTTATCTGGAATTACACGATGATTCCAATGCACCATAGCTTTGACTTGAAAATGACAAGCTACTGACAAAAATACAGCTTTTAAAATCCAAAGTATTCTGTTTCAACGTAGTTGTTCATTGTCTCCTTACTTTGACTGTGATGAGATTCAACGATTTTCTTCAATTGAACAACAGCACATTGTTTTGCCGAAGCAAACGAGCTTCGTTTCAGAAAGCTCTTCTTTGCTCCCCCGCTTTTTATTAAAACGACTATCAATCGTCTCGTTACCAGCAACTTACTCTTCTACGGAAGTATGGTATGGGATCAGGAAATATTCTCAAGTTTTTTCTTTTCAAATACTTAGAAAGAAAAAATTTCGTAAAAGATCACAATGTTTTTAAGAAGAAAAATAAACTGAACGAAACTTTGCAATGGTATTTTCTCGTACAATTCAATACAATCCATACAATCACTGCATGAAACGGAAACCAAATGAAATCGAAATAAAAATTGCAATCGCTCTTACCTTTGCCAATATTCGAAATGCTATTCTGATTAACTTGCGGTACATCATCGACGTCCCAAACTGGTTCACCGAATCGATTATCCAAACTCACTGGACTATCGGTGGATGGTGCAGCTGGTTCCTCGGTGGCTTGTGGATTTTGCGGCGGATCGGGAATATTATGATATGGACCAGGTACAATGCTACTAAATGTCATTTCGATTTTGGAAGGATAAAAAGTTGCTCGTGAATAAATTTGCACAACAAAAAAATGGGGAAAATGCTCTTACATTGAAAAAGGTATGACCGGTCTCGGATAAGCGTATCCAGCTGACGGTGGCGGAGCAACAGGCAAATAAAAATTATTTAAATGAGGACTACCGTAAAATCTATTATTCCATGGATTATTCGGATTCAGGTCGTTATATACGGCTGTACCAAATATAAAAGGATTTATCGGCTGCTGTCGTTCCCGTGAGATGTAAAAGGTTAGCGGTGCCGTTTGATGGTGGCCTTGATCCCAAACTATATTTGTATATATATCGGTTTGATATTAAGCATAAGAAGAAATGAAAATATATTCAAATAATTTATACCACGAAATATATAATATTGAGAGAAGAAGTTGTAACATATAAAGCATGCGACACACACCGTTCGATACACAAAGCGAATGCTAAAGCTTTTCCGAATGTGACTATACAACAAAAAAAAGGAAACGTTTTATAGAGACATTAAATCCGTATAAGTTTACGGGAGCAGAGGAAAAAAAGGTGCTCGATATGGATATGACTGACGGCTTTTTCGATATAATATAAGTAACAACAAATGAAAAATCCAACAATTTCCAGAATAAGTCGATCGTATTATAAATCCGGGGAGTTAAAAAAGAAAACATAAAGTAGCGTTGGATGAAAAATCCTTTTGTATATTATATAAATAACATGTTGGGAGGGTCGACGTCGGAGAGTTATTTGTATGCAAAGAAATAAATTATAATTTCTTTGTTAATTTACCTAGAAAATTGAATTAAAAAAGTTCGTTTCTTCCTTTGATGAAAATAGAGAGCGAATGGGAAAAAAATGAGAAATTTGCTTTCGGAAAATGAATTTCCAAAGAGGGTTATGTGTACACAGAAAAAAAAACGATATTATTTATTTATCCTTCTTGCAGCCAAAACACGATCTATATAAATAATACACGCACACAATATCTATAAGACGAGGAGCGATGAAAGACGTGGAAAAATAAATAAATAAATAAAAATATAAAAACGTACCAGCGTGTCTCTTTTCATTCTGTATCAACCGTTCACTATCGTCTTTGATGTCCCTTTTATACCGATTCTTATGAATCATCGTTTCCGATAAATTCTCATTTTCCTCATCAGACAACTCATCATATCCAGTCAAATCATCGCCGTCATTTGTAGTCCCATCAAAACCAAATCGGTAATCATTGCTGTCGTCATCAGCATCAAAATCAATTTCATCTTCAGCCGGCAAATAATCGAAATATTTCTTTTCGTAAATATCATTTTTCGGTTTATCTATCGGCTTCAGTACGATTTCTTGGAGTAAATCATTGTAGTCTTGTTCTGTTATTGGTTTTTTATGTGAACGGATTTTTTTCCGAAAATCTTTAGCTGCTGCTTTTGTTATGTACGATTCGTGATAGGCGGCGAACAGTTGCGGATGGAGTTCTATATGTGTATAAAAATAGAAATAAAAATCAAAAAGTAACATGTAGACAACGAAATACATCAAATTATAATTCTTAATCCACATGAAACAATAGAAACAACCGAATTATAAATCCAATTAAAAATAATGCACACAAATCAAGGTCTGGTTAGAGGTTAGCATTTTTAATTCAACTTGTCTTTTGATCAACTGTATTCAACTTCTAATTAACTGACAAAGGAATAAAATAAATTTTTTTAAAGCATTTAAAAATCATAAATCTCAACATTCTTAGCATTTATTTTGTAATTTACCACCGGATTCACGACCTTCAAATTTATGTGCCGTATCGACGATTGTGCAATGTATATAATATAGACAAACTAAAGCAACTTAGTCGAGATGTGTGTGCAGAATCTTACTTTGTAATCAGCCATGCTCAAAGTAATGTGAATGTTCCTAAGATAATATTGTCGAAGCATTAATTAGAAATAAATAAATCATAGTCTCTCTTTATCCTCTTACAATAATTATTATTTTGGATCTATAAGTCTGACGAATAACTTATGCTTGGATGGCAATGGTATACGCGAGCAATTAATTAAAATTAATAGAAAGAAGGTTGCGCAATAGCAATAAAGGGGTCGTTCATAAGTTTCATAAGTTATACAGTATATCAGGGAGTGGGGGGGTATGAAGGATTGTAGATTTTATTTGTGGAAATTCGTGGTTGTCTTGAAAATCCATTTATTTTTGCGTTACGGCATTTATGAACCACTCCTAAGTGGAATCATTTAATTACCCCAGCAATTTCTATATTGTCTGCTAAACATTTGCGAAAAATATTTTCGAAATTTTTCGTTGCACGGAACGGAAATTAGGTCAACGGAAGAAGTGCACTTCATTATGCATTATGTATACTATCAAACAAAACTAGATTCGGCTCCGTGAATTTGTTTTCTATTATTTCTAGTCATATATAAAAAAAAACACTGAAATCAAGTCGCGTTTAAGACGATGGAAAATTATGAGACGCAAAGCTTTACTTTAATAAAGGCGGTGTATCTCCCAAGGGAGAAACAACTTTGAAAAACGCTGTACCATCAGTTTGTGATTTTGTATCAAACCGAGAGTCAATCCGAATCAATGACTTCGACTTTACATGTATTTGTATAGTTTTCCCTATATTCAATATTCAATATTGAAGGTAGAAACCAACGTGTAGTTTTGACTCTCCAACTTTTGTAAATCCAAATAGTTCGAAGGATGGAAACTAATTATTTTTGACGAGATCCAGATTGTTTTGTTCTGGAGATTAGTAATTAAAACGATTTTTTCTTAAGGTAATGAATATGTCCAATTTTCTTACTATGCTCGTTTTCATGGGGTGACTCATATTTAGATGTTTTACTACCTTATGTCTTCACATACTTTTTTCCCTATGGTCGAAGGTGGCTTATTACAACTCTAACAATAAATTTGTATTATGTTTCAAAACCATGAAAATCCATTACATAACTAGGGATAAAAGCTGAAAATTCTCGTTTTTGTGTGCATTCACATCGGCTTCTCCTCGGATCAACATACACACAAGGAATTTTGAAAACCGACACATGTTCTGTTTCAGTGCTTTACTTGAGTTTCTGATTCATCCATATAAAAATACATGCAAAAATCACAAAAAACCAGTATACCACGAAACCGAAAATGTGTCGGTTTTCAAAATTCCGCGACTGTAATTCACACGAAAACTACTTTTCAACTTTTTATCACTTGTTATGTAAAATCCATTACATAACTCGGGATAAAAATAAAAAATATTGTTTTTGTGTGTTTATAACCCCAACTTCGCTTCCGATCAAAAAAAATTGACAGGAAAACTTTCCTTTTCAACTTTTTATCCCTTGTTATGTGAATAACTATTTCAGTTCTTATAGATCACATTTAGATCACGAGAATTAAAAGATTAAATAATTATACTGATGATATGCTAGCTGTACGAGCGGCAGCTCAATATTGTAAACTGAACATTGTATTTGCTCTTCTATCGTGTTCAATACCTAGAACTCATATGAGATAGATCGTTTCATTACACTAGCCGTCTGTGAAACGTCTATGAAGAAGTGCATAATATTATCCGTCTATTTAATGCACAAGAGTGGGAACTACACCACATTTGTGTCGATTATTTATTAAAATGTGCCAATCTCATCTTTATAGTTTCCAGTCCACGATCGCACATAATCTGCCGTGAATATTCATAAACTAATTAGACGGCATAAAAATCCATCTAACAGCAAATAAAAATCCATTAATTTGTTCACATTCGGCATCAATAAAATGTATTATTCAGCACAGCCATGAATATCGAATCCACACAATGAATTTTCAAGGTAATCAAAAGTAACATTTGCAAAACAACATCCGGTTCCATTCTCATACAAATGCCTAAATCAAAATTATCCAAAGTAATCCTTAAATTTTATGATTCATATAACTTACGACTCAATTCCCATCAAAATAAACATAAAACCTTAATACATACATTCATTTATAAATCAGTAGACTAAAACCATACATATATACATATACCCAAGCCACCACATATCCTCATATTTTAACTCATGTATATAAACGAGAAAAAAAAAATGAAATAAAGAAAACAGCAGCTACATAGCACTCACATATAGATATGACAAACCCATAAAATTCTATTTACCTTCATTTTCAGCCTTTTCTGATTTCCATTCGCTATTTGAATGTTCAATGTTATGAGATGAAATCAACTGTTTCCGGAGTTCGCCTGATGCGTCCACACCGTTTCCTTTCCCATCATTTTTGCAGGAAATCAAAGGAACAGTACAGAATAAAATAAAATTTACAAATAAAATGAAATTATTTCTAAAAATAGGATGGCAACGATTTGTTGTGATGATAGTAGCGGTTGAGGCTGTCATTTTCTGTGGTGTTTTTTTTTTGTTTCGTTTTTTGTGTTGTTTTTAATTCTTTTTCCTGGTTGTGCGTTCTGTAAGGAAAACAAAAATTCAAATTAATTTCGGCAGTTCACCAGTTTTCGCTGGATTTGAATATTTTTTCCGATTTTTGTTTTCGTTATGCTATAATTGAGGACATAAATCACTTCGCTGCTATACATTTTATATGGTTTAAGTACAACAAGTTGGTGATGATGCGAAAAGGGATATAGGGGTGCAATTAGCAGAAACAGGAATAAATTAGCAGGCACTTATATACGGTTGCTTTGTCGACTCGGAAAATGACGTCAATATATACATTTGGAACGCATTTATATACGGGAGCGAGTTCAATTAAGTTAAAATTAATTAATTTGATTATTCAAATGAAAGATTGGAATTGTCAAACATCAATCCGCACAAATTGAATAATAAATGAAAGTTCTAATCAAATTGTTTCCGCACGAAAATGTAACTATATCCAATGACATAGTAGTAGTTATAGTGCGGCTCTACTCTTCACCGTACAATTGTATACCATGGTGTATATATGGTAAGAAATATGACCTTCCCAGTAACATTGGCTTTTTATGCAAATGTATTTTCACACACAAAAAAAGTCTAGACTCGTATTACACAACTGTGTTGCTCTAGCTTTGTGTTCAATTGCTCCAATGTAACTATAGTAACTGATTTCGACTTTTAAATTTTATTTTGTCGTTCCAAGGTGCAAAAATGGATATTTTCGCATCTACAAAAATCAGAAAAGGGATTTCTGATACCTTTGACAAGAAAATTTTTATGCTCAAGTCGAGTGAAAAGTTATTTTCCGTCTGTGTGATTGAATATTCCCTCACCTCCAATTTCACACATGTCATGAAATAAATTTCTCACTAGTTGCGTAAGCATCAATTCAATTTCCACTTTTATGATTTTCTCACTCAATACATTCACTCTACGACTCTATCTGACACAACAAACGATTTAGTCGTGTATTTATTAGATTCGACCTGGAATATCTGGTGGTTTATGTTGTTAGTTGGGCAGGAAATCGACAGTTGATTTTTTTTTTGTTGATATTTCATCACTCGCTTATTTACTGACAAATCAGGTGTAATGGTATATAAATGTAGAAAAGGCTATCAATCGCCATAATGATGTTACTTGCACAGAGGAGAAAATTTTGGATGGATTAGAATTGTTTTCCCATTGACTCTTAGGGGGACAAAATACAGATAAAATTTGACGACTTAAAGTTAAACTAATCAGTCTTACGAAAGCGTTTATTTCGTGATATTCCGTTATTCGCTGTATGGGGTTTGGTAAATGTTCTCAAAGGAAAATATGGAAACGATAAATCAAATTATTGTTTCATCAGCCTTTGTGCATAAGATTGAATGTATGAATCTATATGTTTGATAGTATTGACGATTTATTTTTGTTAGAATGTTACACTCAACAACCCCAAAACCCAAAAACCAATCTATTCAAACACAGTGTAGATGGTAACCTTTTATCCCATAAACTATATACCGTTGCTGTTCAAACAAACCGCAAAGTTAATAAAAATTAATTTGTCCGAAGAAACTTTTACAAATGAAAATATTTTGAGCATCAGGAAATAAACTTAGATTTGTCTATTCGCCCTAATATATATGTGTGATAACCTTGCATAACCTTGTCGTACGTTATGGATGTTATGTGACCCTACCAGTGATTCAGGCTTCAACCGAAAACTAACGTCAAAAACTGATTTTCTTCCTACTTTCGAAAACAATTGACGATGTGACTCCAGAGAAAAATTTAGTTGTTTCTCGCACTAGAGTTGAGGTTTCAATACGAGACGAAGACGAGTGTAACAACAAGCTATAGTTAAACTAAATAGACTCAACCGTACACAACGAGGATTGTGTGTACGTTTGCATTGAAGCTACTTAGTATTGCAGAAGAGTCAAGAGAGAGAACCAAGCCCAAAGACTAGAAGACAAACCAATTTTCCTGTTGAAACTTTAAATCAACAAAACATAATTTTAATTTTTCTCTCCTGCCTTCTCCTAGGTGGAGGGCTGAATTTCCACTTTAATAAAAATTGGGAAGTATGTACGTTTATCGTACAAACATCGTACAGCAATTTGCGTGATGAAGTGATGACACAATGTAACTGCGAATTTAATATGAGCGAAGCAACATTGCTGGAACACGTCAAAAATATTATTTTTAACATAAAAGACTTTTAAAGTCAACACACCTGACTCGTGATGAAAACGTAGTACTTTCTGAAACAGTTATTCATCTACCAAGCATAATATGACGGTATTTTACCGCATCTGATATCGGTTTTGCCTCAGGTTGTCAGGATGTACTGAGTAAAAATACAATCACACGACACGTTGTTGACACATCTTCATCTCTAATGCCAAAAAGTACCCAATTTTCGATACAGTTTGTTCATCTTCAAAAAACACAATTTCAGATTTATCTAAGCTTTGAAAATCATCGATGTTCCCAGTCAATTAAGTGATTCCCAGTATATGATATTTTGGCGCAAATTTTGAATTCGCTGAGTGATTTTTCAAATTTGGTGCCACAATATCATAGCCTGGAAACACTTTATTGATCGATAACTTTCAAAACTCTAAAAAATCTCAAATATGTTCCGAACAACAGCCCTGTAGCAGTGCTGTGTCCGAACTATAAAAAAATCACTGTACTCACGAAAAATACCGCTTTCGTATTTTTAAGTCTCAAAACGTTTGCTTTGGATTGTTCATTTTGAAAATTTTAAAACATTAAAAAAAATTCGTCTGTATGAACCACATCGAACATTACAATTAGGTAAACAGCTGTGCTTTGAATAAAATTTACATTTTTCATTAAATTTTATAGAAACTATCCAAATTTTTTGTATAACTTCCTCTCTGAATCTGAAAAGCAACAACAGCGAAATGAAATATGATGTCCCCATATGCAGAGATATAAATTTAAATAACAAAAAATTTGGCAAGAAAAAAAACGTACAGGTCTCACATTTAAAAATCCAATTTAACTTTCCGCCATTGGTTACCTTTAACTGCGGTGATTTTATTTATAATTTTCTTTTTCTCTCTTATTTATCTTCTGTCTTCTCTACGACTAAATCTGGTAATTTCTCGAAAGGAATTGTATTTTAATTCTACTATAATCCTGAAGCTTTCAATTTTTTGTGTCTAGTACCACCTTCCATCTCAATATGATCTGGTCTGTTCGTGATCAGCACTGGTTTCGGTGGTAAACTGGCGCACATCTCTTTCCCTTATTTAAAAACAAAATCATGACAGAAAAACGTGCTATAACTTTTTGAAAATATTTTCACGTACACGAAGTGATATTATAATATGTTGTGAATTGAATATCATATGCATATTATCGGTATAATTTTCAAGATTTCATGTCATTCACTTCCTTTCTTTCTTCAATTTTTCGCGAATAAAGAGAAAAGATTTTTCCGAGAATTTTTCACATATATATTTTCACCCTTGTTTTTTATGTATTTTTAAATTTAATTTTCAATTTAACTCAATGAATTTGTTAATATCTTTGAACAATTTGGATATAGCCAACTGGCTTTGATGTTGCCATAATGTGTTCCATAAAGATGTTGATATGTTTCAAACTACCGGTTTAAAGATTCAACATTTAATTTAAAAGAAATAATTCCACGTAGAAGCAAAGCATTTGACAAAAAAAAAGAATAAAAAATTTCATTTCGGATTACTTCAATTTATTTCGTTGGAAACGTGAAACGTATAACAGTTGTGTAATCCAACATTTACTTGTAAACATTTCAATAAAACTTTATTAATTTTTTGATGTGGGAGGACAACTCAATTTTTAGGAGCATTCACAGTTAGTTTGATTGCAATTCACAAAAAATAAGGAAAGAGAATAGTGAAAAAGTCGGAAATTTCATATCGAGGGTGTTGTTTACAAGTCACCCGAGAAAATGAAATATCCTACATTTTTCCCGATGTTAATATTTCACAACAACGAGTTGAGCTATGATCAGATGCATAAAGTACGGTCTTATGTCAGAGCACAGTACTCACTACAGGCCCTAACCGTCTTGCTTAATTATTTGGTGTTTTGATGAGTGGGAACTTCCCACTGGAAAGTAAACAAAGCCGGCTGCGAGCCTCGAGGCAAACGCTTTATAGTTATTTACGTATCGATTGAGTAGGCAGAAAGATTCACGTATTAAGTTTTGTATGCTTGCTAAGAGGACCGAAAGTAAAGCTGTCGATTCGCGGGGCGAAAGCTTTCGCTTTCGCCCCTTAAATTGACATTTGCTTACTTTCGGTCCTCTTAGCAAGCATACAAAACTTAATACGTAACTCTTTCGCCCTCCTCAATCGATACGTAATAGTTATTTATTCATGCTTCGGGGCCGAAAATGAGGGCAATTTTTCGAATTTTCTCGGGTTTCCGGCCCTCTGCATGAAAACTCACATGTGCACCTGTTTGGGACGGTTGATTTAAGGCACTTTCGCTTGTAGACCTCACTTCGTTCAGCCTACAATCCGCGAAATTGCCTTAAATCAATCGTCCAAAACAGGTACACAAATGACTATTGTATGCTTGCTAAGAGTACCGAAAGTAAAGAAATGTCAATTCAAAAAGCTTTCACTTTCGCCCCGCGAATCGACAGCTTTACTTTCGGTCCTCTAAGCAAACATACAAAAGTAATTTTTTTCGATTTAAATAGTTTAGAGACCCCACTAAGTTAGTGACACTAACAGCCCTTTTTACTGTTAATACCAAGTGCAGTCTGGACCACCGACTTAAGAAGGAAAGTGAGTTGCTAATTGATGTCTCGCCTAAATGTAGGCTAGACATATGATCACAAATTTATCGTATTTGGGTTACGTCATACGAGTCATTCAGTGTGTACAACACTGCTTTAGGACGTTATTAATGCGATATAATCGCTAGAAAAATTGCATGTCTTACACGGGAATCGAACCTAGATCATTTGGGTGGAAGGACAGTACGTAACCACCATCCCGTTAATGATGCAAGCATGAAAAAGGGGATGGACGTAATCTACTAAATATTTCTGCGTTCGTATCAAATAAAATAATGAAAATTTCACGTCAATTTCACGTATATTGAATTAACGGATGCTATGCTTTTAACAGCACCTGAAATGCACGAATAATTGCGTAAATAAAATAGCATTTTCACCTATTTTCGTTGCTGTACTTTTAGCATGTACTTTTTCCCACATTTTAATTTAATTGAAATTTGCGACAATTTTGTGGAATTTGCGATAAATACCGAAAGGGTTGATTGTAAATTCTTGGAAGTGCCGCGATAACTTGAATTTATAAACGATAAAATCATCCATAGCCTGAAACAATGTAATCTATTTCCACTTTGTGGTTTAGAGTCGGTGGAATTCTTAGAATAACTTTATCTGTTAGTCAAAAGGAACGAAATTGTATTGAGTTTCGGTCATAGAGGTAATAATTGGGCCGTTACAATTTAAATGTAAAGAAAGTTTCTTTGCGTTTGGATAGAGGAATCCCTTAAATAACAATACAATAGAATATGCCAAGTTGACTACTAAAATGAAGATATTAAATTTCTCTCAAGTGCACGTGTACAAATGCGAATGTTTTCGACATGAATAATTTGCATTCTTCAAGAAAAAATTACATAAATTTCAATTTTAACATTTCCATACAGATATCACACTCGTGAAAGTTTCGAAATTTCCATTTCAGATTTTTCTAGACAGACATATCGCCAGTATTGTTTTAAGGACATTAAAAACTAATACGCTAACCCTTCACAAAGCTCCCGAACGAAGCATTTTTCAAATTTTCTAGTGCTTTGTTCTAGGTGACTTTGATGAATGTAACTTAATTCTGATATTTGTGTAGTCGACCTTTGTGAAAACACATACGCTAAATAAATAGGTGACATGAAAGTAGCTCTTTCGAATTGTAGCTTGCTTATTAGATCTACGCAGAGTTTTCATGTATCTTAACAACCCATGTGTGAAATAAATGAAAAGAAATGAAACAATTATTTATTGCTAGTCCATGTGAAAGTTGACAATTACCTAGCGGATTGCCCCCTGCGAAATGATCCACTACATGAAAAAGATTTTCGGCTCATTTTTGGTGAATTCTTGTGATAAAAACCAGAATACATAAAATCCTGCCTCGTTAATTCGAAAACATTTTTGTAATGAAAGCATACTCATTCGTGTGATTTTTTAGCCACTTGCTGCAGTAACTGTTTTTCAATAAGTTTAGGTTTATGACTCGCCTCGCTTTCGGTTCCGACATACAAACTCTACACTTGTCTAAAAGACAGTTACCGAAGCTTGTTGCTCTAAAAAAACACGCTTGTGAGCTTTTATCACACAACTGTCATGGTATGAATTACTTTAGTAGCATCCAATGTAATCTACAATTACGTGGCTTAAGATCGAAAATTAAGTTTTTAATTAACTAAAAAACCAACGTAAATAATCCTCTAATTTTCAATCGAGCAGATGACGGAAATGATGGTTCTTGAGTGGGCTAAACTGAGGCGAAGGCGAGTTCGGTAAACGCACAAGAAATATCATATGTCCCATTCAGCAATGTGCTAATGTTTGATGTGAAACATTAATCCCCCATTAGTATGTCATAAAAAGACAACACTGTGATGAATCAGCCCGTGTGCTATCTGCACATTGTTCTGCAAAATTACTATTACTGTCTAACAAGCACAAAAACAAACAAATTTAGATATTTTTTTTAGATGGAAATAAACCTTTTAACATTTTTCATTTCAGCTTAAAAAACAAAGAGCTTGCAATTTTCCGTAAAATCTGTAAAACAATCATCTCTGTTTGAACATTTAATTTTGGGTCAGTGTTGACGTTTCTAACAAAAAGAAATGTAAGAAAGGAACGGAAAATATCATAAAGTTGATATTTTACATTATTTTTCTCCACAAAGACTAAACGAAATGCAAATCTGAGGGTAAAAAGACCAAGCGAAAAACGTATAAACAGAACATGATTATCCGACGTAAGTACATTTCAAGTGTACATATGAAAATGTTTGTAAATATTTCTCTATTTCTCAAAATATATCCACAAAACGTTTAATGTTATGCGGGATTTTAGCATTTTTTTATAGCCCCTCTAGTTCAACTATAATACATAGGAATGGATTTAGATTTTATTTAAACCCCTGAAATATAATATTTTTCACATAGAGATAGACACACACAGAGATAGAGGGAGAAAGACTACCTGCCAAATGTAATGTTAAATACACCTCAAATTTCCTTTATGTTGTTATGGATGTACCTTAATTATAAACACCCAAAAATAGCAATTCTATCAAAAATTGTTTGATAAAGCGGAACGTGATGTGGTGGTGTGTTGGTTACATTATTTACTTATATTGATCTATTTGCATAATATAGCCAATTTTCAATTTAAAATATAAACTCGCCAAAATAAACATCGACATTGATGCCACTTTTTTCGCAAAACACATTCGCTCCTAAATGTATTCGCAAATCAAAAACCCATTTTAAAGGGGTTTTATGCACGTTAATATATTACATAAATGTTATTGATATTGAGAGTGAAAATGGTACAAGTTTTATGTGTTGCCGATAAAATGTATGTTCCGGTGCAAGTTAAATGGAAAGTCATGCATTTTATGTTTAGTTATTTATTAGACTTTATGTAGATAGCCAAATGGCCATTAAGTTTCTTAGGACAATAGGCGCGAGGTAAAAAATCCCAAAAGTTGTCTAAGGAAGAAAATTCCCATAAAAGGCACCGGTACTTAGCTAAAATTGTAGCCTACATTTGTGTGCCTCATATTATCTTTCCATGAGCAGTTTAGCGAAATTTTCAAAAACTGCTCACGTTTCTCAGAGCCAGTCAAACTGCTACAACTAAATGTATTTTCTGTTGAAAGCTACCACATTCGTGGTCGGAATTGCGGTTGTACATTTTTCAAAAAGGATTCTGATGGAAAGATATCATCAAAAGTAAACTAAAAGCCAGTATTTAAAAACCGCCCTGATGTATGCTTTTCAGCACACCGATACCTCTTAATTGAGAAACACGATGACTCTCGTTTAGAAGTTCGTAAGTAGCAACTTACATTAAATAGACCTCTGTGTGTCACCTCTTATACTCTGTTATCATGCTTGCTATAATAAAACTGTTTACCGAACGGATAACAATTTTTTTTACTCCGACAAGAGCACAAGAGGAATAGTTATTTACTCAACTAGAAATAAAATTATTTTCCATGTCACGTCACATATGAAAGGGCGGATAAAAAGGGATTTTCGACGTACAAAATGAAATTTTTTCAGCCAGCCAGTGTGAGGTTTATACCAGTGTAGAACTTGTAGCTACAGCTGCAATCATACCGTTCAATAATATGTTGTTGCCTGATTTATATACATCTTTTGGTATCAAAAACATTTTTCATTCAGTCGGACCAAAAATGTCACATTCTCTCACCAGATAGAGCACCAAAACAACAACTTTTACCATATATGAATGAGAGATATATACGACATATAGAAGAAAAACATAGGCTAAAATTTTATGTGTTGGTAGTACCGAATTTGAGCTAGTTCGCTGTCGAAATTGTATGAGACGATGGTGTAGCGATGCGCTGAAGCGCTGTAGGAGCTACAAAGTCTCATACATTTTGACAGCTAACTAGCTCAAATTCGGTACTACCAACACAGGTTTTTTTGTTCCACTTACTTTGATTGATGAAGTAAGAAATATGAGTTATATCACAGTAATCACTGTGATCCGCTGTGATCGCAGTGCATAACCCAGTAAAGAAAATAGTCAATTCAAGTTTGTTGTTGTGGTTTGATTGGAATGTGACGTTTTGGTCAGCCTGAATGAAAAACAGTATATGTCACACGGAACAAAAAAGTGTTTGTTTTTGACCTTGTTTCTGGGTTAAAAACACACCTTTTTGTTCCTAGTAACATAATATAATATTTCCTCATACGTAAAAGAGTCTCTTTCGCTCCTAAGTCATGGAAAGATGTTTAATCAATTTAAACTCCGAATCAGTTAGTAAGAGAGTAACATAATGCAAACATCAGTATCTACGTACATACACAGCATGTCGATTCATTCATCTGTTTACTAGCAAACTTTATCATAAAAAACAAATATTAGTAATGACTATCATGACGTGTTACTCTATACTCATTTGAATGCTACATTTTTTTTTAATTTTGACTATCAAGATAAGGTGTTTTCTAAGTCTTGTCTCACTTAACAATTATTTGTTTTAGTTTTTTTTCCTAAGCACCTGATAAAAAATATGAATGATGTCGTATTCTATTGTAGTCGTTATAGCAATTAAGGTGAATATTTAGTCCAAGGTTGTGTGGATGCAAATTAAGGTAGAAAAAACCCGACGAAACAATTATTTTAAGTTTTGCACATTTTGCATCTAAGCCGACGACAGTTTTTTGTTGTTGTTGTTTTGTTGTGAATATTCTCTTATTTTAGATCATCGTAATTCTATTCAATCAGATCAGATAATCATACCGAGTTACAGATAATTTCAATTCAAATTTAAATGAAAATTGCCGATCTGCGGTCCAACAATTTATGATTTTCTGAATATTTTACTGTAGAAAATACCTTGCCCGTGGTACACTATGAGTTAAAAAAAATTTCTTCGAGATGCTGAAGTGCGTTTGGACATTTCTCTTTTCTCGAGCTACTGTGGGCAGTATGTCATTAAATCGTATCTAGTGGTAGATAAGCTTTTGAGTTTTCGAGCATTTGTTGAAAACCTTTGAGGTTTTCACTACTTCGATGCTCTTGTAACGTAAAGAGTGAGGTGTGCAACATGTGAAAACATGAACATTTCTTGACTGTTGCAATACCTAAATTTCTCACCAGCTTTATTACAGTGTTATCGCACCAGACATCTCACTTTCGAATCGCACTACGTGAAGCAGAGTTTGAACAAACATGCCATGGGCGATAAACAGTCAACATATCATTGGCGTTGCATTCAAAGTTCTATGCAATTCCAACATATAATCGTAATTCCAATGTCAAACATTATCCGTCCTTAAATGAATTTTCACATGATAACATGCATTCGTTTCGTATTGACTCTGATAATCGCCAAACGTTATCTGTCTATTAAAGGCTAATTTAGGCTAAAGTATCCAGACCAAGTATTACGTTTTGCGTCGAAAAGGTTGAAATGTCTGTACATAATTGCACTCGCTAGTGCCTTTTCTACGCGCCTCTAAAGTCCAACAGTATCGTTGTTGATAACTTGGTAACTTATGTTACCAACGGAAAAAAATTAGTGCGCCAACAGCAGTCTTAGCTTACCCGAGCAAAAAAAAAATCGACGAAAAAGTATTTGAAAATATATGACTATTTCCTTGTGAACGGTGAAGTACTTGGATACCCTTTTTTCGATTTTTTCCCATACAAAATCAGTATATGAAAGTATTTGAAAATTCAGTATACCGTCATACACTTTCAAATACTTATTTATCATATCACCACATTCTTGTTTATACTCATGACGCTCTGGTGACATTTGTAGGAAATGTGCTTCTAATAAAATATGACAATTTCGATTTTGATTACTCATCTTCACTTACTCACAATCTATATTGACTTTAAAGAATGAGAAAATTAATGAAACACGGTTTTTCTTATCAGTTGCACATTTCTCTGTTAATATCCGTTTTCGTCAAACAATCCCCAATACCTAACGAGACAAAGCCCTACACACATACCTAACAAGAGAAAGACCTACAGATACGCCTCACAAGAAAAACGACAACGGAATTAACAGTATAATGTGAACTGATAAGAAGATGTTTCAATAATTTTTTGAACATTGGTCTCACACGGTGGGGCTGAACCAAATTTAAATAAAAAGGTCGGATAACCTCAATTTTTTTTTCATGAAATGTTAGCGTAGATAATTGAGTGTAATATACATAAAAAATAAAAAAATTCACCGAGCCGTTTTTCAGAAAGTACTTTTCAACTGTTTGTAGACTGTCTCATGCATATGTAGAACGTTTTTTTGATATGCTAAGCTAACGTAAGTATAGCCAGTGCTCTCAGCTTTCGATTGATACCATACTTGCCATATAAGTTTGGAAAAATTAGCAGCTTCTGTCCCTACTGTGTGGTATAAAAAATGGAGAGTAAGAGACATTTTTATTTTGTACAATTGAAGAAAAACCTTATTTTTGTTATTATTTCATCTTTTTTCTGTTAAATAATTAAAAAAACGAAGAAAAACTAAAAATATAATTTTGCTCCAAAAATCACTCATTTTTTATACCACACAGTAGAGAAAAAAAAAAAAAAAAAAAAAAAAGTTGAAAAGTACTTTCTGAAAAACGGCTCGGTGATTTTTTTTACTTTTTATGTATATTATCTACACTCAACCCATGCTAACATTTCATGAAAAAAAAGTTGAGGTTATCCCACCTTTTTATTTAAATTTGGTCCAGCCCCACCGTGCTCACATGATACCTCACAAGGATGTTGCCTCGACGAGAATTCATGGCAGACTGACTTTTAGTATGCAATAATATACATAAGAGTACGAGTAAATACTGTTCGCAGTATATGAACATTTACTTTTATGTACTTGGACGGTACCAGTATATAAAAGTAAATGTTCATATACTGTAAGGGTAAGCAGTATTTAATTATACCCTTACCTGGAACAGACATTATATAAAAGTTTATGATCATATGCTTAAAAACCAGTGTATGCATATATACTTTTTGGCTTATTTTTTTTTTTTGCTCGGGGACATTTTAAATCTATCCAGAACAAGGTTCGTGCTTCTGAATTTTATCTAAATAAAAATGTTTGACTTTCACAAAAAAAAACGAGAAAGAGAACACACTTGAGGGACTATTCTCTTTTCAATTCTATTTAATTAGTTAAAAAAAAACTTCCGCTGAACCCAATGTAAAACTATACTGCAAATATTTGCTCTACGAAAACGATTGCCGAACGTTTAATGGAATTGTCGATATACTCCACTAAATGTTACCATACCAACAGATTACTCTGTGCGCACCGTTATTATTTTATATTAAATGAAATTAAATAAAAATTACGTAAATATTGTTTAAGCCCACAAACAATAAGCCTTTCATTCGAACTTGATTATAATGGCTTGAATAAGCATGGAATACGATTGGGGTTATGAGGATTGGATAATAATAATAATCAGCAGTACTCTCATTCCAACAACATTTCCACCACATCGGTGCAATGTTTTCAGAAAGTTTTGATTATTGTGTTAGATTCTTTTTTTGTTGCTCAGCAATTTATTGTATAAAATTCTCACTAGTTATTGCTCGTCCCGATTACAACAATTATACAAAATCAAAACTTTTACCCTGGTCAACATAACTTTTTCAGCGTTACATTTTTCTACGCAAACACCACACACCCACTTAACCACCCAGTCAAACCACATTTCAATAGAAATATATTTTTTTTTTTAAATGACATGAAAGAGTTAACGTGATGATGGAAATATCTCGGATTCTGTGGCAATTGAAAATAGCTCTTCTGCGATATATTTTTTGTTCGCAAGCAACTTCAAAAATGCTGCCGTGTTTTTTTTTTTGTTGATGTAATAATACACTTGACCATACTTTCAATTCTGTACAAATAGCAAAATTGGAAATTTCGAAAATTCGAAGAATATATTGGGGAAGATTGAAACAGATGAACAGGTGAGGTGTTTAAGTGACTTGACTTACTCGTTATGTTGTTGAGTAATGTAAAATTTTTAACGGTAAATTAAGTTACGGACAGGCTGATCTCACCACACTGAGAAATGGTTAGTCATCTATTTCCGATGACGATGAGAATAAGTAAGCGATGAGCTCTGGAGGGAATACATAGCAAATCGTATATTACAGGTAATCCTGACGAAAGAACCAACAAATGATACGCCTTCTCGAGAAAAATATCAAAATTAGTTTCCCAAACCAACAGAACCCTTGTATATAAGTTGTCGGTTCAACAATAAATTCAACTTCGAAAAAAAAGAAAAAAAAGTTAAACTCATTGTATAATATGCCAGTCCAATCTACGATATCAGATCGTTGTCTGAGCGAAAATTTACACTTTTATAAGTACAGTATACCTACGAAAATGTTGAATACACGCGTGTATGGTACGAGTACCACAAAATAAAGTGAATAGGTTCTCAGTCTTCAGCAAAGAAAAAAAAATTAACGAAATCGATGAACTGAAGCACCCTTGAGTGCATTCTTATCCAGATGAAGTTTACATTCGAGCTCACCCTTTACAACCGTCATCGTCATGCCACACATTTTAGTTTGTAAACACACTCTACAGCATACACACACTTAGCTTGCAATTAATTTCGTTTTCAGTGAATATAGAAGTTGCACCTACTGAACTACACACATCACATTTTGATAGCGCCCAAAAAGTAACAATTATTGTCTTTCGTTTAATTTGATATTTACTCAAGATAATTAAAATTTGTGTCATTAATGTTTTCACCCATCCAACGAAACGAAAATTCAAGCAAGCAATTAACTTTCGCACACAGAGCGGTAAATGGGTGTACTTAATCATCGTTATATGTTATATGTTCAGTAAGTGAACTTCAGTTGGAATAATATCGTGCGTTTAATATTACATCACACGCACAAACAGTTAATAAATGGGAATAAAAGATGTAAATACAGACGAGTAAAATTCTAATATTTGAATTGACAACACGTTTCGGAGCGACAAACCAAAAATAAAAAATTGTCACACCAAAAGTGGTTCCGTGTAAATTCTGAAAGTCGTCTTTCATCCCGAAAAGCCGAAAATAAAATTTGTAACAGAAAAATGTTTAACCTTGAATTTGGATCAAATAAATTTGGATGCTGACAGCGAACGGCATGCAAAACGTAAAATTTATGTGTATAAAACAAAGCTTGACACTCGTCACAATATATATACTACACACACGAGCGACGAAAATAAAATCTTAATAAATACACAAAAAAAAAATTACTTTTCGGAATCAATTTCGTCTCTTTATTTCAACTGCCACTTTTGATACTAACATGACAAAAAGGCATTACAAACTAAATTTTTTTCTTCAATGAAAATCTATATATAAGTACGTTATTTTTGCTGTTTATTTTATACAATACAAGGAGTACTTTATGTTTCGCATATCGCATATATATACCTTTATGGCACGGCATATGTATGCATAATACTCAAAAAAAAGAACATATACAATACGATCACCATCTGCTTTGAGAGGAAAAGTAAAGCTAAGATAGGTAAAGTAAAGCTTACTTCGCGAATGAATGAAACGAAATATTTTACATCGTCATTTTTTTTCGTGTATGTATTCACATCCAAGCCAATAACACAAACTAAATGATGTCATCGGAAAACCTTTGGGAGAAAAGATAACAAATTTATTCTCCTTACAATTTGTTTACTTGTCAGAAATTAGTAATTGGTGATTGCTATCTTTTGTATAAAAATATCGAGGAAAAAAAATTGTTTATTCGTAAAATGTTATTTTTTTCTGTTCTTCTTCACCAATATTTACCGACAATTAACATGCATATACGGTTGATAAAATCGTGAAATTGATATTGAATGACGTTTTTTTTTGTTGATAAGAACTCATAAGGATTTCGAAGATTTCCAACGAATGATGAATCGTTTTTACACAGAAAAAACATTAGGATTCTCGATTCTCAATGAATTTTTGAACATTGATATAATGACGCATCCATCACATTTTGCAGATGTTCTAGAACCTCGTGTATCGATGAAATTACTCATTGTTTTGATGCAAACTAATGGGAAATTTAGAAACGAAACCTTTGTGTTGTTTATAAATTGGTTTTTTGTTTAATTGAATAAATGCTGAACTTTGACTTGGTGTTATGTTACACGTCAGAATCAGAATCCTACAGTTTGTGGTAGCTTAAAACTTTTTCAGTGGCGCTGACGATGCTTTGCATTGTGTTTTCAATTGCTGAGCTACTATTTAAATCGAAAAGTTTATAATTGGCTCGACAATTGGTTAAAAATTGGTATGTTTTGTACTAAGTGGAATTTTTTAGTACTAGATTAACATGTTACCGACGGCTGTCATCTGTTATCGACAACGACAGCAAGAATAAACGACAAGCTCTGACTGATGAGGTCCTATATAGCAAAAATCATGTTCAATACAAATGAAGTATAAGATTTCTGAAATCAATTTCTGAAAATTTTCGATTAAATGAAGTAATAGATCAGATAATAAAACTGTTAATATGCTTGTCGTCTGTGACAGGTTAAGCTTGTACTAAGAAGTAGTTGCTGTGCAAAATCATTCCACTTTAGATGCCTACGTTGCACGAAACGTAGTATGAGACTCGGTGCAAAGTTTTCTTTATTAGGTACTAGATTTGTAATTGTCCTAAGAGGCCGCAGGGCATGATTGACAATACACATTGTGTTTACTTTGCACTCGATGTTTTGTATTTCTCAACTGAGTGACGAAATGTGAAGCTTTGTGTAAAAATGTTGTATGTAGCTCGGTAATAAATGCTTTGTAGGCACACTGTGTGTAATGTCACACTTGGCCTGAAACCTCTAGTGATAATCTACACATCTAGTACGAAAATAGTAATTTATGCAACTAGTTGTGAAAAGAGGTTGTTTTCGTCACTATATGTGACAAGCAAAGCGAGTTTGATAACTACATCGTGTGACGAAGACTTCCTCGTTTCGCAACGTGTTGCATACAACGTTTTATGCAACCAGCTGCGAAAAGTGAACTTTCGAAATTCAAACTTACAAATTTTTGTTACAACAAAATTCTAAATTTTTTAAATAACTTTAATCATAGAAGCCCGGCCTGTCAAGTAATCATTCACAGTCATTATGTAAATAGAAAATACGGTTTCGCGTTACTTGTGTATTAATTCGAACAATTTTGGTGAAAATTTGATTTTTTTCCGAGTAATCTCTGCATTCAATTCGGTTCGGTTGAGTTGAAATTCTTAAAATGTTGCTTAAAATGATGTTTCAACACATTATATTTACTTGGCTGCATATTAGTGAAGAAATGTAGTTCCTTTTCGTCACTAGTGATGAAAAGTAAAGCCATCAGTAAACCAGCGAAAAAAAGACCATGCATACGTCACCCAAATCAGGCATGAGAAAGTTCACTTTTCGCAGCGCCGTTACATAAAAAGCATTTACTATTTAAGGCGAATTACTATTATGCCACCGAGTAATAAGGGTTTTTTAGCTTAATTTATACAAATAAAGTTACTGCGCTGCGCACCCCTTAGATACTTTCGATTTGCCCAAAAGCCATAATAGAGCCCTTTTTGTATCAACTTATTTTCGTTTTTTTTTGGTTATTACTATTGCGCCACACAATGCGAGACCACCGAAAATTAAAGCATTTTGTACAGTAGATCTATAAGTATGCTATTCGTTGAGTAGAGTGAGAAAGTTTCAATTCGCATAACATTATATAAAACTTATTTGATTTTATGGTTCAGTGAAACACGTCTGATGGACCTGATCATTATTGAAATCACATTATGTGTACGAAATTCTATCAAAATTTAGTTCTCATTTCATGTAGGACGCAAATCGATTGAAATTAACTCAAGTTTGAATCTATCAAGAACGTAGTTAGGCCATCAGAACTGAAATATTGCTCCAATAAAACACACCAATTAGTATGGCTGTTCTGTACGTTTCGATGTGAGAGTAACTGATTAAAAGGGTCGAAAACAATATTAGAAGATTTTTTGTGGGCAATTTACGAAGCTATTAAGTACGGAGAAAAAGTATCTCATTTTCGTGTTATATTTTCCCTCAGCGACGACGGCACATAAACGATAAATGTATTACGTTGATTAGTCTCCTACTGAGTTCATAAGTGTTATGATATGATTCATAGTTGAACTAAAATCTTACACTAAAATGTGTAGTTTTCAAGAGACTGGCAATAAATCGTGTACATAATATTGTTAAAGGAGCACACACACACTATGTGTTCAATGCATAAAGAGCTAGAGGGTCGTCTATAGATGATAGTACATCAAACTCGACAACTCTGCTTCAAAGGATGGTATATTAGTAACTTAGTTATTTTTCCGTTTTTGCTTATTCCCTTGACTGAAAGTCAGGGTCTTATGAAAGAAAATACCCTTAAATGTCCGTAACGCTAAGTTCACTTTGATATTTTGAAAATATTCTACATTGGCAAAAAACGTTAAATACAGAAAACGTCCGTACACTTGTGGACACGATAACTCGAGTAATTCTTTACCGATTTGCAAAATTTTGGTTTTAATCGACGGAGAATGAAAATCATGAGGTTAAGTTCGTAGATGGGCTATATTGGAGTAATGAGATGGGAGTAATTCTCAAGAGAATTTTATTCCTTGTTACCGCGATAACTTTCCTAATTCTTGTCAGATTTTCAAATTTTTTGTGTTATTCGACGAAGATTGAAATTCTTGAGGTTGAGTTTGCAGATGGATAATGTTAGAACAACGAGATGTGAGAAATTATACACAGACGCTTTTCCTTGTGGACTCGATAACTCGAGTAATTCTTTACCAATTTTCAAAATTTTGGTTTTAATCGACGGAGAATGAAAATTATGAGGTTAAGTTCGTAGATGGGCTATATTGGAGTAATGAGATGGGAGTAATTCTCAAGAGATTTTTTTACTTGTTACCGCGATAACTTCCATTATTCTTATCCGATTTTCAAAGATTTTGTCTTAATCGACGAAGATTGAAACTCTTGAGGCTGAGTTTGCAGATGGATAATGTTCGAACAACGAGATGGGAGAAATTCTACACAGACGCCTTTTCTTGTTACCGCGCGATAACTTGAGTAATTTTTACCCGATTTTCAATTTTTTTGTTTTAATTGACAGAGAATGATATTGGAGTAGTGAGTTTGGAGTAATTGTAAACATAAATTGTTACACCACGACATTTTTGCAACGGATTTCCAAAAAAATTTCTTATTTGACGAGTAGTGAAATTCTGGATTTCTGGTCTAACAATTTAGAAGTACTTCCCAAAGCAAAAAGCTTGCTTTCTTGATGTAATTCATGTGGTTAAACTCGAACATTGGAATTTAATTGGACTAGTAATCTGGGATAAACGACAATTTTTGCGTGAAATCGTATTCTTCAAAGAATTTTTTTCGTTGCTAAAATGTTTGAACGAGTGTGAACTTTGCGGCCAGAGCGAAGCGAGGGCCGTAATTCACACGAGTTTAATTTTTTCACGAGGTAGACAAGAAATACGCCACCTTTTCAGCGCTTTTAGTAGACTATATAGGAGACTCATATTAGGAGTTAAACGTACCTCGCTGGACCTGCAACTCTTAGCTCTTTTTGTTTCTTCAGAAAATTAAATAAATATGAGTAAAATGAAGCATGTGATGACATCACCTTTTCATGTGACTTTAATTTTGTGATCTCAAAAAAACCACCTAATTTAAAAATGGTTAGAAAACTAAGACTGGAATTGTAGAGAAAAAAAACAGTCAAGGGACCTGACCCACCCAAGAGGTGGGGCCTAGTATATTCGGACGAGAAATCAATTTCAAATTTGAATTCAAAGCAATTTTTTAGGGAGCATTCAATGATATGATTAATTTCCTGCATGTCCAAGTTTACAGTCTCATTGTAAATTTTAATAAATTTCTATTAGGTCAGCTTCTTTGGACATCTTAGGCCAACACAATAAACCTAATTTGCTGTTCCATTCGTATATTCTAATTCTAACCATATTTTGTTAACTTTTTATAAACGACAAGCCCGTTGCCATATAACACTCAAACTGCTACTTCTTTTGTTTAATGTTTCTTATCAAGTCCTTTGCTGCTTTAGTTAAGCCCTGATACTATCGGCTATAAATAAAACACACGCTAAAACTAATCGCATTAGCGTCGATACCAGATGATAAGTCTTTTTAAGAATTGTGATTTTGGCGGAAATTAACATTAAAATTAAAAAATCAGGGTGACAATGCCTAAAATACATTTATAACCGAGTTGCCTACAACGTTTTTCTTTATAAAGTCTACTTTTCGTCACCGAGTTGGGCAAAAATGTATTATGTGAGGGGAGAGACTACACTTTGAAATAAAACATCTTCTCATTATTTCGGTCTTTCATGACCTAAAATTTTTCACTTATTTTCGCTCACTCTTCGACTTAAAGCCAGATTCAACGTATCTACTAATTCCGATTCAAACAAAACAAGATTCTTCGCACTGAATAAATTTATAAATTCATTGAAAGCATTGAAATTCAAGTATGAATTGCTAATTACAAATCCTTTTCATATACATGTACGTTACAATTTCAATTTTCAATACAGAGACATCTTTCCTTTAATTCACTCATCGTCCTAAACATACAAAAGAAGCTAACTTCAAGGTCTTTGGTCGTAGGGTAACTAACATAAATTCATTATAAATTCACTTGTAACGAGTCGGAAAAGGTCAACCCAAGAGAGACAAAGATAAAAGTTGTTGGTATTTTATAGTGGTAAAATTAAAATTAATCAGACTCATAGGAATATGAGTCAAAGAGCACTTATGCTTTTAAATTTAAATGAATCAATCACGACTTTGATTAAATTAAAACAAATCTTTTTTTTTTTAAACAAAAAGGCATTAGTACCTGTTGGTGGAACTAAAAAATCGTATCGGTTTTATCGAGTATGAGTTGCATACCACAACTTCGTTTTGTGATTTATATGCCGTGCACATATGAAGTGATATGATAGGATATTTTAAATTATTAATAATTTTGCATTTATTTGTTCGTGTACGCCGGCTTTAAATATAATTTAAGCCATAATCCTATCAACTGGAATAACCCGGAATAATCACCACCAACAGCACAAATACATTTTTTATCGCTTTTGTTTACTCCATGAAGCCACTTTGATAATTAATTTTAATTACTTTTGATTGAAGTCAATCAATTAAACTTTATATCTAATGTGAATTAACAAAATACAAAACTTTTTTTTTTTATTTATATCAATTTCCACATAAACCGTCAACATTGAATGGCATAAATTTTCATAAAATAAAATCGTATATAATTCGCAGCATCATCAAATGAATTTTAAGTCGCACCGTGTTTATTATTCTAGCAGAGATATATACTCAATTCAATAGCAATGAGTTAAATGAAATAATAAAAAAAACGAACCGAAACTTGAACTTTTTTCGTAGAGTCCATAAATTCACATAATAAATAAACTATAAATGAAATAGAAATAAACAAAGCGCAGGCAGTGTGTCTGAGTTATGTTGGATATGCATGGAATTCCAAAAGATATTTTCTATTCTGTATTTGTTTAATTCGAACATGCAACAAATTCATTTATATCTGTTAATGTATATAGCTGGATACGTACATCTATTTCGGTGGTGTTGTTTTTTTGTTCTGTTGGTTTTTTGGTTTCCATCCAACATTGTAGGTTGTTGTTTTAAAGAGATTTCAATCTACATTAAGTTTTCCGTTCGTTTATTCAACAGGGTTGTAAATATAACGTGCACGTGCACCCATAGAAATATGAAAATCTACCTACGATTATAATTAATTGTGGGTTAATTTCAGATTATTTGTGGATTCCGGTTGAACAGATGAAGAACATTGTGTCAGTTTTAAGTGTTCTCTGATTGTATTCGCTTGATAACTTTTTGGAGTCGATAAATAGGTTTCAATCGTTTCATAAAATTAATTTCTAAGATCGAAATTGCGTAACACAGTATCAGGAATAGGGGACTACCGAAGCGTTACAACCTATGGGAAACGTGTAAAGTGAGTGGGAGTAGTTCACACTTTAGGATTTAGTGTTACGTAATTTATTACCAGTTCCGTTAAAATCTAACGAAGATTTTATTAAGAAGAATAGTAACGTAGTATGGGATGTGTTGTGAAATTTTCGTTGTAATTATTTAAAACTTACCGAACGACTACTAGCAGCCCAATTTGTGCTGCCATCCAATCGTTAGTTTAAGTAAATTATTTTATTGCATGATCCTTGCGAAAGTTGCCCATTACATAGCAGTTTGGCTCTGCGGAAATGGTCAATTGCATGAAGAATATTTTCGCTTAATTTTTGTGTGAATTTCTTTGTGATATTCAACTTTCGCATGGAGCAGGCCATTACAAAGATTATGTTCGGATGTTGATTAATTCGGATACTCGCAAACTCATATGTGTGTTGTAAATGTTTCGGTTACTGTTTTTCGACAAGAACACAGGCTTCTCTGAATGCAAATTAGCCTGTATTTCGATTAAATTCTTAAAGTTTAAATTCAGTCCCACCGGTTGGGATATGAATTCGGTTAAGATTTTTCGGTTCGAATAGAGTATATTTTGCATACAAAAATAAGAAAATTATTGAAAAATCGATCTGGTTTTCAATATCAATCAACCCAATACTCTAACAATTTAAAGTAATCTCGAAATTTCGTATAATAAATAAGCAGTTCTTACCATGAGCAAACAAATGTTTCACAATTCCACATTCAAAACGATTAGTTTTATTGACCTTACCTCTTATAGACAATCAAGTTGATTATTACACTAATCTGAATGATCATTTTAATAAATTTTCATAAATTCGCCCACCATTTTTTTTGTTCATTCCTAAAAAACTCGAGCTTGTTTAGAAAATTGCTTTTTGATTAAATTTAATGTAAGATATATCTTCAAACACTTTCAATGAATGAACGCTCATTCAGTTAATTTTAGCACCGATGGGAAAACGAAATAGCAAAGCATTAACACTCTTTTGAGTTTTTAATGCCATGAATTTGGCTTTAAATATACAAATTTACAAATGGCGTGTTTTTTTGTGTGCAACAAGTTCCGGAAGCAAAATGTTTACAACTGCGCTACTAAACTTTTTCATTATCGCTCGTAAACGTTAAAAAAAAAGAAGAAATTAATGAAAGATTTCCATTTTAACGAACATTCAACCCATTGAAGATTTTTTTTGCTTCGTTTTATTATCAAACTGTACTGGAACGAACGGAAAGCTGATTTTAAAAATTTTATGTAATGCAGTAACCTGATTTCATTTTTAACTTTTATGCAACTCAGCATCAAAATTTGCAAACTTTAGATGCCTCTCTGTTGCATAAATCGTTGTAAGAATCTCGAGTGCAAAATACTTTATTAGGCTCCCGATGTGTAATCCTAACAAGTACTTTGCACTCGATGTCATAAATAACCATTAAGTTCATCGTTACACTATTACAAATCTTTATTATTATCTTTGCATGCCGGTTTTTTCTGTGCACTTTTAGTGGTCTTGACATACATGGTTTTTAGAAGAACGAACATATTTTTCTCCTAATGTACAACGAAGAAACATATCTTCTTCTTCACGTATGCAAAGTTTACATAGATATCACTCCTCATTCATTTGTTAGAAAATTTTCCTTACTACCAAAGACAATAAGCTTGCTAATGTCACAGCTTTAATTAAGTACGATGAGTTATGTGCCCGCATGCGGTATAATATGCCTGTATGTGGTAATGTATGAGCTGCGGGAAGCGAGCTGTGTGTAATCCCATAAATTTCAACAGTTGTCAATTTTGATCAAGTTACTTGAGGAGCTTTTGTGTGTTTTGTGCAAGTCGTTACGATGATATTTAATTATATAAAATCAAAGTGTTTCATAGAAAGTCACGTAATTTCTGTAAATTTGAAACTACCTAAACTTTGATGAAAGTATGTAGCAATAAGTACTCGTAAGCCACTATGCCAGTATGAATAGTTGACGATTTTAAACAAATTAAAAACAATTTTGTCTAATATCGATGTCAACGTTTTTGTTGTTCTAAAGCATTAAATTTAATGAAAAAATTGCTTCTCGTCATGGTTCCACAGTGCTGAATACTCTTCTGGTACAAATTTTTTAGCATCGCACTGCTAAATTAGGCTGTTTTATGGCCAACAGACATTTTAATGTCATAATTATCTGCGTTTTAATTGTATGGTGCGGCGGTAAAAAAAATGTACATTAAACCAATTAAACATGTCAAGCAAAGGAAGTGTACACTTAGTACCACTGTCTTTGTAATGTCGATCATCGCCGCAAAGAATTGCGAGCTGGATGAAATTTCTGCAAAACAAATTTCTCTGTGCACGAAAGAATGTCATTCGTAACTGCATATCGGATCAAATATGAAAATGAAATACAATTTTGTCGCCTAGAAACCTATGTGAGACAAGCTGAATCGACAGATAATAATAAATTCTTTTACGGATCAAAGATATGAACATATTGCGACATCGACACACTTCGGAATAAAATGTAAAAATGTAAAAATTATTCTGCATTTCAATTCGTCATTTCGAATGCGATTATAGTCATCGGATGTATATGACAACAATAGTTTTGTATGTTGTAAACAACACATTGTTGCACAATAATTCCACTTAAGTTTATTCATAGCCGTTCCTCGTGAACATTAACCTATTTAATTATTATTATGAGCAAGAATCGAAGAATATTTTAATAGATTTTACATTGAGAGCAAGAGCACTTGCAGTAAAAATATTATCGGAAAGTATACTTCATTTCATATTATAGCCAATGCGAATGGATCGATTTTTAGTCATATTAATATTTATAGATAGATTGGGCACTGAGTTTTTACGTCCGTAAGTGTAAGTGAAGTCGTGCTATGCTCTGTTGCGTACAAAGTTTCTAAATTCCGTGTGAAGAACTTTAGAAATTGAAGAGCTGATACGTCATCATTGAAAACCATTTGAGGAAATCCTAAATAAACCCGCATAATGAAGTGCGTACGTACCTAGTACGAAATCTTTTCATATTTATGCCAAGTATTTATCATAAAATCTACTTAAGAATGTACTAAGTAATTGCGAAAACTTGAAAATTGAAACGATTTTCAAGGAAAAAAATCTTGTGATAGAAGCAATTTCTCTATAAAGCTCTATAACTACACCTATCATTCTACGGAATAGTAAGCAGTACTGACGGATTAGGATATGAGCACTTAAACACTTCAACTTCTAATAGAACTATGAATATTAGACATAGTTCATATTAGATTCTTGCAAACATCCATAAGACTCAAAACACATAGAACTACCTTTCTAATGACGCCTCACACGAACATTTATCTTTTTTGTACTTCGAGTAATTTCCATATGAAAAGTGTATGCTTTCAGTTTTTTTTTCGGTTGAAAACTTCAACTGCTAATATCTCATCGTAGATACGTCCAAACCCTATAAGACCTTGTTTTTCATAACATGCAGTTACTTTTCTAATGACACCCCACACAACCGTGTAAGTTTCATATCGGTTTTTGATCACCTATCAGTAGCGACTACAAGGTTGGAGGTTAGATTGTTTGAAAATGGAAAAAAAGCATTCGATTTCGGTAGGCTGGGTTTGGAAAGAATCACTCAATTTTTTCGGAGATAATGTTTTCATCAGGACTATTTGAAAATCTAGGTCAACTTGACGAAGACCTTGTGAATTTCGCTATTTTGACCCACTGAATCGACACTGGGAAATGTAAAATAACAAAAGGTTAAACTCTGAGCGTTAATTTAATAGTAATTAAAATTCTAACCAATTCGAAGATTCAGCTCCACGTAAATCACACATAACACCTTTCCCAACCAAATGACTCATAAATTTTGTCTTCGTAACACATTTTAATGAAATTATTTAATTTTAAACAAGCCTACACCTTTCGAAAAGGTCAAAATTTATGACTTAATCTGCTGTATATAGTACACCAACCGCAATATAGAAAATACTCGATATACAAAACCATAAATAAGAATATTAATGTGCAAAAACCCCTAAACTTATGATTTTCGGCTTGTGGTTTTGTTTCATGTTTGGATATAAAAAAAAGCGAAATTATGAGTGTTTTTCATGATCTCAACCTCGTAGCCTTACCAAGAGTTTTTTTTTGTTGTCGTTATTATTCAATGATGAGAACACATAAAAAATTTGTGCATGAATCATGATACGTAATTGTTCATCATCCAATAATTGTATTTGATTCGAGTAATATTTTGATTTTATCGCAAATTAAAACAAAAGTTACGCGACAACAACTTCGAAAATAATTAAAACAACGAGACTAAGTCCCTGCATAAAAATAAAAAAAATGAAATCGGTCGGCAGAAGATGGAAAATGTTTGTATCGTTAAGAGCAGCTGGAATATCGGTCTCATCCAATCATGTCTTCTGAACACGTGACTGGATGTGTTGACCTTCGGTCTGTTTAAAAGAAACCACGTGAATCTTATTGAAAAATTAATTCAACAGAAAAATCGACTTCCATTCAAAATAAACAAGAAAATATTTGGTTTATCTGATTAAAAAAAAAATCCGTCTCTCTACGCTATACGAAATAAAATGTGATTTGTAATTGAATAGAAATCTCAGCTGAATTAAACTCGAAAAAGAATTCAGTAAGTACTCACATTATTGTGTAAGAAGGAAAAAAAAACAGATTTTTTCAAATATTGCCGCCGTCAGCTAAAATACATTTTCTTGTGAAATTAAATTAGCGATTTTTTTTAAAATTTATTTTTGAAGCCTAACACTTCTATTAAAAAAGGAAATTAAATTATTTTCAATTTTATCGAACAAGGGCGGTTAAATGAATCAAATAATTTCGCTTCTATTAAATAAATTGAAACCAATAATTCGTACATACATCTGGTTCGAATGGTTTGTACGATTCGAACTGATTACTCCCTTTGAACTGATAATGACAAAATTCACCACCATTCTACGTTATATTTTTCACATACATCTATACATATATGAATGCAGCAACACGTACTAATTATTCATTCAGATAGTTCTGATAGCACACAATTCGATTTTAGACTTCAAACAATTACTTACTCAGAATCGCTTGTAAGATGAAAAACTGCATGGCAAAATGTTTCATGTTTCAAGAAACGAATGAAATTTGAAAGTATCATTATCGTTTGCGCTAAAATTATTCACCATCTGTTTGTACATCATCGGTACATTGCGCTTATACCTTATCAGTTTATATAGCATCATACTTAATTACATATCAACCTTCTCTTTTGAGACCGCTTTTGTTGATTGATAATATCAGGTTACATTATTGTTAGTTTTGTGTAGGGAAGTATCAACAACAACGTTGAGAAGAAATAATTTATTTCACCAAACACTACACTTACTGTTTTCACATACGCATGTGAACTTATGACCGTTTCTTTCAAACCTACACAAGCCGCATACAGCACACTATAGAAGAAATGAAATCTTAACCTATCATCTGTTATCGACAAGGACTACATGGAATGAAATAACAAGCTTTGGCGAATGCGGTTATATATAGCCAAAAACGCGCTAAAATAAATGAAGTAAAAGATTCGAAATCAATACCCTCATAGTATTTAGATCGAATGAAGTAATAGACCTGATAGTAAAACTGCTGACAGTGCAGTCAAACATGATCGTGGTAAATTCCGGACAACGATGGTGGCTCCACTACTTTGCATATTTTGAAGGAACATTTTCGTTATCTTCTGCATTTATGTCGCGTCGTTCGTAGACTCTTTATTACAGTAACAAAGATTTTCGTCTTATTAAATGTTCGTAATCTATTTACACGCACATGCACTAGCTTAAAAAGCTTTCGAGCACCCGGTTTCCATTTCATGTTTATAATGCCTGAAGGCATTATGTTCTATAGCTATCAAGTTAAAAATGGGAATTTATTTGATTTTATATGCGGCAATCATGAGCATACATGTTTTGTTTTAAGAAATATGAAGATTTATCACGGAAGTTGGATCCAAAATGGGCTATGGTGAATGCAAAAATTACGACAAAAATAACTTGCTCAGGCGAGTGCATTAGTATTCAGTTCAAATTATCTATACTGTTCAAGTATCAGAGTTTTGAAATTTGGATTTTAAAGTGTGGAAATCTATCTATAAGAAGACAAAAATTTTATCAACGCTCAGTTATTACATCACTTTTTTTTTCTTCAAAGTTATACCTGTCGCAATGAAATCACCTTACTGGCCATGAAACCACAGCACGTTTTTAATTATTTTTTTTTTTTTTAATTCTTATCTTCTTAGTGTTTGATCTGAACAACCGGAAACAAATTTACGCATACTTTGTATACCTCACCTAGCAGTATTAAGAAAATGATACACAAATATCGAGAATATTTTTTGTTGCTAGAAATGAATGTTTGGCTGCGCTAAAGTTTCTCAAAACAAAATCCAATTAAAACTAATTCTGCTCTTTCATAAAGCATAATGTAATTTATACTTCAGTTATTTATAGCTTTTGAAATTGCATTCATCAGTGATATGAATAAAATCTCGTGTATAAACTTAAACAAACTTCAATATAAAAAGCTTATTAATGTCCAGTTTGTGTCAACGACAACAAAAAATATGATAAAAGAAAGGAAATTGTATCACAAATAAGCATTTTTTTTATGTGTCACTATAAAGAGGACACATATATGATATACACATTGCTTTGACCCGTAATAGATGTGTCAGCATTAGAACGAAGGCATTGCTATTTATGGCCAAGAGGACCATATCAAATATAAACAGGAAACGAAGCGACGTGACGACTCAATTTTTTTTCCCCTATATGACTCATTGAACCTGATTTATTAAATTTAAAATATCATGAACAAGGCGTCTGACAAATATAAAATTTTTGTCTGAACGTGTCAATTTTTGTGATAGAATCTCTCGTCTGAATTTTACACTTTGAAAGCACATAAAGTGCACCATTCGTGGTATTTTCTTGATTTGTAAAATTTAGATCGAAGTCACATATCTGACTTCATACTTATTCAACTAAGAAATATTACCAAATGTCATGTACTTTAACTGTTCACAAGATTCAGCTGCCTGTGAGCGATTCAGATTGGTTTCAGTTTGTCAAGTGGTCGTTTCCATTTCAATTGAAAGTATTGGCGAGTAATGCTAGAACGGAAAAGTGCACGACAGGGCTAAGATTTTTTTTTATTTCAACTGAACCAGAAAATTTCGATTTTGGATTCAACCCGAACCGGAACATACCTGAAAGTGAAAGTTCAGGTTCGGGTCAGACTCGCGACTAACCAATTCAGGTTTCAGTTGGGTTCTGGTTGAATTCGAAATCGAAAATTTCAGTTTCAGCTGACGTTTGGGTCGAACATGAAATCGAAATCTTACTTAGGGTTACTGTCAGGCCGAATCCAACCCGTTCCGAACAGTATAAATGGGACCTAATGTAAAGTGCTTGCCATTGAAAATGGTACCATACAGAGCAAAAAACTTACTGAGCACCAGTAATAATAATAATTTACAAAACCGTACACAATCCTTGGGGACATGCCAGACGAAAATATTAAAGAATCGTAAGAAACTTTTTAACTCTGCTAACAAGAAATGTAATTGTGGGATGAGACACATAAAGTTTCAGTTTCGATTTGCATTGAAATAAAACTTTTGAAATTAGAAATGATGCAGCGCCACATCAATTTACTTACAAATTACACAGTTACAACGACACTATGTTATCCAATTTTATGTAATTTTACGACAGTCAACTCTGATTTAAGATAACAAAAAGCCGGATCAAACCTTGTGGAATTAACGTATCGATTAGAATGAGGTAATCGGTCGAACGAGATTTCAGGTCATATCAGATTCTAGGCGAGATAAAATGCAAGCAGACTTTTACGGTCTGTTCACCGTTTTTCATTTATATTGCAACGAACTAAAGGGACTATTTTATTAGATTTTCTATTCAAATCTTTTCTCAATTTTCCCAAATTTAAAATTTGTTAGAGTAAAATCTCTCAATTACGGATAACTTACCGTCGTTGTATCTAGTGTTTCTTTTTCGACATGATAACAATTTTATTGAAAATTTGTAAATAATGGGCCCTGCCTTTTCTTTTTTTTTTTTGAAAATAGAAATGGGAGAACATCCAATTTCAATTTGGTATAAAATTTAAATTTCCTTCGGCAAATTCAATTTTTGCACTAAATTGGAATTCACATTGTATTATCGTCAATTTGAAACTGAAAAAAAGAAGAAAAAAGGCATAACATCCACAAAATAACTCAACTGTAACACTCTTTTGTTTTGATCGAACTGGTCGTTTGCCGGTCGGTAAAGGTAGACTGCAGCTTTTATCAGAAAATTCATTTTGTAAATTTTCCAAAATTGTTTGTTATCTATGGATTAGGATACCATAGTAACCTTGGGTGTAAAGGAATTACTATAAATACATTCGACCGAAAGACTATTACAACTTAATTCCACTTGGTATACATATACCGAACCCTATTTTATTCTACACCCGTAAAAGTCATTAGTAAAATGAGAATTTATTTCGGTGATAAAGAGAAAGTTTAAACGTGTCCACAACACACAGAGACCTGTTACAAAACACAAAAAGTACACAGCAATAATGTCTGCGTATTGTTTCGGATTTCGGTGATATTCCTCGTCATACTTAGTTAGAGATACTTTTGTGATGTAACATAATGTTCATAGAGTTCTCCATAAATCATGTACACACAACCAGGACCACATTATAATAGACACATCTCTCTGCGAGCATTGTATTATACGTACTCAATTCGTTGATGAAAAACATAGAACATGAAAAGAAGCTAGGAGGGAAAAAAAAGAAATAAAAGGCATGCAAATGACGTTAAAAAGTAAATTTTTATGTTGAAGTGGAAATATAGCATGGAATAGAAAATGTGAAAATATAAATATAACTTTTCGTATATAAGTGAAGTGTACACACAGAAGCATGGAATTGTAAAATTAAATTTGATTGTACGTTACGTATATTAACAACGAAAGAGATATGAAAATGTGCAATTGTTAAAACAGGAAGAAAAAAAGCGTTTTAATTACACAAACATTAAATGCCTGATTATTTAAAAGATTTCTTTTAGTGTGTTTGTGTTTTCTGTGCATTTGAGTATCATTTTCAAAACTTTTTTTTTTCACTCCACCTCCCCCCTTTCATTTTCCTGTTAGTTGAACTTTAAAAACTTTATTGTGTTCAGCATAAAAGTATGCACTCGGTACACCATGTAAATTCATTCTTTTTTTTTATATTTCACTTTTTGTTTTAATTCTTCTTGAAAAAGTTTTAAATCCAATAAGCTTACGGAAATCTCTCTACCCGAGATGATTCATTGTAAAATTATATGCATGATTTTACGTTCTTAAAAAACCGCGACCAACCTTTTATTTGCAATTAAGCTTACTATTGTTTCAAAGGCGTAGTTCACTGGAAATCCGCTTTCACTGCGGTTATTCTGTCAACGAGCTTAATACTCATTATTGATACTGACACCATTTGACAAGGTGAGTTCATGTTATTCAGGTAATATTAGGAACAATCAGTTTTGAGTTTATTTAGCCACCAGTTAGCTAAGTTTTGAGTTTTTGATAGCGTGAAAAATTTATATTTAAGTTAACAGCACGGAAGTAGAGCAAATGAAAAAATATGTTCTCTGTTTAGACGCAACCATGAGAAGGATTACGACATCAGTTCTCTTTTCTCTATTCAATCAAAACGATCAAAACTCTACCGATAGAGAACGATTCACTATCTCATCGAAAGATGTCGCTGCAACAAAACCAACGTCATCAGAAAAATAATTAATTTTTTGCTCGACGGATTTTAGTCAAATAAAATGCCATCGTGTAGCACATGACCTCAGGACTCTGTTACAGCAATTATTTTTTAAATCGGTCCTATATCGGCCAAGCCGATATAGGCGAATTGAAAAACTGATTACTGTTTCGGAGTCTAAAATCCGTCGAGCAAAAAATTATTTATTTTTCTGATGACATTGGTTTTGTTGCAGCGACATCTTTCAATGAGATAGTGAATCGTTCTCTATCGGTAGAGTAGTGATTGAATAGAGAAGAGAGAACTGATGTCGTAATCCCTCTCCATGTTGAACAGTTAGTTTGAATTCCATGGTTTCACAAATTTTAAATTATTTGCATTTTATTGAGTTCGATTCGTCATTCAGTTCTCCGTTTTGTTTTCTCGATACTCGGATGGGTGAACAGGTAAAGAAATTCCACATAGTTTATATGACAACATTCCCTTTAATCTAAAACTTAAAATTACTCAAATTATCACTAAAAAAAAGTGTTTCCCGCCGAAAATAGGTTGAGTATCGAAAACATGACAAAACATTCGTATTCCGTAGAATTGAAAGTCGAATCGAACGAGCTGTAACTCAATAATATCGGCAGGTCTTGTTTGGAACCTGTGTGGAATATTCGCGAAGTGGCCTTTAAACAAAATTAAATGAATGTATACGATAAGTTGAAACCACACTAAAATGTGTTTTGATTCTATCTCCCGTTTTCTTATAGACATGTCACAAAATGTAAGATAAGTTCTCAAATCATCTGGTATCGACTGCGACTGCAAAATAAGCGATTAGTTCCGAGCGATGATCTCAAGGCAAAGCTTACCTTAAAATTAGTTAAGTAAGAGATCAAACACAAAGCATAACTTTAAACGAATGAATTAGCAGAATCAATCTATAGATGAAACTGATTCATTTTAATTTATCTCTATCTATCCAATAATTTGTATCTTCCGTGAGTTTGGCTCGAAATTCAACGTAGGTAGACACGGTCAATTTAACGTATTTGCCAAGTCTCTGTTCGCAATTGGGACAACGAATCAGAATCAACGAGCGCCATGGTCATTACAAAACAATACAACAATAAATTGTCCATTCAGATAAATTTAAAGATAAAATTACTTGAATCGTGTCTGCAGTAAGAATGTTCGTAAAAACGACATCTGCGTGTGTGAATCTTGGCTTAATAATTTTCATAGGTCAATGATAACATATTTTTGCATTCCTTGATCATTCATTCATCTCAACACCTTCATAATTGTAATACGAGGTCTTCAGATGAGAGAAATAAGAAGAAGAAAAAAAAACTCAGCGGACGAATTTGTGTGAATTTTTGAATAAACAGTCCGTAACTCTACAATCGTATTATTTATGTTGAGACGAGCGTGGAACAAACTGTGATTATTACCTTGTAAATAATGATCAATAAATATAATTTGTTGTACAAAATTGAATTCGGTTCAGGTGTTGCGCAACAAAATTTTACAAATAAATAAATTTCCTTTTCCATCGCAAAAATTCCATATCGATTTACACCAAAATACAGAATGAAATAACACCAATAAAAAGAAACAGAATGTAAAATGATCAGAAGTGTTTCGTTATAATGTTCATTACGATTGCATGCCATTTTCTATCAGTGCGGCTGTGGATTATAAATAATAATTTTTCCCAAGGATTACCCTCAACGCGTTTCATTTGTTGCGATGAAACTTTAATTATAAGCGATTGTAGTTATATCTATGGATTTTGCTAATAAAAAGCGGAAAATGTAAATGTAGGAAAACAAATAAACAAACACAAAACCGAACCAAATTTTCGTAGATGTAGAATTGAAAAAACAATTATTTGCACAACGGGTTGAAGGACGATTGAACACAAAACACACCAAACCTTTTGCTTTAACACAAGTGTACAGTCGGTTAGAATGGTTAACAGAAACACGTGAATGGCAAACAGAATATTTCGCTCAGAATATTTCTCTTTAGAATTAGGATGTTGATTCAATATTATTGAGCGAGTGATTATATGGAAAATGAGCAATGCAAGTTTTACACACAATTTCGAACAGATTTATGTTTGTGGTGGACTTTATCCACTTGAATTCCATCTCACAAAATGGACTCTTGTTAAAGGTTTTAAACACTTCCTGAATGCTTGTTCGTCCACAAATTATAAAAAGTTAGAACAGAAAGCCTTGATAAAGAAAAGTATGATACGACTTTTAGTAGAAGTGGTAAATGCGATACTCGGTATTCTTGAACAAATGTGTTGTTCAATGTTTATGAACACAAAAACAACTTATCGCTACAACTAGTTTCGATTAATTTAATTAGGTTATTTTGGTCTATCAACAAAATAAATAGATTCCATTCACTTGCGAATGCTTTGATCAAACCACTTTTTTCTATGACAGACTATTTCTATCTACTTCTCAATGCCAAACAAGGTGCACAGTAAAAAAAAACTCTCTGCGGTCACACTAACCTAACCAGATATTTGAACTAACTAGACCTTTCTAAAACGTTAAGCATATGACCATTATCGACCAATCGAGTCTATTACTTCTTCTGATTCAAGGATTTGCAACAGATTGATACAAAATCTTTTACTTCGTTGAATTTAACATGCATTGCTGTATATTTGACTGAGTCGCTCAATGTTTGCTTTTCTAATCGCAGCCGATAACAGATGACATCAGGCAAAAGGATGGGTATCGTTGAATAACGATGCAAATATTCAAGCATATCATAAAACATTTACATGACTTGTAACAAGCCACGAGGGGCCGTTCATTCTGAGCATCTAGGAAAAATCCATACTGATTACTACATGCCTTTAATGGGATGATTCAAGTGTCCCTGGTGCCCTGTACGTGCACACAGGAAACAATGAAAATTTGTAATCATATTACAATATTCATTTCACACCGAAAAGGTTCCAGAATGTGTCATGATCAGAAACAATTCATTATGTGGAAATTAGTTAGTCTATAAATCGTTTAACACATCCAATTAGTTTTTATCTGTTTAAATGCACAAAACTGAATTTGAAATGTATGTTAAAGCTTTTCCCACGCCGACAGTGAATAATTATTGCTCGTGTTTTGTTATAATAATCACATTATTACCGTAATTGATGACTTTTTAATACCGATCAATCCGTCACAATCCGTGACATTTTTTATATTTGAATTAGAAAATTATTGTAAAATTGATATTTAAATGAGTTCATATGTGGTGGAGTGTGACCGACCATACTAATCTCAATAGTGGCTCAGAGAATTGAAACCACTAAAAAAATGGCTGTTCTATATGATTTTGAACTCAATTATACACCACATTAATAATTCATAAAGATAATACGTTCTGATAATTTTACTATTTAATCCACCCGACACAAGAACAAAATATTGCCTCACCATCTGTTCTACTTAAAAAGAGAATTATTAAAAAACATTTTTTTTTTATTTTGGCATAACCAAAACACGTGTGTATATAATTGTAGTGCGTTTGAAAGTTCGACGTACAACTCAATAAATAATTTTATTTTTAGAAATAAAAAACAAAAAAAAAACATTTTATCAAACAAATTTTCATCGAAAAAGAAAAGATTAAAAAAATATATCTGAAAATAATACAACTCAGTTACGGTACAATTGAGCGTTGTTTGATGTTTAAAACATGTATATTTCAAAGGCAACGACTGAAAGTAATTTGCAAATAAATTCTCGTTACTAAATATTTGAGTTGTATGTCAACAAACTACATATGCCTGGTATGCGTGATCTTTTTTTCAGTTTTAACAGAAAAAAATACTTCCCTGAAAAACAATTGAACTGAATTACTAAAATCGGCACAATCTAGTCATCGACAACGACTGCAAAAGTAAGCGATGTCCTCTGGGTTATATATTGTAAAACCTTAAAACAAATGAAGTAAAAGATTATGTATCCAGAACTAGACGTCATTTTATGTAACAGAAGTAGTAGGTTTGATTAATATAGAGCGACACGCTTATCGCTTCTAAAACGATTAGATTGATCCATCATTGTGAGACTCTAACTATTTACGATAGTAAATGCATCTTTATCAATTTCGTTATGAATCAAACGTAGCATATCCGACGAGTGGAAAGGTACATAGTATACCTAAAGCCACGCGTCCTCAATGAACATCCCCCACATTATAAAAACATTTGGCAGATCAGAGGTGTATACTCGCACTCTCAATGAGTGTTAATTGATATCGTCAAGTGATATAAAATTCATTAAAACTAGTATCGCATTTGAAGATTGGTTTTTCCGCAGCATAAAATTTGTTATTCCGATTAGCGTAAGCAATTTTTTTTCTGCTATAGTTGTACCAGTTTCTGTTGATATTTCATTTCAAAATAGCAACAACGTGTAATCGACCGGAATAATTCATTTTTGTTTATATGTGGGGGCACCGATAAATCATTTATATGTAACCCGTAAAAACGCACTAACCCCAGGTCCGATAAATGCATTAAATCTGTGACGCGAAATTTGGTGATGATAAATGCAAACATTCCGACACGAGGGTACGACGTCTGCGAAAATTGGAATGAGCATTTGTCACAAAACTGAAAATAAAAACACTATCCCATCAATATGTGACAGCCACCCCGTAAGCAAATGCACGAAAGTTGAATTTGTAACAAAAAAAAAATTTAATTGGTTTTCAAAATATTGTCATGTTTTGGTCTCCGGGCCATATTCCAGCATTATAACTGAAACGAAAATTGAACAATTTAAAATTTTGCCTTCCAGCCATTAATTCGATAATATAAATTGTTTTGATTGCGAATGTCGTAGGAGCAAAAACTACATGTCGGTTTAGTAATAACAATAATAAACAAATCAGTCTAAGTTCTGGGTTTTTCCGTTCATGAAAAATGCATGGTATTTGTGATACAGTTCATTCATTTGAGAAACGTGTTGTTTGTTTTCTTAACGTTTTTTTTTCTTCTTATTAATTGTTTTGTTGTTTAATGAGTGCACTTAAGGCACAAGTTGAGTGAGATGAATTTATTACAGACGCAGTAGTTTGGTTGTAGGAAAGGGGGCAGCGTAATGCAATTTGGTGGAATACGTTCACTTCATCCAATGCACTAAAATGAGGCACCAGAGAAAATATTTTATGACCGGCTCTTTCGAAGTAGTGGTCAAACTTTTCTCATACACAATTAGTTTTTTCTGTAAGAAATTTTAGTTCTACTTCTCCGTACTTTGCTTCTGCTAATCATCATGCTTTGACAATAAAGTAATCAGCTGAAATAATAGCGAACAGCGATTCCAAAACAAATTCCTATGAAAAAGCCGACGACCCGGTAGTGCAATGTCTGCCTATTGCATGGATAGTTTCTATTATTTCCTTATACTTAAGACTAATAAAGTCGTAAGAGTAGAACGACCCAATGTATTTCTTTAATGAACATAAGCCATAATTTCCCAATGGGCGCCCAATGCATCTGGGAAATGTTTCTATTGTGAACTAGTCAACACATTATTTGACAATATAAATAGTAGTAGTGAGTGAAAATTCTAGCATATATTCGAAACCGTTTGCATCTTTAACTTGGCTAAATTTGAATTTCCTTGAGCGCTCAGAATGTTATTTTCCTTCGTAGTCTACTGGCATAATATTTTCTTCCAGCTCCATTTATAATACACTTCTATTACGGGTCATCCGACCCCATGTATAGGTATATATACTTTCAGTGGAAGATAAACAAACTTCCTCAAATATAATATGATCATGCCATAATACGGTCGACTCCCTTATGAAATTCAACATTCAACAATAAATTTTTAAAGAGAAATTGAACAATGCTTGTGTATCAATCATATCCAACGAAAATGAAATCACTAAATGATTTGCTTTCAACATATTTCCATAAGAGTGGAAATGTTATCGACCGTTTTTTTTTATTTCATAGAATTGTTTCTATACAACGTTCAATCAGCCTGAAGGAAATTGTTTACAAATTGTGTAATAAGAACTTGTTACTCGCAAGTGAACGAATAAAAATCCATTTTATAGAAAAATAGGTTTCTGATATTTTATGAGTGAGGTAAAAAAGGCTTCATAGTATTGAAGATGAACGTTTGATTAAGTACTAGCAAATAGTATCGATATATGCAGGATTTTGATATGAAGAGAAGCTATTCATTATTGGAAAATCCGTCTTAATAATATACTCAACAGATCTTACTTAGCAAAATAGTACTCTATTTGGCAATTGTAACTCGTAGCATTTTTACTTGAAGTGCGTTGCGCTGCGTCAAAATATTATTTTCTTAAGGGCTTCCTTTATCCAAGCCGCATACTAAGATAACAACAACACCTTCCAAATCAGAAAACATGACGGTATTCACATTTCCATCAGTGTAATCAAACACTTAACAAAACAGAATTGAGAGGTACAGTCACCCCAAAGTAGCTCTTAGCATTCGTTTATGTTCCAAATCGTCCCACCTCAATATTGATCAACATTGCAAACTTAACGTACATGTGTATATACACACTGTTAACGGGGACAATTGACATGTGAGATAAATTGGATTGACACGGAATAAAGTGATGAATAGCTTTTTTGTGGTCACATAAAAACATACATTCCATCTCGCATTCCATAGATTTATCTGTTACATCGGCGACTGCTATATATTCTGTCAGTTTTGTCTGTATGAAAAATACTTCGTGTCAAATTCAAGATAAAATTTAAGGTAGGTCATTCATTCAAATACGTGAGCCAATGAATAAGATTTGGTTGTAAAAAACATATAATGACCGAGTGCAATGACGAATACTAAGTAGTAGAACAGCTTTTTTGGAGTAAAATTTTTAACAAAAGCAAAATTGAAACAATGACAATAGAGTTTAAAATAAATTGAAATAAACAATGAGATGTAGCTGGACATTATTACTTCTACAGACAGAAATGGCGTGTACGAAAAACACCTAATGTCTTTACGCATTCGATGGAACAGAATTTATTAGTTTCTTAAACAAAAAAACTGTCTAAATAGCAAATGCAGCAAACTTTGCCGATTCCGTTTCTAAAACAAATAATAAAATTTCTGTTGCTACTTGTTTTATCAGTTGTATGTATAACGCGTCATCTATTTATTATTTAAAATGTGCAATTACTCGTTTTCTAAATATGTAACTTGAGTTCTCAGCTCATTGTGCTCAGACGTAAAATTTAGTAAATCGCTGTGAAGCAGCCAGATAAACTTATGCTGAAAAATGTTTTTGTTAAAAAGAAGAAGAAAAAACTTCGAAAGACAATAACTTTTATAGAATTTATATGTATTGCCAGCAACAAAATTCAATGTCGACGACTTTGCTTGTTGTTTGATTGAAACTGGAACTGGATGCATAATATTCCAATAATGTAAACGATTTTAATTTAGTTTGGTCAAACAAAGAATGACTATATATTGCCTTCAATCACATCCTATAAACCTACACTGTATTTGAATATGATGATGAGTTCTTGTACAGCATTCAAAGGATTTTGTACACATCAATGAAGACAATTTGATGAACAAAGGCTCTTAACTACAACGCACAATTTCAATGGAGTTTCAGCATCTTAGTCGAATTTATTGGTTTGTGGGCTATCTTTTCAGACAATATGCAGAAGACCTTTGAACACAGATATTTGGTATTGTGGCATGCACTTGGTTCAATACTATAAATTAGGCGAACACATCGTCAGAAACAATTAATGTGTTCGAAATATGGATCGGTTTTTTGTTTCGAAATTGTTTGTTTTTGTGCTTCACTACCAATTTTCACTAATTAATTACTTCCTGTTTATTAGTAATTTTGTGTATATTCGTTGAGAAGAATGCTCAAAACAAACGAGGCATTGAAAACGTGTTTTGGTCCTATTTTTCATGACGAAATTTTCGAAACTGTCAAATGAAGTTAGAACTTTTTCTATTCAAAATCGCGATTGCTGCATCTGTCAATGAAAACTAGGACCAAAACACGTTTTCAATGCCTGGTTTGTTTTGAGCATTAAGGCGGTATCCTCTCTATAATATTTTAACTTGCAGGTGGTCCGAATGGTGACATTTCAGAACAAGATGAAAGGACACTAAATTAATCATGAAATACACGCGGCTCTCCTAGGAATATGATTTTTGTTTGTATTGAATTCTGGTATGCATTAAAAAATTCATTTAATAACGCATTTAGTAGACCAGTTCAATAATCTACTATTATTGAATGTCTTAAAAAATTGAAAAGTCGAGTTTTTGTATGAAGTCTTGAACCTGACATTTTAATTTATCCCGAGTCTCAATCAATTCTTCCGTTTTCCCTAGATGTGTAATAGGCCACTTACGACAAACCAATTTCATAACAGGTATTCAGTCACAGACAGTATGAGCTTCTACATTATCACCAATATGCGCGACACTGAATGCTATTGAGTGAGTCATTGAATTTCAATTGAGCACAAGAAAGTTGTGCAGATGTGTTACTATAATCGGCTTTCAATTTACACTATTTAATGAATTATGTAACTTCTTCGTTCCATTCTAAAAAACAAAAACAAAACAGAATGCAAGTGAATTTCTAAAGAAAAAGAAACTTTATTACATATCATTATACAGGCGAAGAAAAATAGATTTCGGTTTCTTCGACTGTAACCAATAAATCATACATAAGAAACGATAAAAAAAAATTAAAATGAAAAGTAACAACTATTGAAGTAAATGAACTTCGTCCAGCTTGGTACTCTTCAAGATGCTAGAAATGACACATAGGGTCTTATTGGAGTTTGCAAGCGATTGAATCGAAGATGCTACCAAACTTCCGTAAGCTCTACTTTCCCTGAAAGTATATGCAACTACCTTTCTAACGACACCCCAGACGACCATGGACGTTTCGTATACCTCGAGAAATTTCTGTAAAAAAAGTGTAAGTTTTCAGTCTTTTCTCGGTTGAAAACTTCAACTACATGTATCTCAGTGTGGATGAATTTTAACCCCAATAAGTCTTACTTGCCCCGGAAGTATATGCAATTACCTTTCTAAAGACACCCCACACGACCATGTTCGGCACGTGTAACTGGAGAAATTTTTGAAAGAAAAGTGCAAGTTTTCGGTTTTTGATGACCTCTTACTAGCCACACAAGCTTCGAAGAATTTTTTTGAAAGTGGTTTTGGCTTCTGGGGTCGAATACCTTACTGGGCACATGTAAATAATTCCAGTAGAAAATGCGTCCGATGTCGGTCTTCTGTTTTTCAGAAGAATCCCTCTAAGCATCTTTCAGCACATTTTGTTATTGGAAAAAAGTGGCGTTACCATAATCCAGGCCGTCATTAGACCATGCCTGTTTGATACTTTTATTTAATCATTAAATTTAAATGAAGCTTCAAAGAGAAAATTAGAATTCAGACGTACGTGCCTAAAGTACGCCTGGGACCTGGGTGCTAGAAGCATCTATCTAAAATTACATTCCAAATTCAAAATGAAATTATTTATCAAAGTTTGAAAGTTCCTCTTTTAAACTTGCATCATTACTATTGCAGTTGGTCATTATCGTCTCAGCTAACAAATAGAATATCTTCCCATAAATTCAATAACTTTTGCGAAATTATTTTAAACTATTTGGCCCTCAGCAAGGCATAACGAACCGGTATATAATTTACGTTATGAACAAATCATTTTTGTTTTGTTTTTAATTTCATCGAAATATTAGTTCGACTACGCCATTGGTGACTGCAATATGTTCTGAAGAAAAAAAAATATCGCATGCGGTTACACCTTCTTGCTCATTAGCCATTCTACGGTCATAGTCTTCATTTTCAATTGATTGATATCTACCGCTAGCAGACATATCGCCTAGCCATATCGTCTGAGAAACATCGACTTTTATAGTTTGTAAATACTTACATTTCTTACTGCGAATTCAACGACACTGTTAAGGCTAGTCTTAAACGAAGGTCGTGTTGTCTTACAACACAACTAATATAATCCATAAGCAATAACAAAAATTGTCGATTTACACAAACAAAAATTCTATCGAGTTTCCATATATACTACTCTTTGTCGACTATGCATTCTTTATAAAACTGAACGTAGTGTCCCATAGGACAACGACTTGGAAATCTATAATATAAAGTTGAATGTTTGTTTGTTGGTTTGTTTGTCAGGCGGTCAGGCAAAAGGTCCTAGAGACTTAAAACTTGGCATACTCGCTACTGAGGAAAAGATAGAAGAACGCGCTATTTTTGATCATTTCATGTATTATTATTGCCCCGTGATTTTTGTTGTCAGTTTGCGTCGCGGTGTTCTTTAACAGAGGAAAGACTTGAACATTTTTGAGGCGTAAAAATATTTCTGGAAATTTTTACTTTTGACGAGTGAACAGTTTATGGGAAAAATTCATTTTTGACGGATCTGAATATTTTCAAATTATAGTTCCGAGCGAAGCCGGGGTTACTCCTCTAGTATAATAAATAAAAAAATATTAATAACAATAAGCATTTCAAGCCGAAAATATAATATACCACCATTGTGCTGTAACATGAACTAGATCATGAACTGGGTCTTGGAAGGTCGCATGTGAGTACACTAGGTATGATGTGTATAAAATAAATATGAAATTGTAACAAGTTTATCATTATTATTGTTTTCAAGTCGGATAAAATTTTTGTAAATTCAATATCTCGTTTGTTATTTTTACTTTCAACATCAACAACAGAAAGCATTTTATAAAAATGTCTTTCAGTTCACTTTAAAAAGACCCATTTATATTTATATTGACAATTATTTTTACGACGTCTAGTTCATTTTGCGGAGCTCGAAACCGGCAGATTATATTATAAGTAATTTGTCCGTGATGTCACCAATAATTTTATGAATGTCAAATATTTGGCATTCGTTATATTCGGTATATTGGAACCAACCGCGAATAATATCAGCTAAATTATATTCAACTATACTATACACTTCTATCCATCTATGTATGTTTACCATAAAGTTGTTGAGTGATCGTTAGATGAGATAGTTGGTAGGAGATTGAAAATAACTTTAGAGAAGAAGAAAACAAAATAAATTTCGTTGACCTTTGCGATGCGCTTCACATTCAATCTAAAATACATAAAAACAATAATGTGTAGCTCGATGTTTAGCATGAAGTGATGCAAGTACATTAATCCATGTGATTGAATTGAATCTTTTGTTTGTTTGTTTGTGTGGCTTGAACAAGTTTAGTTACTTAATTGAAGTGATATCAAATGTATATCCGCTTTTCACATTAGTTTTTGTAACTGAAAAAGGTCATCAAAAAATACACAAAAGGTAAAATGAGAAACAACAATGAGTTCACCTCATTCACCTTGCTGAAAAAAAAATGTTTTTTTAGACAATGAATCGGAGAGTTTGCTTTGTGCAATGTTGAGTTAGTTTCAACTTTTTTTAAACATTGTCTTATGAATTAAATTCCATGAAATATACTGAAGCACGGACTATTTTTCGTAGAATCAACGCACTACAAGCATTAGTGATCATCTGCCAAATAGAGTACAATTTTGTGTGAAAAACTTTTCCAATTTTTTTTGCAGTGCCAAAATTTGTATGAAATACTGTCCAGGTTCAGTACTCAATTTAAAGAACCACTCATGCTTACAGAACGTTATTAGAATACATTTTCTTGAATTTTCGCAAATTGATTTTCTTCTAAGAATTTTTCTTCAAAATCTCATTCAGTACGACGAGCCCTTTTGGGAACGGATGTCAAACTGTTATCGTTTTCGACGACAAAAAAGCGACGAGCTCCAATTTGAGTTATCATATCTATCAAGGAATAAGTTACAACAAATGAAGTAAAAGACTTTGCATCAAACGATACGCTTTACTTTAAACATAAGAAGTTATAGATCACGATGTCATTATTGTTAGTAAAACGTTAATCAAATATTTCTTAAAATTGGTCGTAGAGCGTTTGATTATTCCGAGCCAGAATTTGAATTTATAGTCTTATACTCAAATTTATAGATAACTCAAAACTTTAACTAACAAATATCGAGATCTCAGATGCATTTGACGGTACAATTTTGCAAGAATAATTGAAATGTCTGAACATTATACGAAACAATTTGCGTACAGCATAGAATGTCTTCAATAATCCTTTAAAAAGCAAAATAAAAAAAAAACAACGTTTTTACCGACTAGCTTAAAATAAGTCTGTGTAGAAATGCTACTACAGACACAAGGCGCAGTTTTCATAACAGAGAAAAGAAAACAATAAATCAGAATAAAATGAGATACTTTTCGTACACTCTTCAACGAGAAAATCTTAAAGCCAGCAATCACTTCACACATACTTCATCGTCGGTATAATTCATGCAAATTTTATCAATCAATTTACCATTTAATTAATTCAAGAGACTCATTCACTTCGAGTACGGTTAACACATTGAATGATATGGTGTATAGCATACCTGACTTCATAAAATACAATATCATCATCACATTGATGCATATTATAAACATCAAAAGTGTGAAATGATATTAAGTGAGCTTTTATACGTGGAGACTGGTATGACCTTACCATCACCAAAGCGTCGAGCAAATATTTTCTTTTCCTCACTCCTTAATTCTATATTGATTAGTTAAGCAATGTAATAATAATAATAAAAAAAAGATTAAAATAAATAAATTAGATAATAACCTTATTTCAATCACGGATCAAATTCATAACAGTCACCGAGTCATCATCCAATGGATAGGCCACAAAAAAAAATATTTAAAAATAAAATTTGCAAATTATGTGGTTTAAAATCACAATAAATCACTTCGAATCGTTCGGTCAATAAATTGTGACGACGACGGACGTTCTTTTATTTTGATAAATCACTAAATTAATTGATTAAACGTTTAAAACAGAATGGACTTATCAGATGATCGGAAAGACGTTTTGTTCAGTTAAAATGTTCATGTAATATTCTGACTATATAAATCGTTCACAAAGCAAAAACACGAATTAAAATTTTAATCGTGACTGAAATTAGCATCGATTATACCGAATCTTCGATGAACTGAATAAACCAGTAACAACAATAAAAAAAAAACCTTTGCAAGCCTTTTCAACGTAAAATCCACCTTTTTTTATTTTAGTTCACAATAAATTTCCGACTCTCGTTCAATTTAATTTAAACTCGATCGATCGATCGACTAATAAATGTATGCTACCGAACACGAGGAGCACCAAAAAAAATCTGGCTTAAACACACACGTCTTTCCTAAGATACTCAAATTCGTTAACTGTTAGCGATGATGTTTATATTGTAAAACTTCTCTTTCAATTTTTTTTTTCTTCGAACGACACACAGCGACGACGAGTAGATTGAAACCGTACAACTTTTATATATATCTACTCTTACTAGTTTTTAGTTTACATCGGTTTTAAAAACTTTAACATTCATATCGGTTAGTTGGTGTATTGTGTATTACTCGGCGATTACATCTGTGTACGGATGAGTTAAAATTCGTTTTATGTACCAAAATTCACTCGTATTAAATTACTTCTTATCGACATGAAAATAAAAGATAAACATTGAGGCTGGAAGCTGACCAATTTTTTTTATTTGTTCTGTTCATTTGAAAGATGAGGAGATTAGGAACGAAAATTTTAATAAATGATGAGGCTAGAGTTTTAAGCGTATGTGTCCAATCGTTGTATTTGGAATGAAAGTTTGTTTCTGTTGCAGAAAGACATAGAATAGAAGGAACAGTCAGAGTCTTACTGGAAATTGATTCAAGAATTTTGATTAGCGACTATACTGACAAATGCTGTTGCAGCCGAGAAAATATACGGGTGAAGTAAATGTTTTCTTCTTCGATTTAAACAGTTCTACAGTCACTAAGGAGCAATCATTATTTGTGGTGAGACTGAAATGCTGCTTAACGAACTATGAAATGTCGGTAGCTGAGACTCACTAAAATAAACGATAAGATGCTAAGATAAGATGTTCGTTTTGAAGTGTTCGTTTCCATAAAAGAAAGTCTCCAGTGGTACACTCGCGGAATTTTGAAAATCGACACATTTTCTGTTTCGTGATCTACTGGTTTTTTTTTTGTGAATTTTGCAATGGATTTTGATATGGAGAAATCAGAAACTGAAGCAAAACACATAAACAGAAAATTTGTAGCAGTAATCGCCTACATTTATTCTATTTGCCGTAAATAAGGTGGATATTGAACTGTATATATATAGTTTAAGCACACGCAATCACTACTTAATTTGTTCGCTAAACTTCAACGTGTTAAAGAATGATGCTCTTCAGAGGTTGTTTTACTGAACAAATCATAGAACTAAATGAGCCCGACAGACTCTACCATCACAGTGCGTAATTCATTTGTTCGAATTTGTCATAAAACCAACGATTCAGAATGATTCATAGTTTAAATTGCACTAAGAGCACAACAACAGCATCCATAGTGTGTGTAAATATGGAAGAGGAAAGTACAAATAAATCCATTGCGTAAAAACGACATTAAACCGTTGTGTCGTGGTGTTATTTGCTGTCTGGTTTATGTCCGCATAATTGTTCTGTCATTCACTCGAATAGATGATGAGACAAATGTAATTAAATTTATTGAAAATGTAAAAGCAATTTTAATTACACATTTTATGATGTCTGCTCAATTGGTGCGGTTTGAATAAATAAATTTCTTTCACAACAATGACCATGATAGTCGAAACATAATCGAATTCGCAAAACCTAGTCAGCTGTTATAAACAATAATCTATGTCTGGAGATCTGGAGTTGTTTTATGTAGAGAAGTGTGTTCTAAATTCAATGAAGTAATAGATGTTGTATAGCCTTGGTCGAAAATACTTTGAACAAGGGCAGTTGCAGATCGAGTGGTTACAGCAAAGGCTTAAACATTATACAGCAGCATCTCAACCACCTTGTAATTATTGTTTTACTAGAAACACCCAAAAGACATCCATGATAAGGGAGATTGGAGATGGGTTATAATCAATATTTCATTTGTCGAGACGAAGCGGCTGGTAAACATCAAGAAAGTGGAAAGTAAATAGAAGGAGAGAGGCAGATTCACTGGTATAATGGGAAAAAATAATTTTCTCAGGTATAATGCAGGAAAATAAATCCATTTCTGTCTTCCCTCTTCAGCATTGGTTGCGTGCCATAAAGAATAATTCGTTTGAAGAACTGTACGCTCTAGGCCTATTTTTTGACAATTAAAATTGTTAAAATGCGTGCAACGAATTTTCAAGAATTTTTATTAAAATTGGCCCTGTGTTAGCACTGGAACAATTAATTTACATTGAAGTAATATTGATGATTAAAAATCTATTTTATCATTTCGAACAGATTTATTGATTCGCCGTTGCGAAATGATAAACATCAATAAACTGCCTCTATATTTTCGATATTCATCAGTTAGTTTTCGTTCTTCTTGAATTCTTCAATGTCACTAGTTATCAACGTTTTGTTTTGTTTATTCGCCGTGGGTGCAAAATGGTTGGAAATTTTGAATGAAAAGAAAAATAATTTCCAATGCAATGTCTCTCCCCGTAGCCTGATGATGATCCAAACGCGGATCGAAATATAGCGATTTAACATAGAAAAACAACAAATCTTTTGAATTACACGTAACGCCGACTCCAACCGATAAAAAAATCCAACCACTAGTTATCAACATCATGAATTTTATCATTGACGGAATTAAAGAAGACTTGACACAATTCTTTAATATTGTTACTAATTATCGAAATATAATCGGAGTTTTTTGAAAAGTTTCAAGGTCGTCCATTAATATTCGTGACTTAGGCCAGAGAATGTGGCCCTTGTTCTGTCCACTCAGGGATAATGAACTCCTTTAAGCCGGTGCAAAGCGTCAATAAATAAAATCATTATCCATGGGGTCAATTACGTTCCATTGGAACAATTGGCCCCCGTAGAATCGTCGAATTTAGTCATCAATAAAATAACTGAAATTTCGTGACGGCTTTTACGGAACTTTTCAAGTATTGCAGCTATTCAGTGAGATTTAGTGATGACCTTAACGGTCAGAATTGGTCAAATTATCTTTTGGTGAATCTATTTAACTTCCATTCATATTTTTAAATATTACCTGAAGGTTCGCATTGTCAAATTGTTTCTACTTTTATAAGAGATAATGCATTTTAGGCGTTTAAAAGGAGCGATCGTAAATATCTCGGTACATTGTCTGAAACATTTGCACTTGTTTCTTTAATTAGGTAAATTCTTTTGTGTTACGATGTATGTAGGAGTAGGAAGCGTAAGAGCATTTGCTGTCCACCTGCTACGTTATTATTACAACTTAATGTCAACACAACTAAGACTTGTTCGTTTAACAAGATGTTTTTTTTTCTTCATTTTTTTTTATTTTAATTGTTAAAAACACGTTTTTTTGTACATGCTAGATACCGGTTTGATCAGGCTTAAAGAGATTACAACCTCTTCTAAACACCATCGAACAATGTTTCTTTTGCTTTGATAATTTGTTTATAGTGAATAATGTCCGGTAAATTGAAACACAAATTTTTTTTGAATGTTTTCATTGTCTTGAATTAATATTAATATCAACATCGCTGGTGATTTTTTCTTGCTAAACGAACAACAAAATATCAAGAAGAGAACAAGCGATCGTATGGACAAGCTAATAATAGATACCCATTATTACAGTAATTGATCAATTGGCTACTAACTTCGAAAAAAATAAATATTTTTTTGCTTACTGTTTTCACATACAAAAAAAAATCTATAACTTGATTGATTGATTCAACTCTATTTTTGAATTTGTCATGTCATCGTCATGCAACTAATATGTTTTGGAACGGTTCGATAGTTGATGATTGGGTGTTTATAACAACTTAATTATAATTAAATTATTGAATTTATGTATTTCCGCGATTTGTTTTGAATTTCAAAGCCGAATTACAATAACAACAACAACGAAACACAATTGATGAAGCACACAAAACCAATCGCGAGTACGCGATAATCCTCGGATGTTTATTCTGAAATGAAATTTATTTAGTTCAACTCAAATTCAGATGAGATAACAGTTTTTTTGAGCTAGATAAATCCGCATCCAGTGAGGGAATCTGGATGGGAAAATGTGTATAATATTCAGTGTCTCACAAAAAAAAAACATGTCCTCGTGAGCGGAAGTATATTGTATCCGGAACAGGGAGGTGCAGGAATCATGAATATTGTGTGAAAAACTAAACTATATTCGGTACCTAATGTTGGATTTTTTTTGGCAATTTGCTTTAGTTGTTAGTTACTAATGAAACGTTCGCCACATCTCTTCGTTCAATCTCCTTTTTCATGACCCTAGAAACTAGTTATATCGGAGATGTGACAAAATGTGAAACACATTTGTTTCACAGATGTGGTAACATATGTGGCACATCTGTGGAACGAATGTGAAACAAATGTTGGCACATTTGCCGTTGCTACCGCACATTTGACAGAATGCTTCTCACATTCGCTTATGTTACACCTGAATGTGCCCAGATATGCATTGAAACCACACAGACAGGTTGTTTTTATGTGGACATATGAGTGACACAAGTGGGCAAATCTACGTTTTTCGGGCAAATTTGCGATATGTGACTGGCAAATGTGCATAAGTTCACATTAACCGTCATCAGACCTGTGTAAAGGTCACATAGATTTTGTTTATTTTCTCAAACTAGGCATGACCTAAAAGCACTTGACCTCAGCTTTCCAACGAACTCACTCTCAACTACATCGCTCATATTTAGCGGCCATAAAAAACACCCTTTTTCCACCTTCGGAGATCTTCCACCAGCAACCAGGTGTAGCTCGATCCTATCTGAAGCCTGTTTTTAGGTCTCCTGGCAAAGACCTTTCAAACTATGTGTATATCCATCCCAGACGCAATCGGTCCGATTTTGATATGTGGATTTTCAAAAGAATCCCTCCATTCTATGCATATAGAGATCTAAACAACCAAATGGCAAATGTGACGAAATTCGAGTCTCAGTCCCAGAAAATGGAAAATTCGGGTAAATTTCAACCGATTTTTTGAGACACTAATTTATTGTGAAACGTATTACAAGTTTTTTCAAATTTGTTAGAGTTTTTTGAAAGTTTTCAATTTAAGACATTTCTGTAAGTCTTACGTTTCCCGCACCTCCCAAGAATGTTCAATGAATACCATAACATCCCAATATAAGAAAACAATAGGATGTCATTTGTTAATGTTATTTTACTACCGGTAATTTGTTGTGTTGAATAGTGGTCTGCGGCTATACATTAACAATTTTCATATTTTATCGAAAATATATCAATTTTCTGTTGGACTTTGTCTCCCCATATAATAATTGTCCACGTTATTTACATATAAATCCAACACTGTACCACAAAACACGTTCTGATTATTTGAGACTTAATTATGCGTATACTGATAATGTTTATTTGGGCAATTAAACATGAACGAACACCAACGATGATAATATTGTTAAACATTAGTTTGTCGTAACATTCGTCAAAGTATCAGGCACTTAATAACGATGTGAAGAAGGGCATTGATTTGTACAGTTTGAAGAAATAAATTGTTGTCCCATTCATTGGATTTTAAGTGAAATTCCAGTTGATTTATATAACAATTGGACTAAATTGTAAAAGCAATATTCTATATACCTTTTGGTACTTTATACAGTGTCACCAAAGAAATTATCAATTCCAGATGCCAGGGGACGCATCTTACGATCACGATTATTTTAAATCATTTGAAAGTACATCGTTTCATTCATTAGTTTCGATTCTAAAGACCGATTTATCGATTTTAATGGCTTCATTGTATATCTTCAAATTGCTGACATATCAATTACTGCATTAAGAATAATGATTTGACCTTTTAAAATTGCGACTGTCTCATTTCCATTTCCTTTTTCCTTTTGTCAAATGGCAGACTGCACCATTTTAGAAGACACATTGAATTCGATGTAGGGTTATAAACCTTGACCAAACTCAAACAATTTGAAACGAAAAAGAGTTTCATCATGGAAATGCATCGGCAATTATTTACATCTATTCAGCTTTTGACCGAACTCGAGATGTCATTAAAATTGTTTTTCCTTCTTCATTTTCAGCAAATAAAATTAAAATAAAATTTGCGGTATCTACAAATGCAGCTCTAAGTTTTTACAAGTGGATTAAAGATTTAAACTGGGTTGATATGGATTTAATTTTGTTCAAACGGGTTCTTTCAGAATTCCAGGCACGAGCGATTACGCCTAACATGTATGATATGAGGGATTTCTTTTGAAAAAAAAAACTACCGAAATCGGATGCATTTTCTAGTGGACTTTTTTATATGTGCCTAAAAAGGTATTCGTTCCTAGAAGCCAAAGACACTTCAAAAACACGCACTGTTCTTATGGAAATTTCTTAAAGTACGTGGAATGTAAAAGGTCGTGTGGTGTGTCATTTCAGGCAAATATGGTCTTATTGGGTTCAAAATGCATCCACACTTTGATATGAGCAGTTGAAAAAATTGGTAAAAATTGGACTATTTCGGTGAAATTCTAGATGTTCCGAAACTATATCCGAAACGCAACGAAAACATCAAAAAACTGTTTTCTCCTGATCGCTACGATGGTGTCACGACGGAAGTACTGTTCATAAATTTGAGACAGAATTCCACTACTCAAATAATTTTGGGCATAGGAACGATTAGGCTAGAAGTTCACCGAAATAGTCATATTTTTACCCATTCACAATGCTTTAAATAAGGTACTAATGTAATTTAAACTGAAAATGCTCCCTCCTTCATTTGTTCGCACAATTTCGAATGAAGAACTACCAAGATAATTCCATATATTCGGTTCTGTTAAGAAGGTGTTGATTAAGTCAACTATATTTTTAGAAAACAGTTTCTCAACTGCCACATCTCATCAGGCGATAACCACTTTCTTCCAAGTATGTATCTAGCACGCTTAATTTCTTAATTATTTTCCAAGTGAAAGTCGCAAAAATATCTTCCCATGAGCGATGATTGTATACCGACGATGTAGCTGCAGCAATAACTTCCAAAATTAAATTATTCACAGTTGCCTCGTCGTATTCCGTTTTATATTTTGATACATAAAAAGCTATGCATTTTTACTCAACAAGTTACAACAATACAAGTTTTTGCCCAGACAGACAGTTAAACCACTCATGAATAAAAAATATACGGATTTTCCCATAATATAGTGATAAATACGTCATAATTTATTCAAACATTTCGTTTCATTTAAATTTTGCGTACCGAAGCAAATAAAAAAGAAACCACCAGAAGAAGATGAAGCACATCAAGTTGTAACAATTTCTATCTAAAAATGTTTTCAGCGGATATGGGCCACAAAAAAAAATATTCTGAACGACACCGAAAACAGTTTATCAAAGGAGCAGGTGCAAAGTAATATTCAAATTAACGTTTAAATGGAATTAACTGGAATTCTTTTCTCTTTCTAAACAAAATTAAAATATTAATTAAAATTACAACCATCAAATAATCTCGCCGAACGTTCACTTATATTATACGCATTCAGTTGAATAGTGACGACCTCCATTTGGGTAATAATAAAAAAAAAACTCATTTTTATCCAAATAAAAGTGCTTGGTACAATATTTTAATAAAAACACAAAAAAGTTTGAATTGTATAATGCTAACTTTCAAATTTATATTTCAGTATTTCGGTTCTAATTTATTCATAGTCACGAGAAGGGACGACTCTCCCATGCTAAAAGTATAAATATTCACTTTGTACAATACGAAATTTCCTGTGTATGTTGTATATATATACTAGTAGTTACAGATCTATATGCGTCGTATCCATCCTCCTAATATACATTTGTAGTTTAGCAACAATGTGGGAAATGAATGATAGATTACGCAAAAAAATTAAAATGCACCGGAATATGCGAATTATGAAACAATTCAAATTTCCACATTGTGTAGATTATATCGAAAAATTGTGGTAAATTAATTAATTGACTGGATTCGGTATTTCGGAAAAAATGTTTAATGTTTTCCCCATCATATTATCATAAACTTTGACCATGGTTCGAATCCGGTGCTATTGATTCGTAAAATCAAATTACGTCAAGCATGAATTCCTCACATATTAATTTTACGGAATGCAATATGTGTTATATAAACAGATGAGAGAAATATCGAGATCAGAATAATTTTCGGGATTAATTAGGACTATTTCGTCAGAGATTATTTTTGGATTTTCCTCAATTTTTGTAAAAAAAAATCCTGATAATAAATTAGTAATAACTGTTGCTCCTCAAAAAGATATTTGTCCTCAAGGTAAAACATACCCTATAAATGCTGTTCCTAAAGGGCAAAAGAAGAAAATCCCAGAAAATCTCAAAACATAACACAAACACAAAAGTCACTAACCCGTAGTGTAGTCGATAATGTCATTTTCCTTATAAACTCTCTAAAAAGATTATGAAAGTATTCGAATTGAATCTATAATCATGGGCAAGAATACTTTTCGGCAGAGTTTTAAGCACTTGGTGTCTGGTAAAGATCGACTGGAAGCTCTAAGCGTCCCTGACGCTTGGCATGACATCTATTTATCGTTCATAGTTGAGTTGAAGTTTCTATAGTCTGTAGGATTGACTTTTTTGAATACAGTGACTTACATTCTAAAACCTGCCAAGTTGATGCATTTCAACTTTTTAAGGTTCCCAGTGTTCAAATTGTCAGACGTTTTAATCACTGAGTAATGTCAGAATTATTGGAAAACTTTCTTTGATTGGCTGGTTTTGGAATGTTAGGCTCTGTAAATCATAATTTCTTCCTCTTATTGTTATTTGACCAAAGATTTTGATGACAGAAAGCAAAGCATTAAACGTATGTATTTGTGTCACGATCGTTTCAGCCAATAGAAAATCCTTGTCTCCATTTCGACCTTTTAACGAAATAAAATTGTAGCGCAAATATATCAAATACCGCGCATGCGATTTCGTTTCCTGAAACGTTTTTCTAGGGGTAATATGAATCCTGAATTTTTAGCGACACTTTGGCCACTTCTTCTGTAAAGCCAAGCCCTGCAACTTTGTTTACTATGCGATTGCGATTGCGATTTAATCTTATTCATTCCTCATCCTGATCATGTATTAATCTATGCGTACGCATGTGTATCTGTAGTAACGTTGATATCAAACGATGGGAGGTGTAACTCCATAACGGTAAGCTTGCGTATTTTTTATAATTTTTTTTTTTTCAGCTGTACAGTTTGATCAAAGCAGTTATCGAATATTACAAATAAGCTACTTAAGTTTCTCCTCATTTTACAGAAAAATTGATAACTGATTTGATCACTAGATTGTCCTAATTTATAGATAGTCTCTACTGTACTACAAGTTTATAGACTAAAGTTCAAGTAGCTGTGATGATTTTGAATTTATTTTGGAAATTAAAATTTTGAATCTCGTTCCATCACGTTCATCAATTAAGTCATTATAATTCAAATAATCGCACACTTTCGGTGTTAAGTGTATTGAGTACTTCTATCTGTCTTCATTTGGGATAAAACGTAGCATAATTATAAAGAATGAGAAGATAATTTCCACAAGAATTTGTAATAAAAATTTAGCCACACAATGGTTTTGTTTGCATTTGATGTTGACGGAGATATAAAAAAATAATCAACAAGCAAACAAGATTGAAACTCAAGCAGTTGTACACTCTCATTTACGGAAATTCCACCCAGCATACATTGTGAATCTCACAGCAATATACTACACCGTACTTTATGCAAAACTTTCAATCACGTAATGCTTGTCTCTTGTGTATATCTACCATCTATACTATCTGTGGTGCTTGTGGAAATACTGAGAACAAAAAATTGCGGTGTACACGAAAAAAAAGAATTTAGACGACATGAAAAGTTGACCCTCTCTTCCACTAGGGGAGCCAAAAAAAAAAATTGTCGATGAAGTTGGCGGACCTTTATGACCTCCTGATAGAAAATGTATATGGGGCCGATGCGATCCGAGTTGGTTTAGTGGTCGCGCAAGGACGAAATATGTGCAAAAACACTGAAATTTCCCATACATTTTTCCCATTACTTTCTATGGAGAAAATTATTTAGCGATAATATCAAACTTTTTTGGTCCGGATAACTTATATTAGGCGCGAGAGCAACAAAAATGCATTATTTTCTTTTTTTAGAATTTTTATATCGTCTGTAAATACCTAACAATATTGGAGACAAATATCCACAGATAATTTCCAAGTGATACAAAGTCAGGCGAAGTCACTCTATATATAAGTTAAGTGTTAGGTGTCGTTGTAAAGGTAATGACTGTGGCTTTCTAACGAGCCCACAATAAGTTTCAAGTTGGCGCCTTGTCGTAACAGTCATTTGAAAATTGCCCGAGTTCACGACCCTGACATTTTTGCACCAAAATCGATTTCTGTACAGCTTAAAAAAATTGTTTTCGAAAAAATTTCTTTTTGCAATGAAAGCCTATGTCATAAGCTCTCGTTAGATGTGAATATATCCGATACACATCCCATAAATGTTTGGAAAAACCCAAAAACTGGGTGAACAGATTGGGCTACTTTGACTGACTTGGGACTGGGAGATGCGAATGCACTCACAAAACATTAAATAGGCCTCTTCGGCCTATTCTGGAATGAAATAAACCAACTCACCTTAACAAGTTACCTCAGCATCTGTTAGTTACAAATTTTTTTCATCAATTTTCGTGTTTTTCCACATAATTCGTCCTTGAGTGACCCCCAAACCAAGTCGGATCGCATCGGGCCAATACACATTTTTTATCAGGAGGTCATAAAGGTTTGTTTTCCTTGGGGTCCGCCAACTTCATCGACACCTTTATTTTTCCATACGATTTTGAACCCCCCCTATTCCACACGAACAAAAACGTTTTCAAATTAAACGGAATGAAAACCGCTTGAACATAAAAGGTCATATGACAGCAATTCGCTCAACTTGAATAGTATAATATCATTGTTTGCCTAATATTTGAATTTTAATGTCAAGCTTTTGTGCCTGTTTCGTACATGAAATAAAATATTCCGCCGCCAAATTGTTGAACGTTTTTAAAACAAAATGTATAAAGTTGCCCTTAGTTATGCATGCATACATACATTTAGGAGTTATTTAATTTGTAGTTAATGAAATGAAACGTTACTAACTACATAAGATAAATATGTCTGGTGTAGCCAAACATTTATCTAGGTTTATAAAGAAATGTGGCATTGGGCTTATTTTGTCGTCAGGTAGCATTGCGAATTCGAATACCTGAGTATGGTGGAAAATTGTATACGTGGAAATGAAGTGTAGATCTTATCAATCATTTCCCTGGAAATGTAGACAGACATAAACTCGAAATTAGAGAATGATTTTCGTATATGGCGAACTCCATGACCTGTCTCGTGATGAAAGTAGGCTAGATTCAAATCTATAGGATTTTTATTAGGGCGAATCTGAATCGAATTCAGAAGAATTCAAGATGTTCGAAAAAAAAGGTTTAAAAAAAGGCTCTGGTCGCAAAACTTTGCACCTGTTCGAATTTCATTATTTCAGAAGTTTCAGAAATTTACAAGCAAACGTCCCATTTTTAGCCTCCTAATTTTGTAAACAATGTGTGTGCGGATAGCTGCCTTGACAGTATTAGGTTGGACTTGAAGGGCGATAGTGGACATTGCTCATTGCTCATTAAAATTCAGCGTCACTCAATCTCTTCGCCGGATGTGCCCATTCCCAGGATGGGAATAAAGTCAGACTCAGATATTGCGTGTCGCCTCGAATTTTTCCATCACTTTCTCGTATTTTTTCTAAAAAGATGATATATTCTAGGGCCTGCGTTGCTGTCACGGCATTTTTATTTATTAGGCCCTGTCTGGAGGAATGTGCGGATTGGAATCAAGACCCTATGTGGTTACCACAGCGGTTGAAGCAATTAAAAAGATTTGTGAAAAGAAATAGTTTCTGAAAATTCACTTTACATACAAACATCATTCCTCTTTCAAATGCAAAGTTCACTCAAAATAAATGGAATTTTTTTAAATGTTTTTCTTTGATCAGATCTGTATTCATAAAAGCATTTGGAGGTAAAATGTGTGTGGAACTAAAAAAAAGAGGATTCGAATGGCTTGAACCGTAACTGTAGTTTTTCCTCAGACTGTATACAATTCTGTAAATTCGATTAGTCGAATAACTCTGTAAAAGACATGACCTTTTGTAAATAAAAACTATGAAATTCTAACTTTAACAAACCTATCCGATGTTTGCGCTAGTGATGAAACAATAGAATCCCCGAATGAATTCAAAATTAGAAAATGATAACAGAAAGTGCATTAACTGCCACTAACATTATGAAACTTTATACATTGCAGGCAGTACAAATTTGGTGGGAAAGTTCACTCAGAGTGTTCGTCGCATAGTTCAAGATGTTAAAGACGAGCCACCGGCCAGTGGTATGACCAGAGATGAAGTTATCGAAACAAATGAACGATTACGGGCCGTTCGTATTCGACTGGAAGAATCGTATGACACCGCCAAAAAATCATTAGTTACGTTGATGAATAAATATGGCGATTCGAAAACCCACCGAAACATATTCAATCGTTATCCATTATTGAAAATTATGATAAAGGTAAATGGACTTTCCATCTACGACAAATGCGAAATATTTCGGCATTGCATTAAAATGGAATTAATTGCGAATGTCCCGTGCCTTTTTCTTTTAGGACGTAATCAAATTAGAAACTCAGTACTGGACCCTTGTCGATATTCCGAAGCAAGAGAAACAGGAAACGGTACCCTCCTATGTGATGCGAGCTTGTTCGATTATGGAAAAGACACAAAAATCCGGTGAAGGTGTTAAAACGTCGGCGCGTCTAGCTGAAGAGGCAGCCGAACGAAAGGACCGTATGGAACGATTAGAAAGTAATTTATAAAATTGAAAAGCGGACTCGCAAATTTTTTTACAAATTTTTCAAAGTTTGTCATCGATCAATTGTTGGTGAATCTGCTATACCTATGTTGGTTAGCATGTGTTAGGACTTCATTTTGTTCACGTACTAATTTCGGAGCACTTAGCATTTGCCTCTCTTTATACCAAACTTAGTAGTTAGATGATTATTATGTACTGACTCAGTACTATACCGTTGTTGATGCGAAACATTATTTTTCATCGTGGTTGCAATGCTCGTAAATGAAGTACTTTAAATGGAGGATGGAAGTTTTAACAAGTTTTATCAAGTAAAACATTATTCCAAGCTAGTCTCATGTCCCAAGGAAATTATTGTTCTATAGCAGGGCCGTAAAATGCACCGATTTTTCTAGATTCAATCAGTTAGGGCCGGTCGTTTCTGATTTACCCGATTTTTTTTTACAACACAACAAAAAATGTAATCAAATAATTTTAGGGGGCGATCAGTATCTTTTGTCACAAGACGATAAGACGTGTCAAATAGACTGTACTTACGTACATATAGAGTGTTTATTGTTTTAAAAGATGGATCAATTTTAACTGGTTAACTGGTTAAAACGAACTGGTCTCAAAGTCACTGTCACACGTCATTTTGAAATCACATACAAATCGAAACTGGCCTTAGTATCAGTGTACTCATTGATAAATTTTTGACAGCTGTTCCCGTGACAACCATAGTTAGATATATACAGTTTATTGCTCCACCTGAATGCACCAGCTGCTTCATAAATCCACATTGCTTGTTTAATAAACAATCAAAACACAAGCTAAACAGTGTTTTTACTACATAGAGACGTGTTGTATGCGCACATAGCTGACGTCAACATAGCGTTTGTATGTTGTTTTCAAGCCTGAGAATTTAATTCTGGAATAATAGCTTTGATACATTCATCAAACCTCATTGATCAATAACAATCGAACGTAGCGTTATTGTTCGGATTAATCGGTAGATTTTGCAATGGACATGATGGATTAGTTTCTGGTATGACACATAAATAATAAAACGAATTCGATATCCGTTGACGGTAAATCCTATCAACAATTGATATGATAGACGTAAAAGTGGTTAGCGAATCACTTTTACCCATTGCATTGGAAAAATAATCACCAACATTGATCGACACGAAATGTCCATGTCTTTTGTAAAAGAATTCGAAGAGTTCGCTCATTGACTAGAATTAAAGCAACAATTTGAATAATCAACAGCAATGACCACGGTTATAATTGAACAAGAGAATACCCAAATGATAAACGACCTGTATCGGCTGCTAAAAAAGTACTCTGGTTTGCGTAATCTAATTCGAGAGTTGAAGGTAAGCGACAGACAAGTGAAATTGAATTTGTTAAAAAATATTTAACCCCAACAGAACGAATCAGTTGATCCACTTTCCCATCCTCTCTCTCACTCTCTCTCTCTCTCTCTCAGTCCTAATTTTATACACAGCCCATAATCAATCAATCAATTTATCCCCCTCTCCCGGTTTTTATTTATATTTTGCTATGCATACATCGCAAGCATTCGACTATTTATATATACATTAACATGCATATAATACACATTTTCCAGTCAGAGTATGGTGATTCAAAATTGTATCCAATATTTCCACGATACACAATGCTAAAGGATATGATAAAGGACATTATGCACAATCCCGATTACATGGAAGTTTGTCACGAAGTTGATAACTGAAATAAAATTCGCCAGGACAGTGTTATCGTCTACATCATCATCACCATCAACAACAACACCAACGCCATTGTCAACACCTTATATGCGAGTATATACATGACGTTTTTACTATTAAATTTTTGAATAATTGAAAATTGTTTTCTCGTACACTCGGAATGCTTCCACATTCTTTCTATTAAATTTCTCTTTTTTTTTTCGTCGGAGTTTATGAAAATCTGATATTCAATAATATTTTTTTGAAAAGAAGGAACTTCGGTATATAGCCAAACCATTTTGATATTAAATATATTAAATGTGCTGAGTCTGATGCTGCTGTTGAATGAATGTATTGAAAACTTTTATTGTTGTTGTCGTAGAGAGTGTATTTAAATTCGACTGCAAATTGTTCTTTTGTTTCATATTTATCCGAGAATATTTTTTCTGTTAGTAAAACGCTACTGGTTAGCGTCAAATTTAAATACATTCTGGTCGCATTTATTTCTACAAAAATTTCAATATTTCATGAACAAGCTAAAATCTGAACTGGGGACCGGCCAATCTTAAGAATTTCCTTCTACTCCATCAATTCGACTTTTCTGTTTACAAATAGTTGCACAATACGATTCGCCCACTCCCACCCATCTTTATTGTTACATGCTTCTTTACACGCGATGCGTTCATCATTTGTTGTTGTATTCTTCTCCACCGAGTGACCTCATCTACGTCAAAAACCCTCTAGGATAAATGGGATGACTCCAAAAAGAGTCAAGTAGCAAAAGCTGTTGTGCAAAATCATATAACAACTCTCTTAGATTGATTCTTTAATGATACCCACCCAATCTCTAGATTGGACACTACAGCGTATTTTTATCTTGTTTTGTATTCTTCCTTTGCCATCCGTCTTAATTTCAGTAGTTCGTTGTTATCTGCACAATTTCTCAAAATTTAGTTTCTACCAACTGATAATTGAGTCTCAGCTTAGTACAGGGTATTGGGTACACACACATAGAGAAAAAACCAACTGAAAATAAACATCGCGGTGGCTATGAACTGAACATTGTATCTCCCTGATTCCGTACAATGAATGTGTAGATGTCCAGTGTTTTCTCTCTCCGTGATATATATCAGCTGAATGTAGGCAATTATTTTGCATAACCCCAAACACAAATAATTTAGATTTAAAACCAGCAAATAAGTTCGAACTAAACGTATAAGGATATTAGTAATTATGTTCAGAAATTGAACAATGGGAAAGGCGTTCACTTTCACTAAATCGCCTTTCGCTTTGTTCACTTTCAGTTTTATATTTTTGTGCTCTAAAATTTATACTTTTTATGATAAGAAAATGTACAGTTGATTAAAAATGTAACCTAGGACATACATTTGGTTTTGTGGATTTGTACGTATTATAGCGGCAATTTAAACTGCAAATAACGCGCAAAATCCTTGACCATGGCTAATTTTACAATTAGATTTATGAATGTTACTTCAAGCGGAAAATCATAGAATGACTGAATTTCACAAATGATTTACACTGACGAACACCTGAACGTAAGGACGTGTTATCAATCTCTTATTTCTACTCTCTTCTGTCATTTCTCCATAACGAAAGCATAGCAAAATGAGAAAAGTGAGAAAAAGAGAGCAATAACAGAAATGTATCAGGATAAAAAGGCACTTCCGGGTGTTCAGTGGTGTAATTGATTTATTGTGATTTAATTTCAGCAATTTTCTGCCCAAAATAACATTCCTAATGTATAAAAGTCGAAAAGCCTTGTCATACGCCATAGAGCCAAAAGGTAATCTACCTGATGTAACACACAAAGGCTCGGAACAGGGCAACCTGAACATGACCCAAAAATACCTGAATCCGTTTTGACCTGAAAGTTTCAAGGCTGAGAGGCGACTTTTCTACTCGGTCAATATCGCCCTATGGACGATATTATCATTTTCTGAACGATATCGTTTTTTGGACGATAATATTTTTTCCAACAATTTTTTGAAAGAAAATTTTAGAAATATCTAAAAGTTGTAAAAAATTGTAGGAATTTTTTCGAAAATTTTAGATACAGTTTTCTATAAAACAGTCTTTGCCTGAAACTGATATCATTTCTCAGCTAGCTTCAACCTTAAACACTGAAATTTCAGGCAAACCTGGAACCGACCTGATCAGGTTTAGATAAATCAGATTTAGATAAATCAGATTCTGGTCAGGTCATTTTGTCTTTATGTCACGTAAACTTTCAGATTGGGTTGTTTTTTTCGGCTATTCCGAGCTATTTCCGTTTCATAATTTTAAAAGAATTTAAAAGGTACACATCATTTAACACCAAAGAATGAAGGAACAGTAAATTTAATAATAAAAATAGTCTAATGTGTGCGTAAACAGCAAACAAATTGATAAATAAACTATTTTCATCATTAACTGTAAATCATATAAAGATCGATAAAAAAAAATAAAAAAAAATTAATAAAAAAAAATATTTAAATAAAAGGAACGTAGTTAATCACAAAAATAAATTTCTTAAATTCGTAAATTTATAACAAAGTAAGTAAAATACAAATGAAAAAAAAAACTAATAAAATTGTAGAATTAAAATTACAGAAAATGTTAGCACGCTAAACCCAAATACCGATTCAGGAGATTAATGTTGAACGCGCACCCACCCAAACATACACACACAGTGACATTACAAAACCTTTTTCAGCGATACATTTTTTATAGGAAAGTCTAGCAGTTGATTTAGCTTCGAATGAGTTTCGGAAAATTTCGTTTTCTGTCGCGAAACTTGAATTTGTCAACGATCAAATGGATTTCGGTTGAAAGAGAACTTCGTGCAGATTCAAACAGATTTTCAACGTCTTGTGTGTGTTCAACATAAGGCTCCTAAAACATTTCTGAAACAATATGACCACAATTTACAGCAAAAATAAACATTAGGATAGCATAGATGTACCCCTTGAAATCTTTATTTTTGCTGTTGGTATGACCCTTCCTAATATAAGTATGTAATCAATGGTTGAAAGTTAAGGCTTTATTCGCCTTGATTGTCAATTTCGAATGATTTACTGAACTATTAATATTTTTGGGTGATGTCGATTTGTATCGACGATTATTTATGAAAGATTAATCAGTGTACATAAAAATCACTAAAAATCTGTAGAGTCCTGCCGTACAAAGTTAAAAAGCATTGGTAAAGAATTTAATTTTGTCACAATTGGTTAAAAGTTAGCGAAAAAGAATTTAAAAAAAGCTTTCTAACTTTTACAGCAGAGTCAGTCTTCAGCATAAATCACCAAACGAAAGTCATATATTAAACCGAAATTTCGTTTCGCGAAGTATTTATTTTATCGAGTAAGAATTTTGGCAGATTCAAGTTTTCTTAGGCCTGTTTTTTATGAACGATTTGTTGTTATGAGCTATCCAGCCAAAAATCATTAAAGTTTTGGAGCCTTCCAATTTATAAATTCTAGGAAAATAAATTTCAGTCGTCTCTGCAATTTGAGCATAAAGATGTCACCAAAAACGTGAACTTGTCCATTGAACGGTCATTGTAAAATGCATTTAAGTTCAATTTTTTTTCTTCATAATAATAATCGTACTGAACAGATCAAAGGATTTTGCAGAGAACGGATGAAATATTTCTAGTGAGTTTGCACCCGGTGATGAGTGTGTTTCCAAACTTATTTCCACCATAAATATCATTGTTATCTACATGCATTAAGCACAATATACTATTCAAGTTGCATATAAAAATATTGCCAACAGATCGGAACAGAAACGGGTCAATTTAGAAACCAAATTCCACTGAAAATAAACTTTGGTTGAAATATAGTAAAAAAAAAAACAAATACAAAGTTTTAGCAGCAATTTAAATCGTGCTCTGCACGCATTTTGATTTTTTTTACTCATTACGAGTCTGCAGTGCACCACTTGAATGGGCTGTTGGAAGGATTTGATTTTTTGCATTACTAACATTCGATTACAGCCGAAGTGCTAACTGTCTGTAGTAGTGAGTCTTTAAAGATTCAGTTACCACGAGGATTACACCCAGCCAGACAAATAGAAGTAGGTCATGTACTAGAACAATAATATATGAATCTGTTACGTCGCTTCTTCTTCTAAGACCTTTTACTTCATATCTATAAACATACAAAAACACATATGAACAAGAGCTTCTCGTTGTCGGTTACTTGGGAGAAATAAGAGTATTTTTTACGTGCAGTTGCAGGTATGAAAACGGTAACTTTTATTTGGCCAATCCAACAATCGACCATTTCAAAATTTATCACTAAAGAAAATAATTTTATCAATTAGTAAAATTACTGAAAAAATACATATTTGAATCAAAGAAGTCTCAACTATTTACGTCAAAAGGTGGATCCAAGACTGTTCGCTTAGTGCCAAATATTCATCGAGGAACTTTTCTCTTAGCTAGATTACTTGGCTTATTAGACAATCTTAACCATGTAGTATAGTCTTATTTTTGGAGACCAAAGCTTTAACATAGAACGAATAAGGATACAAGTATTGAAATGTTACCACTCTAGTACACTTGACTGTGGATTAAAACCTTGTTACCCTCCACATCATAACAGTGTACAATGTACCAGTTTTAGCTGAAGCTTTTAATCCTATTTATTTATTTTAGAAGCGACAAACGCGATAAAATTGTTAATCTGTAAAGTATGGACTAGTGTTCAACATAGAATCTTTTACTTCATTTGTTTAACCGATTTTGCTATATAACAAAGAACATGATTCATATTCGCAATTTTTCCTAGTCACTGATGATAGATGATTAGTCGTTCCTAAAATGTTAAGTCATTAAGTTTTGCTTGATGTAAATATAGTTGTGAAGATGTGAAGTATCGACAATTTTCAATTACCAATTTTCTTGTCGGACGTCTTCTAAAATGAAATCAAAATAAAATTATCGAGTCAGGTTTTTGACAATTGAAATTTAATTTTCAAAAACCAGACTCGATAATTTTATTTTGCTTTTATCTTATGAGAAAGTGAAACTCTTTTTAATGTTAAATTTTGCAAAAGTAAGTCTTCGACGTCCACTTGCACTTCGAACATGGAACATTTGTCGATATTTTACAAGAATGATCTGAATAAATAGATAAACAGCGACATGTTTCAATGACAAAATTAAACTCTAACATGACAGGCACGTCTAGTTATTATTTTTTTTTTGACAACATCCTGCAATTCTTCCCTGTTGCAATATTTCTTGGTATTTGTCAGACCAGGGCAATTGACCGAGTCTTATATTTCTATCGACTTCTAGAGTGTACAATTAGAGGCAGTGACATTTCAGCATGAATTTGCTTCAGCTGTTTTTCAGATAATCCACGCATGCAATCAAAACTGTTTATAAGGTTGATAAGGTTTATAAGGTATTGGTAAATCCGTATGAACAGTTTTGATTGTTTGTGTGGATCAGCTGAAAAACAGCTGAAGCAAATTCATGCTAAAATTTCACTACATCTCACTGTAATCGAATTCTTAATAAACTTGTCACAAGATACGTGAACTTGCCCATATAAGTTAAACATTTATAGCTCGAATATGCATCATTCCTTGCAAAGTTAGTGTAACTAGTACTATTTAAGCAAAATAAATCTGACACAATGCTATTAAAGATTATCGCTAGAGTTTCTAATAAATAAAAGTGAGAACCGGCTGGGGGAGTTTGAAAGTTTACAGTGATTGAAACTGGTTGTTGTTGGACGAACAATTGAATTAGACCTGATGCATTAAATCAAAGTTCTGAAAGAACGTTGCATTAAATAGGTCGAGGAGCAAACAAAATTGAGGTGGCTCCTTACTCTAATTTTTCTCATCAAATAATCATAGTTACCTGTGTTCAAAGGAAAATTGTTTTTTTTTGTAACGATATTGTAAGATTTTTATTAAGGAATTTTATCGGTAAAATAGAGTCACCATTTAAATTAAAATTTCCAAAACCAAGTAAAAGGAATTCAAATAGCATATTAAATCAAAAAAATTGAAAAAGTAAAGTAATATTTAAATTGATTAAAATATATCTAAAACAGACTAACACAGAAAAAAAAACGTTGCGTATAAAGGCTAAAAGCTTTAAATGTTTGTGATGATAAAAATTTTATTTAAATTAATAAACTATTTACAAGTACACATTAAGTATAACCGTTAAGCATGTAAAACAAAATAAAGAATAGGAGAAACAAAAAAAAATCAGAAAATAGATTAATTCCTAATAGATAGACATCAAAGATGCTATAGTAGTTAAAATAATTTCTATTCTAATTTCAGTGCTGTCTAAATAGCATCAATACAAGCAACACTAAAGGACAAATTTCTCCTATTATCATTATTTATCAAAAGAACTAGCGATTTGTAAAGAAAAGCCATCACCCCCTTCCATACTTGACTTTTTATTTATAGACCAATGGACTTGAAACTCGGCCACAATTTTGGTTCGTTATAAAGGCCACTACCTCTCATGCACCATTTGGACCACCTGACGTACCTAGCCACTTAAAAAAAAAATCGAACAAAATTTTCGACCTGATCGTTATTATCCACAGAGCGTTTGTTACTTGTATTGAGGGTATTTAGTGTGATCAAATAATTCATTAAAAAAAAGTTAATTACGGCCATGCTTAAGCCTGAGAACACATCGTCAATTCGAAAAATCATATTCCTATTTTTCACAGTCGTTCAACGATCGTATTCTTGTCGCTTGGAACATTATGCAACCAGAGTGCGGTTGAATGGATTTTTAATAAAATTTTAATGTTTTTTTCGGGTATTATTAATCAACTCGGAAACGTTCTGAGAGTTCGTTCAAATTGTTTTCAAAATTTTTTTTGTAGCAGACATGCCCTCTTATCATTATGACTACCATTAATACGAAATGTATACCACCTATCAATCTGCAGTGAGACGACGTTCCGAAAATAGCGAGGAAAGTCGTCATTTTTAAACTGATGAGTCTTCACCATCTTTCCTTACATCAGTTGCCTTGGTGCCCTGTCTTCTAGTGCACCGAATGGTGCGGTGGTTGATTAATAATACCCGAAAAATATCAAAATTACATTTAAACTTTATTAAAACTCCATCCAACTGTACTGTGAAGAACAATAGGAACCCGTTTCTTAGGATTGACAGTAAATGTTCTTGCTTTAAGTTTTGAATTAAACTTTTTTCGTAATGTGCCAATGCCATCAGCCATACTTTTTTTTATCAAAAAGCATCAGAGATGAAAGTTGTTTGTGGGATAAAAAGAAAATGTTTTTAAAAAAGTATTTAAGATTGAACGTTAACCAAAAAATCAATAATATCATTAAATACAAATAAAATTACAATGTTTAATATATTTATAAACTGTAGGGATTAAAGTAATAATAAACAAGAATGAACAAAAAGAAGTAGTAAAACAAAATCAAGAACAAATACTTATCAAAACTTACCGATGATGATATCATTTAAACAAAACTCTATTATGTTATGTACTGTCTCTGTAAATGTACATCAACTATACTACTAAGCGAACTCTGAAGAAAAGATAAAACTGAAAATTTCACTAAATCAGCTATTTATGTACCACATATGGATTCAAAAGTCCTAACTGTTTAAAATATAAATATTTTTGAGAATATTCGACGTAACAAAAAAAAATTAAAATAACTTCAATAAAATAATATGTTCTATGTAATGGAATATGTTTGTAAATGTAAAATCAGATTTAACAAATAAATGCAAAATAATAAAAACTATCGGATGAGACGTTTTTATTCTATTTTATTTTTGATTTCCTTTAGAGGTTAGCAGGCCGTTTTCTCAAGCAAACCTGTAGCCTGACCCGACTGCATTTGGCTTGTGTCGGATTTTATAAAATCACTTCGGGTTGGACCGGGTTTAGACATGAATTAGAAAATCAAAACACAAAATCCGAGTTAACCCATCACAATTTAAATGACTTTAGATATGACTGTTTAATGTAAGTAAAAACCTTTTTCACGTCTGTAGTGTGAATAACCTTATTTTCTCCACTCAAATGCAGTTAGGACTTAAACTTTTAGTTTTTATCTCATCGTGTAATCATGGAGAACCCTCCTGTATGTGTGTGTTTCTTCTAATTAAAAAAATGTACCTACTGGTAGTTTTATACTCAACGAATTTTATTTTGGGCAAACAAAATGTAGTGCATGACTCCTGTAAAGTAATTAGTTTTTCAATCAGACCAATATAAAATCGAGAGATAAGAGTTTAAAAATATGATCATCGTGACCAAAATCCGGAGAGTCAAATTTAATTTTAATTTAATTTATTTTCGATAAAAATAAACTAGTCCTACATTTATTCATTCAATAAACACTGGCATTACAACAATGTATGCCGTTAGACACAGTATACTGTACAGATTGGTCATCGTTTTCATTAGTTTTAAATTGATGCCTAAGATCGGGAGGAGAATTACGGATGTCATTCTCAACCGGATGGATCTCTTTCTCAACACAATCGCAGTCAACCGTTTTTCCACATTCATATTGCTTTTCTCTACCTAAGGCAATAAAATTTTTGACGGACTTAGTGCAAAATTTAGACAAAGAATTCTTTTGTTTAAATTTTGCACTAAGTTCGACATGCGAATTACGGCAGAAGTGTGATTGTGCAAATGTAAGTGTGATAGTACATGAATCGCATAGCTTCAGTATGGATTAACAATTCAAAGTTAATATTATAATTTGACAAGCAAGGGTAAAAAAGGGTATGAATAAATAAACAAAGAATGAAAATCAGCTCAAACCGTTGTTCGATCGTGGAACTAAGCATTAATTCAAGTCCACAGACGCGTTAGTAAGTATGCTTTCAATGAACGACTATTAAACAATGTTCATTCAGCTAGGTCGAGTATTTCATAGACAATCGGTGGATGGCTTCAATGAAAGTAAATAGATAGGTATGGCCAAACGTTCAAATTTGTTCTAGCCGGAGCACATACGGATTTGCATGGCGCCACCTCAAACGAACTCATTTCTAGTGCAAATTTCCACTAGAAATGAGTTCGTTTGAGGTGGCGCCATGCAAATCCGTATGTGCTCCGGCTAGAACAAATTTGCATGGCGCCACCTCAAACGAACTCATTTCTAGTGCAAATTTCCACTAGAAATGAGTTCGTTTGAGGTGGCGCCATGCAAATCCGTATGTGCACCGACTTGTATGGACTGGCCATACCTACTTATCTACTTTCATTGGATGGCTTTAAGTGAGACTTGAGATTTGTACGATATTCGACGGTTCGGCGGTTTTTTTGTATTTAAATGTTTGAATTTTATACTGGGACAATAATTATAGATAGAGTCAAGTTCTAAATATGCGCGCGAACAGTCGAATGAGAGGAGAGAGGATAAACGAGTGAAGTGAAATTGTTGTACAGCTCGGATGTAGAATGATGGGTTTCGATCTCTTTTTGTGTAAGTGGTTTTAACGGGAAAAAGTATTATTTGAATGTGTCGACATTTGTGCGACATTGGTTAAGCCGTTAAGCCTTAGATAAGTGGAGGCGATTTTTTTGGGAATTTTCTTCGTATGCATATTGATGAGTTGATTTGAATATCTATGAAGGGTGAGGTAGAGTTTTCGCCTCATGAATTTCTATTATTGTTTTTATGCGATAATTTATGTGGTCAAGAGGTTATTTAATTGTTTTGTCTATTTTGTTTATCGCTTTTCGGTAATAAAGAATTTGATTTTTTCTTTGAAATTATTTGGAGACTTATTATTTTTTTATCATTTTTCTGGAATGAGGGAATGATATTATCGAAACTGTAAGCGTGTGTCATCTGTTGACATAATTTAGTTTTTTTTTTTCTAATGTATGAAATAATGGTTTTAGTATAAGTATAGCAATTTTATTGAAATTTGTGTAACAATATCCTGGATCATTTTGAATTGTGGCAATAGAAGCTGTATCTCACTGGAATTTCTCTACAGTTTGAAGAAATTATTGACAAAAACAATGAAACGTAAGGGTGACAAAACACCACCTTGTGGACTCCGATTTTCACATCAATTAGTTTATTAAGTCCATACTATTAACACACTATTAACTCCATATCACACCGTGAACTGTTTCCTCCCGCTGAGATAACTTCTAATCATATCTAGAGCATTACCTGTCACCCCGGCATATTCCGAATCGGCGAGAAGCAACTTATAGACAACCGTGTCAAACGCTTGAAACGGGTCGCTAAACAAGCCAGACACGACGTTCTTCTGATCAATCTCCTTGTTGATCATTCTGATCAGCTATAAAAAAGTGTATTGTAAAATTACAGTACAGCTTTCGAAAAACAGTATGTCGTAAAATCCAGGAATATTTTACTTGGTTTTGCTGATGGAAATTATCTCGCACACATCTGGCTCTGAAGTTTCTATAGAATTAAGCTATAAGTAATATTGTGCTGAGCATACAGTTTATTTCAAAAAACACGGTAAATGTTGAAACATTATAAACTCATTAACGAGACTTACAAAAAGTTAACCAAAATTGAAACGCCGGAGTAATAAAAATTTATTTCGATACCTGCTTGTGTAACCTTTCTTAGCTTTGCTTCGTCGCTTTTCTTATTTCTTTCGGCTGATGAAGAGGGTACTTTTGAGTGTATGTGTGTTGTGTAATGTGTATAGTAAATATTTAGTGCGAGTAAAGCAGTAGTATTGGTGAGCGTTTTGACCGTAAGTCAGAAAGTTCAGTGAGACTATTCAATCGTGAATTTGTTTTCGAAGTGAATGGACCTGTTCAACAGAATTATTTTCTGAGTATTTTGAAAAATTTAGAATAACAATGTTTTTACAAGTGAAAAATTTTCATAGATCATTTTGAATCAAAAGTTAAATTTAAGACAAATACAAAAGTGAAAGACTGATCTTCGATACAAACAAAAAAGTGAGGCGAATTAATTAGCAGCAAAACAAATTTGCAAACAAAAAGGATAATTAGCATCATGGAGTCAAACAAGTTGAAAAATGTAAGTAAACAAACAAATTTAAAAATTTTGATTCCTGTAAATGCTTATGAAAAGATAGCGAAAGATTTTATCGGTCTCTAGAAGAAAAGACTTTTCTTAAAGTATTTGTCTCTTCCATTGATTATTATAGAATCCTTCAATTTTTTTTTATTCTTAGCGAGACAGTGAATTTTATACAAATGATCCAAATGATTGGTATGAAAGTTTCCCTAACATCGATCAATTTGAACAGAAAATCCACTATGTTTATCAGATAATTCTGAAACCTGTTCAAACAACGGAAAAGAAAAAAAAAATTATACGAGAAATTGTCTTTCAAATTTTGCAAGTTTTGCGAAAAATGCGTTATATAGAAGAATTTCGCAGACGCGTTTTTAGTCCGATATATGTAAGTTAAGTAACTGTGATTTGCATCATTTGCGGTATTGCGTCATTTTCGTGGCCAACATTTTCTTTTTATTTAACATCAAAATGGGTTTTTAACATAATCAGGCTAGCCGTATTCCTCGTTGTATTCACGCCGTAAACGCGGTCGAAATTCAAAATGCAAAGTGCGTAGGTCTTTCCAACATAGCGTCATTTTCATATAATGAAGCGTTGAAATGTATTTTTCGGTTCACTTTTTCATCGAATCGTTCACTTAAAATTCAAATTTTAGGCAAACTTACGGCGTGAATTGCAATGTTGATATTTGAAATGTGTCAACATTTCCACAGCGAATTTCCACCGTCTTTCTTTTGAAGAGTCCACTATCTTGCTCTCGTGGATCGTGCAGATTCAAATCTCGATATGGGCTTGGGATTTTCTCTTTGAGACAAGTAACTTCATCTTGTTCAGCCAATGTTTCTGATGACATGAGTAGCTTCGTCGCACCACGAATATCGCTATTAGAAATTTTAGCTTCCACAATTTTATGCAACGGAAGCTTCTTTTGCGTGATGGTGCCATTTCGCGCTATTGGCTCTTGAATTAAATATTCAAGTTTTTGACATTGAGTTTTATCAACCTTCTTAAAGATTCAGATTTAGACTTTCCTTTGAGGACCTGTCAAGCACCAAATACGAAAAAAAAATCAATTTTTCACACGAGTTGACATTATTTTTCGAAACGTATCAATCAATTATTTTGGATAATTCATTTGCAGCTATAAATCTTGCTTCCTTCTGTATTTGTTTGAACGTACTTGTACAAATGACCTATTCTATTTTTAAACGCAGATGTATTCATGACACGTCTCCGCCCCTAAACGAACATTCATCGATATTTTGAAGGTATTATCATCTAAGAGGGTTCTAGCCGCAGGACATATAGCCACAAATCAGACTCAGGTTCTTACGAAGCTTCTAATATTACCGTTTGTTTATTTGATTGAAAATCCACGATGTTAATGTCGTCTCTATTTCTATATGACGATAAACGATTGCCACATTATAAAAGGCAACTTCCACGAGGGATATAGTGGTTTCATTCAGAATTCAATGACCAAAGTTGATTTTACAGATGGATTGAAGGCATTTATTCGGATATTCGTTCAATTTGACATTGCAAATGCTCTCGATCTTTGTAATCTTTGTTTTACATCATCTTGCTTCAAAATTGTAAAATTTAATATTGAGAACCTTATGATGGCACATTTTTGGCCAAATGGAGAAAAATGTAGAAGCCAGCATGAAAAAAATTGAGAACTTGGAAATATAATTTTTGTTTTATGCGCCAAAGAAGTTTTGAACAATGGACCTCTTGCTTATGAAGTAAGCGTTCTACGAACCAAACCACAGGACTGAACAAAATTTTATTTCCAATTTCGAACCGTTCTTTACATATACACAACCATACCTCCATGTTTGTGCGAGTAACGATGAATCACTTCAATCTATTATCATCACAAGATGGATGTCACATCACTTATATAGTTGGAATTGGACCGAATGTCAGTGTCTTCGGATTAATTTGTGTCACCGTACCAAATCAAGTTTGAAAACACAGTCGACATGTTTCCATGCCATGGATGTGTGTCAGTGACTTCATATTCGTACAATTGTAAAGAATATGTTAAACGGACCTTGCTGAGATTTAATCTCTTGCAAATTTTTCTGAATGTTGTTTTGCTTCGGAATTCCACCGAAAGATGTCGGATTCAATTTTTATGCATGAAGACTGTAAAGAACTACAGATTTGGTTCGTAGAACGCTTGCTTCATAAACACAAATTTTATTTCCAAGTTCTCAATTTTCTCATATCGTCTTTACAGTCTTCATGCATAATAATTGATTCTGACACCTTTCGGTAAAAGTCCGAAGCAATACAACATTTAGAATAATTTTTATTTCAAATATTTTTTGGGAAAAGTAGGAAAATGCAAGTACAGTCAGAGGCAGTGAATGTTCAGCATGAATTTGCTTCAGCCGTTTTTTAGATGATCTACACATACAATCAAAATTGTTTGAACGGTTAAAGCTGCTGCACGCACAAGCGTGAAAGTGGTTAAACCGTATAAAGAGTTTTGATTGTTTGTGTGGATCGCTCTTTTCCACATTGTTGGAATTTTTCCGTTTCGATGGATTTGTGTAAACAACCGAGCTAGCCATTGTCTAGGTGAATCAGGTGAAAAGCAGCAGAAGCAAATTCATGCTGACATTTCACTGCATCTAACTGTAAATATGTGACAATATTTTCCCAAAAATATTTCCTGAACCATGTAACAGATTTTTATATAAATTTTCCAACCGTAGTTTGTGAGTAAAGCTGAGTGACATTTCTTTTTTTGTTATTTTAGATTGTACCCTTTAACATCGAGATCGTGAGCATCGATCCGGATCACTCCTATTCATCAGAATCCGAATATGAAGATAGCGACTATAGTGACAGTGGAAGCGAAACTGAAAGCAGGAACTACGCAGACGATAAAGGTCAAGGAGAGCTAAACATTAGCAAAAATCCTGAAGTTCGTCCCACCTCCGAGCCACAGTCATCAGAATCGCAATTAGTCACGGACTCAGCTCAAATAAAGTCGTATACATCAAGATTCGATGAGAGGAATGCGAATGACACAACATCTACAACAGACGTGACCACACCAAAAGTGCCCACATCAAAAGCGCCCACATCAAAAGTGCCCACACCAAAAGTGCCCACACCAAAAGTACCCACACCAAAAGTACCCACACCAAAAGTGTCCACACCAGAACTGCCAACACCAGAACTACCAACACCAGAACTACCAACAACAGAACTACCAACAACAGAACTACCAACACCAGAACTACCAACACCAGAACTACCAACACCAGAACTACCAACACCAGAAATATCAACACCAGAAATATCAACACCAGAAATATCAACACCAGAAATATCAACACCAGAAATATCAACCCCAGAACTACCAACACCAGAAGTACCCACGCTAGAAGTGTCCACACCAGAATTGCCCACTACATCAGAAGAGTTGGATTCTGAGCCATTAGAGGAACCTGTCGAAATGATTGACGGTTTGTTCGACTTTGTAACATTCAACACCGACACTGATGTTGTATTAAAGGAAGTGGAACAAGATGGCAAAGATTTTGACTTAGAGGCGTACGTCACCGACCAGAGCGAATCACCGACTTCAGCCTCACAAGAAAGCGGCGCATCATCCGCTTCATCTTCACCGGGGAACAGTGTATCACCGATCTTGCCACCACAGGAAATAGAGTCAAACAATACAAAGGTCAATACGCCAGTGAGCAATATTGGTTTTGGAAAAGGTCAAGGAAAAAACTTTGCAGCGCTTATGAAATGCTACAACAAGGATAAACCACTGTTCCAAAAATCAAAAGAAGATACAGAAAATACAAAGAAGTCGTTGGCTAAATCGCTTAAAGATAATGAATTGAAAGCGCCCAAAGACGTGAAAATGGCCGAAGAAAAGGACCTGAAACCAAACAAAGAAAAGGACCTGAAACCGGTAAAACTTGAAGATTATAAACCAGTCAAAGAAAAACAAGCGAGACTAGTCAAAAAGAAGGACGTGAAACCGATCAAAATAGAAAACGCCGAGCCAACTAAAGAAAAACTATTCAAAGTGAAGGATCTGCAACCGGCGAATGAACAAGGCATGAAATTATTGAAAGAGGAAAAAGTGAAATCAGACAGAGAAAATAAGTTGAAACCAGTTAAAGTCGAAGTGAAACCTTGCAAAGAAAATAAAGAGCGAATTGGCGAAAAAATTACTAAAAAGATGGGAAACCATTCCAGTGAACAGAAAGTTCACAGTTCTGCTCAAACTTCAACAAACAATGCTCAAGATACAAGTGACAAACTAGATGATTTTGCAAAAGCCATTGTGGCTTCAATGGTTGTAGCGCACAGAAAACCGAATCTAGAAAAACGGCGCAATTCAGAAATGAGAAAACGACTTTGTCATTTTCAAGAACATTCGCTTAAATTTCAAAAATATTTGAGTGACCAAAGAGAACCACCTAAAATGAACGTGCTTCATCCGACTACAAACGCTATCAACATGAACTCGAAGACGCCATCGCAGCTACAACAAAGCACTGGAAACACCAGTAGTGTAGCGTTAAAGACGCGTCCGCAGCAACAACAAAAAATAAAGACTGAAAACTGTGCACAGATCGTAAACGCTAACACGGTAGAATTGAAAGCGACACCGTACCAAAATGTTAAGATCGAAAACTGTTCACCAACTGGAAATTCCAACAATGCAGATTGGAAGACACAACAACAACAGCAAAATATTAAAAGCGAAAACTGTGCACCAACTGATCATACAGAAACTCCAGCCGGTGCACGAAAAATCAGCATCCAAGAGTATCTCAACCGGAAAAGATCCTACCATTCTTCCAATAATGGTTCGGACGTTGGCAATGATTCGAATATTCCTACAAAGAAAAGAATCTCTATAAATGAATATATGAAACGTAAGGTTGTGGCATGAAGGTTCACATCAGTTATTGTAAATACCTTGTAAGTGTTTTATTTTCTTACTTAATTTTTGGGGGTTCTATTATAGGGAGGGTGAAATTTCATAAATAGGTATTAATCATTGTTTTTCATAATGGTATTCTCTTTATTACAGATTACACTTCAGCAAACATCGCGCCGGTTACGAAATCGGAAATAAAAACGAAAATATGATTTCAGAATTTAAGCAAAGCACTTCTAGCATGAGTGGTCCTCAAATAGAGTACTGAAACTATAATCATCCAGACTTTAGCACTGTAAAAAAAACATGGAAAATTTTATCATACAAAGTAGTACTCTATTTGGTAGCTGGCATTTGAAACACTTTTGCCTGAAGTGCGTTGATTTAAGACAATAAAAATACGACATGCAGTTGTAAATTTATTTTAAATAGAATAAATTATTACTTGAAAGAATATACGAATGTTTTTTTTTTCTTTTCTTTTTTTGACCTCAGGCTTACAGCCAATGACAAGTTCAATCTGGACGATCGGTGGTATATACCAGTTCATCTGCATACTGCATAGTATGTAACTGCGTTTACTAGATTACAGCGCCATAAAGGTAGCCTCTCAGTCATCTGTTTTGCCTCCGTGTACGTAACAGTTGTCATTTCAAACCATATGCTCTATTGCATGAAATGCCAAGTGTCATGTACACGGAGACAAAACAGAATGAAAACTGATGACTGTGAATTCAGGCTAAAAATTTTATTCATATCATATCTGGCTATAACGAAAACTGAAAATAAAGGCAGTAACAGTGTCTCGTCTTTTGACAATAAAACTTGTAACCGAAAAGATTTTTTACTTTATAAATTCCTTAAACATGTGATATGCGCCATTTTCCACACGAGTTCCACAGGAGGTATTAAGTTTGCCATTAAGTATTGTTCACCGATTGTAAATTAATTTGTTTTGATTGGTGTCACATTGCAACAGTTAGTTTTTATTGAAAAACAGAAAATGGTTCAGTGTTGGAATTAACAGAGTCCTAAACACAAAACAAGACAGATTCTCCGAAATAATTTTAAAGTCAAATTAAGTTCCTGAAATACACTTAAAAAAATTTACTTATTATCACATTTTCGTTTTCAACAGATTCTACATAATTTCTAGATCCACATATTTGACAGCCTTGATATTGAATGGTTTTTTGGTGTGTATCCCAGTAAACTGGTCGTTACATGTGTGCGACAAAAATTTCGACTGGGAAAAAATTCAAATATTTCAATAAATATTTCATCAAAATTCCCCGATGCCAAAATTGTTCGTAATGCATTGGTCAATGCAAAGTTGTTACATAATATGTAATACATATGTGTAATAGTTATTTGTGTATATGTTTTGGACGATTGATTTCAGGTAATTTCGCGAGTTGTGGCCTAAACGAAGTGAGCTAAAATCAATCGTCCAATACAGATACTCAAAAAAAATTCATGTAAGGTACCGAAAACCCGAGAAAAATCTCAAAACTCCTTCATTTTCGGTCCCGAATTGTAGCCCGAACGAAGTGAGGGCGACAAGCGAAAATGCCTAAAATAAATCGTCCACAACAGATGCGTATACAACTTTTCATGCTGAGTGTCTAAATTACGAGGAAAAATTCCGTAATTTTTGCCCAAGACATGAAAAAAACATTGAGTTGTCCATGACAAATTTGGGTTGCTAGGAATCTCGTGCCGCGTCATTCACAATAATTATCATTTTGACACATTTTGTATAAGGAAGATTGTGAATGACGCGGCGCGAGATTCCTCAACATCCAAATTTGATGTCGAAAATTTCTTCTTTCTGACTGACTTGATCTAAAAAAAGTCGTTCTATTTTGCAAAGGAAATCGATCTAGTCAGAGTAAATCGAGTAAATGTAAACCCGAACACTGACACCGTTATCCATAGAGAACCCTAACCTGAACTCTGTGAAAAAAATTGAAATTGAGCTGCCATTTTATTTTGTGTTTGATCCGGACCAACAAAAACGTTAAATTTTATATATTTATACATGTATTGGTGTAAAATTATACGAAATGAGTATTTTACACAAACTGATGTTGGGACTACATTTCGTCGTACAAATTTCTTCTCTAGGTATAATTACACTAAGGTCTATAATTTTAATTTTAAGTGAACGATTTGATGAAAAGGTGAACCGAAAAATACAATTGAACGCTTGCGGCGTAAGTGTTTAAGATTTGAAGAACCATTTGTTTCTAATTTCAAACGTACTCATTTTCACTGCATATATTTTCAAGTTAAGTTCTCTGTGGATGATTTTTGACATTTCGAATAACCTTGCACTTGATCTATATTTGTATTTATCGTATTATCGTATATGGCTATCATCTTGATCTATAAAGTCGTGATGATGACGTGGTACTAGATCGAAACATTACAACAATAAATCCAAAAATGTGATAATTCCTTATTTTTTATAACTGTTCGAAAGAAACTCTGTTTAAGAAAATTTGAGAGGGTTCAACTTATTGATCGGCCTTACTTTACTGTTGTGAATGTAAATGTTAAAATTACGGCGCTTAAATCATCATGGCGAATCGACTTACCGTTTAGTTGAGTATTATTTTGAACAAGTTAGGTAAATTATTAATATTATCGCCAGACTAACTTTAGTAATAATATATTTCAATGTAACGGTAACGTTTATTTTCTCAAAAAAATACATTATCCTGTATAGATCCAAAATTTCGTTAAAAATTTGACATTATTGACAACTTTTTGATAATGGAAACGTGTTCTCTCGTTCCTTACATGTCAAGCCAATCTGGCAATCGATATCCTCGTCGCATGAATAGTTTAATGGTTGCACACGAGAGCCAGGGCGACATCTCCTTTGAATACAACGCTTTCCGGTGGCACAGACCAGTCTCAAGCCGTTGGAATATCCACAAGGAGCATTGTAATTTACCACACATTCTTTCTCAACAATCTGCACTGTGTACCAAGCTATATCCATGACCATATTGGATGAATTTTCACACTCGCATTTTCCCGAACTGCATTTTAGGAATACGGGAGTCATGCCGGAATGTGAAAATTCGCAATCGCTGTCGCTTACACAGTTTCTAGAAAATGATCGCACATATTTAGAACTGCCCGTAGTTTCAGCATTTAAACCGACAATCACGACAGAAAAAATAGCAAAGAATGTCGTGCTAAAGTAATACATTCTAAGTGATAATTTATGAATTTCTCTTCCGTTTTTTTTTTTCAACTGTAAAACACAGTGTGCCACCCAACCGAACTGGCAAATATTATTGCAAAAACTGAGAGCAAAGCAACGAAAACAATTCTATTTAACCAGTTGCTTCAGAATAAAATTTGCGTTTCATTAAAAGTAGAGTAAATAACAATACCAGCCGAGTGGCGAAATGAGATAGTAACAGGCTAAAAATGTTTCACAATGACATGTAAATTTGCTCCCAATATTCAACCGGAGATTATTCGAACAACTGAAGGTCGTTTGTTGTACACGAACAATACGAACAACTCGATCAAAGTTTTGACTTGGGGGACTTGTTGGTTATCAAGACTTCCCATGCAATTTTTATTCGGACCGACTGAAATATCCGCATCCATATCGAACCTTAAAAAAATCGCTACAGTGTTCGTTAATTGCAGATATTTGTTGTGATCAAAACACGACAGAGTAAAGAGCAGACGACGAAAATTCACAGGATGGACATGAATCCCGTTATAATCGTTGATTTCGTATTCGTTTCATGCATTTGTATTAGTTAGCGTTTTGCACCAAAATCGAAGGCCTACTTATGAATTTAGGTCCCTCGTCAAAATCAACTGTCTGGGTTACATTACTCTGCCGTGGATCAAAATAATTCATCAAAATTCTAATCATGGTCATGCTTGCTGTTTAGGAAATTTAACTCGCACGTCGCGTCACCATAAATACAGACAAATTGTTACGAATCTTGTGAAGTAAAAGATACAATGGTTTCAACTTTAACAAGTGCGTTGTTTATTTGCATTTTCTGCGCACAAATGTCGATTCATTTGAAATTCTAGAGTGTTTGCGTTGAGAGTAATGTTGGAAAGCAAAAGAAACTTGAATAAGAGTACGATTTTTAGCAATGTCCATTTTCGGAGTGAACGTTATAACATGTCAAGGGGTCGTGACAACAAAATACTGTTTTCCTCCTACTTCGTAGTAGGTAGAAAACCTCATTTATTTGACCTCATACAGAAACACAATTGATTCCAGTGAATATAGTCTTCTTGTAAAACAGAAATGTGTGTTCATTTACAGTTAATATTTGGTCACTCAAGATGTACTTGTTATAGGTTTGTTCCAAGATCAAATGAATTGTCAAATTTCTGTCAAATTTGATCCAAATGGACATAACCTAATAAAAATTATATAAAAAATGAGCTACCGTTTTTTATTCGAAAAGAGCGCAGAATAAATTAGATTTTGCAAAGATGAGATCGCCATACTATGAAAAATGTATAGAAATTTAGGAAATAAATTAGAAGGCTATGACGATGGCCTTTATTCGTTTCATTATTCGTGAAAATTTGTGACTTGGTTGCAAAGTCTTTAAATCTTTGCGATAAAATTTTTATTATTTTCCTCTGAAAATGTCTTCATTAAATAATGTACAGTTCAAAGACGTAAATAAAAATATTGTGAAATATTGTGAAATCTTGTGTGAAATGGTTGATACATACACGAAAAGTATGAGTGAAACATTGGTAAAGGGAAGACTTACCGAAGGTCAGTCTTCTGGATATCTGGAATTGTTTCAGCTCCACAACGAGCACATATTCAAATGAAGAAATAATGGCAAACAAAGGCCTAAGTGCTTATCATGTCTTCGAAAGTGGCTGGGTACGTAAAATTGTTTCCCGCCGTTTATCGAACAGCAAAATTGTTGTCGTGGGAATAGTAGAGCACTCCCAGAGAATCAACGAAGCACCACTACAGCCGTGGGTGCTCTGTCATTCAGGCGGAATGATTATTGCTGCCCACTGCAATTGCAAATCTGGATTAGGGGAAGCATGTTCACACATCGGAGCAATACTATATGCTGTAGAAATATTTGTCCGAACCCACGACAATCACAGTAAAACCGATTTTCCTTGTCAATGGAACCATCCTGGAGTGTCGACTATTGAACGGTTTCTACCATTGGCCGAAATGAGTTTTGCGAAAAAAGAGAGATTTCCTCAATCAATTGAATGTCCAGAAGAATTTTCGAAAGAGGATATTTATGAGTTGTTGAAAGAGAATAAGGAAAAGTCGAATATCGTCTCACCATTAACACTTGTGTCTCCCGGCTTAAATGCGGAATTCATTAAACAACGCACTCATCGGAAGAAGCTGAAAGTGAGTTATATGATATGATATTATTTCCAGGGACAAATACACAAGCGATTATGACAAAATTATCCGTCTCAGCCTCATCAACATATTCTACAACTCCGAATTTCAAGGAAAGGAACTTCAAGAGGTCCTGAAAATAGCTCAATCCATTGTCGTACCTGCCGAATGTATAAATATGGTCGAGACACTAACAGTAAAGCAGAAAGACTGTTGGCTGTGGGAAAAACATCGTGTAGGGAGAGTAACAGGTTCGGTCTTTAAATCGGTTTGTCGTACCAGCTTGAAGAAACTAGCGAAGTCGACTATAATGAAAATATGCTATTCCGAAAAATCTCGAGTCACTTCAAAAGCAATAAAATACGGAAACGATATGAAGCCGATTGCCAGGAAAATGTTTATACAAAGCATGGAGAAAGCTCATCAAAACTTTTCCTGCTCTGAAAGTGGACTCGTTATCGATCCTCTATGTAATTTCTTTGCTGCCAGTCCTGATGGTACGTGTAAGTGTGACTGTCATGGAAATTATTTAGCTAAGACTGTTATTGTACCTGAACTGATGAACAGTTTCTATACGAAAACCTATGGTTAATCAATTACGATTTTTTGTATCAATTAAAACAATTTTTAAAAAAGAGTTTCACAATTTATTTAGCTGGAATTATGGATGGACATAAATTACACAAGGCGCTGCACACTGTAATTTTGTTGTCTATAATTGGAACATTGTCCGTCGAAGATACAGGTTTCGACAACATAGACACTGGGATCACTCGATAAAGTATTAAATAGTTTCGTCTCAACAAGCCAATGCATCGCTCCACATGGATTCGGACGTTAGCAATTTTTCGAGTGGCCTCCACAGCTAAGGGATGCAATTGTTTTTGATTGGACACAAATACTGGAATTTCCAGGTCGACACAACGAATTTTGAACACATCATGCATGTTGAATCCTTTGTCGGCAAGCACCAAGTCGTTTGGTTCCAATATATCAAGAAATTGAGAGGAAGTCGTAACAAGCATGTCGTTAGCTCTTCCTCCGAATCCTTAAGAAACGAACTCGAACATTCCTTGTGGCGTAACTTACACCAAGTACTTTAGAGTGTAATAATGTTTGTATTCAGACCAGCACTGAATACGTGTGTCGAAATGATATGGGGCTTCGATGAACAATTCAACGCAGTCAATGATGTGTGCCACTTGATCTCCGAAATTGGTTTTAAAACATTCTGGCATTGTATTCATGACTTCTTCTCTGGGCGGGCGATATATCATTCCTTTCATCTTGAAGTTAATGCACGAGTAAAAAGCACGACTCGCTGTTTGCTTGGAGACTTGAAATCGATATGCCAGATCGCTGAATTGGAGCCCGAGTCGTAGTTTCATCAACGTTAAAATTATGATCTGTGATGCCGTCAATGAATGCTTTGTGATCAACGAACGGAGTCAGCTTCGTAATAAGTGTTTCGAGTAAAGAGAAGTTTGGCAGACCAGTGTAGTATAACGGTTGCTAGGAATCTCGCGCCGCGTCATTCACAATAATTCTCATTTTGACACATTTTGTATAAGGAAGATGTCACTTTGTGAGTTATTATGAATGACGCGGCGCGAGATTCCCTAACACCAGTATAACGTCTTCTTGTTGTCATCCTTGAAGAAGTTCAGATCAATTTCGAAATGCTTAAGTTTTTCATTTAAATTTTCCACTACTTTGAACAATCCATGGATAATACTCTTCAATTCGTCAATTTTGTCATTTTTTAAAATTTCGTCAAGAATCCGGTTCAAATTATTCATTTCAAGTTCAATTGTTTCGCTTATGGTTTTTATGTCGGCTGTTTCGACGTTTATTGCGTCCTCGTCAAATTCCAGCTCGACAGGACCGTTTCCTCGTGAAACAGCGGGTACAACATTGAAGTCATCATCGAAGTCAGAATTCTTCCCCACTGCATGCTGTTTGTTGTCATTTCCATTTCCGATTGTCATCAATACGGTTTCTATTATCGCCAAAGTCACAATTCTTCTCCATTGCATGCTTTTCGTTGTCATTTCCGTCCATTAATTTCCGATTGTCATAAATACGGTTTCTCTTATCGCCAAAGTCACAATTCTTCTCCGTTGTTGCTACGGGCTGTCCATAATCTTCAAAACCATTCGAAATGTTGAGCCACGGCATCCAGTCAGGATTCAGTGCGTCATCGTCGTCAGCCTTGCCTGGAAATACCACTTGTACCGCACGGCATAAATTACCATTTTTAAAATGTGCAGAGCAAACTCTCTTCGAGGTAATATTTGTTATAGAGAGAGAGAAGAAGAACGAACGGACGCGCTTAAGATAGCTCCGTATTTAAATAAGATTTTCCTACAGTAAAATAGTGAAACGGTGAAATAAAAACCCTGTCAGTGTTTCTATAAAGGCCCAGGACTCCATCTGGGGTGTAGTGATAATGAAGCACACAGCAAATCTACCAAAATTAAAGAAAAAAAGCATAGCTGAGGGCAACCAAAATGGCGCCCCATCTCATGTACGAATTGTAAATTGGGCAATTTGTAAGCAACGTTGTGTAAATCAAAATCACAACCACAGGAGTAATTTCGTTGAAATTACTCTCTCGCCTAACGGCTCTCTGGGATCGATTATATCGAACTCTCTAGATTTACGATTGCCATCTGGCTCTAAATATTGCTCAACGAGCTCTCTCTTCAAACTAAACACATCAAGCACGACATCACACACACATTATAGGACCATTCAGCACGATCTGTCGCAACACATTAGAAGTACACAGTGTATAGAGAAGCATACAATCAATGCAACTACAGTCACTACAATATTGACCGAGAAGAGCATAACAACATTCGACTGTAAACCGATTATCGGCAACTCTCGCGGAAATAATTTGCTCCCAAAATTAAACGACTACGTAAAGCTCTTACCGTCATCTCATACCGGCAAAATCAACGCCATTCGATCATTATTTCCCGAACATTCCGGATCTTTCAATAACTGCAAACCGACGCTGTCATACAACAGTAATTTATCAGAATCGTGCTTGGTGAATCGTACCTACCTAACAGGATTATCGGTGTCGGTGTATTCTGGGCGTACAACTTGGTACACAGTAAAAAACTGCTTTATTCGCTGGATAAAGGAAACCGCAATCGAAAACCGCGTGCTCAACAGGATATTTTCCATCTGGACTTCTACGTCTATACTAAGCAGTGCCCACATTAGGGTTAAGGTAAAAACAAGTTCACCAACAGCAACTAACAATATAACTGATCCCGTGTATAATTATAAGCAGACAGCTATCAAAGGAACAACGAATCTTGCAAACGGAACGAAGCTCGGAACTGTAGATTCCAACCCATTCTATCAACACGATAGCTACCGGTCTCGACAAGAAAAACAATTAGCCAGCACAAGGAACGATTCACGTTCATCGGGCAGACTTCTACGCCACGCAAACATAATCTCGTGCCGGAAGATATTCGCACATAAATACAACGATCAGGTAAAAGCTTACAGCGTGCAATACATCGGTACTCCTAACCTCAACTATTATTATGTTGTAGCAATAGCACGGGCACACCGTCATAGTGGTTCAGTAGTACAATCGGCCAACCTAAGCGACGACTCACATTCAGCGAGAAGTCATCAACACTGCAGCAGCTCGATTCAACCATTATTTGCACTCGAGCACAACGATCGGGTAAAAATTTCAATCACACAGTGCAGCAGAGCTCATAACCTCAACTACGGTTACTTCATAGCAATAGTACGCGCACAGAATCACAGCTATCTAGTAGCTCAACTGGAACAAAACAACTTCTTAGTAGTGCGCATCGATTCCAATTCTCCGGTAAGGCAAGGGCGCCCGCACCATACTAAGGTCTCAAAGAAGGTAATGCATCGCGCAGCATTCGGCCTGAAACTATTCAATTCAACACTTAAGGATAAGGACATTCAACCCAATCTGGAGGACAGCACTAAGAGCGACGTAGACGAGCCAATCGAAGTTGATCCTATCGACGAGGAAACTGTAGAAAGCGCTCTAGGAAACATCGATTCGGTGCTACAAATTACGGTATCAGATAAAGACATCAACGACATCAGTGCCATAGCAGCTAGCATAGAGATCAACGAGGAGGAGCAGATACGCGCTAAAAGGTCACGAGAATCCAGCACCACGTCGTCTACAGGGGGCACACAACCACCAACGAAAAAGATAAGGAGAGTCATTATGAGCCCGCCTGTGGCTGAGGAACTGCCAGCAAAACCAGCTAAGCACGTTGTCAAGTTGGTACCAGACATGGATGAAGCTCACCTGTTCTCTAAGGCGCACGGCAAGATCATACACAACAGTGTCAAAAATCAACTGAAAAAGGTCGACGATCCGGAAGTCAAATTTGATTATTGTGATTTCGAGAGAGGACACTACAAGTTCGTCTGTCCCAATCAAACTGCAAAGGAATGGGCACTAATGGTTGTTCCCATCTTGAAGGACCTCTGGAAGGACGCTAAAATAAAAGCAATCGACTGCGGAGCCGTTCCGCGTCTAATTCGAGCTACGACTATCGTTGAGAATCCGGCCCCAGAGACTTTGGATTTCTTCGACGACATTGAGCTGAAGAATGATAGCATCGACACAAACCACTGGCGTCCATTCAACAAGAAAAAGATCCAAGGTGATAGAACAATCATCTTCTTCGGAATCGACGAAAAATCAGTCAAGGATCTAAAAGCCATCGGTTTCAAGCCGTACTTTGGGAGTAGTCGCATACGAATCTCCATAGAAGAGAGCAAAAACAGCAAATAATGGCTTCAGTGCGCAAATTTACTACGATGTTGGGCTATTCAAAATGTAACAAATCTCTAAGTACTTCCATAAATAAACTTTCATCAACAAGCAAATTGAGTTTCTTTTGGCACCAAGCAGAAACCACCTCACCACGTAAGTCTGTGAGCTCCAAGCCCCACTCTAAAGATCTCATCGAACAGGAATTCCATTTTGACCATGGATAAAGAGCTAGATTTTTATCAGATTAATCTACATAGAGCGTACGCGCCCACATCAGAACTGAATACACTAGTCAGTAACAAAACATCCTTCATTGCTTTAGTACAGGAACCAACAGTTAGATTAGGTAAAATAACTGGCTTAAACAGGAGAATAGGTAATGTCATCCATTCAGGGGGTAACAGTAGACCTAGAGCTGCGATATACTGCTCCAAAAACTTAACAATGCACCCAATGTACAATTTGAGCACACCAGACCAGGCGGTGGCAATGCTAACTGTTAAAGTGAATTGCAGTGACAAGAATATAATAATCTGTTCAAGCTACTTTCCATACGAAGCCGCAGACGGTCCTCCTAGCCCTGAATTCATCGTCCTGGTAGAGTACTGTAAATCCAACAATATACAAATGCTTGCGAGCATAGATGCTAACGCTCACCACTTTGCATGGGGAAGCACGAATATAAACATACGGGGAGGAAACCTGTTTGACTTCATTCTAACAACAGACTTGAGAATTGTGAACATAGGGAACGAACCAACATTCAGGAACAAACTAAGGCAAGAAGTACTCGATATTTCTCTATGCTCAGAAAACCTTTTTCCACACATTACTGACTGGCATGTCTCTGATCATATTCTCACATCTGATCACAGATGCATCACATTCAAAATGTCTTTAGATCCAATACCTCCTCTCCTATTTAGGAACCCAGCTTCCACAAATTGGACTTTATTCAGAAACATACTCTTAGAATCATTAGACGATGGAAATAATCACTCCTCCCCAATCTTAACAGAGCAAGAACTAGATGAAGATGCACTTTACCTACAAAATATCTTAGTTAACGCATATGAAAAATCATGCCCGATTCTAAAACACAAGGCAGGCAACTCAGTACCTTACTACTCTACGGCAGACAAAAAACAGAGACAGAAAGTTCGGAGGCTTTTCAACAACTGTAAAATAACAGGTGACTTTCACCCTTACTACAAGGAATTAGGTATCTATAACAAAAATCTGAGAAGCAGAGAAAGAGCTGGCTGGCAAAATCAATGCAGCGCTATCAACAAGGTACACGATGCTTCAAAGTTACTAAAAATAATATCCAAGGACCCCACACAAATGGCGGGCTCTTTACTATTGCCAAACGGAGAATACACTAAGAACCACGAGGAGACGTATAAGCATCTGCTAGACTTCCACTTCCCAAACTGCAAGGAAACCAATGAAGACGAGCACAGCAGAATCACACACTCATTCGATGGGGAAGCAAACCCAGATTTGATTAACAGAATGGTAACAATAGACCGCATTGACTGGGCCATGAAAACTTTCATACCGTTGAAATCACCAGGTCCAGACAACATTTTTCCAGCTATGATGCAAAACAGCAACACGGGCGTCTTACATCTCATGAATAGATTATTCAAAGCATCACTAGGGCTAAAATACATACCTAGAAGCTGGAGGAGAGTAAAAGTAATCTTCATACAAAAGCCAGGCAAAAGTAATTACTCATTAGCCGAAAACTACAGACCAATAAGCTTGTCGTCATTTATGTTGAAAACTCTCGAAAAAATAATAGACAGGTACCTTAGAGACGAGCCTTTAAGACAATTTAAAATACACCCAAAACAACATGCCTACCAGAGCGGAAAGTCTACCGAAAATGCTCTACAAAATATCGTTCAAAGCATAGAGCTATCATTAGCCTATGGTGAATTCGCACTAGGATGCTTTATAGATATATCTGGCGCTTTCAACTACCTAACGTATTTGGCCATAAAAAATGCTTGCTACAAACACAACATAGATCCGGGTATCATAGGGTGGATCCTAGCTATGTTACACAGTAGATTAATCTTTGTCCACTTCGGCACATCAATAATTATAACGACAGTATCTAAAGGTTGCCCACAAGGAGGAGTTCTACCACCACTGCTATGGTGTCTAGTACTGAATGAACTTCTAACCATTCTCAGCGACAGGAACTTCCAAACAGAGGGTTTCTCAGACGATTTAGCAATTCTACTTAGAGGAAAATTCATCAGCGTCCTGTGTGATTTACTTCAAACGGCTCTCGATATTGTTAGTGAATGGTGCGATGGAAACGAACTAACTATTAACCCGAGTAAGACAAAGATGATATTATTCACTAATAAAAGGAAAACAGAAGTTATGAATATACCACTAATTAAAGGAACACCAATACTTCTGGTCAACTCGGTAAGATATCTGGGTATTACCCTGGACAGCAAGCTGTCCTGGAATGACAATCTGGATGAACGAATACAAAAAGCCACTATCTCTCTGTGGCAATGTAGGAGAGCGTACGGCAAATCATGGGGTCTCTCTCCCAAAGTAATGTTCTGGATTTACACGACAGTCATCAGACCAATCTTAACATACGGATGCTTCCTTTGGAATCACATATGTAAATATCAACAAGTACGCTACAAACTAGATAAATTCCAGAGAATGGCCTGCAAAGCAATAACAGGATCTTGGAGATCAACTCCAACAGCTGCCATGGAGGCACTTTTGAACCTCACTCCATTGCACATTTTTATAGAAACCGAAGCCATTATTACAATGAGCAGGCTAACCAAGCAACAAGACAATCAGTTCAAGAACACCAACCATTCAAGCATATGGTTCAACACGATTATTGACGAACCTGATCTATTAATGCCCTCAGACAAAATCATAACAAAGCACAAATTTGACAGAAGGTTCAACATCCAGATCCCATCAAGGGAGGACTGGTTCAATGGGAAATTACCACCAAAAGGAATTGTCTTCTACACAGACGGCTCACTGATCTCGAAATCGGCAGGAGCCGGAGTATACTGCAATCACCCTAAGATCAAAAATTCTATTCCACTAGGAAAATGCTCGTCAATATTTCTAGCTGAGATAAGAGCAATCATGGAGGGCTGTCACGCTCTCATCGATAACAATATTACTGGCCAAGACGTATCTATTTGCTCGGACAGTCAGGCGGCACTAAAGGCGCTAGCATCAATCAGCTTTAAGTCAGCAGTAACGCTAGAATGCTGGGAAACTTTGAACAGTGCTACCACTATCAACCACATCAACCTAATATGGGTGCCAGGTCACCAAGGTATTGAAGGTAACGAAATCGCAGACGAGCTAGCCAGAATTGCGGCTCTAAGCACACCAATTGGACCAGAACCAATAATGGGCACGCCCCACTCATACAGTAAAAGTATAATTAAAATAATAAGGACAAAAAGATCCAAAAATTATTGGGACAGCATTACAAGCTGCAGACAATCCAAAAACTGCATCAACATATGCGACAGAAACTCAAAGTTTCTACTAAACGTAAGCAGAACAAGACTGAAAATCTTCACCGGCGTAACAACTGGACACTACGGATTTAACAAACACCTCACAACTATAGGAAAACGAACGGATCCAGGGTGTGATCTGTGTGGCCATCACACTGACACAGCCGAACATTACCTCTGCCATTGCCCAGCTTTCATCATGAAAAGGCGAAAGCACTTAGGCAACTACATCATCAGGTATAACCTGATCAAAAACATTCACCCAAGGGACATCCTAAACTACATTACTAGTACAGGAAGGTTCCAATAACCAGCAACTGCACTAATAAGTCATAGCCAGCACAATGGGCCCAAACAGAGGCCCCCGTGCGTGTTCTACCACGGTAGAACGGCTACTTAAAAAAAAAAAAAAAAAAAAAAAAAAATATTTGTTATAGTTATCGAAGACTTGTTTTTCAATGCGCGAATCCACTCCAACCTTTGACGAAGTATCAGGCGTTTCTTTGTGTCTAACGTAATGCAAGTAGATATAAATAATAATACAACAAATAATTTCAATAATTTCACCTTTTAAAACATAGGAAATCTGTATAACTTCACAGTTTTATTATTATAAAAATTGTTGAAACATCCATTCACGCAACACAGCGACATTTTTTAACCGTCACAACAAAATAATACGGCAGCTCGAATTTCGATAAAAAAGCTAAGGTTATGTCGATTTGGATCAAAGTCGTCGTTTTTCGGTTGATAAACTTCGTGTTTACAGTTATTTGGAACAAACCTATTGTGTCTTCGGTTGTGGCGTGACTCACGTCAACCGTTGTCAGCCAGATCTGTCATAATCAGAAAATGTGGTTTTCCTTTTCTCAATGCATCAAATTGATAGTCTTCGGTCCACCGATATTTCTCCTAAATTGCTTCGTCTGTTAGCGAAATCGTCAGCCTCTCGGTTTCCACAAATCCCCACATGACTGGGTATCCACTGCACGACAAATTCCTTCACGGCCCACTCTTTGATTTCCTCTTTGATTTCCTCTTTGATGAGGTGTACCAGATAATTGTCCTGCAAACCTTGAAAAATCCATTTGTACACGTTGAGTGAATCTGTCAAGATCACAATTTTCTCCCGCTGTATCCTTCCTACTTGCGTTATTGACAGGGCGGCATGTCTCCTCACTATTTTCACTTTTCAGACTATTTTTGAGAGGAGTGATAGTAAGTTACTTTTTTCGCATTTCCTCACTTTTCTCACTATTTCTAACTATTTCAGACGAAAGCGGATAACTAAAGGAAAATTTTCATTACATTTAATACTGAAGTTACAAAATCAGTATCAATCAGTAACTTTAGGATCTAAAATTTCGCCTGCGGCGCAAAATCTACTGGATTTTTTCGGATGAACAGGTTTTCGTTATTTCGATTTTTACTAAGCGTATCCTTATCCTTAAAATTTATTGGCTTTTATCAAAATGCTAACATTATATGCACGGCATAGTAAAACCAGGCAGGAGCGCTTGATTTAGTAAAATAATTTTTTTTTATCAGCATTTGAACGTGAATACAGTTAAATTTAGTTTAAATTTAGATCGCAGATCGCAGGTAAAACATTTCCTAGTAAAATATAATAAAATTAAGAACTGACGTCAGTGTTCATTCAAATTCATTTTCGTAATGTATGGATAGGTCCAGCTGACATCAGCAAAATGAGCTGTTCCTGCCTGGTTTCATAAAGCCAAATGGAATTAGTCATTGATCGTTGGTGAGGTGTCGCTGGTGGTTGAATATAGGGTACCAGTTTATTTTTGAAATACATAAGATTATATTTTCAATATTTCTCAATTGTTGACAGTTACTTTACACAATATTTGTAGTTGTGTTAGTGTAATTTCAGCGGCCTCCCTTCATTTCAGCCATGTTGAATCAGCGATACAAAATTATTCATTCACGAGCCAAAATATTTTTTCGAATATCGTTGGTAATTCTTACCAGAAACGCTTCCGATCGCAATATTCCTTTGTTTTGGTTCATCTGTAATTACTGAGGTATGTCGTCCGTCGCAAACAACAATATCCAATTTATTTATTTCGCAATATTTTTTTTTTTGTTTACATTTTGCTCATATTTGGAAAAAGTTGGATCACGACAAGTGGACCGCCAGCAGCTTTCAGTGGGTTTTGAACTTTTGTTTTTGACACGTTGTCACACTTACAGTTGTCAAATTCAAGATTTTCATACGAAGGTCACTCAGATTGCTTGGTGAAAAAGGACTCTACCTCGCACAAATTCAATTTCTTGGCACTACACTTTCTGCAACATAATAGTTATTTGTGTATCTGTTTGGGACGATTGTTTTTAGGCAATTTCGCGAGTTGTAGCCCGAACGAAGTGAGGGCTACATGCGAAAGTGCCTAAAATCAATCGTCCAAAACAGATACTCAAAAAAAGTTTCATGTAAGGGGTCGAAAACCCGAGAAAAATCTCGAAACTCCCTCATTTTCGGCCCCGACACATGAAAAAAAAATCAAAACCCACTGAAACACCGTGTTTTCACCTACGTAGTAAACACAAACTTGTCGAGCCAGTCTCACTCTATAGACTTATGTTAGTCCTAATTTTTAAAGTTGACATGAACCACTGACCAAACTTCTACCTGATATACAAATTTTAATTCATTCCTTAAAAAATTAAAAATAACATTTACTTTACTAGGGAGGTAATGTGGCCTTCCCCTCAGGCTGAAGCCCTCGAATACAGTAATACCTAGTACAGTATCTACTAATTCATTGTATGATATAAAAATGAAAAAGATTGAAATCAGACAGTTTCTTTAGAGGTTTGAAGCCACTGACCAATAATAAACGAAACCGAGTGGTAAACGGTTTTTTATGCACTAAATGTGTCGATTTTGACTCGAGACCGAGGGGGACTGATATTACTGTCACACTACACTACACTACACTACAGTCACTCGTTTTTAGCCACTTTTCAGTTACTTTTTTAATTCAAAATAATAGTGAATTTACCAACTATTTTCGGAAAAATCGCTCACTTATTCACTCTTTTCGCAAGAAAAATCACATGCCGCTCTGGTTATTGCTTTCAGGATCTCGACCAATTCGGCATTTGATCTGAAATCTGTCGTCCAGCCTTTCGCATGCCCGATTTCTTCTTTGGTCCGTTATTCCTACCCAAACTTTCTCGTTCTTTTGTTTCGATGCATCCGCGTAAATATGATGGAACTCCTGATACTCTTCAACCAGCATTCTATCGACCATGTGTTTCCACTGTCTATCGCTAAGCCATTTTTTATTAAGATTGTCTTCTCCTCTTATCGTCATTTTCACCTTCAAGTTTTAAGGTAGATAACATTTCCTCGTATTACGGACGTCCTCTACCAATTCGGACCATTCAACCCCGCTCTTTTCTAGATACGTGAGATTACATGTGTCATTCTGGTTCTTTATCTCTTGTTGTTGTTGTATTGAGAGATCCGAGGCAAATTCTCAGACCTTTGTTGTAGGCGACCGAGATCTTGTTGATCGACTTCTGATTGGCTCCTACGTAAACCGAACACCCATAGTCCATCTTTCCCCTTATTACTGCGCTCAATATTGTGAGTAACGTCTTGGGATGTCCACCCCATTTACTGCCAGCCACCATCTTCAGGATATTCAGCCTTTTCTCTACTGAAACCAGCAACTCCTTTATGTGCTTTTGGAAATTTAACTTCTCATCCAGATAAACACTGAATATTTCACTGAAGATACAAATTTAACTTCACCATTGTATTAAACCGAATGCCTTGTGACTTCGCTCCGCTGATCCACATCCCCAGACTCCATTGTGAAAATGCCGCTTCTATATAACAAGAAAACGGTCGGGCCTAGGATGTCTCCCATGGGTATTCCCTTATTAGAAATCGCTGTACTGTCTCCTCTGGTCTCCTCCTACTTTTACTTCTACCTTTATCTCTCTGTTTTGATAGCAATTGACTGACAACCGTGTTACCTCGTTAGGCATGTCTGATTGTTGGCAATCTTACAGAACGTCTCCAGATCGACGTTACTAAATGCGTCTTCAATATCCGAGGATACGCTCATCACGTGAAACCCCTCATTGAGCTTTCTCTTGACCACTGACAGCAGATGGTTTATGCAGTCTATCAATGATTTTCCTTTGATATCCGTACAAAATCCCATTATTCAACGCCTTGTCTTTAATCATCGCCTCCATCCTCACCTTTACCATTGAATTAATCACTTTGAGGTACACCTACAATAAGGCTGAGGATCTCTACCCGGTTTTGGTAATAAAACTATCAGGATTCTCTTCATAGCAAAATGTACTTTGTACTTCACAAGAGGTCACAGCCGTACCCAAATGTGGACGTTGGACTACAAAAAAAATTCAAAATTCTTCGTGTAAGCAAGCGGTGAAGCAGGCATTCTAAGAAGTAAGTGTTTACAAAGAACCATAGAACACGATGGCGGTGGACGGTGACGATGACTTCTACCATTCGTGACACCATACCATAAACCTAGCGCACTCACTCTTCCAGGAAGCCACAATTTCTGTGCAAGTATACTACGAGAAAAATTCTCTAGACTCCACTTTTCATAGCTTATTTGTATTATTTGTTTGTGACATTTGGTATAAAATAAAAGATTGTGCAATTGATAAACTAAGGAATTTTTATTATTTGATCGAACTATTTACATACACTGAGAAGCCTCAACTTCTTAATTGAAACTAAATATTTTCTACTAATATTTAAAGCTGAATCTGAGGAAAACGACCGTCCATTCCAGGATACGATATCTCGAACATATTTTGATTTTTTACGTAGTTGGTGATGCGTAGACTTTCGGCTGATTTGATTGTCTGCAAATAAGATAAAAAATTCGATTTTAGAAAACTTTGGTCAAATTATTTCTCCTTATTTAAAATTGCTTACCTTGGGTGACTGGTCACAATCAACGTATATTGCAACATTTAGAGTTCGGTGCATACGCTTGCCACTTAGATCATCGATTACCAAATCTGCCATCCAATCAAAATCGCTAACCCAAAAATCGTTGCGCAACAGTTCGCAATTCTTTAGAAGCATGTCTTCGAGATTTATAAGTTGTTCCACCACCGGCGCGATATTGCCATTAGCGATGCGAAAACCTTCCAATTTTAGTTTCTTGAGATTCGTAGGCCAATCATTGGATGCTGGAAAAGAACAAGAATTAGTTGACGTGGTAATTGACAATAGTTTTAAATTCTGAAGTGATTTGATAAGCGGAAACGTTCGTTCATTTATGTCCACATCGACGAGTGCCAGTTCTTCCAAACGATTACTCTTCCCCAAATCGGCCAGCACATCGTTTATATTATCGTGATCACAAAGCAGTGTCAAACAACGCAGTGACGGCAATTGCGACAGCATATCAAGTGTCATATGTGAGTGGTTATAGCGCAAACTGAGCCTCTCCAGAGTGGGTAACAGTGTCAGCATCTGTGGAACTTGAAAAAACTGATCATTGCAAGTAAAACTGATTAATCGATTGATTTTAAAGCACCGTTGGATGGCAAAGACATTCATGTCTTCACAATTGAATATATTGAAACTCTTCAAGTTTCTGTAACCATCAAAGAAGGAAATTTCATTTGCAAGCGAGCACTCATTCAGTGTAAGCTCTTCCAATTTTCCATTGCCAAAGTTAGCAAATGGATTACATTGAAATTTTTCCATGTCAAATCCGTTGAGTGTAAGGCACCGCAATTGTTTGCAAGCACGATGGATTTTTATCAGATCACGCGGTGTATATCTGGCCTTGTTTAGCGTTAAAATCAGCGCCGTTGCGGTTCGTCCTGCATAACTCAGGATGCGGTTTACAGGCTTCTGGAAATCCAAAGCAAATTTGTTGAATCTTCTCTCGCATATCCATTTGGCAACTGGTCGTAGTCCATGGTAGGCCTCTGCTAAGTTGATGCACTCCTCGAATCCAACATGCTTAAACAATTCGTACGAGCAATCGTAGTTCAAAGGAAACGTTTCGGCAGTTGAGTTATTTTCCACTTCCATCATTTGATTTTTGGCCATCTTCACACTTTCTTTTCAAATATTTTTTTGTAAATTTTTAATAGACAAGCTCGATAGAGACCTTCACTTGACAAACTCTTCAACAAGACTGATGTGTCGCTCTTGGCAACACCTGATTTTATAGCAAGTTGTCAGGTAGCAGGCAGGTGTACTGTAATAAAACGGATTAAGACGGGTTGGGTAGTTACTTCTAATTATATGAAATAAAAAAGGTATACGTGAAAAATTCTCCGTAGCATCCATAATATAATAGAAATTGTTTTTTTTTCCTAACTATAGTGAATATTGTTTGTTTTGTATTAGTACAGTAAACATAAGCCGGATAGATAAAAAAAACGGGAAGTTGACTGAAGTAATGAAGCCAGTTTTTTGTAAATCAGTTTAATGGCTTGGAATTTTCCATTTAATTCTTTAAAGTAAAAATGACAAAATCCCTTAACCCTTAGATATTACCTTGACTTCCATTTTCTGGCGCTATACCCTTGACTTGACTTTCAGTCAAGGGAATATCAAAAGGTTAGAGGATTTTGTGTGTTCATTTACAGTCAATATTTGGTCACTCAAGATGTACTTGTTATTGTGCCTTCGGTTGTAGCGTGATTCAAGTGAACCGTTGTCAGCCAGATCTGTCATACTCAGAAAATGTGGTTTTCCTTTTCTCAATGCATCAAATTGATAGTTTAATGCTTTTCCCGAAATCGGACTCTGGACATCCACAAATGTTAATTTCATTTCCGATATTTCTCCTAAATTGCTTCCTCCGACTCCGGACTCCGACTTCACTATACCCAGCGAGCGATGTATTTCAATCACTATGCATCCTAGATTACGCTAGGCCAACCAGGTAAGTGGAAAAGGACAATCACACAAGGAGCTGACCCTCAATTGGCGTACAGTCCGACTAACTACAACATTTAGGTTCAGAGTACACATTCAAAAGATCTCCTGAGAGATTCACCAATACATTATAAGTTATCCGATCCTCTGATAGATTCACCAATATATTAAAAGTCATCCGATCTCCTGAGAGATTCACCAACAGTATTTTCAACGATTGTTGCTGAATTGTAAATGTTTAATTAGCAATGCGATAATATATACAAACTGAATCAATTCTCCTCGTCTTCTTCCGAGATTGTTCCATCATATATGGCCTGTTCTATTTCATTCATGTTGAATTCATCGTTGGCCATAGCATCAAGTAAGTGATTCGTTCCTGTTTTCATTGATTCTTGGCGCAGTGTATCTTCCCATATGAAGCATGGACGGCCGACTTTGAATTTCCGATTGATTTTGAACCGTCGTGCCACTCGTAAAATGTGGTTGTTTGGTCTTCGTTCAATATGTCGGTGATAACGAAGGCGATGCACCATGACTCGCTTGACTATCGTTTTATTTCGCATTATCGCTCTTGGTTGTACAATCGAGGGCTTGTCACTAGCTGTATCGGAGAGGATTCGTAGGATTTGCCGTTCCATATTGGTTAATGAAATCCTGTTGCGGCGCGTCATTGCTGATGCCTTTAACCCATACGTTGCCACTGGTGCTATGATGCTTTCATATATTTTCTGGATCAATGAAATTGGAAGACTGTGTTCACGTAGAAACGGAAGTAACGAGTGGGCGATTTTATATGCCATTTTGATTCTTTCTCGTACTATCGTAGGTCGATTGAGGTCGTCAGTGAGATACACCCCCAGATACTTCAGTTTGTTCACTCTGGCGATATTAAATTGGCCTACTGGCAATGATGATGGATAATCCGTCTCGTGGTTGTTAGGGTCCCTGAACTCGCACTTTTGTGGGTTGATACTGAGGCCAGTTTCGTGTGCAACTTCCGAAAATTCCTTGATGAATTCGTGAAGATCCTGCATATTGTCTGCCAGCAGTAACAGATCGTCGGCATATGCTAGCAGGAATGGAAGTGATAAGTTAGAGCCACTAAGGTCATAGGTACCTAACGCTTCTGCCACAGTCTCCAGAATTGCATGAAGGACTAGGACAAATAAATTTGGTGAACCCTGCTTTACTCCAATTGTCTTCCGTTGTCTGGTTGTGGATCGTCCTCCTAAATTTCTCCTATTTCTCCTAAATTGCTTTCTGTTAGCGAAATCGTCAGCCTCTTCGTTTCCACTAATCCCCACATGACTGGGTATCCACTGCACGACAAATTCCTTCACGGCCCACTCTTTGATTTCCTCTTTGATGAGGATTACCAGATAATTGTCCTGCAAACCTTTAAAAATCAAATTTGTATACGTTGTATCCTTCCTACTTGCGTTATTGCTTTCAGGATCGGGACCAATTCGGCATTTGATCTGAAATCTGTCGTCCAGCCGTTCGCATACCCGATTTCTTCTTTGGTCCGTTATTCCAACCTAAACTTTCAAGTTCTTTTGTCTCGAGGCATCCGCGTAAATATCATGGAACTCAACTCCCATGTGTTTCCACTGTTTGTCGCTCAGCCATTTTTTATTAAGATTGTCTTCTCCTCTCACCGTCATTTTCACCTTCAAGTTCTAAGATAGATAACATTTCCTCGTATTACAGACGTCCTCTACGTCCTCTTTGCTAGATACGTGAGATTACATGTGTCATTCTAGTTCTTTATCTCTTCGAATCTTCTTTTCAATCGTAGTTCCTTTCTGTATATACGCAGAACTTCTTTGTCTGCGATGTATTTTCTCTTAATCTCTAACGGAATGGCTCCTATTTCTAGTTGTATGGCAGAAGATTGTTGTTGTATTGAGAGATCCGAGGCAAATTCTCAGACCTTTGTTGTAGGCGACCGAGATCTTGTTGATCCACTTCTGATTGGCTCCTACGTAAACCGAACACCCATAGTCCATCTTTCCCCTTATTACTGCGCTCAATATTGTGAGTAACGTCTTGGGATGTCCACCCCATTTACTGCCAGCCACCATCTTCAGGATATTCAGCCTTTTCTCTACTGAAACCAGCAACTCCTTTATGTGCTTTTGGAAATTTAACTTCTCATCCAGATAAACACTGAATATTTCACTGAAGATACAAATTTAACTTCACCATTGTATTAAACCGAATGCCTTGTGACTTCGCTCCGCTGATCCACATCCCCAGACTCCATTGTGAAAATGCCGCTTCTATATAACAAGAAAACGGTCGGGCCTAGGATGTCTCCCATGGGTATTCCCTTATTAGAAATCGCTGTACTGTCTCCTCTGGTCTCCTCCTACTTTTACTTCTACCTTTATCTCTCTGTTTTGATAGCAATTGACTGACAACCGTGTTACCTCGTTAGGCATGTCTGATTGTTGGCAATCTTACAGAACGTCTCCAGATCGACGTTACTAAATGCGTCTTCAATATCCGAGAATACGCTCATCACGTGAAACCCCTCATTGAGCTTTCTCTTGACCACTGACAGCAGATGGTTTATGCAGTCCATCAATGATTTTCCTTTGATATCCGTACAAAATCCCATTTATCAACGCCTTGTCTTTAATCATCGCCTCCATCCTCACCTGTACCATTGAATTAATCACTTTGAGGTACACCTACAATAAGGCTGAGGATCTCTACCCGGTTTTGGTAATAAAACTATCAGGATTCTCTTCATAGCAAAATGTACTTTGTACTTCACAAGAGGTCACAGTCGTACCCAAATGTGGACGTTGGACTACAAAAAAAAATCAAAATTCTTCGTGTAAGCAAGCGGTGAAGCAGGCATTCTAAGAAGTAAGTGTTTACAAAGAACCATAGAACACGATGGCGGTGGACGGTGACGATGACTTCTACCATTCGTGACACCATACCATAAACCTAGCGCACTCACTCTTCCAGGAAGCCACAATTTCTGTGCAAGTATACTACGAGAAAAATTCTCTAGACTCCACTTTTCATAGCTTATTTGTATTATTTGTTTGTGACATTTGGTATAAAATAAAAGATTGTGCAATTGATAAACTAAGGAATTTTTATTATTTGATCGAACTATTTACATACACTGAGAAGCCTCAACTTCTTAATTAAAACTAAATATTTTCTACTAATATTTAAAGCTGAATCTGAGGAAAACGACCGTCCATTCCAGGATACGATATCTCGAACATATTTTGATTTTTTACGTAGTTGGTGATGCGTAGACTTTCGGCTGATTTGATTGTCTGCAAATAAGATAAAAAATTCGATTTTAGAAAACTTTGGTCAAATTATTTCTCCTTATTTAAAATTGCTTACCTTGGGTGACTGGTCACAATCAACGTATATTGCAACATTTAGAGTTCGGTGCATACGCTTGCCACTTAGATCATCGATTACCAAATCTGCCATCCAATCAAAATCGCTAACCCAAAAATCGTTGCGCAACAGTTCGCAATTCTTTAGAAGCATGTCTTCGAGATTTATAAGTTGTTCCACCACCGGCGCGATATTGCCATTAGCGATGCGAAAACCTTCCAATTTTAGTTTCTTGAGATTCGTAGGCCAATCATTGGATGCTGGAAAAGAACAAGAATTAGTTGACGTGGTAATTGACAATAGTTTTAAATTCTGAAGTGATTTGATAAGCGGAAACGTTCGTTCATTTATGTCCACATCGACGAGTGCCAGTTCTTCCAAACGATTACTCTTCCCCAAATCGGCCAGCACATCGTTTATATTATCGTGATCACAAAGCAGTGTCAAACAACGCAGTGACGGCAATTGCGACAGCATATCAAGTGTCATATGTGAGTGGTTATAGCGCAAACTGAGCCTCTCCAGAGTGGGTAACAGTGTCAGCATCTGTGGAACTTGAAAAAACTGATCATTGCAAGTAAAACTGATTAATCGATTGATTTTAAAGCACCGTTGGATGGCAAAGACATTCATGTCTTCACAATTGAATATATTGAAACTCTTCAAGTTTCTGTAACCATCAAAGAAGGAAATTTCATTTGCAAGCGAGCACTCATTCAGTGTAAGCTCTTCCAATTTTCCATTGCCAAAGTTAGCAAATGGATTACATTGAAATTTTTCCATGTCAAATCCGTTGAGTGTAAGGCACCGCAATTGTTTGCAAGCACGATGGATTTTTATCAGATCACGCGGTGTATATCTGGCCTTGTTTAGCGTTAAAATCAGCGCCGTTGCGGTTCGTCCTGCATAACTCAGGATGCGGTTTACAGGCTTCTGGAAATCCAAAGCAAATTTGTTGAATCTTCTCTCGCATATCCATTTGGCAACTGGTCGTAGTCCATGGTAGGCCTCTGCTAAGTTGATGCACTCCTCGAATCCAACATGCTTAAACAATTCGTACGAGCAATCGTAGTTCAAAGGAAACGTTTCGGCAGTTGAGTTATTTTCCACTTCCATCATTTGATTTTTGGCCATCTTCACACTTTCTTTTCAAATATTTTTTTGTAAATTTTTAATAGACAAGCTCGATAGAGACCTTCACTTGACAAACTCTTCAACAAGACTGATGTGTCGCTCTTGGCAACACCTGATTTTATAGCAAGTTGTCAGGTAGCAGGCAGGTGTACTGTAATAAAACGGATTAAGACGGGTTGGGTAGTTACTTCTAATTATATGAAATAAAAAAGGTATACGTGAAAAATTCTCCGTAGCATCCATAATATAATAGAAATTGTTTTTTTTTTTCCTAACTATAGTGAATATTGTTTGTTTTGTATTAGTACAGTAAACATAAGCCGGATAGATAAAAAAAACGGGAAGTTGACTGAAGTAATGAAGCCAGTTTTTTGTAAATCAGTTTAATGGCTTGGAATTTTCCATTTAATTCTTTAAAGTAAAAATGACAAAATCCCTTAACCCTTAGATATTACCTTGACTTCCATTTTCTGGCGCTATACCCTTGACTTGACTTTCAGTCAAGGGAATATCAAAAGGTTAGAGGATTTTGTGTGTTCATTTACAGTCAATATTTGGTCACTCAAGATGTACTTGTTATTGTGCCTTCGGTTGTAGCGTGATTCAAGTGAACCGTTGTCAGCCAGATCTGTCATACTCAGAAAATGTGGTTTTCCTTTTCTCAATGCATCAAATTGATAGTTTAATGCTTTTCCCGAAATCGGACTCTGGACATCCACAAATGTTAATTTCATTTCCGATATTTCTCCTAAATTGCTTCCTCCGACTCCGACTCCGACTTCACTATACCCAGCGAGCGATGTATTTCAATCACTATGCATCCTAGATTACGCTAGGCCAACCAGGTAAGTGGAAAAGGACAATCACACAAGGAGCTGACCCTCAATTGGCGTACAGTCCGACTAACTACAACATTTAGGTTCAGAGTACACATTCAAAAGATCTCCTGAGAGATTCACCAATACATTATAAGTTATCCGATCCTCTGATAGATTCACCAATATATTAAAAGTCATCCGATCTCCTGAGAGATTCACCAACAGTATTTTCAACGATTGTTGCTGAATTGTAAATGTTTAATTAGCAATGCGATAATATATACAAACTGAATCAATTCTCCTCGTCTTCTTCCGAGATTGTTCCATCATATATGGCCTGTTCTATTTCATTCATGTTGAATTCATCGTTGGCCATAGCATCAAGTAAGTGATTCGTTCCTGTTTTCATTGATTCTTGGCGCAGTGTATCTTCCCATATGAAGCATGGACGGCCGACTTTGAATTTCCGATTGATTTTGAACCGTCGTGCCACTCGTAAAATGTGGTTGTTTGGTCTTCGTTCAATATGTCGGTGATAACGAAGGCGATGCACCATGACTCGCTTGACTATCGTTTTATTTCGCATTATCGCTCTTGGTTGTACAATCGAGGGCTTGTCACTAGCTGTATGGGAGAGGATTCGTAGGATTTGCCGTTCCATATTGGTTAATGAAATCCTGTTGCGGCGCGTCATTGCTGATGCCTTTAACCCATACGTTGCCACTGGTGCTATGGTGCTTTCATATATTTTCTGGATCAATGAAATTGGAAGACTGTGTTCACGTAGAAACGGAAGTAACGAGTGGGTGATTTTATATGCCATTTTGATTCTTTCTCGTACTATCGTAGGTCGATTGAGGTCGTCAGTGAGATACACCCCCAGATACTTCAGTTTGTTCACTCTGGCGATATTAAATTGGCCTACTGGCAATGATGATGGATAATCCGTCTCGTGGTTGTTAGGGTCCCTGAACTCGCACTTTTGTGGGTTGATACTGAGGCCAGTTTCGTGTGCAACTTCCGAAAATTCCTTGATGAATTCGTGAAGATCCTGCATATTGTCTGCCAGCAGTAACAGATCGTCGGCATATGCTAGCAGGAATGGAAGTGATAAGTTAGAGCCACTGAGGTCATAGGTACCTAACGCTTCTGCCACAGTCTCCAGAATTGCATGAAGGACTAGGACAAATAAATTTGGTGAACCCTGCTTTACTCCAATTGTCTTCCGTTGTCTGGTTGTGGATCGTCCTCCTAAATTTCTCCTATTTCTCCTAAATTGCTTCCTGTTAGCGAAATCGTCAGCCTCTTCGTTTCCACTAATCCCCACATGACTGGGTATCCACTGCACGACAAATTCCTTCACGGCCCACTCTTTGATTTCCTCTTTGATGAGGATTACCAGATAATTGTCCTGCAAACCTTTAAAAATCAAATTTGTATACGTTGTATCCTTCCTACTTGCGTTATTGCTTTCAGGATCGGGACCAATTCGGCATTTGATCTGAAATCTGTCGTCCAGCCGTTCGCATACCCGATTTCTTCTTTGGTCCATTATTCCAACCTAAACTTTCAAGTTCTTTTGTCTCGAGGCATCCGCGTAAATATCATGGAACTCAACTATCATCCTATCGACCATGTGTTTCCACTGTTTGTCGCTCAGCCATTTTTTATTAAGATTGTCTTCTCCTCTCACCGTCATTTTCACCTTCAAGTTCTGAGATAGATAACATTTCCTCGTATTACAGACGTCCTCTACGTCCTCTTTGCTAGATACGTGAGATTACATGTGTCATTCTAGTTCTTTATCTCTTCGAATCTTCTTTTCAATCGTAGTTCCTTTCTGTATATACGCAGAACTTCTTTGTCTGCGATGTATTTTCTCTTAATCTCTAACGGAATGGCTCCTATTTCTAGTTGTATGGCAGAAGATTGTTTTTGTATTGAGAGATCCGAGGCAAATTCTCAGACCTTTGTTGTAGGCGACCGAGATCTTGTTGATCCACTTCTGATTGGCTCCTACGTAAACCGAACACCCATAGTCCATCTTTCCCCTTATTACTGCGCTCAATATTGTGAGTAACGTCTTGGGATGTCCACCATATTTACTGCCAGCCACCATCTTCAGGATATTCAGCCTTTTCTCTACTGAAACCAGCAACTCCTTTATGTGCTTTTGGAAATTTAACTTCTCATCCAGATAAACACTGAATATTTCACTGAAGATTCAAATTTAACTTCATCGTTGTATTAAACCGAATGCCTTGTGACATCGCTCCGCTGATCCACATCCCCACCTCACCCTTTACCATCACCTTGAGGTACACCTACAATAAATATGTTATGGCTATTTAACAGCTGAGGATCTCTACCCGGTTTTGGTAATAGAACCAGGGCCTATTTTTTAGAATATTTTAAAGAATTTCTAGAATTTTAAGAATATTGTAGAAAATTTTAGAATTTTTAGAAAATTGTAGAAAATTTTAGAAATTTCTAGAAGTTTTAGAAAAATGTAGAAATTTCTAGAATTTTTAGAAAATTTTAGAAAATTCTAGAAAGTTTTAGAAATATCTAGAAATTTCTAGAATATTGAAGAAAATTTCGAGAAAACGTCTGAAAATAAATGGATAATAACGTGGATTATATTTTGCTCGTTATATTTATTGTAATTTGGACGACTTTTTCATATATACTTAAATGAAATATTCTTAAAAATCACTTTCATATTCTCGAACAGAATAGAAAGGGTGCTACGCAATGGTAACGACGGTCATAGTCTTGAATTTAACTTTCATGTCGTTTCCAGCCATTGAAATGCCTAAAAACTGAAATAAATAAAATTGGAGAACGCAAAAACTTCCAAGTGATCCGAATCGTAACACAACAAACCAGTAGAACAAGCAATCAGCATTTGAATTGCTCTCAAAAATCAAACGGTAAAATCCAGTGACGGAAATCGTGAAAAACATTTTACTGAACGAAATAAGTTTGACTGGAAACATGTAATAAAATTAGTAGAAGTAAACCTCCTAGTGACTGAATATTGGTCATAAGCCACGTTAATCAATGTTGGGAATTATTCGGCAAAGTAATTTCATCATATTATGTTTACGAAGGTTGAATAACAACACATTTTTTGTTCAGGAGTTCACAATCTATTCAAAAATCACCCGATACTTTCTTTAATTAACTTTATTATTCGATCCAAGTGATGATGTTCCGATGTAAAACAGATGCGAAATAGTTATTTATACAATCGAGGGATAAATCCTTTTCTAGGAACTAGATGTTTAGATTATCCGCAGGTCGAGTGTGACAATACACATCGTGTGCCTAAAAAAAGCATTTATCCCTCGGTTGTATAAAACGTTTTTCGCAAAAGAGGCAACGGATGGTCCTACTTTTCGTCACTTGTTGCGAAAAAAGAAAATGATTAAAAATACAGTGATAGGCAGAGAAATTTCAGCAGAAATTTGCTCCAGCTGTTTTTTAGCTGATACAATCGAAACTGTTAATACTTGTTGACATGGTTGAAGCTAACTGCTTCACGCGCGAGCGTGATAGAGGTAAAACCATATCAAGACTGCTTCTGACTATTTAATTAAATTTTGAACGTTAAAACAAAAAAATTGTTATTTATATAACAAGATAAAACTTTTATCCCGAGCTATGTAATGGATTTTACATGCTTTTGAAACCTAAAGCAAATTTCTTGTTTTACCTAGTTGTGTTATAAGCCACTTTTGACCCTACGGAAAACAAAAGCATGTCAAACAAATTTTCAAAAAGAACTGGTACCTATCACGGAATTTTTTTTTATTTGAGTATGTTATTAACTGTGCAGAACTATTTTACAAGACAGCTGAATATTATGTTCCGCATAAATGTACATTTTACATACCTCACTAAGTGCATCTAAGATGTACATTGTACTGCTACGTTAACAATTGTACATACTTGTCCCGAATTTGTACAGTATATCAGTATATTTTTCGTTGTTGTTGAACAGTACTATTGTACTTTTGAACAGTATTATTGTCTGTTGTGCTGTACTATGTAGAAGATAGAAGAGACTGATGCTTTGCTCAGCTGAATATTAATGCATTTTAGTCGAGGGGTGACGCACTTCCATTTAATCCATTAAATCCATTTAATCCATTTAATCCATTAAATCCATTAAATCCATTTAATCCAAAAAAAAATTTTTAGTTTTACCGAAATAATTAGGCTACACACCTGAAAAATTTGTAAACTAATTGCGAAAAATAGATTTGCACGATCCCCAGCTCGTTTAAGTACTCGTGAGGTATAGGAAAATTTTTTTTGTTAAAAATGGTATTAAATTTATTTAATCCATTTAATCCATTTAATCCACTTTACATCAAAAACTACTGAAAGTGGATTTTTTCGCTTTTTAACATTGTAGTATGAGTTGTAGTAAGTGGTTCGATCAAAATCAACAATTTTTGAGACTTTTACAGTATTTGGTAAAATGAAGTTTTTTCCTATTTAATCCATTTAATCCAATTTTTATTCCATTTAATCCATTAAATCCATTTAATCCATTAAATCCATTTAATCCATTAAATCCATTTAATACCATTTAATCCATTTAATCCATTTAATCTAGAAGTGAGTTACCCCTCGATTTTAGTTGTAAGTACACATTTGTACTTGTCCCGCCTCAAAAACAAAGTTCAGCTGTGCTGAATATAATATTTTTGGGAGTAATTTAAGACTAATTATCAGTCCATGAAAATTCAAGAAAATTTTAGAATTTCTAGAAAATTCAAGAAAATTTTAGAATTTCTAGAAAATTCTAGAAAATTTTAGAGTTTCTAGAAAATTTTAGAAAATTTTAGAATTTTCTAGAAAATTTTAGAAAATTTTAGAAATCGTTTTCTAAAAAATAGGCCCTGAATAGAACTGTTGGTAATTCTACATTCACTACAAAGGAAACACTGAGACTTGGGGATGCTGTCCACGAGAATTACGTTTATTCTCATCGTTTGTACAATTGAAATTCACTTTTTTATTTCCTTTTTTCTGTTCGTGTCCACTATGATCTCGTTCATTTCAATGGCATTCTTGATCAGGATTTCCGCGAGTGTTTCATGCCTGCACGTTAGTAAGCAGGCGTGACGCAAGTCCACACTACAAAAAATTTAAAAAAAAAAATTTAGGGACTAAGGAACAGCAACTTTTTGACTTTTCCCCCTTGGCTCCCACGACTCTTAAAGTATTATAATCGTTTTCTAGGCGTCAATACGAGTTCAACGAGCTATCGCACGTCTCATAAGGTTCAAAATTGGCCGAGATATTGCATTTCAAAATCTAGATTTTTGTATGGGAAAGGTCAGATTTGACCCATTCTGAAATGATGAAACCTTTGCTTGTTTGTTTGTTTGCTTGTGGAATCTATCTCGAGAACGTCGCCTACGATTTTGCTGAAATTTTGGGAGTTGTTTCTGGGCATGATTCTAAGACTTTTGACAAAAAAAATTTGGGTCGACATGATCTCGTTTAGGAGCTAGGGCTTTCGGAAGTTCCCATACAAGCCCCATATTTTTAAATGTAAAATGAACGTTTTATGTGTGTGTGTAAGTATTTGTATGTCTTTCTAGATATGTTATGATATGAAGGCTGTTTGGAGATGAAATTGGAAAGTTTTTTACTTTCAGTTTTGGAGTAGAAAATGGTCTTATGTGCAAAAACTGCAAAAGTTTTTAGATTTATCTGGAGAACTGTGGCAGATGGAAGGTTGGTTTCTTCGGCAAAGTCTTAGAGTTTTGAGAGTAGAATAGGGCAGTATGTACAAAAACTGTAAAATTTGGTCACTATCAGTTTTTAGACATATCTCGGGAACTGTGGCAGATGGAGAATTGGCGTCTTCGGCAAAGTCTCAGAGTTTTGGGAGTAGAATACGGGTGAAATGACCAAAACTGGAAAAGTGTTTCAATTTTATGTTTTTGGACTTTTTTCGAAATGCATGGCAGGTGGAATTTTGGTGTCTTTGGCAAAGTCTCAGAGTTCTGGGAGTAGAATACGGGCGAAATGACCAAAACTGGAAAAGTGTTTCAATTTTATGTTTTTGGACTTTTTTGAAATGCATGGCAGATGGAATTTTGGTGTCTTCGGCAAAGTTTTAGAGTTTTGGGAGTAGAATACGGGCGAAATGACCAAAACTGGAAAAGTGTTTCAATTTTATGTTTTTGGACTTTTTTCGAAATGTATGGCAGATGGAATTTTAGTGTCTTCTTTAAGGTTGGTGTCTTCGACAAAGTCTCAGTGTTTTAGAAGCAGAAAACAGTCCCAAATATGAAAATTGTCGGGTAGTTGGATTTTCCTGTTTCAAATGTGGTTTTGGTATTATCTTTTGTGTTACCGGACATATAAAACTGCTTTCTTAGTCTCTAAATAAAAACTTTTGATATGTTGTAACTGGCGTTTTAACCTTAAAACTCACAAAAGTACTGATATTAGACAAAAAACCTCTTAGAAGAGGAAGGGTGACGCAAGTCCTTTACTTACAAAAGTATTGATATCAGAAAGGGTGACGCTCAAGGCTCCGATACGCAAAAATTTAACTTTAACACCAATTCTTTATATTAAAAAAATTGCGTCACAAATGGCAGATGATGAGGACAACCAAACAACAGATTCATTAAAAATTATTAAAGTTAAATTTTTGCGTATCGGAGCCTTGCGCGTCACCCTTTCTGATATCAATACTTTTGTAAGTAAAGGACTTGCGTCACCCTTCCTCTTCTAAGAGGTTTTTTGTCTGATATGAGATACAATTCTCAACAAGAACCATCAGGATTCTCTTCATAGCAAGATGTACTTTGTACTTCACAAGAGGTCACAGCCGTTCCCAAATATGGACGTTGGACTTCAAACAAAATTCAAAATTCTTCGTGTAAGCGGTGAAGCAGGCATTCTAAGAAGTAAGTGTTTACAAAGAACCACAGAACACGATGGCGATGGACGGTGAAGATGACTTCTACCATTCGTAACGCCATAAACCTAGCGCACCCACTCTTCTAGGAAACAACATCCGGCTTATGTTTACTGTACTAATACAAAACAAACAATATTCACTAGTTAGGAAAAAAAAACAATTTCTATTATAGTAAGCAACACAACAACTGGAGGTCCTAACACCATTCCCCCAGCCAAACAAAATTTCTATTATATTATGGATGCTACAGTGAATTTTTCACGTATATACCTTTTACTTTCATGCAATTAGAAGTAACTACCCAACCCGTCTTAATCCGTTTTGTTACAGTAGTACACCTGCCTGCTACCTGACAACTTACTATAAAATCAGGTGTTGCCAAGAGTGACACATCAGTCTTGTTGAAGAGTTTGTCAAGTGAAGGTCTCTATCGATCTTGTCTATTAAAAATTTACAAAAAAATATTTCAAAAGAAAGTGTGAAAGATGGCCAAAAATCAAATGATGGAAGTGGAAAATAACTCAACTGCCGAAACGTTTCCTTTGAACTACGATTGCTCGTACGAATTGTTTAAACATGTTGGATTCGAGGAGTGCATCAACTTAGCAGAGGCCTACCATGGACTACGACCAGTTGCCAAATGGATATGCGAGAGAAGATTCAACAAATTTGCTTTGGATTTCCAGAAGCCTGTAAACCGCATCCTGAGTTATGCAGGACGAACCGCAACGGCGCTGATTTTAACGCTGAACAAGGCCAGATATACACCGCGTGATCTGATAAAAATCCATCGTGCTTGCAAACAATTGCGGTGCCTTACACTCAACGGATTTGACATGGAAAAATTTCAATGTAATCCATTTGCTAACTTTGGCAATGGAAAATTGGAAGAGCTTACACTGAATGAGTGCTCGCTTGCAAATGAAATTTCCTTCTTTGATGGTTACAGAAATTTGAAGAGTTTCAATATATTCAATTGTGAAGACATGAATGTCTTTGCCATCCAACGGTGCTTTAAAATCAATCGATTAATCAGTTTTACTTGCAATGATCAGTTTTTTCAAGTTCCACAGATGCTGACACTGTTACCCACTCTGGAGAGGCTCAGTTTGCGCTATAACCACTCACATATGACACTTGATATGCTGTCGCAATTGCCGTCACTGCGTTGTTTGACACTGCTTTGTGATCACGATAATATAAACGATGTGCTGGCCGATTTGGGGAAGAGTAATCGTTTGGAAGAACTGGCACTCGTCGATGTGGACATAAATGAACGAACGTTTCCGCTTATCAAATCACTTCAGAATTTAAAACTATTGTCAATTACCACGTCAACTAATTCTTGTTCTTTTCCAGCATCCAATGATTGGCCTACGAATCTCAAGAAACTAAAATTGGAAGGTTTTCGCATCGCTAATGGCAATATCGCGCCGGTGGTGGAACAACTTATAAATCTCGAAGACATGCTTCTAAAGAATTGCGAACTGTTGCGCAACGATTTTTGGGTCAGCGATTTTGATTGGATGGCAGATTTGGTAATCGATGATCTAAGTGGCAAGCGTATGCACCGAACTCTAAATGTTGCAATATACGTTGATTGTGACCAGTCACCCAAGGTAAGCAATTTTAAATAAGGAGAAATAATTTGACTAAAGTTTTCTAAAATCGAATTTTTTATCTTCTTTGCAGACAATCAAATCAGCCGAAAGTCTACGCATCACCAACTACGTAAAAAATCAAAATATGTTCGAGATATCGTATCCTGGAATGGACGGTCGTTTTCCTCAGATTCAGCTTTAAGTATTAATAGAAAATATTCAGTTTCAATTAAGAAGTTGTGGCTTCTCAGTGTGTGTAAATAGTTCGATCAAATAATAAAAATTCCTTAGTTTATCAATTGCACAATCTTTTATTTTATACCAAATATCACAAACAAATAATACAAATAAGTATGAAAAGTGGAGTCTAGAGAATTTTTCTCGTAGTATAAATACTTGCACAAAAATTGTGGCTTCCTGGAAGAGTGGGTGCGCTAGGTTTATGGTATGTAGTTCTTTGTAAACACTTACTTCTTAGAATGCCTTTTTCACCGCTTACACGAAGAATTTTGAATTTTATTAAAGTCCAACGTCCATATTTGGGAACGGCTACCTCTTGTGAAGTACAAAGTACATCTTGCTACGAAGAGAATCCTGATGGTTCTATTACCAAAACCGGGTATAGATCCTCAGCTGTTAAATAGCCTTATTGTAGGTGTACCTCAAGGTAGAAATCATCGCCATCAATATCTTCGAAGCCGTGTTCTGTAGTATTTTTGAAAACACTTACTTCTTACAATAGTAGCAGGTAGGATCGCTAATTTGATAAGACTTGCGGCAAATTAGTCGCTTCTACACAAGTTTAAACATTTTCGATGATTTTTTTTAAATTAGGTAAAATATTAAAATTGTCACCCGACTGAAAGTTGTGTTTAGTCGAGTAAATGAATCAATGCTATTATACAGTAACGTTTATTTCCTCAAAAAGGTTACATTTACCAAACCACTGCAAAATTTCATTAAAACTTGCACATCATTGACAACTTGATGATGGAAACGACGAGTTCTTTCGTTGCTTACATGTCAAGCCAATCTTGCAATCGATATCCTCGTCGCATGAATAGTTTAATGGTCGCATTCGAATGGCAGCACGACATCTCCTTTGAATGCAACGCTTTCCAGTGTCACATACCAGCGTCAAACCGTCGGAAAATCCACAAGGGGCCTCGTAACTGACCACACATTGATTGTCAACAATCCGTACTGTGTACCAGGCTATATCCGCGATATCGTGGGATGAATTTTCACACTGGCATTTGCCCGAACTGCATTTTAGGAATACTGGTGACATATCGGAATGCGCAAATAAGCAATCATTGTCGCTTGTACAGTCTCTAGAAAATAAATTTTGAGTATTTTCAGCATTTAAACCAACAATCACGAAAGTTAAAACAGAAAAAAATATCATGCTGAAGTAATACATTCTCCAAGTGATTTAATTTATTATTCGGTGTCTTTTAAAACGTAAAACAGAATGTAGGTAATACAATGTGCCACCCAATTAACCTGAATTGGCAAATATTGTTCTTGAAGTGACTGTGAGGCTAACGAAAACAATTCTATTTATCCAGTTGCTTCAGCATACAATTTGTGTTTCATTAAAAATAGAGTAAATAACAATACCAACCGAGTGGCGAAATGAGATAGTAACTGGCTTAAAATATTTTGCAATGAAATCTAAATTGATTGCCAATATTCAACTAGATAATTTCAACAATTTAAGGTCATTATAATAGTAGGAAGTTTGTGTAAATAATTTATCGTACCTACAAACTCGCACTGTGAGCTGTAAGCACGCCTATAGGTCGTAGGTTTTAGGGTTATTAGTCCTCCGTTATAGACCGACTTCTTCACTTATAAATAATGTAAAATTTGTATGTTTATAAGTGTGAAGAGAAGAGTTCATCTGTCATAATGTCCATAAATGTGTTTGAGTTTATTCGCCGATGATGCAGAAATTGTAGGGTATTTTTTGTTATATTCTAGCGGCGTTTCTAATTGAATAAAACTACGTTCTGTCTTCGCTATATTTCGGGCAATGTTTAGGCACTTCTTCCGACTTCATAAAACTCTAAATTATTCAGAATTTTCTTATTAGCACTTGTTTACATGTGGAATATGTTTGATGGTTTTGTAAACAAGTGTTTGGGAAAATGTACAGGTCAATTAGTGATGGTTGTGGTATTCGCATACCACCCACGGCTTGGAGAATTCACAACGTATGGGACGTTAACACACGGTCGATTTGTGAACAATCTAAGTCGGGAGAGATATGATGTAAAATCACAGTCCATATGATCAAGAGACTTGTACAATAGCACAACAGGCCCATCTGAGGCTTAGGTGCTGGGCTTACACCCTCCCATCTAATCTAATCTAATCTAATCTAAACAAGTGCTAATAAGAAAAATCTGATTTAATTTACGGTTTTATGAAGCCTGAAGAAGGGCCTAAACAATCATGATTTACGTCGATTTAAAAATAACTTGAAAAAGTTGCCCGACATAATTAAAAAGTAATCTTAAGTTGTCCGTGTAAATTTGTATGGAGAAAAAATTATCGGTCAACTCAACATTCAATAAATCGTGATATGTCCTATGGCTTTTGTGTAGATAGGACAACTCACGATTCAATGTGTTTAAATGTGAAATAAATGACCACTCACGATTCATATAGGTCAACTCTGCATTTTTATTAATTCATTAACTTTGTAAGACGAAATCGGCAATAATTAATAAAATTTATATTAATTAAGTAAACAAAAGACAAATCTTTAAAATAAAAGTGGTTCCATGTAACAGTAACATAGTTCCGAAATCGCTGAGAAATTTAAGTTCAAAGTTGAGATTTGTCAAATTAGTTCAACTTTCAATCAGTTACCTTAATGTAAAAAGTGAAAATTACAATTCATTTTCCACTGCATATATTTTGTATGGATGAATTACTTACAATTTTCAAGTTTTAAGTCAATAAGGGGAAAATCGTAATCTCCCGATAATAGTATATGCAGTGTACAGCAGACACAGATTTGGTTGCTTTTAACTGTATTACATATTTCTGCCTTCATAAGAGAACATGAAACCAATCAGACAACAATTACCTATCACATTGGCGGGTATAGCAGATTGACCCATTTTCATAGTACAGTTGAGTTGTGAAGAATATATCGCCAACGTTTGCTGAAACTCATTTGTCACTCATGGAATGTTTTATTTTCAACTCGATCTACTCGACGTGAACGTAAGTCTCCATGGTAATATTCACTGCAGCTCATGAAACTCCACGAAATTACGCCCGATGCGGTGCAATGGTTGCAGCTTATGGACATCAAGTTATGATTTTCCTAATGACTAGGAGAAATATTTTCCTTTCTCTCTTCTTTAATGAGGGATTCTTTTGAAAAATAGCCTACCGAAATCGGACGCATTTTCCAGTGGACTTTTTTATACGTGCCTAGAAAGGACTTCGACCCTAGAACCCAAAACCACTTTCAAAAAAATTCCTCGAAGCTTTTGTGACTGGTGAAAGGTGATCAAAAACCGAAAACTTGCACTTTTCTTACCAAAATTTCACCAGGTACACGAGCCGTACAGGGTCGTGTGGGGTGTCATTAGAAAGGTAATCACATGTACTATTGAGCCGAATAGAGACTCATTGATTTTAAAATTAATCCACACTGAAATATGTGCAGTTGAAGTTTTCAACCGAAAACTTGCACTTTTCTTACCAATATTTCTCCAGTTACACGAGCCGTACATGGTGGTGTGGGGTATTATTTGAAAGGTAATTTTATGTGCTTTTGGGCCAAATAGGGTCTTATGGGGTTTGGATGCATATGCGACGAAATATGGGCACTTAAACATTTCAACTTCTCATATTTCATCGTAGATGCTTTCAAACCCCCATAAGACCCTATTTGGCCCAAAAGCACATAAAATTACCTTTCAAATGATACCCCACAACACCATGTACGGCTCGTGTAACTGGAGAAATTTTGGTAAGAAAAGTGCAAGTTTTCGGTTGAAAACTTCAACTGCACATATTTCAGTGTGGAATAATTTTAAAACCAATGAGTATCTATTCGGCTCAATAGTACATGTGATTACCTTTCTAATGACACCCCACACGACCCTGTACGGCTCGTGTCCCCGGAGAAATTTTGGTAAGAAAAGTGCAAGCTTTCGGTTTTTGATCACCTTTCACCAGTCACAAAAGCTTCGAAGAATTTTTTTGAAAGTGGTTTTGGTTTCTCGGGTCGAAGTCCATTCTAGGCACATATAAAAAAGTCCACTGGAAAATGCGTCCGATTTCGGTAGGCTGTTTTTCAAAAGAATCCCTTGTGATTTATGTTTATGCTCATGTATCAAACCATACGAAATAATCATAAACTGCAGCTCAACATTTAAAATCTTAGAGTAATTATACCTAGAGAGGAAATTACGAACAGAATTACGTAAAATTTGTGGTCCCGACATGAAATACGTAATATTTGATAGTGTTGGTTTTTCCCTACTAAATTGGTGGGCAAATTAGCGCAAAAATTTAAATGTGCCTGCGAGAAGGATTCTTTTTAAAATGTGAACCTTTTACATACCACTGATATGAACTGATATCAACAAACACATTGTGTTTAACAGGTTTAACACAACGAAAATAATAGAAATTGACCCGTGTTGTTTTATGCAGCAAATTATAGTTGGGCAATCGGTCTCTTGAAGGAAAACTACAAATCAACAAACAGATGCAACTCGCGCAATTTTTTATTAAGCGCATAAAATCACCGGAAAAATGAACAGGCATTGCCCTTGACTCCTTTACTTTGGCATCCCGTAATGAATCACATTTGCACCATATTTAATTATTATTATTGCGAATGATTTCAAACAAAATTTCAAAATAGAGTTACGCGATTTAGAAAATACAAAACTGACAACTATCAAAATTGTCAACGCCTACATGTGTTAGTAAAAGCTCTACGTAAAATTGTACGAAATGTGAATCTTATACAAACTGATGTCGGGACCACATTTTATCGTACGAAATACCTCTCTAGGTATAATTACTCTAAGTTTAAAATGCTATTGCGAAAACGGACAAAACCGCAGAACCATCTATGAGCGCATAGCACAAAACTTTCGTTTTCTATTAAAAAAAAAGCTCAATTTAACAACTTTCATCAACAACTTACATTCAAATCTGCTATCACGTAATTATGGTTTTTACAATACGAAAAAATTGTTAGCAATAAAAATTTGATATAACTCACTAAAAAAAAAGGATCGAGAAAGATGCAGTCCCGTGTATATTGTTACAAATTCGGTTTATCATTGGAGCATTTGATGTTAATAATAACAGAAAATCAAGCGCCATCTTTTAGTCAGATAGTACACTATACTAGCAAAGAAGTGTTTTTTTACTGATATGTGGTCGGTGTATTCAATGTAATGCAAACAACTAAATGTAATGGAAACCTTCAGCGGAATACATTAATTACGGGATCTTACTCTCGACTGAATTCGAGAGCAGCGCTATATTCTCTTTAATTTGGCACACACCATTTGGTAGAATACAAGGTAAATATAGTGAGGAGGTAATGACATTCAGACGCGCCAATGACATCTTTTTAACTATATTTACCTCACTATATTTACCTTGGTAGAATAGGTGTGTTGAGGTGAATATTATGAGTGGGTAATGTAGAACCATCACTTCTGATTATTTTGCATACAAAAAATTCGTTAAAATCTTCACGATATGTAACTTATTTGGATAAAAAAAACCATTATAATATCATCAAACGTTAAGTGTCACCTAAAAACTGTAAAAACGAATTTTAACAAGCTTAAACCAACGAAAGCATTCTTCACCACCTCTACGTTGTTCACAAATTTTGTTGGTTATGCCTGTGTATGACGTTGTAACAGACCTATACGGCGCAGTACTTATATTTTTTGTGGATTTCCACATTCAGTAATTTATATTCTTAGGTTGTATTGTCATTACTAAATATGAAAATTAGGCGAAGAGGAATAGTACCATTTTTAATATCTTAATATAAAGTGTATATTGTATATGAACTACTGAACTACAGAAGATATATTTCATAAATATAATGCTGAAAGGAGTGTGTGTTTCAAAGCCCGATGCTATTTTGGATTTTAATTCAAAACTACCCGCCAGAATTACACTCGCGGAATATTGAAAACCAACACATTTTCTGTTTCGTGATTTTTTGTGAATTTTACATGTATGGAGAAATCAAAAAATCAAGTAAAACACAGAAACAGAAAATGTGTCGGTTTTCAAAATTCCGTGTGTGTATTTTAATAAAGAAAATCTTCTCTACCCTTACACATACTATCCATACACACGGTACCTATACCATAAAATGCTGTACCATTCGTTTGTAACCGTTGCAGTGGTCCTATATAATAATATATTATCAAAGAAGAAGAAAAAAGCAAATTCCCTTATGTATAGGTAGATGTTGTGAGCCGCATTCGTTTACGTTTGAAGAAATGTTATACAAATTCATAAAATTTCAGTCTACTCAGCACCGGCATACGGTTCGAATGTCTGGAAAAATTTCGTCGGTGCTCTGTGTGTTTTTTTGTTGTTTATTAAAATGTGTGTGTGAAGTGTTGTAGTGAATTCAATTTTATGGAAAACATGTTTTCTTTGAATTAAATTAAATTAATTAAATTAATTTGGGTTAATTGACATCAATTGGATAAAAAATTGGTTCAGAATGTTTTCAATTTATTGGTAAAAAATTGTGCATTAAAATCATATTGTCTCGAAATGAGAAGAACGAATTGCATTAAAATATACCTTGATGTGTGGAAAGAAGTAACATACAACGTTTTCGTGTGTTGCTTAAAGTTGTGCAGCATACGAGGAATTTATATATACCCATAATTGCATCGGTCTTTTTTTATGTTTCCTGAGCAATAGCCAGATTTTTTTTCTGCTCGAGCGTCGAATATTAAGCTACAACTGTGTTTTTCTGGTCCGGAAGAGTCAGAAGAAGGCATTCGTATTTTTTTCTGAATTTAGAAACGCATTTTTGGGGTCCCGAGCAACGAATTCATTCATATGAAGAAATGCGTTGGTTAGAAGAGATGAGATGTATGGTACACATCTTTTTTACTGCTCTAACCAACGCATTTTTTCATATGAATGAATTCGTTGCTCGGCACCCCAAAAATGTGTTTATAAATTCAGAAAAAAATACGAATGCCTTCTTCTGACTCTTCCGGACCAGAAAAACACAGTTGTAGCTTAATATTCGATGCTCGAGCAGAAAAAAAATCTGCCTACTGAGCAATTGTGCAAACGCGCACCTTTCAAACGTGTTGTTTTGGATGCATTGTATATTTGCTTTTTGGGCTCGTTGCGACATACGATTGTCAAATATTTGTTTTGTTTGAAATTAAAATTTGTTTCTTGTTGTTCGGCCGAAAAACTGTTTGATAATTAGAAGAAGAAAAAGCTTAACTGACCGCAACAAGATTATCTTTAAGACACGTTATGGAATTATGAACTGTAATGTCTTCGTGTGATTTATGTCTCTAGATTTTAACCTGGTAGATATTCACTTTACACATCCGGTATATATTCGTTTGGTCTTTGTTTCGGCTAACATTGTTTCTATAGTGATGGCTAACATTTAATTTGTTCAGTGGTCACGGTCTAACTTCGAATATTTTTTTTCCAACTTCTTTTTTGTTTGTTATTTTTTCACCATCACTCGGCACGTCATCGTCCGAGTGGAATATAGAACCAAATTAATATTAGCTCATATTATACCAACTCCGTAAATTCATGCTGGTTTCATTTATTTCTTCCTGCATCATACATGAACATCGTTGAAAATTCAAAATTCAACATTTTTGTTTCCGGAAACATACTCATACGATAACGTGAAAAGGATATGAGAGGTCTAATTGAATCGAACATGGTCAACACGTAATTATAGCTTTGCACATACGATGTTAGTTATTCCACATACGTAACTGCGAGATCAGACATGAACTTTATGTCCAAGTTTTAATCGAAAATTTGTTTGGAGTCGACGTTATAGTAACAAAAAATATTTGATTTCATCCCATCTCTCATTTGTACACATAAAATCGGGACAATTTTCATTAACACCATGACACGAAAGTTGATAAGCTAGAAAGATTTGTCAAGAAGGGGTGGAGACTTGTCGATTACATTTGAATTAAAAGTCAATTTTGAACATATATGCCCCAGAGTTTGAAACGTCCGCAATATTTTTTTGAATTTGTTCATATCCGGTTCAGCCGCTGAAATTGGTCCCACGATAATCTTAAGAAATTTTCCCAGTTTTTCTAAAACAAGTCCACATGTTTCGATTTGTGAAATAGTATATTTCGTGCCTAGGACTAAAAGTCTTTTTTAGCGTGTGAGAGGTTCGAATCGAATACGCTAAAAATGCTAGTCCGTGGTACGAATCATATTTTTCATATCGGACGGAGTCCTAGGTCCTAGATATGAAAAAATCTTTTCACCAAGATGCCAAAAACCTCTGTATTTAACAGGTGGTTAGTTTACTGAACCTCCTTTACGAAGCCTAAAACTATTTCAGTCCTTAACATTACGCACTTCTCCATTTGCCTCATGTAATCCCATACAATTTCATCGAATAAGTGCTTAACCACTCGTATTAACCATGTTATCGATCTAATCTAAACGTTTATCGATATCGACGACGGAGCCCTTATTTCCAGCAACTCTACGGATTCATCACATGAATCAGCAATGGCGTTTCCTAGATGTCTGATAGGACAAATATTCTCCAAATTTCTTGAAAGATTCTTGTAAGATCTCGAGTTTATTTTGCTAACAGAGTTAGGTTAGTCTCAATTCGGCTTTTTTGAACGAAATATTCTCATTCCAATAACGAAAATTTAAACGTTTTGAAGTCCGAATCATAGGGCAGTTACGCTAAATCCGAAACTCTATAGCCAAATCCCCGTAATTCCGTTAACTTTTGCACACAATTCGTTTTTTAAACAAAAATTGACGTTCATGCCAAATTTTACAGATTTTCCTTCTCCGTTTCGCTTGTGCATCCATTCATGCATCATAACCATTTATTAATTAGCAATCATTTTTATTCGGATTTTTTTTTTTACATTTTCATAGTTAGCATATAAGCGTTGCTAACAATCGAACGAACAAAACCAGTTTCAAAAGCATTATGTCTGCACAGCAAAACAAAACGACGACAACAACAACAACAACAAAAAATTAAATGCAAAAACTATAAAAAGTGACATAAATTTAAATAAAAATACCATTTACGTGATATGTGCCTATTGTTTATACAAAAAAAAGTGAAAATATTTGTGTTTCCACCCAACGTGGCATATAAAGCGTACACTTAAAAAACAAAACAAAAAAAAAACTTTGGTAATTAGTATAAAATGCGCCAAAATGCCATTTGTTCAACGTGTTGTACAGCCTATTTATATTTCGCGAACAAAGAGACCATTAACAGCAGGAGCAACAGCATCCACAACGGAAAATGGAGGCGCAACCACGTCTAACAATTGCGTTGCAACGCAACGGCCGACGACAACGTCGTCGACAGCATTAAGTGATTATGAATTTGAGGCAGTCACCAATTTAACATTGAGCAATGCATTACGACAATTGGCATCGTTGGTATTAATTGCCAATGACATTTTTACGGAGTTGAATCGAGAATTGCAATTGGTTGGCGGCAGAACAATGGGCCTGAAGGGGAGATTGAATAAACTGGAGAAAATTGTCGATGAATTCGATCCGAAATTGGTAACAGTTCGTAAGTAACTTTTGTTTTGTTCAATTTTAAACTATATAAAATCGAATTGAAAACGAATTTCATTTGATTACGAAGAGAACGGGCCAGAGAATATGATATATTAGGCGTGTTTAATTATGCAGAAGGCAGATAAGATTTTTCTTTAAAGAACGAAACACTCACCTTTTGTTGTATTTTTAATTAGGACAAGTTAAATCGCTACAATATAAATCTGATCCGAGGACAAGTGTCGTTTGCTATCCCTTGATTTTTGGCAAAATCTTTTAACTTTCGTTGTAACGTTTATTCCATTTACATTAATACTACTGTTCAGTTTGATTAAATGTGAATGATGACAATTTAATAAATAAGCTTTTTGCTGAGCTTAAATAACTTATTTGCTTGCAACAATTTGCTCCAGATCCTCGCCAGTTCATAAGAGTCATCCACGTGAGGTGAGCAAAGCTTACTAACTGATGAACATCGTATTGTTCAATAGACCAATGACGAGCAAAGTCGTTGCAACTATTGCCTTCCAAGTGATGATAATTCTTTCTGTCTTTGACCCTTTCTACTTCAAAAATATTTTTAATTAGTCCTCCAATAACAAGACTACAGAATTTTGACAAATATTGTATTTAAAACTCTATAAACGGCAAACATATGGCCAAGTAATCACTAAGTCTGTCACATCTTTTGCCTGAAATGTTGCATGATCTATTACTTCATCAGATTTAACATCCATTTATGTATTTATTATAGTCACATCATTTATTTTTCTCATTCAATCATTAAATATGTATAAACTAATGGATTTAGTCATTGTTAAAATAGGCTCCAGTTATGAGTATACTTGCCTTCAACGTCACGCAAATCACATTAGCCAATTTCGCTTAATTTTTGCTTCAAAAAGAAAAAAAATTCTTCGTTTCCCACAACTAAGTTTTAATCCAATTTATCGACAGCTTTTACCATAACCCCTATAAAGTGAAGTTAAATCCGGAAAAAGATCAAGATTTTGCCAGAGGAAATGTAAAAGCTTTTCATGGAACAAAACGTTAATTAAAACGTTAAAATCGCCTGATTTGAATATTTAATGGCCTCTCTAATTAGACATGATGATTAAAACATTAATAAAATCATCATTTTCGCCGAAAAAAAATTGTTCCTCTCTTTTTCATATTTATTTTGCCATTATTCGGTTTATATTTTATAATTACCGTAACTCATCAATAAAATGTTCGTTGATTCCCTTTTGGTGTGTTGTTCAACATCATTTTCATTACATTACATTACATAAAAACCGAAAATAAAAATATATTTTTATAGCAAACTATAATGCTTTATATAGACAACGGATTCGTATATGACTTGAATAAATAAAAAGTTGATGGCTTCTAAATGGACTGGAATATAAAGCACCCAGAGAAGATACACGTATAGAGTGAGAGGGGCACTATAGTGTTAATTGTAATCTTGTTCGGATGATTCAGAATAGCTATTGGGATTCCATTAAAGGGATTCGGTGATAGTATCCATTTTGTGGTTCGAAGATGAATAATTTTCTGTAATCATCGTTGAATTTATATGCTTTCGTACCGACTAATTGGAATATTTTACGTGTAAATATTACGTGTATATATATAGAGAGAGAGTGAGTTTCATATGCAACACATATAAGTATACTCGAGAGAAAAAAAAAAGAATTATCAAACAAATTATTCACATCTTACATGACTCGACCATACCTATGGTAAAACGTTAATGAAAGTTGAGTTATGAGAACGATTTAGATTAGAGTTTAAAGAAAATGGAATTGAGTAGAACTGAAGGGCGGCAAACGAACAAAACACGAAAGGTTTAAGAATTTAAAAAAAAATCTGTGCATGTGTACTGTGTGTATATTATATGGTACACATCATTATAAAGCGTTATTTTTATACCTAACCGTTCCATAAATGGATGGATGGTGCTCAGTAAATTCTCATAAAATATTTTCATCTTAAGAACGGGAGAAAAAAAAGATTTTCTTTAAAATAGCTTCGTATAACGAGCTCTAACTTGTAAGTGGTTGCTATAATATTAAGTGATATGACTGAAAGTAATAAAATCATATGCATAATATGCATTACCATGTAGGTGAAGGGTGACTTCAACACATACACAAGATCTTTTCTTTCTAAAAAAAAAAAAGATTTACAAAAATTTTATCGACTCTGACGCGTATGGTACGTCGTCATTTTTACGAGTTTCATGAATTTTTCATTGGAAATTGTAATACGAAATATCGGTTCTGTTTTAGTGATTACATAAAAAAATGGAGCATAAAACCAGTATTACAACATTGGCGTCGTAAAACAAACTCTAATTAATAAAAAAAAAAAACTTTATGATTTCCTCGCCAATATGCCATTGTCCAGTGCTGTTGAATGACGTGAATTTGATGTTCTGGGAACAACACAACGAAAATGGTCAGAATTACGTGTTATGACTACAATATGTGATATGATTGCATACACAGAATCGTTTTTTTTATATTTATTTTCTTTCTTCTTTTTTGTTACATTTTGAGGAATCATTCCGTACAATACAATTCAGTTTTAAAATATTTTCCATTCGATTCACGATACCATAGAGTATTTATGTAGCAAAAAAAAATGTTTAGTACGTGCAGACATCTTCTTTCAAATATACACTCGGACATCAGCTTGCAACGTAAGACATTCTCAGAAAGACAATGTCAGCGTAAGCGATATTCCAACGCATACATTCAATTGATCTTGCAGTTGGTGCGATTTTGATTGTAATTTCGGGTGTGCAAAGTGTTTAGAGAAAACACTCCCTTCATCATTGTTATGTATAAAGAGGACCTGATTTTCTTGTTGTTATACCATGTATGCCTGAAGAACACGCCTAGATTAGATTATATCAAAGTTTTTTTAGGTTTTTTCAATTAAGAAGCAGAAACCCATATCAGAGACCCTTTGTTCCCTACTCCATGACCTTACTACTTCTATTAAGGAAATTTCCCTGTTTTCGATTAGAAGTCGTTTAAGGTTCTTGCCTTCTTGACGGTAGATCCTCATCCTGGAGTTCACGATTTCCGAAGGTGCAAAACTTGAGATTGGTATAAAGGGCGTATCCATAAGTACACCAGTCTCAGGTGCCAAGGCATAAGAACAGATAGGTTTGATGGATCCTGTGGAGATCATCGTTAAGTTTGCAGTGGTACGTAACACACTTTAATATTAAATCTGATGCAAACACATTTCTATTACAAAAAATTCGTCTTCTTAATGGATTCGTTTCGAAAACAACTGGAGATTGCATTCTCATTAATTATTAATTTTATGCAATGCTCAAACAATACGTGTAGTTGATAGAGTGGACTATTAAAACATTAATGGCAATCTGGCACCGTAGTACCTTATATTTAGTTCATATTCTAGTAAACAGAATGCAATTAAAATTTCAATTAAAATTCGGTAGGAGAATGAAAAAGTACCGTGATTTTTTGTGTGTGCTGTTTTTCTTCATTAATGTAGCCGTTCTCTTGTCCTCTTAATGGGTAGGAGCCTTTTAATGAAAAAGTGCTAGCTGGCATTTGTTTGCTTTGAGTAGAGCTTTCGCAGGCCAGATTATAAAGTATTAAGGTTGTTAAATATATACAGTCAAAGAGAAAGGAAAAAACTGGCAAAGCAAAAAAAAAAATCGTGAAGCTAAGAGAACATTAGATTTTTTGTTTATCGTTCTGATGTGTATACCAGTTTTGATATTCCTTCAGTATCATTTCACAGCGTTCGATGACTACGGGGATTTCTGCTTTAAAGTCGAATATATTTTAAAGAAAAATTTAATTCACGATTGCTACATTTACTCACCAAAAATTATGTTTGTCTGGACAAAATTGTATTTCCCAATGGGTATGTACACATGTCCTTCGTATATTACATATTTGGCGCTAATACATTCACTTTACCCTAGAGCAACGTTTTCTCAACTTTTATTACGTATTACGTCGACTACAAATGTTCAATTGGAAATTTTGTGCACGTCGTGTAATCTAAAAATTTAATTAAAACGTTCGCTCACATCAATTACAATCTCACTCATTTAATCTAATTTAATTTCGTAGAACAACATAACACCTTCTTTTTTGTCCTATCAAAAAAAAAACTAACACACAAACCCATAAGATGCTCGTATGAAGAATATATTTTAACAAGAAATATTTAGAAATTCGTTTGTTGTTGTTGGAAGTTGTTTTTTTGTTTGTTAATATTTATTCTCTCCTTATGCTTTGAACGTTCATTTCAACGTATAGCGTACAATTTAGCTCACCTACATGCATCATTATCGGTACGAGAATCTATCGCAACGAAAAATTCTAAGTAAATTTTCTGTCACCTTATTCAGAAAAAGTAACTGTAACTTCAAAGTGTTTGTGTTTGATGTGTTCAAATTAAAACCAGGTGTATCAAATCGTCAAAACAAGTTTTGAATAAATAAACACTAAAAAAAAGCCGATGACTCGGATTATAATATGTATGAGTATGTTAAATAAAATGCTCTCTTTCTCCGGCAATATGAAAGATTTGATAAATTTTTTTAATAATAAAAAAAGTCGAGGAAAATCCAAAAATTTTACATTTAAAGTAGATCTTTGCATTTTAGTATGTGTGTACTTTGCGGTATATAATTCGAGTGAATATTGTTGTAAAAACAACGCGACCCCCTTTTCCATTTTATACAGATCAGCCTCGTTCGTTTAGGGGAATGTTATGAGTAAAATGTTTCAAAAATATTCGTACAATGGGTGAAGGAAATTCCGAAACCAGACAATTCATACAACAATGTAATCTAACGGAAAATAGTTGCATACATTTCGTATTACTCGGTATAAACCCTTTCTATATGCAAATTAAGGACTTATTACGTAGCTGATATGCTCATACACACAATACATATATATATTGAAGGTAGATTGATATGTATGTTGTGTACGACGGCATGCATAAGAGTTACCAAAATGCCGACTGTTGACTATATATACAATATTGTATGGATAGTCGAAGTTCATGTGGAATCATGTAGCGATTGTTAGTGCCATGGGAAGGAAATGATGCAAAAAAGAAAACTAATTTTTGGTAAATGATACTTCATTCGAGCGTTTTGTGTGTTCGAAATGGTTATTGTTTTGTGAATTAAATTGTCAGACAAATTAAATCCAACTGCCTTTTAAAATTAACACGACGTGCGGCTGGTTCGAGTGGTTAAGTTAAGTAATTAAGTTTGGTTTTTCGATTGCCAGTCGTTTAGACCACGGCCTATTTTAAGCAATAAGCGATAGAAATGCAGAATTTTTGAAAAATAAATTCTTGCTGCAGGCTAAACGAGAGCATTTGTTAAACGGAAAAGACATCTTGCACCTCAATTGAGAATTCACTTTAGGAGTGAATGATCCGAGGTATGACATTTGAGGTATATTCACGTACCGTAAATCTAAATAAGCGATTTTATGGTGGGATATGATGGGATTCATTCAATTCAATTCGACAGCGGCCAGCGAGTCACCTTCAGTTATCATTTCGCTGAGCTACAGACAAAATAGTAGTTATAGTCGACTGTGCTGCAATAGCGCTACTTATAGTCGACTGAGCCACATTAGCGATTAGGGACACATACAGACTGTACCATAATAACGCTACATCTACTCAATTTTTTCATGATATGAGTCCAAACAAGAAAGTTGTCTATAATCTGCGGTCCTACTTTCAGTGTTTTTTATGGTCAATTATAGGTGTCATTGCAAAATAAAAAAAAATCCTCATCAGAATGTCAAGCCCATCTCGTTTGTTAATAATTGCCGGTGTCTTCCACATTGTTGTTATAAATACTTCTGGCCATATTTTAATGGCTGAGCATATTAAAAATGCATTTACACGTAATTTCAAGTTAAAGTTTATTTATTTTAAACTCCAAACTTAGTTAACTACAAAAAAAAATAATAAAGCAGCACACTACACCACAATAATATCAAAGAAAAGAAACCAAGAATAACATCACTTAACTCGTTCAAAGAGGAGACAAAAGAATGTGCACCGTAATTACACTTCACAAAAAAAGACAGAGATAACAAAGTTCATTCATGTTAGTTTATGTAAAAAAAATATTTTTTTTTTGAAATTTAATTCGTATTATGAGAATTAAAGCGGATGCGGCAATTGTTCAAAATTTTTGTATGAATTGGGAAAATTCGTTATGCTGCGTACGTAATGTATACACGACTATTTTTGTGAATAAGAAGCAATTATGTCTTTTTTCTGTTGAATATGCCACTTAATTGGTGTAATGTTTTTAAGTTTTGTTTGAATTTCTTAGGTAGTCGACCGAGTTTGACGATACTTTTTGTATATATTCTGATGTTATATCTTGTAACAGCTCTCATTTAGTCACTCAGTACAGCATAATTATAACGGCGCCTTATTATAGGGGTGACAAACTCAGCGTACCGCTATCTATTTTTAATTCAATTACATTTTCAGTCAACTGTAAACGAAAAAGAAGGATTTTCCATCTTTTTATCTCCAATTCTGGAACATCTTTCGCGTTTCAACGGCATTATGTTTTGAACAAAAGTTTGGTTCTTGAATTGTTTCGTTCCAATTTTACATGGAATTATGAGGAGTCACCTTCGTGTCTATCGTTTTGAGCGAGTAAATAGAGAACATAAAGCCTGAATTCCATTCTAACATTTCAGTTAAAATTGAATCTCCAAAATGATTCGAATAATTTTTGGAGTCGATGATAGTGGAATTTTGAATAATTCAAATCCTTGGTTATCTCTAGTTTAGCTTAGGATAAACAAACCTTCATATCATCTGAAATCACACAACATTTCTCCCCTTGTTTCCTCTCACAAATTGGTTTCGAAAACAATTAAGAATTTTGTTTGCTAAAAACAGAATTATTTCGTGAATTTTTTTTGCTCATGTTTCGCAAGCAAGGTATTCACTTATACAAACTGCTTCATCATTGGAAATAGTTTTTTTTTCTCAACTGAAAACTAGTTTCTTTTTTAGCCATAAATTCTACGAACCCCATGTTCAACAGAACAAGACCATTTTATTGAAGGCTCTTTATGTTCCAGTTTATTGCACCTATACTAAGAAAAGGCATATCACTTGGATGTGGTTTTTCTTGCAGTCATATTACGATTTTCTGAAGTGGTTAGAACGTAACCTTACCTAAAACTGCGGGAATGTCTTATATGTACTTTGCCAGACAATTTTCATTTTGTTTTAAATCATTGAAAAATTTACTCTCTAATTATAAATGAAACTATTGTACAGGAATGGTAAAGGCTTTCGGCGATGCAGTCAAAACTCTAAAACTGACAACTGATAGATTAGCAAAATTTCATGAAATCTTCACCAAAGCACCAAGGTGTAATCGTGAATATACAAAAATCGGTCACATTTTTCATGCTTGAAAGACTCGATTCGAATTTGCCGGTGAAATATTAGAATTATTCCCCTTTTTATCTCCATTTTTTATTCGATCTGATTCAACAAAAAACACAAGATCTTCGCCAAAATGGCTCTATTTTATCGTACGATATTATAATTCGTATACCTCTTACACCTCTTACACACACACATATACAAATGAAATGAAAAAAAGGTTTTTGATTTTGGACCCCATACATTTATAACAATGAAGCGATATTGGTTTGGATGCGGATCTTTTGTTAATAAAAGGTTTTCTAAGAATGTGTGTTCGAGAATGAACCGGTGAGGTTCGGAATGCACTCACATGAATCGTTACAAAAGTGAAGTGAAGAGAAGAAGAAGAAAAGAAAAACATCGTACCATCGTTCTACTGTATTTCTCAACACAAACACTCATTTAAATATGTTTCGTGTGCACATATGATCCTGAATATCCTTATTTTGAGTGGAAAATGTTTTCTTTTTCTTTGCTCTCGTTATCCATTACACATCGGTCGTTTACATCCTATATAATACCATTCAATGGAAGCAATAAATTTGCTTATCTTTCTCACATAGATTTAAATGATTATTTTTTTTATATTAAATGAAAAAAGAAACGAAGACGGAAATATGTTACCCAATGCAAAAGCGACCATTTATTTTCATCTCATTTCGCTGAGACAATTTTATTAAGCCAACGAGAAAATCTTCAACCATAAATTCGACGTGACATCGAATACCTCTTTTTATGCATGCGATACCAAACATATCTCTTTTGCATGGTAATAAGTAATAATGAAGAGTTTAAAGCATGTATTATCCCTCTGATTAAATTTATGAATTTTAATATTTTTTTTTTGTAACTTTTTTTTTGTCGTATTTTCGTTGGCTCACCGAAACGGCGACGGTAAAATGAGTAAATTCATGCTTTGGGAAATGTTAATGTTTTTTTTTACACAAATTTGAATAACCGTTTAAAAACCTAAAGTCCATTAACCATTTTGGACGGCTGTGTATGCCTTTTCAAGGATTTATGTTCCCTTTTTTGGTGCGTATTCGTGCAGATTAAATCAGATTTCGTGATTAAAGACAACACTCTATAAATATTACACTTGTTTCATAGTCTCTATACGTATCTATAGCCTATAACACTGTTAGCAGGTATAGAACACTGTGAAGGTAACATTTTGCTATCTGTTGTTTTCTCTTCTAAGAACACAATTCCAGAAAACACGCTACAACAAATAAAAAAAAAATTGAAATTCTTTCTTTCGCGCTTAAACCGGTTGAGGCTAGAGACCGTACAATTATTGTTTTCTAAAATCCTATTTGCGGAGGCTTTGGCGTGGTAACAAAGAGATCTTTGGAAGGTGTTAAACGAGACGCATAACATCTGACTTAACGTATCTTGAACTGTATCGACAAGAACAACTTTGAAATACTCTGCATGTATCCAGAATGTAAACGTAACGAAATCTTCATCCAATCAATTTCATTTTTCAACTTTCTTGTGTCAAGTGCAGAATTTAACTTAATCTTAAATACAAAAACAACGTAACACTTGCGGTGGAGACTATGTCTATACATGTGGTACTAATTTGTCGGAAGTTTTGTTCACAAATTAACAAAAGGAAGAGACAATTTGCACACTGTGCATATTGTCGTTTCATAATAACTTTTGCTGTTCGCACACTGATCAAATAGTCCATCAATAATAACTTTTGTCTGCGAATAGCCAAAGTTTGTATGAAGAGACTATTTTGCACAGCGATTCGCGAGCCTTTTTCTTCACAAAATAAATGACGAATGTTGCAAAACTTTGACAATATCCATTGTCAATAAAGTTTTTACACGAACCATTTTTTACTCGAAGATTTTGCTCTTTTGATTCATTATTAATAAAATTCATAGTTCGTAGCGAAAGAAACAAAACCTTTTACAACAAACAACAATTGTATCTCGTTAGTGTTTGAAACTTCATGAGTCTCTTTTACTTGATTAGTTTTATTGTACGTTTCGTTGTGAAGACATGTCTAACTAACTATCGTTCCACGCTCTTTTGTGCCGTTGTAGATAGCACATAGCTATAGAGGCATCTGAATGGCTAATTTCCGATTTTCCCATGAATATTATACGATCTTAAAAAACCTTAACAAATTCTTAAAATTTTGATGAATTCACCCAAACAAATTGTGTTCTAATTTTAATTAGGTGAGGAAAATGAATCAAATAATTTTCCCGTATGCGATGCGTCATTATTTTTATTTTATTTTTTTTATATTCAAATCTGTCGTGTGCGTTAACATGGGGAAAAAAATGTTTTGCATAAAATAACTTTTGCCATGTGATAACTCATTTTTTCTGGCGAACACTCAAATGTCATGTGCCGACTAATGTTTTTTATTGCACAGTTTTTTAATATCAAAAATTTTACAGCCAAAAATAAAATGTGTGTCTAGATCGGAAAATATACCGTACTCGCACTTTATTAATTGTGCTGTCTGTGCCGGATTTTATGAAAGGTGATGAAAGGACACATGTATCGGTTTTACACCAAAAATTACATCGTTACCCTTCAACTTCAAATATCTTTTTTTTTTCAATTTTATTTATAAACGTGACAACACATGACCTCACCCAATAATTTATTTATTTTTTACATATGTTCTACATTATGTTTTCAATCAGTTCAATATACCCCCGACTAAAAGTGCTTAAAACCAGACGGTACGAAATTCATAGCAACAGAATAGATGCAATAAAACCTTTTACAAAAAACTATCCGCCCTATTGCTGTCAAATGTTTAGGGTTGACGTGAACCGTGAAATCGTTGATCCAGAAATTGCGTGTAGCAACGCTATTACGGAAGCCCGCGCGAAGTTGGCTAGCCAAAAAAAAAATATTTTTGGCAAAATCATTTTCATCAAATGGACTTTCGACGTAGGTCTAAAAAGTTCACCAGAAAATTTCTTTTAAAACTCTATCAGCCACTTGATTTTCGAAACGCGACAAAGCTAAAACTCCCAAAAAGAAACATCGAAAACTAAACCTAATAACCCACTCTAATTCGTACGTGACTAAAACTATATTGTTAATACAGCACATAACATACTATACGTTGTCAAAATAATTTCCATTAATCGTTTGGTTCCCAATAATATAGAATTCAAGTGCGTAATTTCGATGATCTAAATTCGGTGGTTAATATTAGCCTTTATGCTGAGAAGGTTTTTCTCTCTCGTAAATCCTACTGCGCTTCAATTGAGATGAAATTATACGTTTTATAATGTGTTTGCCTACCTCGACGATTAACATCTAACTTCCCCAGTTCCGATTATGGTTTTTTTTTGTTTAATTCTATTTTCCATTCACGACTCTCATGTGTAATTTGAGTAGTGAGGTGGAGAGATAAAATATGTGTGCATTCGTATTTGTATGGATTTACAATGACAATGTGTTCAAATATGAGGCACTTTGGTTAAATTTATAGTCTGAGTGGTAAGGTATATGCCAATATTTTTTTAAAGAATTAAAGTGTTAATTGAACATGCACAATCAATACGGAAGGGGTGTGGTGCGTTTCTTACGGTAAGTCAGGAATAAATTGGATTGAATCATACTTACATTAGGTAGACATGAAGACCGTATCCGATGACGTTTATTAGATTCCTTGTTCAACCACATCAAGATAGTAGGACAACAGATATTTCATTATTGTTGAAGTTTATCGGCTGTTCATTACACATCCGAGTGTCTGTGTTAAGAACCATTCATTCACATTTCGACTTATATCTGATTTATGACACGAAAATGTCTGGTGATGGCATTCACCGTCGCATAGAGAGATAACTCAATCGTATTGTGATACGCTCATTGAGAAATTACATATCGAAAATCACGGAGGAGTGAACATAATCATTTCACCACCGAACAACACAACCCACACACATAAATTAATTAATGATCCAACACAAACCAATGGAACGATAATTGAAAGACTCTCTTCCATGCCACTTAGTTAATCACTTTTTGATGGAAGCGTTTGATGTGGAATATCACATCAAAATGCAAAATTTTGTTATACTTTAGGTATGATGTGGATAAATTTGTAGCATACTTGAATATTTCATGGTGTGTAAAATATGAAAATAAGTGACATTTGTGAACATCTGCACCGAAATATTTTATGTATGGTTTCAAGGCCTCTATAGGTGGGTAATATAATATTAGGTAATAAACATGATTGCATGAAGAACATGAACAGAACAACAACAAAAAATGCGTATCCTTTTTTCCCTCGTCCGAAAAACCTGATGTACTATACGTACAATGTACTGTACATACGGTCTATGAGGTTTATTTCATTGAGTGTAATTAAGGACATATTGTTTTCCTTTATTTTTTTTCTCTCTTTCCCGTTCCACATAGTGCTCGTATACCTTCGCATTATAATTATTGTTTTAGTACGAATTACGGTTTATTTATGCGATTACCCTAACCAATAAATGAATGTGTTTCTCGGGAAAAAAAAAGAATTTTTCTTGGAATGTTTTCCTTACACGTTTGGTAAGTATATTTATTCATTTATATCGAGCCTCAACACGGCGTAACGTATACACTCAGATAAGTAATACGAAGCTGATACATAGCTCTTCCTACTGTCAATGCTAGGTCACCCTTTCAGCAACGGCAAGCGTATAGCGGGTTAACAATAAATGTGCTACTTCTGCTGTTCAAAGTATCGTTTAAATTTTAAAAAAATCTTTTACTTCATTTGTTTTATTTAAGATTTATATTACTATTACTACTGTTTTCCGTTGCTGACGTTAACAGATGTCATGCAAATTCGTGTTACTGTTGAATCTGAACAATTTTTAGTCTGTATTACGATTTTACATCTCATGTGTCGCATTTTCATCAACTCTGCCGCATCGGAAAAAGGTAATGCAATAACTGCATTTTAACTATTAAGCTACCACGAGAGTTACGCCTATCTCATCCACTAAATTGTTACAGAGAGTACATAATTTACATACGAAAATCCCCATGGAATTTGCGATATTCATTTGGTTTCACGTAGCGTTTACACCGAGTGCACTCAGATGTTGTCGCTGAACATATACATTGTAAATACTGTGTGGATCTTATAGGTAAATTGGATGCCTTCATTTTCAAATCTGTGTTGTTTACGTTTAATCATTGAGGGAATACTCTTGAAAAATCTTATAACAGTGATTATACCGTTGATGTTATGATATGAAGAAGTGTCTTTCGTCGATGTTTATTTGGGTTCTCTGATAAAAAATGGTGAAAATGGCAATACTTCACGATTTCAGTTTAGCGCTGCTAAGAATGTTATATATACGGTCCGCACGTATTAAATACTTAGGTCAAGCATCAACCCATAAAAAAAATTAATGAAAAATGAAATCAAGTCTCAGAGTAATGAATCAAAGATATGTAGTAATCGTAAATATTTATTAAGCTTCAATTGTAGTCGTGAAAACATGCTATTAAGATAAATGAAAAAGGGGTGTGATTGGGTGTGAAAATAGGGTTAGCTTTTTGTAAATTAAAGGAGTTTATACTGGAATACCGGACGTATTAAACACTTGTGTGCTCTGTGAAATTTGAGATGCCAGGTGCATTTCATGGCGCACTGTATTTCAGTGTACATGAAACATCGAAATGACTGAGATGCCAACGGTGTGACTAATATGCATGTGTATGACACACATTATTTTTGATATTACACTTTTCTTACAGTGTAACAACAGGCGAGCTAAAATAACAACCGAAAGTTTAGAATTTTGTTTTTCTTGTGCGACACTTTTGTATCCCCCACACACAAACCCACACTCGAACACAGTTTGTCGATTGAAAGTGGCTGCATGAACATTCGGCAAATATTCGAACATTCGTGTAAATCATAGCTTTTTGTCAGGACAACCGACATATGAATGAAATATTACTCGAATTTCGATTATCCGATGTGTATACATGTATTTGTAGGTACACATATGTGGTAATCGCTTACATATACTGGTTACATTTCTCCTATATATTTCCCTAGTCTTCCGTACCCATAAATCAAACTTAATCTATATTTAATAAAAGTATCCATAATACTCATGTAAGTTATCATCCCGTATGTACATATATGTATAACATCCAACGATAATAAAAAAAACCGTTGATAAAATACGATAGTTGGGGATGTGAATCGTAAGTGCTGTCCCAACCACTTCAATGTTTACGCTGCAAGAAATGATAGTAATTTCAATGTTATATATATGTACTTTGAATAGACGTCGTCGCTGTTTACGATCATATGTTTTTCTAACGGTACCGAGACGGGTTTTTTTTCGTTCGTTTATTCTGTTTTACGTCATAAAAAGATTATTAAATGCATAAAACTGTTCTTGCCACATACGAAATGCGGTCTGGATATATATAAATGAAAATAAAACATATATTCTATACGCACATATACGTATTGACGGTGGAACCACATATGGTATACTTATATCACACCATGCATTTTATATCCCTTCATTCACATTACTTATAATACATTGTCGGTTTCCTATCAGCTGCTCCTTAGTTGAACGGAAATAAATAAATTCGTAAAGGATATTGTTGTGTGTTGTTACCAATGGTTCTTCACATCACTCTCACCAGATATTTTGAATTGGCTTTTCAACGTAACGAAAACACTAAAAAAGAATGTTGGTTTGGTGTGTGCGTTTTTTTCTTCTGTTCGTACGATTTTTATTTTTCACTCCCCGCTAAAATCAAGAAGGGAAAAATGATCAGAAACAATGGAAACGTCTGAAAAGACTTGTTGTAAAAGCTGGTGGTAAAGTGATTTTTCACCAATCGTGCATCAAAAGATATGTTGAACAATAAAATGTAATATTATTGAGGTGTGGTGGTTGATGGTTGATGATGGTGATATCGGTTCTTTTATTATTCTCTTTTTTTTGCTTTTAAGGTGAACTCGAACTCGCAATATATTTTGGTAGGATATATGAACTGTTAAGTGGAAATATATTGAGCTACTTATTTGTTACTTAGAAACACATTCTCTAATATAATTCGGAATCATTTTTTTTATAAAAAATATAACCCGAATAAATGGCTGTTAGACATGAAAATGGATATTATACTGTCATGGACAAAAACCATTTCGAACGAAATATATACACACGAACGATCGGGGAAACGTATGTGTACGTAACGTTTTTTTTATTATTATTTTGTCCGTTCGTTATTTGTGGATTTTCAGCTCAGACTATTTCAATCATTATTCCATACACCATACAACTCCTCTCACATTCCTTTCGGGGCGAGCGAAAGTAGCTTTTCGAAGGCTTAATAGGTAACTGAATTCAAACGTGACCCACGAAAAGAAAATAAGTGAACAATGTGAGAAATATAGAATGCGAACTGAAAAACCATTCAATTAAATGACTTCTGATGGGAAACGAATCAACATCAAAAGATCATCATGACATGACTCAATCATTTACAATTGATAAAATTTTCCATCCATTTCTTTTTCCGGTACTCTTTGTTGTGTACATTTTTGAGTCTTTATAATCTATTTAAAAATCATTTCTGTTATCCCAATCCAACTGGTGGATGGGCCGGGGATCACATAACTTTGCTACTTTACCTTTTTTTTTGCTTTTTTCGTAGGCTAGGCATAACAAAATGTATGTACAAATATCATAATTTATTAAGGGTAGAGAAAGAGTGTGTAAGAAAATTTATGATGCAAACACTTTTGTCTGGATAATGATGATAAATGGTCCAAACAAATTAATTTTAATTTTGCACAATTTTTCAGCATTATGAATGGGAGTACATCGTTTGTTGGTGTGTAGCACCCGAAAAAAAGTCGTCGTCGTCGCTTTCGTTTAAATATTTTCCACTGAAAATTCAAAGCATTTTGTAGCAATTGTTAGTCAACATTTTTACTATTCTCATGGGTCGCACAACAAGCGGTTAAAAAGTTTATGTTTTGGAATTATTTAATTCTTCAAATGCCTTTTTTCTGCAAAAGTAATAAAAACGTTATGTCGTTAGTTATGAGGAGTATGTGCTTGGATTCTTCGTTTAACATTTAAAGACACAGTTTGAAATCAAGAGACATTTAATACGAAAATTGTATACCATTTATGTTCATACCACTTTCTTGTGTGCGCGCAGATATAGGAGGTAGAGAAGAAGAAAAAAAATTGTATATAAATAAAATATAAAATACTTTTATAGCATTTAAACAGCAAAAATGCCAATTTATTTGATATCGTTTTGTATTATTCCTGCGATGGTAATGTTTTACTTGCAAATATGGATGCACTCTTAACGTTATTTTCTATATAATGTGTGGTATATAAAACCAAACCGAACCGAACCAAACCGCATGTTTATGTCTCTCTTGTTTGATGCGAAGATATTCAATTATATAAAAGTTGTCTTGCCCATATTGAAAATTTATATATATTCACTGTAGGTACAGAACACTTCATGATCCTACAATATATCCAGTTGTATACCTCACAATAAATAATATTATTTGATTTTTTTTCTCTTCAGAGTTTGATGTAGTTTTCCTATACAACATATATCTACAACTATACATTCGAAAAAAAAACCCATTCAGAATGATCAATAGAAAGATGAATATTTTTACGGTGCAATGACATTTTTAGAGATTCAAATTTAACAAAATAAAAAAAATAATCGAACGTAGGCAATGGTACATAATGTACAACTTTTATATAATATTAATTTCAGTAATGATTAGGATGAACAATCGATACACGCCATTGAACGGGAAATTACATTTTAGTTTTTAACATTATTTGAACCCGAAATGTGCAAAGTGAAGAAAGTCTACTGTTTTTCAATCATTCTTTCTCTTCGGATTAACACAGATGCAAAGTTGTTATTGCCGTCGAGGTATTGGATTTAGATGAATTTCCGAATCTAATACTTCAAAGTCTAAGAAGGATAAGTAATTGTGGTTGGAACTTACAGAATCAGTCTAATAGGAGAAAAGGTTCCTGGAAGCAATTTAACTCTCTCTGTCTCTGATGTCCGAAATGTGCATCTTATATGGAAAGGATATTCTGTGAATAAGTTCTGTTTGACGATATATGCGGGGGGTTTCTAACGACTCTTCAAGTTATCCTGTTTGAATTTGTTTTCTCTCTTCCGCAATTGTGGACATTCCATTTTAAACATTGTACTTGTAATCTCTTTGAAAGGATATGTTCATTGAAAATAGTCAGTTTCCCATTCTATCTTTGAAGAGTTTTTTTTGTGTTTCTCCTATTCTTAAAAGAAAAGTGTACCTTGCAAAAAGGTCATTTTGACTTGGTAAATCAAACTCAACATCCAACAACTACAAAGGAGAAAAGAATCAATCAGGATGTCGAATTGATCCTTGAGAAGATGCATTTTCTTTCCCGATGTACTTTGAGTGACGTATAATTTTACTAGAGAACGTAATACCATGAAGGGAAATATACATGCGGGAAGTGCAGAGTAAGAAATTTCCTTATCAAAAGTGTGTTTAATTTAGAAAATGTGCGCAATGATTAATTAGTATTACATTCTACGGCTAAACAGACCACACGCCTTCAAACATCAATTCGAGATGTGGAAACCTAAATTTGTATACTTTTAACGAGCCCCCTAATTGTACAGTTCTGAATTAACGTGAGAACGGAATTGCCTTAATTAAGATAGGGTAAATCATAATAATTTTTTAATGGAACTTTTGTGAACATTTTAAACAAATTATTGTAATAACAACAACGCCATAAACAATTCATCAAAGAGGAAAATTTTTTTAATTTTAGACGAAAAAATATTATTAAATGAAATCGTTAAACGAAAAAATCATTTTATTAAACTATAACCCAATCCATTTACTATTATTGTGTTAACCCTTCAAGAGTGACGTGCATTTAAATTAGTATAAATCTTTTGACAAAAACGTGCAACATTGTCACGATGGTTTTGAAAAAGTTTTTATCAAGCCGTCTCTTGTTTCAATAATATAACACGTCATTGCAACAGCTGCATCCACTTTAAACGTTGCATTACCTTAAAATCTTTCTACAGGAATTTTGATAGACTTTGAACGCAAATGTGTAGCATTTGTTTCGTTTGCAACTATTCGGTACCCGTAAAAGTGTTACGACTGATTGAATTTGAATTTTATGATAGAATATTCATAGGCAGGTATCATAGCAGTGTATTTGTCTGTTAATTGTAACCCTTATTTATGGTCATTACTTGTTTGAGCTACTGGAATAATTCGAAGAACTTAAAAGTACAGAATCTTATCTTCAGAATTAACGAGATTGTTTGCGTGAGAATCCGGCAAAAGATCTAAAAAATTCTTAATTTATCATAGACGTCAATCGTATCGCAATATAATCATTTATGTTACTTCGCTTGTATCGAATGCTGTCTGAGGGTCTAATGTTTCATACGAAATCTATTTCTTCAAAAGTTAAAGCTTACATTCTGCTAGAAAAGATGAACCTATCCAAAGAACTTGGCTTATTTGGGTCATCGTTGTCGGTAGCAGATGATTAACCGTTTCAATTAGGTCCTGCTACTAGAAACAATCAAAATATAAATTTTGGTGAAGAAAAAATATTTCCACATAAAATCAAACTAAACAACCAAGTTATTAAAAGATGTAATCGGAAAAACCGCTACACGTTCATCGTCCCGTTCGGGTATACACATTATAATGAAAACAAAACCAAAAAATTTTCATTGTGTACATTTCAACGTGCCCTGTCGAACATAACGAAAACTACTTCCATAAATCCATAATGCAATATACTCTAATTTAGGGTGCTTAAATAGCAAAGAATTTTTTTTCTCGTATTTATTTTTCAATGTCGCCGATTGTCGCTGCAATGCGACGGTATTTTCAGTTGTTAACGATTGAGACGAAAAACCGAAATTGTTAAGATTTCAACACAATCCCAAATGATGTTTACACAGTTTTTACTACTTAATGGCAAGTCGGTTCTATGTCGATGCCTATAAGCACAGCCAAATCGAGGAAGAAAAATACGAAACAACATTTAAGATTTAATTGATCATCCTCAAACAAATGTCTTGATAAATTACACAATTCAGGAATATTAAGACAAATGGATTCCATTGGAAATTTTCTACATTTATAAATAAATCCCGAAACATACAATTTAGGTAGGTAGACCTAACATGCTTTCTGCAATATTAGAAAAGATTAATGTTACTATCAGAGCAATCGTTAAGATATTTATGGGATGCTATATTTATTCGATGGTGAGAAATCTAATTTTGGATCAGGTTTTCCCTATTTAGACATTGTAATTGTTTTTCATTTGAGTTTTCTTTCCGTTCCTCCCGTTCCGGAGATAAGAAATTAGGTTTTTTTACTCGATAATAAGTAGGGGAGTAAGTTTTCCTTGGATAATAAATTGATAACAATATACACTGGTGTGGAAGGTCAGATTGCTGGTAAATAACTTACATTCAATGGAATAACTTTGCTGCTAATTTTTTTTTGTCAATAAGTTAGAAGTTTATTAGATGATGCGAATAAATTATTGTTATGATTTTCGTGAATGTATAAAAGCTGTAATGAGGAAAAATAATAATCAAACGCTGAGCACTGTTTGCCGAAAACAGAATAGGGATAATTTTGCTTTCATTACTTCATCGGGTCGTTGGTAACTAAAATAAATATGATGAAACTAGTTCATACCACGGGGGTGATATAGATGATTTAGATAATCATAAAAAAGTGAAAGTCAAGAGATATTTCAATTGGGTTGTTAGGGAGCTGATTAGTTTGGTATCTTCCGAAAATTCAATGCAGGTTTTAGTTATTTGTCGCAAATATTTGATATCCAACTGATTTCCAAGACCTATCACATATTATCATCAGAAAAAATGCTAAGTCTATTACTTCATTTGATCAAAGTATAGTGAAGAGATCGTTATTAGGCCTATTACTTGATTCGTTTTAACATACGTTTTAGTATATATTTTAAAAGTTTATTTGATGATGCTCAGATTTTTTTATTTGTCAGAAATTTTTCGACACTCAGTTCGAGGTCAACTTCAATTTAACCTCGTTAACCTTGTTGGTCAGTGTAAACAAACAAATTGACAAATTTTAGTATATAAAAGGTGACATTAGACAGAGTCCATCGTTTATTTTCGTTGTCACTATCGTTAAGACATGTGAACGGTTAATTCGAAAATCAAAATGATTAATTTCGAATTGTATTTTTGCGTGCCGAATAAAACAACCCTTCCATGTCATTACTTTTCGGACTTTGTCTAACGCGTTGAAGTACAAAATATATCCGTGACTTAGAAGAATTCAGATCATGGAACCGTCGTCATTGGCAGCGCATAACAAAGAGATGTAGCAATAGTAGTACTAGCAATATATTATATAAGTTGGAAATACTCAATGTTGGTCGCTAGGCAAATAATGTTAGTTATAACCACCGGAATTACCCTCGTTGGGTTCCGTGCAAGAGGGACATAATCGTGTCGTTTCGAAATAACTTTTATAATCCTAATCTCACTACCAAAATCAAATGTTAAAATGGTTACATTCAACAGCAGAACCGAAATTAAATAAAATGCGTAATACCAAAATGTTCAAACGAAATGTTTATTATAATCGACAATTCTATTCGTACAAAAACCACATGGTGCTCTATATATTGGAAGTGAAAGTTAAAGTTCAAATTTTTATTTGTTTATTTATTACGTAGGCAAGTATGCGTATTGCTTATACAGATATGCAACGAACATTCTATATGCACATCCACAGTCTACCATCCAGACAGAACGCATTGTACATACGGTTACATCTTCTACATAGAATGTATCTTTTTTTATTTTTGAATTTCTAATTTCGTGTGCTTTACTTTTCGACTAAAAACATACATATCTACCGTAATTACCCATAGAAATTAAATATTCGTTCGTTGCTACTGTTTTGGTTTCTATGTTGTTGTTTTTTTTTCGGTGCTGTTTTGCTTTCACCCATTTTGAGACTTCAACATTCAATTCTGCTTAAGGTAGAGCCTATTTTTCCGGTCTATTTCGATGAAGGGACAACGAAATAATAACAAAAAACCAACAAAAAACGCATCAAAAATTTTAAACACGCAAAGTTCCTTCTATAAAAATGAGGAACAACAACAAAATAAAAAAAAGTTTTCCTTCAAATTTTTATGACTTATTCTTCTTTTAAAAAAAAAATTAGATTTGTATCTAATTAATTACATAAACGCTACTCGAAAATCTAATTTTTAATGTCAGCATAATAATGTGGAAACATAACTTTTGTTGACTTGGTCGACTATGGGGTGGAAGACGAACGGAAAAGTATTTGTTTGTTATTTTTTTTGTCTTTTTTCTTTTTGAAATTACCTATTATTTGCGAGTTGTTGACGTTAGCCAGGGCCTATTTTTTCAAAAACTTGAAAAACTAGAAACTTTGCGAAATTTTAGCAATTTTTTTTAGAACTTTTTGGAAATATTTATGTTTTTGAAAAAAAAACGGCTATGGTTCCCATCTATATATTTGTTGAGTCTTCATCGTTGAAACTGATCAACGTTTCATACAAGTCTAGTGAACGTTACAGTTGTTTCTGTTTTTCTCTTTCTTTATCATATATTGAAGAAACTATATTAAAAGAGGAAAATTCACATTTTTAAACATTTGATTAGACTCCTCAAACAACCTCAATAAACACACTCAAGTCCGAGCCATTCATAAATTAAGTAACGTTTTTCAGTGCTGTCATAAAACCAAATTTTAAATTACTCTGGACATGTACTTTCTGCGAAGTTAAGACTATGTTCTACCCCCCAATATACATTCCTAAAAGGGGGGAAGAATATCATTTTAACTTAGCAGAACGATTATTTTAAGTTGTTTAAGACTTAATTTTGTGACAGCAATGAAAAAGTTTCCCGTAATTTATGAATGATGGCTAGGTTCAACTTAAAATGATGTGTGGGTGATATGTGCATGATCACCACTACCTTGCACATGCATCACTTTTCATTTTCACCAAATTCACCAATTCGAGAGACCTGAAAAAATTCAATTGGTCGATAATTTGTATGTGAAGTGGGAAAATTGTACAGAAACTAATGTTTCTAGAAGGAAAAAGGTAACACTAAGTTATCATTGATTATCTATAATAAAAACTTACGTACTTTTACGGGGTATCCGAGTCAATGTTTCGGGTTTCCGGAATTTACAGATTAAATTGGAAAATTTCAAATTTCATGTAATCGTTTTAGAGTAGGGAAATGGGCACACATACGGTTGCTTCGTAATCATTTTGCTTAAGAACATTTTACGTGTTCCAAAATATTGTACGTGCGTGCTTCCAAATTTTTTATTTTGACGAGTGGGAATACATCCCCTTTGGGTCGAAATATTATCTTTCCACTCGTCAAAATAAAAAATTTGGAAGCACGTTTACGAAACGAGATGTACTATTACTTTGACTGTTTTGTTCATGGCAAACGCAAACCATAAGGGACATGCACTAACATTGAAAAAAAAAATGATTTGGAGCACATTTCAGCTGTCTGCTTAAATCGCAATGTGGAAAGTCTTTAAAAAATGTATTTTACAGATAAAAGATCAACCATCAGCGTCGTTTTTTTTTAAATGAAAATACAAATTCCTAATGTAAACATCATTTACATTCGTTAACGAAAAATCCTAATACCCACCAAGCAATGCCTGAAAACAACAACAACAAAAAAAAACTCATAAAATTCTCACCAACTTCACCATTACACCGCTCAACATATTACTTATCTGTTTTATGAATTGAATTCGTTATGTTTTTCATCATGTCTATATAAAAATCATCAACAGCCCTATATGTATAATATGGATTCGCGCTATGAAACAAGGGTAGAAAATTTTTGTAGAATGTTTCTGTTCCGGTTTTATACGTGCACCGACAATGAAGTTAAATTCCATTGAATTCTACGATTTTTTTTTTCATTTCTAAGAGTAATATTTTTGAATGTAGATGGGGGAGAACACTGAATCATTTTTGCAGTCTTTGTTTGCGGGGTGTAGGTAACCAAGCAGGTATAACAGAAAATTTCAATTATAATACAGACAATATGTTGCAAATTAATAGACTTAAGTAGGTGGATTAAATGATTCTTATTTCGAAAGCTCTTCGGAAGTCTTTTCGTTTAATCATTTCATTAGATAAGGATACAACAGCAGCAGCTTTACCTCTTGATTACGAAATTCTTCGATTGTAATGCCGTACGTTTATATGTCTGGGTACGGAGTCTATAAATAGTAAACAGTCCATTATCATTTATTATCAACACACACTTAATGCGAATAATAAATAAGAAACATCGATAATGACTTATCAATAAAAGACTACAAAAGTTAATGTATTGGAGTTGGACACCATAAACATCCAAATGGATAGAATTGGAATCAGAAACTGTTTTTTCTTTCTTTCTTTCATTCATTTCGTCGTTTTACTATTAATTCATGTTTTATATCCACATAGGCGTCGTTCTGATGGATCCAAAATTTATTACTTTAATTTACGGAATTATGTCTCGCAATTAAAATGAACGCTGAACGCTGCATAGAGAGATAGAGAACGGAAATCTGTTGTTTTCATACAAAACGAAACACCACATCAGTTTAATATTGTTGATGTAACGTTTTTTGTTGTTGTTGCAAAGACCGTTTTAAGTATGGGAAAATGAATTTGATTTTTGGTTTTTTGATACGATTTTCGTAGCTGAATTATTACTATGAAATCGGCTCACTTTTAAAGAATATTTAACACTTTCGAGCTGCATTTAGCTTAGGGTCTCACTAAGAGATCTTAGAACTAAAAGGAGACAGATAAACATTTGCGATTCTCCGAACTGTAACATCTTTCCAGATCTACGCTTTTCAAGATTTACTCAATCCAAACCGTGTACCACCAATCTACGGTTATTAGCTAATTGTGCATGTCCGTATTTCTTAACAGATCTAGTCGAACTTCAAATGTCCTTCTAATGTAAATGACGTTCTGTTTTAAAACCTTAGACACTTGTAAATTCAAAAGCCTCTTCTTCTAACATCACATAAATTTTGAACAGATTGAAACTTAATCCTGAATGAAAAATTAGACAGATCTTGTATCTCTTCCATAAATATTTTTCTTTCCGATTCCATTATTTCTACGCCATTGACTTTTCCACAGCTTATTTTTCACCCAACTAAAATTTCCTTCACTTTTATCAATCCAACACATAAATTTGTTATCATCGATACACATTTTATTATTTAACGTTCCGATAGATTTTGTACCCAGAGTACACACAGTGAAATGTATATATAATGAAATATTCAAAGCATAGTTTTTGCATTTGTACGAGTGCCGCAATGTCTGAAGATATATATTTATGGCTTCTCTTAAGATTGCCATGTTTATAATCTACATAAATGCTTCTAAATATGTCCCCATAGAAGAAACTTGATTACTATTCTAAGTTTGTTCAATTTTTTCCGTACTTTTTGCTATGAATTCTGTATTCACAGTATCATGTTCGTAATAAAGCGAAACATGGCAATGGATAGTGTAGGATTAAATGAAATATTATTCCCTTTTTTTGCGCGAAAGACGAGTACAAATTGAATAAGAATTTTAAAGAAAAAGAAAATTACGAACAGCTAGTTGCAAAGAAAAAGGGTTTTCATCGCTACGATTAAGTTGAATGTAGTCGATGTATGGTCGTACTACATGGTTAATAAAAAAACGGATTATACTGCAGTGTCTTTTTGTGTGTCGTCTACTATTAGGAGGGGGTCGACGACGAAGAACTTTTTACTTTTATATAGAAAAACGACTCAATGTAAGGCATTAGAAGGCTGTCGAAACTTAATTTAAAAAAAAAATCCCAATCATTTGTTCAACAAGACGTTCTTCTGTTAAAAAATAAATTTAATCAAAAGAGTAGGAGAAGACTGTACATTTGTCCGTCCACTTTGTTTTCAAAAAGTTTTCGAAAGTTTTCATACATCAACAGGTGTTCAAGCCTAAAACTATAATGTGCCCAACACAGTGTGTCCAACGGATGCCTCTACACGTGCTCCTTCATTGCGGGCACAATTGTTTCCAATCTTCAAGAAAAAGTCGAAAATGAAGTCCGTTGAACTCTTCGCATTGATTGAATAAGCACCACGCAGTAAATATTTATAAGATACAAGCTGCTCTATGGAAATAATGTATCTCAAAACTCATCCGAAACACAATTCAAAAACAACCTGACCCATATACTGTTGATGTTACTCCAGGGACCAATTTAATGGAAAAACTTTAACCGCATCTTTTACATCCAGTCCCTCTCGCACACACGAACGGACTTTAAAAACCATTGCTTCGACGTACCCTTAGAAGTTAAATTTTTTATTTTCTTTTACAACGCACATAAATTGTAAGGTTTTTAAACTCAATCTTTAAGTGCCTGATTTTTCAGTGGAACAAGATATAAAACGGAACCGTTTAATGTGGCAAATGTACGACCACATTTTCTTTTTTTTTCTCTCTACTCTATGGGGTAAATCATGTAATAATAATGGTTGTGTGCTTGTGCATCCCATATCGTATGATTAAGATTCAGGGTGAAATAACAGAGCTCCATTACTGATTCGCTTCGATGATCTTACACTCAACACACACACACAGACAAATCGATCTATGACTTTAAACACTCGTGTCTTATATTTTGTATCTTCATTACAGGCCGTTTACTTTTTACGGTCTACGTTTTTATAACATCATACACAATATTTCGTATATAATATATGAGAAGCGTAACCTTTAGAGTGACTGTAACATTTCTGATTAAAAGCAGCAAAAAAAAGGAATTCCAAGTCACTCAGTTGAATGCCATTATATGATGGTGTTTACAGTTTACACAAACCTCATAACTTAATAACATTACGGGACATCGTCTATCGAATTACAGTTAATTAAGATATGCCCTGTCCCTCCACAACAAAATTAAGTAATTTTAACTTACATATGTGAAAATGCCAGCAATAAATTATGTTGTACTGATGCTTACGCTCGATACACTTACACAATTTACTATACACAGTTCATACTTCATCTGTTACAGTAAATGCATCTTCAGCATTACACACAATTTATACCAGCTAAACATTCACTGTAGTTTTCCCTCGAAAATATCAATTTCTATTTGGTTAATTTAGAAACAAAGGACCATTTATGTCGATTAATCACTCTTTTGGTTAGAGATATTAGACAGTTTATATTTTCTGTCTGAATAGGGTGGGCGTGCGTGTGTTGTGCGTGTCTATATAACAAGGCCTTCGTTTACTACATTACGTTTTAGTGAACTACCAACGAAATTCCCAAAAGTTAAATTCTAAATTAACATCCTCCCAAACAATTCCAGTTGTGTTCCGTACAAAAAAAAAAGGGCATGATGCTGTGATTGTTGTGCTGGTAATTTCTCTTGTTTTTCCTTAAACGTTTCACAGCGGTTTTGAAGAGAGATATGTTATCTGGATGGCATGTAACCGGTAGTACAATTTGTACCATCGAATTCCCTTCAGTTACAAGAACTTAAACGAATGGGACCCAAGTTGTTGTTGTTGAATCAATGAAACTAATTTCAATGTGCATGACAGGCCGTCATCAAATGCGACATGTTTTATTTCGTTCCAAACAGAATTTGATGAATGAGTCTGAGATGTTTGGAGATGTAGAAAGTTGTGAGGATATTATGTGAATTGTAACGCATTGTCGTTACTGGCTTAAACAAACTCTGGTATTTTAACAGTATCAGTGTTACACAATTCACACGTTGTGCAAAACAAACATTGAGTGAATTTTAAAATTAATTGGGGACTCGGTTTTCAACAAACTGTGATGTTTTCAGCGGTAATCTTCGGTTTACCCACTAATGCGAAATGTCATTTTATCTTAACCAATCGACAACAACAGTCAGTGAATAATTAAAGGTGATTGGATTATTTGTCTCATCAACCCAAAGTTCAAGTAGTGATTAAGAGTAGAATTTCAATGAATGTATAATATAAGCATACCTCCACTGTGTTAGAGACGAACCAACATAATAAAATCCTGTTTGTTTGTCTGGTACGTTGCCTGAATTCCGATGCACCTTGCGCTGCATCTACAGATACTAAGGACTTCCAGAACTTTAACCCGCTACCACAAATCCAAACTTTTTCACCGTGAAGTGTCACACTTAATGAAGAGATTTATGTGGACAGTGGGCATGGGCATCCTTTACAGGTGGCTCCTAATATGTCAGAGTTAAGTTTATTAGATAGGAAACTTAAATAATACCACTTAACGATTAAAACGCTTAATGGGAACTGCAACATTTTGTGCCCTGACAATCGAACCCTTAGATCCCAGATCCCAGCGAAAACGATATTATTTGTTTAAAGCAATTAAAACCATGTTCAGCGAACAATCACTGTATAATACAAAGCACATTTAACAACATGTAACCGTAATTGAATAAAATGCAGATCCCGATACACCAGACACAATTTTTATTTTGTTTGTTCAGTGTTCCTATCCAATTTTAGAGATAAATTTGTATAAACATGCTCTTGGAAAAGTGCATTTATTCCAATATGTATGAAGGCATCTCACGCTAAGATATTTATAGAACAATGTATCCTGTCTTGTTTTCACTTTACATTGTGTACACACAGTTAGATTGTCTGTATATCCATACATATATATAGTGCATGTTTGGAACTGAACTTGCAATATAACCAGATAAAGAGTTCAGATCTATGTCTGTCTCTCCCTTTATCCCTCTATTCGTTGGAAATATTTTCGTTTCCTTTAACAATTTTCTGGCAACAAAATGCATCATAAAATTTGTGTCGAATTTATGCCCGTTGTGTATATAGGATATTGAATGTTTGTGCACAGAACTGCGTTTTACCTTTCTATAATAGTCTCCACTATTATTTGTTCAACGCTAAAAGAAGATAAAATAAATACACAAAAAAAGACTGTAAATTGTTTTTTTTTTTCTTTTTTGTTTAACACACAATAGCCATGCACTTGCTCTTAAAACTGTGAAGGAAAAGGTCAAATAAACACAAACTTTTAACGAATTCCTGTGTTAAAATGCATGATAGATCTACCTACGATATTTTGTTGTTTTTTTTTCTCTCGTAAATAGCCATAATTACAACACTATGTGCGTTTAATGGTATTCTCAGCGCGTATATTCGTCAATATAAATATAGGCAACATTCGAAAATGTATATTATACATACGCGCTCATGGGATCTTCGAAGTGTGAATGAAAATAAACCAGAATCCGAAACGATTCTTTTAGAGGCTCTTCTATGCATAAAAGAGAATTCAAAATTCCAGTTTTGCGTTTTATGGGTTTGGTCATTAATCATATAAATTGTTAACATTAAAAAAAAGTACTTTCGTATATAGATACAATATGAAGAGGAGGAAGGAAAAAAACATAAAAACCGGAAAAATAATTAGTAACGCCTAACGCATTGTATGGTTTCGTGTAGACGAAGATTGGCTTGCATTGACTTTGGTTGAACAGAAAAATGAGATTTTTAACCATCAGTCAGGAATTTAATTTAAGAAAACAAATTTTAGCCGTAAATAACGAAAGATTCTATGCGAAAATGTTAACCTTTGAATACATCCGTTTGATCCACTGTGGCTGATGGGGTTCTCTCTACGTGTGGTAAAGTGGTAAACGAAACTTTTTGAATATGAAGCTGACCTTAAAAAAATCACATAAGAAATAAGCTGTCTTCATCGTCAGCCATTACACTGCGCCCATTCCAATACGAAAAGATGATCAGTATAGTGGAGCTTAATTAAAAGAAAATTATTTCCTGAATTTGTTTTTTGAGTTTCCACAAAATAACTTTAAATTTCTTTCTTTAATTTATCAGTTGCATTTTCCGAATAAAGCCTAAACCTAACCTGAGGTTTATAAACCTTTTTTTTACCTAAATTGACCAATATTTGAGGTTACCTGAAACCAGGTCAGCCAAAACCCGCTTGGGGTAATCGAAGAGTTTTTCTATTGATAAGGTAAAAGAATAGTAGACGATAAAAAATGACTGCCGTAGTACCGTTCCAGATGCTGTTCCAGCTGTAGAGCCCTCAGAAACAAGGAAAAGATCTGCATTTTGGCACCAACTTTTTTTCCAAGACATCTGTGGGCTTGCAGCAGAAAAGTACTGGGTTCATTTATATGTGCAACGATAGTGGGTGAGGCCAGCTACAACACCACATACTCAGTTCCGTGGAACAACGAAGCTGCAGAGAATCCGGACTCTCCGAACATCCACTATATTTTTAGTCAAAGCTCTCTTGGATGTACTCGCACCAAGCAGTGCGTCTACTCTACCTGTAGGTCTTTCCAAGGCCGACATTCCTACAACATTACAACAATTTAAAATAATTTTTTCTTGAGTTATTGCCGAAAAACTGTTTACGGTACCCTCTGACTTGTCTTTACTTTTGAGAGCTTTTGACAGAAATTATTTTTTTTTAGAAAAAGTGAAAGATACGTGTTTCCTAGAATTGAAAGACGAATCCAACGAGCTATCACTCATTAAAATCGGGGAGCGCTTGTTCCCCAATCGCCTGACCTCTTGGCGATATGACTCCTGAGAGGGTAATTTAAGAATCAAATTTTGCATACCCTACCTTATCCAAGGATTTCTTATTATCCGTTTCAATAATACTTAGTGTCTTTGTGGCTAATCCGAGCTTGGTACACCTAATTCTGTTGAAATCAAATAATAAATTGACAATAATTCTGTTCTGTTCAAACACACACAAAAACCGTCGCGCTTCATCTAATCTTTTGTCCTTAAACCAGGAAGCCTTCTCCGTGGCATTAAATAACGAAAAAGAGACGAAGGTCTCATACCAATAAAACGTACAATATACAAGAAAAAGAATCCATTACCGTCTAATAAATAATTCACTTGTTTTATGCGTTCAATATATTTTCCGTATACCGAGAAATATTCTTACAGACAATATGAATAATCGACCTTGGGATTTAAGAATTCTCAATGTTATTATTCGAGCCGGTACATGGTTTTTTTTATCCACAAAGATAGAATACTTTTTTTTGCTCCTCATTATGCTTTGAGGTTTCGTACTAGAAAGTGTTTTTTCCCCGTATATCATACCATTTTGTTTGTGAACAACATCGAAGTGGAAGATTGCAATCTTTCAAGAATATTCACAAGTAATATAAAATATAAAATAACGTTGAAGAGAGCTATATGAAGAGATATAACATATTTTCGATTTTCTTTTTATTTGACGTAATAAAATTACAAAACAGAGAACATAATGTTGTGTTTGATGAAGGAAAAAATAAATAATAAAAAAAAGCAAAAAGAATCCGAGAAGAAGTTGTGGAAGATATTATGTTATGTATGTTAGACGTATATGTAATCGTGCATTACGTATCGATATACAATGGTGATAGAAGGGACGTTAGGCAAATATATTTTGATGGAAAGGAATCATGATAAAGAACTTCGTGAAAATATTGTCGACTTTTTAACATAACAATTGGCATGACGACACAAAAAGAGAAAATTTTCCTGCTTTGATATTATACCGAAGTAGATCAGACACACATTTTGACATTGACATTATTTTTTTGTTATCTTCTTCTGTTATTTGTTTATCATCGAAATTTCGATCGAACGATGGAACATATACGTTTCTGCGTGAAGTGATAGATGTGAAGTCCTATTCTATACAGCGCCTTGGGGTGATACACAAATACACACTTTCATTTTCTCTCTATTCACTTAACGATAGAAATCGGATAAATTTTTGTCAGATGCCAGGGATGCTAGCTCAAAATGTATTTTATTTATTTTTATTTTATTTTTTGTTACGGAGAGACTTTAAAACGACTTTGATTTCTCGCTTCTTATACAATGAATACACCATTCTTTCCTTAGCAGGATTTAAACTATCGATCGGAATCAGATCTTTTGAATTTAGAAAAAGAAAAAAAAAATCCTGAAAATTTGGCACTCCATTGAATTATTTATGCAACTGATATATCTCTGCCGTTTGAATTGTGGCTGTGTGTATACAGAATATACACCCGAAAGTGCTTTTAGTAACTGTTGAGTGGTGTGCTGAAAAGTAAACAACTATTCGCAGACATATTCTTGTATTCAATTTATTTATTTTTTCGATATTTTGTTCATAAAATTGAAATTGTGTAGTATCGGAATCAATAATTCATTTTATTTAGTATCTCGCTATTGTGTTTTTAAATCAATGCTTGCCAATAAATAATTGCTCAAGCACAATTATTTGTCAGAACATTTATAATTAATGGACAATGGACAACTCTGCTGTTCGATTTTATTTTATTTTTTTATAATAATTTACAATAACTCAATGCCAAATTTGATTTAAATTTACGCTTTTCATACAGCAATGACTTTCATACAGCAATGACTCGACTTCATTTTAAATTCACCATGTAAAGTGGTTAATCTAGTCCCATTGAACTAAACTACAGAAATTTCCCGTCTGACGAAATTCATCTAATTTTGATTCTCATACCGTCGCTGTTATCATTTCAAAATCTACATCCACATTAATTATAAATTCATCATGCGTCTTTACACTCCAACCACCAATTCCGCCAAACTATAATAACACATCAACGCTTTTAATGTCCGTTGTCATTTCTACATTTCCTCCAGATCACTGTCGTCGTGTCTATTCTGTCAACACTGCTTCCTTTTTCGCTGTATGTATATACCGTCATTTAGAAATCAAAAGTTTATTACTTCTATATCAAATCAAAAGAATATTATTCAGCCCGAGGCTGAAACCTGGATTGTATTATATCGGGGAAACTTTGGCAATAGAATGTAACGTCGCAGAACAACATGTACTACATTTTGAAATTGCGTATTATAGTGTTCATGATGGCATTTATGATGTAATATTCTGAAAATACGCATTACGCGACGTGTATTTACTCGAAAGTTGGGATGAGATTTTACCGAAACTAATTCGAAAAGAATTTACGTTTAACTCCGTAAAATAACTTTATAACCAGAGAAATTTCCATTTTCTGCCATAGGTATTTTGTCAGTGTCAGCTGAACACTCTCTACGCAGTTGATTATTTCAATTTAATCCTATGGAAATGGTGACGCTCTATTGTTATAAGTGATGTTCATGCTTCGTTTGCAGAATTTTGCTCTATTAATCTTTCATTCACTCTTACAAACGACTTACCGAAATAATCTTGTACTTCTAATTGTTGAAACTATTTTCCATTGTTCCAGTTTGTTTTGACAAATGAAAACACCAGTCACAACGCAATTGCCGGTATTGTACACTTTTGGGGTTGGGGGTTCTAAATACAAAGTTTGTTTGATTTCAGACCTCGCCTGCAGCTCGTGCTCTAAAATCAGCTTTTCAGCTTGCATTAGGAAAGGAACTACGTGATCGTTACTCGACCTGATATAAAATGAGAAACCGTACGATCGTTGACATGTTTTACGATCTTAACTATTCCATTCCACAGCCCAGCACTCTAGGTCAACAGTTAGTTAGTGGTAGCGTATTTAATATGAAAAAATTCAATAAGACATTCTTAACACTCATAACAAATGGCCGAATCTCCAAAGTGAACGAAAAGAACGTACAATGAAAATCTGATGTGTATAAACGCTCCGGCTCCACACTCTTCCATGATAACAACGCGTATCACCGACTTAATAATTTTCGTTTTTACATTGGTTTATATAAGGCAATACACAACAGGGATATTATTTCGTTGTAGAATAAACACACCACTCTTTCACTTCGTCGTAGTTTGATGAAATAAATAAATATAGCGGCGGGTTGGTGTGTATGTCAATGCATTAAATTAGACGATTTTAGTCTTTGTCGGGATAAAATTATTAGATCGTTTTCGGGTAAAGTGTGTATATAAATACGCAGAAGAGTATTAGATGTCGACAGTGCTAAGTCTTATTTATTAAGTTGAAAATACACCAGGGGGATGTGCGTATTTATTTTCGTTTTAATATTATTCTGACTCACAAAGTTAGGTCGAATGCGGGAATAGCCTGAAGGAATTTACGCATAGAAATTATAAAGAAATAGGTTAATGACATTGACGGGATATAATACATAGATAAAAACGAGCATACAAAGCGTTTAAAAAGTTTCATTTCATGGAAAACAAAAACAATTGAAAACAATTTCTACGTTTATTAGTCTGAGAGTATGGGATAGAAAAAAGACAGATCTAATGCCTTCAATTCCCTTTATCACCACTCCATACCTTTTCCTCACATAATAATCAGAAAAATGTTTCTTTTTTTTAAATGTGTGTGGCATTTCATATCCAAGTTTGGTTCTAAGATTTTCGAATTGATTTTTTTTTTTAATGTTGAATTGACGATATGATGCGTTTTATGCTGGAGAGATGGAGAATTGAATTTCAACGAAACCTGTTCTGCAACTTTTATATAAGAGCGCATAATATGTATCGAAGCCAAGGAGAAGGAAAATAAATAAATGTTTAGTTTGTTTACAACGAAAATGCGGTGTAGAATGAATTTTTATAGATTTTATATACACCTTTTAAAGCCATATATGTGTGTGTGTTCGATCATTGTATATACATACTTGCAGCCATTTACACACAAAAAATCTGTATAACTCTCTAAATAACAAGCTAACTTAACAACATTGGAATTTCTTCGATAAAATGAGAGATGGTCGCACATAGATTCAAATCAATTTAAATAGCGTAATAAACTATCGAAAGATGTTTCTTAATTTTCGAATAAATTTCCTTAAACGTTCACTGCTCATGTCTATACTACAAAATATGTTTTTATGGCGCCATTTTATTTAAATTTTGATGTTAGTAAAAATTAAAGATTAAAAAAAATAAAGAATTAACGTAAGTGAATAATGAGTTACATACATGCCTGTATGCCCCTGCATACATAAATTTAGGTATATTTTATTTCCATATTTATTATCGTTTGCACATTTTTTTTTTGGTTCATAATTGAGATTCTGAGAACTTTCCGAAAACGCTCGTTGAAACTGGAATGATCATATTACAAAAACAAATTGGTTTCTCTTTTCAGTTAGAGACCAGCGCGTATATACATTTTATAGATGGTTGGTCTACCTGTTGGCGCTAATATTTTTTTGTGCCTCGTTAGTTTTGGACGAACCATTTTCTCGCTATACTTCTACGAAACAAGTTTTAATGTTCGCAATGCGTCGGAAGAAAATCCACAGATTTTATTGCCATTTACGGACATTTTAACCGAATGTTTTTTTTTTTGTAGGTTATAAGGACTGAATTTTGGAGTTTCTTAACCAAAGCAATAAGTTGGTTGACAGACGTTTCAATGACGTCCAAAAAGACATTATTACACACAACACATAAAATTCAATGCCGCCACCCTGTTTTTGGAACTCTTGTTTAAAAACTGTTTTGCCCATTTCGTGTTTACTTCGTATTAAGTCTATTTTTGCAACATTTTTGCGGCCAAATAGAAATATTAGCGGCCTCACATCACTGTCAAAATTTATTTGTAATGAATTTCAGTGGATCTGATGCAGCAAGGAATGTTCGAATCCAAGCTAAATGTGTTTGCAGATTGAGGGTTGCCTATGTTTCCTTTTGGTGGACATCTGTCAACTCCGACTACAAATCATTACGCCCTCGGATTATAGTCTCTACAAGACCATTGGTATGTGTGACCAATCCACGGGAAAGTCGCTTTTATCTATTTATACAAGCGATTTATACGTTTTTCCGCAATTTGTTCAAAACTGTCTTCTCTAGCTCAGAGATTGTAAACGGAATAAATTCAGCTTTGGTGAAAAAGTTTCACTTTAAGTGACTGTACCGCCATTCAATCCATTAAATCGGAATATATTTTTTCTAGGATTACTGCGTTTTGAGAGAATAAAAAAATTTATGTCGATTATAGCGACTTGAATAATTATCCATTTAATGTAGCGGACCTGTATTTCTTTCCATTTAATCGTTGAACTGTAATAACAACAACAGTCTGCTTTAGCATGTAAATTACGAAGTTGGAATTATCCACCATGTGAATTAAATCAAAATGTGTCATAACAAGACTTTAATTAATTCGAAAATTTCATGTAAAAACATCTAACCAACTCTAAATAAGAGATAATTTATTGTCGAAGAAGTCAAATAATTTGATACATTAACCGAAAAATCCGACCCGTATAATAATATACAGAATTTCTTTTTGGGAAGACGAGCGGCAACGAGCAGAAGATACAAAACAATAAATCTTTCAATATAAAATGTTTGAATTTATAATTTCAGCAATTTAAGTTATTATTTTGAATTGTTAGACTTCTCATTTTATAATATTTTATTGCAACTCATTCTCCAATAGCTGAGAATCATCATGGATAAAAGTTATTCGTTGTACACATTTTGTGCCCAGCGACCGATCTGCTCTTCTGAACATTTTCTAATTAAAACTCCAGATTTCCAGTTTTATACAATGAAATTAAAATGAAAATTATCCATTTTCTATTACTTCATTTCCGAGCACATGCAATGTATATACATATATACCGACAAACCCATGCCATAATTCTTCATTATTAGATTATTGTTCGGTTCGGTTTTATGTACCCACTCGTCGGTGTTATTAATTTATATTAAATCCCTTTCGCATTAACGTTTACAGTGGTAAATTTTCAGTATGGAATGATTGAAAATTTATCTGTTGTTGGAGTGACTACATATGCGCCAAAACCACAACGAAGTGTGTAGTGTATGCGTTACAACACATACAAACACTCACTTATAAATAAAATTTAAAAAAAAAATATTAAATTATATTTTAAGAATCATAATCTCATTAAAGATTTGTTCAGCGAAATGAACATAACTTAGCTGATTTTATTACGTGGTTATGATGGAAGGTATGCTACACTTATAATATACAATACATAGAGCGATGCAAGAGATGTTTAGATAAATAAATAAAATTCCAGTTTATTAATACAAAGCTCGCCTATTATCCGACAGACGGTTGCATGACTTTCTTAAAACAAAATACGAAAAAAACGCTTTGAAGAATGGAAAAAAAGTCCAACACTCAAGTCTTATTGGTTTGTGTTTTTTTTTTATTAATTTGTGCGCCTCGGGAAATATGATTCTTAAGTGAATATATTCGGTTACGTTCAGATCCAATTTGTACTGTGTATGGATTCGGAAAATATACGTGATATTCAGTGAATAAACGCATTTCGTATCAATAATAATTTTGATTGACGATAAAACTAGAATCGTTGGCGTTTGGTGCTGTGTGGCTTTTTTGTTTTCTTCTGTTTTTTTTTGTTCTCTGTTGCTTCCTAATTGGAAGAGTTTTAGTAGGAAATTGTTTAAATGTACGAATTTAATTTGATTTACTGAACGTGATGGAATGATTGAATCGAAGATTATTTTCGATTCCACCAACCTTTAGTAAACAATAATATGATTTCTGATGAACTGGCTGCCGCTTACAATGAAATTTGATTTGCTTTTAGTTATTATAAAATCGAATTCAATTAAAATTTGTATTTGTTTGAAGAAGCAAAATATTTTTCCAATAGGAAAACACGCGGTGTTGTTACATCACACACAGGTTTTTCGTATTCGTAATAATGTATAAATCCGTCCCTCAGCCACTCAGCCAAATATTATTGTTTGATTTTCTGCTCTCGTCACATTTGTTTTTGTTTTGCTTTTGCTACATATTTTCATTTCTTTCTCAATGCTTATTTCATTATATTATTAACCATTTTTTTTACATGGAACTTTTTAAAACGTATAACAAAAGCGATAAAATGAGAAGACGCGAAGAAAACGTATGGTGGAGGAGAAAAAACAACAACGCACACACTCAATTCGAGACCAATAAAGCAATTTCAATTTGAAGCCAAATAAAACTTCGGTCATGTTTTTTTCTTAACAGAATAATAAACATATCGAATTACGCGGTTTCTCTTCGATAAAATATGTTTTCAACATTAATTAATAAAATATAATGAAATATATGCATTCCACTTTTTTTGTCGGTTCCAAAGACGCACAACACGAATATCGAATATATAAATTTCAGATATCGGAATTGTTTGAAGAAAATTATTTTGCGATAAGGCAAATACGTAAAAAAACACTCAGCACTACTGCATTGCAATTTAATAAGAAACGAGAATGGTAAAAATTTGTGATTGTTATCGTTTTAGCATTTCACGGGTTAGAGAGAGGTGAGCAACGTACATTGTCTCTTCTGATCTTCTTCTTATCTGATTTGTCTTAGCTTTCGAATAAATTTTTGTTTTGTTAATAATTGTTAATGGAGTGCTTTAGGACCAATATCAATAACAATTCCCTTTGGGGCTATTCACAAATTAAGCTCGCATCTAAGGGGGAAGGTATTTCCAACAGCTTATACATAAACGTGCTAAGTGGGCGGGATGGATGTACCAAAAGTGTGTGCACTCGTTTTATAAAGTAAAATCAAATGAAATCGTGACACATTCTCTCACACCTTGCATCGGGTGAATGACATATTAGAAGGTGCTTCCAGTTCCTCCATCAATGTTTTTTCCTTTGTCAGCAGCCTATACTAAATTTCTAGGTGTTGTAACGTTTTACCTTTCCGAAATAGTTTAACGGTTTTTGTCACTTTAATTTTTGTCTTGTCACAAACGATCAAGTGGCTGGAACTTCATCTTTATATTTTGTCCGAGTCATTCTTCAAACAATTTTTTAACCATTAAGACATGATGGCTAATTTTTGTGTAAATCTACAGAAATGTAGATTTTGGTGGCTTCTACATTTTTTTACATTTTTGGCGTTAGCTATGTCTATGAGTGAATGACTCCCTCTCGTTGCTGCGGTAATATGAAGTATCCTCAGAATTTCACCGTTTTTGTGTCGTATGTCGACATTTTTAATGTTTTGTTGTTTTTTAACAATGTCGTTGACATCATAGATCGACAATACCATGTTATCCAGTCGTGATATTATATTGACCACCTGAAACACTCCAAAAATTTCAGATAATGGGCACGGCACCTATCTACAATAAATAATACTCTCGGCTGAAATTCATTTCCAGCTCTGTTTCGTGTGTTCGGTGGGCAATTAGTTGGAATTGATTGTGAATTTTTCAAATAAATTTTGTACATTTTGTCTTTGTATGTATTGGCATAGTGAAAACTTGACAAAAAAACAATGAATAGTGGAAAGAACCTATGTACAAAACTACAACATTTAGTGCATATGGTATTGAAATATTCCATCTCGACGTGGTATGGTGAAAATCCATAAGCCCTTTCAATTGGAATGAATCTGGCATAAAACCGCGCTCTATACGTAAATTTCAATGAAAAACCAGTCCGAATAATACTGTTCAAAAACCAAAACAACTCAACATATTTTCCACATTTTATTATTATCAAACAAACATATCAAAGTACTATAAATTTCCTTATCTCTTCATAGTTTTTCACTTGTGAACATTTCGTTTGCGTTTGATTTTGTTATATTTGAATTCAACATTACGAGAAATTTTATTCGAAAATAATGATTTAATTATTGTTTGTTGAACCTGAAGACGAGTTGTTCAAGATTAGATAAATTTTTATTTAAAAAAAAAATTGATGAAAACATAATGCTCTTGTCCCCGTATGAAATTTGATTGATTACCATCGATAAAGCTGAAGTCCATGTTTTGAATATATAATTTTCTCCCATTTACCCACAAAATACAACTGATAACACATACGCACTCGTCATCATCGTCAACGTAACCTATATGGTGTATCCATGGAATTTCTATTGAATGTCCTCTGCTTTCACCTACCAATCTATTTCATCCAACTGATGTTCTTCATTTTCGTATAGATACTCGTGTTTATTGTACATTTTATTGCGAACAGTATCACAGATTGCATACAAAATTAAAAAGGAAAATCTACCAATCCCTAACCACAGATTCTATAGAATTGATAGAAAAAAAAAATGGATGGTCATATTCACCTAATGTAGTAAATTTTGAGCATCCTTTAAGCTTTAACATACAAGTATGCATATGACCAGTATTCCAGTATTACCGTGTCTTTTACGTCATTTGATTTGAGTATTTTCAGCAGATTGAAATCTTTTACTTCATTATTTGTAACATGAAATCTGTTATATCATAGCGGGTTGTGCAAACATCATCGCGTATTTTTTGTGTTAGCAGTGGATAACAGATGAAATAGACATTAAAAATTGTGCAACTGTACGATGAGTGATCAGCGATGAATAGTTTTTGATAAAGTGAAGCTCAAGATTTAGTTGAGTAGAAAGATTTTTGAAAGAAGCGTGAGGAAAAACCCTTTTTAATAATTATTTGCTAATAAGAGAAAACGAATAACCCAAATTATTCAATAGCGAACAGTTTCAGCGTCTGTTTCAATCGGTTCCTCATTTAATATTTTTAATTTTAAATTCCCCTCCACTATATGCACGATGACTTGACACATATTTAGGGACTGATCTGATAGCAAACCAATGTAAATATTCATTATAATGTTTTGACTTCCCATAAACCGACACAAATTCCGAAATTCTATACCCACTCCTACAACGGAAGTAAAATGCAATATTTTCTGTACAAGTACGGTTAGGGTGTCTAAGAAACCACACGTTTTGCTACGTCAATATCGATTGGGATATATTTTTTTTCGTATTAACAAAAATAGTAACTGGGGTCTTTTCGTTATATGCATTTAGGATATGTCTGATTATACACACATAAGTTTTGTGTGCTGTAAATCTACATTGAAGAAGCCATTATTATGGAAGTTCGTTTGTTTGCTCTTATTGTCGAATCGAATTTAAATTTATTTATTTGAATTTCAATTCTAATGCTCTTTTTATCTATCTCATTTTTTATTGTTACAATATTTTTATATTGAATTTTATGTTTATCGAATTTCGTATTTATATAAATTAAATATATGAACACCGAATGATATACACGTTTCCCGAAATTAATAGTTTCCTGTATTTATTTCCACATACACACACGAGATAGAAGTAAAAAAAACCCACAACTCTTTTATGAATGACAAGAATGAATGAACATATTGGATATAAAACAGGCCTATAAATTTCGATATGGGGAAGTATATCAATGACAGGTTATTATCGCTAGAAATTGTAAAAAAAATGTTTTCATTGATAAAGTGAAATTTTATGTTGAGGAATAAATTGAAAACAATCTTTTGTGCTTCCCATACGGTGAATGGAATGAACTCGATGAAACTGGAGAAGGTGGAAAAATATGTTTTTCCAATTTTACTCCCAATGGAGTGCAACAGGAAAGTTACTTGAGCACCAATGTAAAACAGAGTAATTTGAATTTTTCATAAAATCAAATAGGTTTTACATGCTATGCTTCCAAATCAGTACTTTCCATGTTTCAACCACTACTTTTGACGCACTCAACATGTGAAATACATTACAAAAGGATTCAAAGTCTCGTTTTCGCTTTTTTATTAACCTCGGCTACGCCTCGGATATACAAAATTTACATGAAAACTCTACTTTTCATCTTTTTTTATCTCTATTTTATAATCAGGTAAACTACTAAAGCGTTACCGAGTTTTCAAACTTCCGAGATGGAGTAAAAAGGACTAAACGGACTTTCGAGCTCATCAAAATCCTTGATTGCTAATCGTGTAAAGTATGTTAAAGCAACTGCAGAAATAAGATCGTGCTTCGGGCGTTGTGATAAAAGCTAAACTGGAAAATTGAAATCAAATCCAAAATTGGTCATTCAAATTAAATTCAAAACACTGACTTTCTATGTGCAATCATCGAACCTCTGAGTAATAAATTGGAACTGAACTTTTTGTTGACATTACACTTTTCATTAGAAAATTTTGCCACTCCGCAAATTTTCTATAAAGTGGGTCGCCGGACTGACGAAATGTATTCATGAACGGTTCAATGGAAATGTGAATTTTGAATATTTCTGGAATATTTTCGATGAAAGATTGATGTTACGTTCTGGCGGTTGTCTTCTCCGTCACGCTAACGACTTATTGTTCCGATTTCCTGCAAAATCTTTACAATAATCCAGCCACGGTGGTCGTTATAAAATATTTGAACGTAATTTCATTACAGCTTCTTAATTGACAGAAAACCTGTTTCCCGTATCTGATTGATCGACAAAAATGCTTTTATTTTACTTTAAGAAAAAAAAATATTTCCTACAAGCGATTCTCAAAAAAAAAAATCTTAGTAGATTGACTGTTCCTACAATGGATCTCAATCCAACCAAATCAAAATACCATCATGAATATTTAATCAACGAAATAATAATAAAAAACGAGAGAGAATATAAGCAATAAATCCGTTCATCATATAACTCATAACTGAATCACGATTTTGAATAAACAAATAATTCACATAAAAAAAGAGTCAGAAAAAATCGTGAATTATTTGAGGTCACGGTCTGACCACACGGTCAAAGTAATTTTGGTGTATTATATATATTTGTATATGTATGGATATAGTGCTTATGTGCATGAATGTACTTACTGTGCTACAATTATTATGAATGGGAAATATTAATAAATTAATTTTTTTTCTTTTTGGTTCATCTTTTACAAATGGTTCAGTAACATTTTGTGGTGTGTACACAAAAATATATGATATGACGATAAAAGAAGAACTTCGAGTGCGCCTCTCTAGAATTGTCTGCGTTTCGAGACTCTGAAAATGAATTGCTGGAAATGAATAATATAATTTTATTTATAAATTAAGAAAATTGTTGGTGTGGTGCATGCCTCATATATATACACCACTCATTGAGTCTGAGCTTGAAGATGAAATGCTTTATTATATGTTTGTCTTTAAATGTAATTTTCTTTACAAATTCAATATTCATATTTTGATTGACATAAAGAGTATATTATTAATTTACCATTATTCCACCACACATTAGCCATGCACGATCTTTTTACTTGAGCATTTTGTCTGACCAAAACGAAACACTTGAAAAAATAATTTTTCTCTCTCTCGCTTTTATTTTTCTTCAATTTGAACAAATCAACTTGTATATAATTTATGAATGCATAATAGCAGAAATTAATGTCTGCGCGTCCATATCCAACTTAATCATATAGAATTTAAATAAAATAAAAAATATTTAAAAAGAAAGAAACAAAGATTCTTGGTTAATATTAAACGTATAAGTGCTGCAGTGACATGAGAAAATGGTTTTTATTGCATTTAACTTTAACACACTGTTGCCAGCGATTACGTGTGAGTTGCGTGATCTAATTGTGTCATTTTCAATTATGGTGCGCTTTTAATTCGATTATTATATATGGAAACCACGTACGTTGTGTTCATCAACACCAGTATTAGATATGTTGCGCAAATATGTGTATCATAGCCGATAACTCGACGTGAAAATTGGAAATTGTCAGTCGGCTAATTATGCTGAGACGAAATGTTTGTAAAACAACATTAGAAACAGTGTTCAGAGTTTCCAAAAATCATGTTTCAAAATTCATGAGAAAATGCTAAAGGTTTTATTGGACACAAATTCATCTAATACCCAATCGTGTATCAGGAATAATGATTTGATTTGCATTTATAGAGTCATTTCGTACCCATATCACTCAATGCCGTGATTTTGTGTTAATAGCTTGCCTTCGGGATGTAATCGTATTTGCGCTAGACGCTATGTTTATGAAGTAGAAGAAAAAGTAATGAAACAAGCAATCAGAAAGAAAGGTATTTGGACATCTAAAATCCAAATAAATAATTTTGTCAGTACAACGTAGTTTTTCAATGGTTTAGCATAACCAGAATACCAGACAGTTTCGAAATGCCTTTCTAACGATTTAATGAGCGATTCAATGTTTACATCTGCTACTTCTGCTTGTTAAACGTTTTACGTGGTTGATACAAATCTTTTACTTCATTAGTCTCAACATACGCTGTTTAGGAGAACAAAAGTCACAGGTCAATTGCTTATTTTTGTCGTTGTTGTGGCTAACAGATTCTAGCCTTCGAAAAAAGGAAACAGGGTGGCCAAACGAAGGGATATAGAAACCTCATTGGAACAAACAAACTCTAATAGGAATTTTTCTCATTTTATAAAGAACCAAGAACCTACCGTTCAAAATAATTGAGATTCTATAAGCTTTCCTATCGCTTTTGATTCAACTGAAATTTTTCCGTCATTTGTTCTTCGAGAAAAAACAGTTCGATAGACTAAATCGAAACTGACAATTTAGCAATTTCTTCTTCTTTTCATTGCCATAAGTATGATTATAGACTATCCGAACCTCGTTTTTTTTATTTGCATTAAAACGTCTCATTTAATTAACATTCGCTGCGTATGACTCTCGGTTTATTGTTTTTTTTTTCTCTTTTCTGTATCTTCAAAAGAACAAACAGCTTGAAATAAAAAAAAATTATTTAACAGCTTTTAAGTACACATGCAATATATTGAAGTGATGAAAAGAGGCTCTTAAAAAATATCGTGAATAATTTGTGAATAAATGTTTCTTAAGTACAGCCACAGCATTTTACTTCCAATTACACAGTTTGCATGAATACAAATAGAAGAGAAAAAAAATAATCAACAAACGAAGCTGTTTGTATTTATGAAATTATTTGTTTTTCTTCTAGTTTCATGTGATTAGAATCTTTCATACCCATATACATAACGTACAATATCCGAGTGACTTATTTAAATATTTATATTCTGACGGAGCGAATTATCGTTACATATACAGAGAAACTATAATGCAATTTCTTTCTTGAAAATATAAACGTTTCAAATTAAAAATTAACAATTATTTCAATATAAATTGTAACGATATGCTTGAGATGTTTATTAAATGCGATATGTAAGAGCTGGGCTCTTTACTATTAGATCATTTTCCTTTGCAACATTTCGTTGTTTTTTCTTTCGTTTTCTTCTTTAAACACAGAGAGGTGTTCCGTGTCGTTTATGTTTGTTTCATCACATTGTTAAATAATGAAGTGCTCCATATTTTGTTCTAGGTCTTTATTTGTAAGTGAATTTACGTTTATTGTTCTTTTTTACATTTTTATAATTGAATTGACTCGAGTCTAACGAGCACTATTTACGTGGATCAACATTTTAGAATTTTAAATGAGATTACAAATTATATGAAATTAAATAAATGCAAACACCAGGGCCGGCTTGGTTTTGATAAAAGACTGAGAAGAAGTTCAAAGTCTAATTTGAAATGTCTGTACTTTCGGGGAGGCGAAGCTTTAAAGCTTCATTAAAGTCCTGGGAGCAAAAAATTGTTATTAGAATTAAAGACAATCAGAACCGTGCCGGCATCATCTTTCCTTTCTTTTTCAATACATCGTTCAGTTTTCCATGAAATAACTTTTAAGTTTTTCCGAAAATCTTGCTGTGAGGAGACACTAGAAAGAACTCTTTGTATTTTTACCACGATGTTAATCATAAATGACTAACCGATGGCTCTAAGCAATTTCTGTCCAAGAAAATCTCAAACCAGGCCCAGTTCCAATTCAATCCAATAGAATATCATGACCCAGAAGTAGCAGTCTAAACAACTGACTGAGTTCATCAATTTAGTCCAACAAATTTTTCGGAAGCCCAAAAAACATTTATTAGCATCGCCCAGTCGCTCCTAGTAACCTATTTCGGGCCTGTTATTAACACATTTCTTCATCAAAGGTGTCGTTGCACATGATGCCGGCAGCATGATGATGGTGAATATTGCTATAATGTATCGTGTATGTTATGTATATATTCTGTTGCAAAGCATTGAGTTCGTTGCACGCTTAACATTCTAATTCGACAATATGTGATGTGTGTGATGTACCTTTCGGCTGTTTATATTTCATACCCAACCACTGAGTGTATTTTCCCTGTACACATTTTAGTATATAGATAGCCAAACAAAAACCAGCTACCAGCTGTACAGTTTAGACACATGTTTTACTTTTGTGTGGTTCAACGTTAAATCGTATCACCATAACATCATAATATAACAATCACAATTTCGGTTGTGTATATTTTAATAGGAACATCATGTAAAATTAATTACATTTTTAAAGATAGCGACTCTCTGTGGCTGTTGTGATTACGATAACTCACCATAAACCGTTGCTAGATATTTTGTGAAGGGAGACACTGTCGTAAATTTACTTTGAATTGCATACGAAAGCTGGGAAAGCCGAGGAACGGTATAAAAAAAATTGAATAACATGAAAAGGCATCATTTTTACATATGTAACACTCATAATGGAAATATCATTTACGTAATACCAGAAACATGCATCTAATGTGTACGCTTATGATTTATGTTTGGAGGGAACATATATACCATTTAATTCCATGTAAAATAGGAGCTCGGTCGTCGATTGAAGATGATTTAATTAGACTAGACATTCTCTTCAGTTAATTAATTAAATTTAATGGAATTAAACTGAAAAATAATTTTTGTGTCTTTCTCTCTTATTTTACAGCTGAAGGAGATTTGGCCACATTCGTACAAATAAAAAACCATTTTCAAACGAACCGTCCTATTGAAACCTCATTATTTACACCGTCCACGCGAAGTGAAAATCTTCAACAGCTATACGATGCGGCCGCTAAAACTCCAGTCAATGCAATGGAGGATATGGATCGAATTTTAGGCCATGAGCGAAGAAGTAGTGACATCTTCTTGTGTACGCCGGTGTTGGGCCAGTCGCGAAAACGGATTAAGACCAACTGCAATTTGGACATTGAAACAGGAAGGGTAAGTGTGTGTGTTTTCACTAAATTTTCTTTTGTTAGATGATAGATTCTCCTTCGAGACAATTACATTCCGATCTGAGTTTTCATACTTTTATCTTTTCGCTGTAATACGTTCAGTCATTCTCACTTAAGCACTGGTCACAAGTTGCGTTATATATATTATGCACCTGTTGCCAAGATTGGTATTTTGACGTGTAGGACATTATGACCCTAGCCGAAGGCGTGGGTCATAATGCCTACACGTCAAAATAACAGTCTGGCAATAGGTGCATATCATATTTTATCTGTCGAGAACAGATATATCGAGATAAACAAAAACTCCCTAGAGGGATAAGCTCGAGATTATCGTTCTAGACAGATAAATAATTTTACATGCCGCATGTGTATCGTCATATACACATTGATTGAATCTTTTATTATTTATGTTTAAGGTACCGCCTAGTGTTTGGTACAAAATCTACTATTAGTTTTAACATACGGTTTGCTATGTATGAGACCACTGACCAAGACTCATCGCATATTTCCGTCGTTGTTGTCGATAACAGATGATGTTACTGTTAGTCTCTTGTCTTTTTGTCACTTTGAACCAATGAAAACGTCTTTGTTTTTTGTGGAGGAGAGAGTCATCCATTACGTTTCTCATGTCGCGACTAGCGACAAACCCATAAGAACGTAGAGAGCAGTCCCATTATGTTGAAAATATTCTATAGCAATATTTCAACGAAAAATTTAAATTGAGTGGGAAAAAACTGTGTGCTGCTCTGTCATGGATAAATGAATAAAATTTTCGGGACAAAACAAAGATTTAATGCTTTGAGTCTCTGAAATTTTGTTTATGCTTAAATGTAATTATCACACAACAATAATTACAGCAAAATTTGTACCATTTCACCCAACCACCCAGCATCCTGAATTCCTGATTCGCTTCAACCTTTCGTTCGACCTTCTTCTGAATTTGATTAAACAAAAAAGAAATTCTTCGCAATTTGTCTATTCAAATTTCGTTTTTTTTTTGTTTCAACGCTTTTGATTCAAGTATATTTCACTGAAAAATAACTTAATCTTCTTTGAGAACAGATTTTTCCACCACCAAAATACAACAATGCCTTGTATCCATTCAAAAAATAAAACGCCAGAAACGAAGTGAATGTTATTGTGCTTTGTATTGAAGTGTGGCTGTAGTCACCACACAGTGTGCGTATGATTTGGTGAAAATTGTACACCGGATTTTGTAAGCACAAGTTGCAAACTTTCAGCACAAAATGCACTTTAGATTTATGAGTTTATGAAATTTGGCATTCATTTGAGTTCAACATTGTTAAGAACATTTTCAATATATTTTTGTCTAACCAGCTACAAAGCTGATTCGAGCGTACAAATGATAATAGGCACAACTCGTGCGAAATTATACGCTGTCACGATGCGTTTGATATACTAACAACATTTTACAGTTTCCGCCCTAAGACAGAATTTCCTTGGCATAGGTTAATTGTTTGACAAGACGGTAATACCTAAAATGGAGCCTTGTCTTTTACTGCAAACGTTGTATAAATAAAGTGATGCAAATGAATACAACTGGATTTTAAAGTTGGAACGAAGAACATACATTTTATCTAATCAGCTGAAATGTAGGTGTAATAAACACCATTCCCCGCGTCAAACAAGAGATGTGTTTAAATTTCCAAAGACCGTTACAATGTTTCGACGGATTTCAGAAATAATGTTTATGAAACGAAACGAGTATCTTCGTTAAATGTAATACACGGTGTGCATGTCTAACGTACACACTTCTCTCATGGACCATCATAATTTTGAAATTCTTAAGAAAATCAACGCTATTCAGGTACATGATATACGTGTGTCGGTTGTGCAGATTTTTATAAAATATTTTAAAACGCAATCGACAGCAAATGAGATTCAATTTTAAAGTCGAAATATACACGAAATGATTTGAAAAATCAAGCAAATTGCTCAGAGAGCCTATATTTAAGCGTCTAGAAGCGGCAAGCGTGTCGTTCGGCAGCTCGAAAATAATTCAACAGAAAAATAATTTAATGTAAATAGCATCGAGAATCCCTAGATGCGTGGCATAGTTCGATGTTTGTTCGATATTCCTACATCAGAAGCATCAGTCCAGAGATATTTCGAAAGTGTTTGAATCGAATGATGATGTTGTTCATTCATTTTACCACATGAGACCAAATTAGGCGTGGGTCATCTTGTTTTTGTCGTTGCTATCGATAATAAATGATAAGCCGTTTCTTACACAATTATTTTCTGTCAGGATATCAGTCTTCGGATAACTTAACTTGGTGGAAGAAATTAGTGAAGATTTCTAAGTGGAATTTACAAAACCTGAATTCATTCTTTTCACATTGTTTACAGCATAATAAGAAATATTCGACATTTAATTGCATTTATTAATCAACATCCGAAATAAATTGGGTGTCTGAGGTCCACACATTAGGAGTTTCACATTCATCGTCGCTTTTACAGTTCCTCAGTGGCAATTTCTAAAAAAATATTTTTTTCATAATTTATGTTTCGTCGGGTAAATTAACTGACTTACGTTGCCTAGACAACCGTCACACTTCTTGCATTTTTGTGGTGCTCCAATAAGAGCAGTTTTATTCTTCCGAGCGACTCTACATACGGAAGTTTTAAAATTGCATTGACCCCGAGTCACTGGCTTAAGCGATCTTTTGCCTACATTATTTTAAGCGAAAAAGTTTTGCATTAGACGACTGTTCAAAAGGGGATGTCGACATAACTGCCATTTTTGACGCATGGTTTGTTTTTAGAATTTTATCTATTTTCATGAATTACCGTTTTGAGTGTTATCCAACTTCTGCACTTCATAGTTAGTTTGCTTTTCGAGGTCTGCGAGAAGCTGATCCGCCGATTGTTTACTGTTATAATCGCTAAAATCATCGTTTTTACTATTAATCCTTCGGTAATCGTTTTTCTGGCTACGTCTCGCTTGCTGGCTAGATGTTGCTGCTGAAAGTAATCCATTCGATGGTCGAACATTGTTCAACGCATAATAAACGGTAGAACTACAGGCCTCACGTTGAAACGGATTACTGTACGGAAAATTATTAATTGGTGTATTTGTCGCACTGAATGTTTGACCAGTTTGTTCTTGGCGCAATGATGGGTAAGGCTCAACATCGTAATATTTTGTCTCGAAGTCATCATTAGCAACTTCATTACGATAATCCTGTCCATTCGAATGTATATTTTCGATACTAGTTACAGATTTCGATAATGGTGCGTGTTTTGCTAAAGGTTTCGATGAGCGTGGCTTATAACCTACATCTTGGTGTGACTTTACCGCACCAACATTGGGCATGGCTCTGCGTTGTTTTCTTTGTCCCAGAAGTTCATTTTGGGTTTTGATTAAATTAGCTTGTTGTCGAATGGTTTCCTCCTTTTCTTTCAGTAACTTCTCCTTCTCTCTAATAATCCTTTCGCTGTGATTTCTTTCTTCAATTATGTTATCCATCTGCAGCTTTTGGAATTTTAGTACAATTTCGTGATGAGGGTCTGCTGTTAGTATCTCACTATCTATCACGTTAATGTGTTTCCCGACTCGTTTTGGTGAATTTGGCTGCATTGGTTTTTCAACAGAAGCGCTTTTTGCGTTGCCCACATTACGTTCTTCCGATTCTGACGGAGCACTTTGACCGAGCTGAGCGTTGCAAAAAAAAACAAATCAATATTGTAATTATTCCAAGTTCAATCTTTTATTCCAATCCATTGACAACACTTACACCCATAGCTTCTTGGCTAAGACTCTGCCTAAAACTTCAATATATTGAATCTTAGATAATTGCACGAGTTCCAGCCTAATTTTTCAAATAAAATCGACTAGAAAATATCAACACAATTCGTGAGCACAAACAAAGTATAGACCACCACCGATTGTATTCGTTCATTTTCCAATTGACTACTGGCTGTGATAGACGATAAACGACCAGATTCAATTAAAATGCGTGATTTGTTTATTTGATAAATAATATTTGAACAACCCAGAAATCGTTCATGTGCAATGGTTATCGCTTTTGTATTAAATTTTATTTGATTTGATCATCCAATTGAGACGGAAAACAATGTTTACTTAAGTTGATCATGTAAATTTTATATATTAAATTCTCGTTTTCACATTTTCGTTTTCTATTACATTCGATGCCTCTATCAGCGGAGAACTGACAAACGAATTTTGAAAACAGTAATTTGGATACGAACTATGGAGTCGTAGTGTCTCCTGGAAATCGATGTCACAATACTCATTTACTTGCAATTTGTTGTCTTGCTTGTATCGGTCATTGATCGATGCATGCAAGACAACAAATTGCAATTAAAGCTCCACCGACTAGCAACACAACTATCAACAATGGTCGTTTACATAACCAGAGAAAAAAGTTAAAAAGTCGAGTTTTCGTGTGAAATTTGTTGATCCGAGGCGAAGCCGAGTTCAATAAACACACGAAAACGTGACTTTAATTTTTATCTCGAGTTTTGTAATGGATTTTACAAGCTGAGTTCGTCGACACGCAAGCATGTAAAATATTAAAAGAAAACTGTCCGCCACATTGTTGTGATGGAAAACATAGACCATCGTGGAGCAGACATTGCGTCACATTTCAGTCACACAAATATTCCACAGTTGGTAGGAGATAATTTCGTTCCATGTCAAGGCATATAGAATTGTCGATTCCTTGAATTTTCTTCCTTCTACAAACCTGAATAAACATTTCAATCTTTTACTTCTTTGTTAAAAATTTTATGCGAGCAGTCTTTTTTTTCGCTTTGAATAAATAAATACCAATTGGCGTTTTAACATACATTTTGCTATGTAAAAGAGCACTAACCGGAAATCTTTGCGTTATTTTGTTCATTGGTATTGGTAACAGATGAACGACGTAAATCTGCTATGTAAGCGTCTTTCTTGTGCTAATTAGTTATAATCACATCCCCCTTTTGAGTACTAAAAAAAGAAAACAATTTCCATTACAGCCCGCTGCTATTGAAGAACTGCGTAAATGGACATCATCCGAAGCTATTGGTGATATTACCGTCACACCGGATTGTGTGGCTCGAGTTGGCTACAATTCACAAAACAATTCAACATTGGTGGATAATACATCGTATTCAGTGAATGCTGGTCCATCCCACGATGTAACCGACGATTTCGCCGTAATTAGCCGATTCAACGAAATTCCCAACGATATGCCATTAGACCATAGATTACCGTCGCCGGAAGAACAATGCCAGATAATTGCATTAAAGTAGGTTCAATTTTTGTAGTGGAACAAAATAGGAAATCACCAGCCACGAAATTTGATTCTCATTGTTAGATTCCCTGCTGAATTAATTCGCGTGGACACGTCGGCAAAACGTTTCGAACGAATGTGTAGCGCACGAAAATCCATGTTACATGTCCCATTGAACATTGGCGAGCATAACAATTTGAATGACGAGGTGCAAACGGTGAAGCGACGATCAAGATCAAGGAAACCACGAAATAAACGGCGGAATACAATTGCCGGCACGGATCAAAAGGAAATTGAAGAGGCTGTGAGAGGGTATGTGTGCAGTTTTTGTTTTTATTTTATTTTTCGGTTTTTTAATTAAAATTGTGTGATGACTTTGATGTTTATGTGGGCACAGTGGAGCAAAGAAAATTTGAAATTAAAAAAAGGTAATTATCGTATAAGAAAAGCAGGATTCGATATCTCTGCTGTACCCGTATATAATGTTTGGCAATTCCACAATTGCCGTACAGGATAATACCAAAGTCATTCACAATATTTTTTGCGCTAAAAAATTTATAATTTTTCCGATGCATTTTTACGAATAGAAAAAGAAAGAAAGAAATATTATCGCATGCAAAACGGAACACTAATTCCTCGACTGTGTTATGTGTGTTTGAGACGAGGTTTTGATGTTCAAAAGGAATAGAATTATTATACGAGTTTCAACATGTACACAGAAACTAAAGTCTTGCATGGTTTTCGTTTGTCGAAATTTTGCATTTTCGTTGATGTTGTTTTCTTTTCCCCATTTTTTTTTAATTTTGCATTTTCGTTTGATATATATATATATATAAATGTTAATGAGCAACAAACATTGAATAACGAACAGTGAACAGGAAATTAATTTAATCAAATTTGTATATGAATTGATTTTTAATACACCACAATACTAATAGTCAAATAACACACTTTATCTCTCTAATTAAATGTGGACGTGCAATATTCTGATAGAAACTCCAGTATAACGATTCTTTATTATTTATTTTTTTCATTGTACAAATTAATTTCGTTTCGTAGAATTTACAAAATTTGTTTATCAAAACAATGCACCGATTTAACGAGTAGAATTTAATTCTTTCTTTTTTACTTTTAATATTGTCGTATCATTGACTTTTTTAATCACACATATTATGGTATTGATACAATGTTATCCAGTGCGTTTAAGTGTTATAATATTTCAAAGATTTTCTCTGTCATTATTTACTGAATTATGTCTGTGATATGTCGTGTCGTCGAATTAAAAATACAATTTTAACAAAGTTGTAGGTGTCAGCGAAAAAATTATATATTTTACATGCTACATGCATCGAAAACCGTACTTTCATGTTTCTAGAACTTCGTTTGAAGCCCTCAGCAGGATTTCGTTTTCGTGTGTTTATTGACCTCGGCTTCGCCTCGGATCAACAGAATTTATACAAAAAACTCTACTTTTCATCCCTTGTTATGTAATAGTTATTTAAATTACAAGAGGACAAAAACGGTGTATGTGTGAGCTGAGAGGGTATTGTAATATGAGAATGCGTGTTTGTGAACCGAGGTTTACCGAGTATCGTTTTAAATGTTGTCTTAATTTTTTTCTCACAGCTCAGTGGAAGATTTTTTTAGTCTTACAGCATAGTCGAAGACCTAGATATTGATGTTGATAACCACAGATTACCTCAAAGTACTCTACGAAACAATTCCCAAATAGTTCTGAAAAAAGTACCGAAAAGTTCCCAAATTGTTAGGAGTTTTTCCGAATTTCGAGAATTAAAATTCCCAATAATCAGCCCTGTCTACATATGTTCATGACAAATCTACATATCCTCAATGGTGTGCCATTGAAAAGTTCAGGAGTTTGGCGTTAACATGATTTTATCACGGAATTGTCCCTCTATTAAATCGGGCACATCATTGGTTTCAAGTGTTTTCATATTATTGGATATGAAATCTTTTACTTCATTAGTTTAAACATGTGTATTGTTATGAAGTAAATCACCGGCCGCAGCTCATCGTCGATTTTTGTTGTCGATGTTGACGATAGTCGGCCAGTAGATACCGGTATGACTCCCAAAAGAATCTAGAATATTTTAGAAGGCCTTCAAATTTCGAACGGTAATAACGACAATGGAAAGACAGTTGAGCGAAAACCACTTAAACATATCAAAACAGACCGGCAAAACTTTTTCAAAATTTATTCGAAAACAGATTCAACGACAAATGTAGATGCTTTTGCCAGATATCTACCATCATTTCGAATATTTTCTTAATCTCAATGTATTCCATTGTGTACCCGTTCTCTGTGAATATACGTTTGAATTTTAGATTTCGATTTTGTTCACACCCTTTCAGTCAAATGCCAACAGTAATTTTAATGCAGGGCCTGTTTTCTTAGTTCGCCAAGATATTGCTTCATGATATTTTCAAGACGATTTCTCGATATACACGAAAACGACAACCTACAATAGACTAGACCCTGATTTAATGCTGTAACCGAGGCTGTAACGTAAATACGTTTAATAAAGTGTCGGAAGAGGTGTCTTTATTCAAAATGGAAATACAGAAACTGAGAAATAATTTAGAAACCGCAATTTAATGTGAGAAAATATGTTGAGAATGCCACATTTTGAACGGAATGAATTTCAAGAGATTGCGGTATAATTTTAAGAGTAAGTTTTGCAGGATTATAAGGTTACAAATGTGTCAATTTTCTGACTAAAGTTGCAACTTCCAATGCAATAAAATTCTCTTCTTTTCTTTAATTATTAACTTCTCTTTGTCTAATCATAAAACGGATTTCATTTCCATTTGAATGAGACTATTTTATATACCTTGTATACCACATACCACAGTTCACCTTTTTATTTTGTAAAAAAAAACTTTTGTCTCAAGTTAAACCGAATGCGTTTTTACGATCAAATGTTTATCGTTTAACCTCTCAGCGACGAAAATTAATGTTTATATATATTCACATTGCACAGTGTATGTACAATTGTGCACATAACATAAGAAATGTATACGACAGCCAAGAGCGGAAAACTAGTTTGAAAATTTGTTATCGTTTCACATAATTGCAATTTGCTTGCTCTCCTTTCCAGACATATACGCATAACATTAAGAAAGTTAAAATAATGTTTCGTTCTGAAAACTTTCGGTCATTTCGGTCATGCACCTGTGTACAAAAATTAAATTTATAAAAAAAAGTCTTTGCAATTTCGAAACAACATCACCAAAAATTGCATTCTTGCCACAAATGGAATTTAAAAATTTTTGTTCCTTAAGATGAAAACTTTTTTTCTTTTGTTCCTCAATATATTCCTTCAATGAAACACACATTTTGCACTATAGAAAGTATAATCGTAAAATATTTAATAAAAATTATCCAATCGCGCCATACTGGAGTTTCATTAACAAAACACACAAAAATATCTTTCTTTTAACAGGGATGATGATAATGAACCACCCGCATCGCCGATCGATAATGATGATGACCATATCATTGTTCCACGCAGTAAGTCAAACGATATACTAAAGAAAGATTCGCCAACAACAGATGCTGTTAAGACATTAGCGCGAATGTCTCATTTCAATACGCTAAAGCAATGGGGACGGAATCGCTTGAGGCTGATGAACCGTAACAGTGATGACAATAAAAAGGAGAAAGTTTCCGACATTGATGACATCAATGTCTACGAAACTGTTATTAGCAAAAATAAAAAGAAATTTATGGAAAAGGAACGAAAACTTTTGCACGAACGAAAGCCTTCATATTCCTCATCCGAAAAGAGTTTAACCATCACATCACAATCATCATCGCATTCCACTCAGCCAGCATCCATTAATCCGGTAAAATTGAGAGAATCTTCAGCAATTAGACGACAACGACGTTCATGGTTGGGCCATAAAGACGAATTGAATTCATCGAGTGGTAATTGGAGTGCCAGTTCAGAATCGGGTCGTACATCGATTGGTAGTGAAATTACAGCACAGCCGAAATCTAGTGCATCAAGTACATCGTTAAATCATAGTCATCATCCGGGAAGTGGTCCACCGAGCTCAATTATTAGCAGACGAAGGTTCTTAAATACCTCAGCTTCTAGCAGTGTGACAAGTGAAGGAACCGTAACACCAGATATTCAAGTTCATGATTTATATGACGATGAGACTAGTTCCGCTTATTCGTGTGACACAGAGGGTTACTACACCTCGTTCCACATTGATTCGGGACTGAAAACATTGAAAGAAGAGGAACCCATCACGCCGTTACACACGTCGTCCGCATTATCAAGCACAAATTCTTTCGGAAGTTCGAGCAATAAAACAGTTTTGTCAGCTGAGAATGAGTATGAACTTTTTGGTAAGGGATCTACTTCTACCACCGCAAGCTCAGCTGGAACTGTTTGTACAACACTAATGACTGCTGGCAGTGATCGTTGTTTGATTAATGGGCCGGCTGTTCCAGAAAGAAAAAGTTCACTGACCAAATTACATCGCAGCGGAAGTAACACTAGCAATAGCACACTGGAACGAAGCTATTCCAGTAGCACGGTTGGAAGTACATTGGAGCGGAATGGGACGATCAAACGGAATGGCATTTTGTTGAAAAAAGAAATTCCGACAAAGGTGACACCAACTCAACCAAATAGTCGAGTAGAGTCACCGGACAGTGGTAACAATACTAGTTCGTCTCCGATTGAGACAAACTCTAACTCCAGTCCAACATACGGTGGAGTTCGAAGTAATTCTGAGCACGAACACGAACATTCAGAATCTGATTTCGAGGGCGTGGAACGTGTTGAACGAATCCGTCTCAAGACAACAATCAATTCGAGTCGAATACCTTCAATGTGCATCATAACTCCATCGAACAGTGACGACGACGATACCGCTTCGACACAAAAGGAACGGAAACGAGAACGGCACGCCAGTCCCGTTAAAGAGACCGACCTGGATGAAATCAAATTCAATACTGAATCAGCGGCCAAAGGTAATGTAAAAGTTCAGCTAATGTCGATCAACAAAGGAACCGGCTACGCTACGGTGAATACATACGAAAAACCAGTAGTGACAAAGGCATCGAACGAATTTAAGAAAGATGTTCAGCACTTCAAAAAGACTACTCTGCTCCCATTGAACAACATGTTCGGTAGGCTGAGAGGTGTTCTGCCACATTTGAAAAAGTCACCAATGAAAGACATTGCAGTGCAAAATGATCCACTGTACGATAACACCGGTGAATATGTGACCATTGCTGACGTTGCTAATAACAATCAAAAGAAAGCGAACGGTATATACTACTCAAACGACCAAGTCAAAAGGAACTTAGCAACGGTTTTATCTGGTAAATTGAACGAAGAAACCGAATATGTTTCACTCAACGAGCTTCCGTCGAATATCAGATGCGAGAGCAACCTACTGTCGAATAGCCCCACTTCGCCATCATCGAAAGACGAAAAAATCAATAGAAACTGTAATGAGGAATGTGACAACAGTAAGGACGAAGAAGGAATAATAAAAAGGAGTGCGCGTGTCACATTAGATGCGCACGGAAAAGTTGTTTTCAATTCAGATAGTCTAAAAAGACGAAAGGGTGCACATACAACGTTCCTTCCGGGACCATATGTAAAAGATCAATCTGACCAAACGAATAATCAAAATACAAATGTGCAACCGACAGCACCAATTGCTGGTGGCGTTTCAAATCGTAAATTGATGCTAGTACGGCCAGTGATTTCGCAAAGTTTGCATAAACCAATCGTGAACGTTGATCAAAATAAACAAGTTGATAAAGTGGTTATACGTGCTGATAGCAGCACCAACAGTGGTACGGAAGTGATACGAATGCCCATTGCAACCGTGGTTGCATCATCATCACCAGCACCACCACCATCATCATCATCATCGAATCAATTGCAAGCAACATCCAACGAAATGGCTGGTAGTGCATTGAAGGGTGCTTACGTTAATGTCCAAGAAATATCTCGCGGCAATGGGAATTTATTGAATTCAACGAAATATCATCGAAATAACGAACTACATTACACCAAACCAGGTAAGGTTATTGTAAAGCGAAACATTGCCAAAACCCACATATCCCATTATCCCACCTCCACCACAACCCTCTACTCGTCCGTCAAAAAGCCAAACAAACGTTTATTGGCATCTGAAAATTGTTGTGCAAATATTGATCAGAAAGTCAAACGTAGCAATAGCTATAGAATGGCTAATTCTCCCATTATGTCACTTCAAGAATCTGATACAAATTCCACTCATAATAAATATGAATTGACTGAACAGTCAAACCATCAACAAACAATTCACCCCCGTATAGTATACCCGAAAGCAGAATGTACCATTAAACCACACTTGCATCAACAACAACAACAACAACCACACGTTTTCCACTCCAACCACACACAGAAAATCGATAAAATTCAACAACACAAAGTTCATATACCCGATGCTCGTTCCGATTCTTTTCCAAATAATGCAAACACAACAGTTTATCAAAGTTCACCAACTTCCGTAATCAGTGAGGCGAATAAAGAAAATTTCGAAGAAAGAAGTAACGCCTCTACTTCTGCTGTATCCATGCTTAACGATGCATCTTATACCGCACGTAGTGCTTTCAGCGGTGGCAGCATTACATTGTTGGGAAAAAGTTCATCTTCCACCGAAAGTATTGTTGTCACGACAAAATCAGACATTATGTCGAGCACAACGTACAATGAAAATGTTAAGAGCATTGCCAAGTCTTTTGAGAAATTAATGGACGAATTTTCACTGTCAACATCTTTGGATGATTCGTCAGCCAGTGATAGTTCGTATTTGAAGAGTAAGTCGATCGAAAACATTGAGTCGAGTGACGAATTTTTCGATTCAGACAATGAATTAATGTTACCGAAACTGAAGAAAGTAATTTTCTACACCCCGTCGCCGAACAAAATTACCATACCTGGTGACAGTCACAATTTTCGCGCCCGGGTTCTAAGTTTCAGCGAAAATTCCAGCTGTTCAACTGATATTTGGTAATTCACCTTGTCATATAAATTCCGATGCAATTGCTGTACTCGATGTACCTCTAATCGCGTTATTCATTTGTTGATCGTCCTTCAATTTCACTACTTTCATTTTCGTTCACAATTCTCTTCCATATATACCAACAATGCGTGCTATAGTAGCATCAATAATTTACCCGCACATTTACCCTGCACATACTTTGCTCAGCTTTAAAATATGCATAAAGGGTAGAATCGTGTGTGAGTGCTGTAACGAATTTGAATATGTTGATACGTTCACTTGATAGCATAGCTTTTCCTGGTGTAACTTCAACTATTTTCATTCATTGAATAATTCATTCATGAACCGAATTAAACCAATTTCGGTTGTTTTGTTACAGAGAAGTGTGTGCGTGTGTGCTCGAGTTTGAGGTTAATAAAGGTTTGTTTATTATGTTACTGCAAGAGCATTTTCATTTGATAATTCAATACAATTATTGAACCGCATTTATTTGCTCTCCAACAGTACAATTTATTGTTCCTACATAAAGCCATAGGGATAGGTGAAGGAAAGTGCATCTAGTACAGATGTATACATTTCTCGACACTCTTCCATTCAAGGCCTATACTGGCATTTGATAAAAAATCTTGTACTTCAATAGTTCAATAGTAACAGAAGGGCAATTAGCCAGAGCTCAGCGTTTTTCTTGCGATAATAGAAGACTACTCGTTTCTTAAATTTAAAATTCATTAAAAAACTGGCTGATAACTGAGGACAGTCAAAGCTAAAGTATAAACTTAACTAAAGTTCGGAACGGGTCAGGTGAATTACTGGGGAAATAAGTTTATTTTATGGGTCAGGTGAAGCTGAACTCTCCATGAATTTACCTACAGCCTAATTAATCAGAACCTGATTTAAATAAATTTTAATCTGTCCTGCAATCTGAATCTAAATCAGGTTAACCTGTCAGGTCAGGTTTCAGGTTGACCTGAGTTTTTTTTTTAATTTGTTTAAAATCTTCTGAAAATTCTTGGTCAACCTTAAAACTGACTGATTTAAAAAAAATCAGGTTCAGGTCAGGTTTCCTGAGCATTAAACTTAGCATCAAGGAAAAGGTGATTATCGTAATTGGGGAGGCCGTTTCTAGTCTCGATGAAAATAAGTATGTGTAAGGAGTTCTGCAGCAAGAACTACATGGGTATCGACAATTCTGATCAAAAGAATTTCTAAAAACGATGTAAAATCAAAAATATAGGGCCGCCATTTTGTAATTTTCTTACGGGCGGCTGTATGTTTCGAAGTTTAGACGAACGTATAAAAAGATCAGTGCATTTTAGAGACATACCGTTGAACAATTTTTTGTTAAAAATAATGTTTTACGTCGATTAAAAATAACTTAGAAAAACTTCAATCACCCATTGACTCTTCTAGTATCAGCCAAGTTTGTTTATTTTAATTTTTAAAATTTGCTTAGAAAGAAGAAAGAAAATTTCAAATTTCGCTAAGCTCGTTCGACAAGATAGCACTTCAATTTCAAAGATGACAATAAGGTTCCCCGCTTCCTTCATCCCTTAACCTTCATTCCATATTTTAATCGTCATAAATAAAAATTGGAAAAGAATGTTTAAAACACGTCAGTGAATAAACTGTAAATACAATCCTAGGTCATAATAATTGCAATTGAATTTCTTTTTTCGATAATTTTGTATATTGATTCAACAATTTTATTAATATTTATAATGCACTTCACTTTATTCCTTGTTATTAACAAAACTGTACAGTATTATATTACACACAAAATTAAAACCCATTCACTAAACATTTATTATTGCACACGACCACTTATAACGATGTGTTTGGTTTGTTCATACATTTTTAGTTTAACAAATTTTTTTGTTTAACCATATCATCAGCAGCGAGTTTTGTTTGTTCAATGCGAAAGAAACAACTAATTATTGTTTGTGTAAATTTAAACATTATATTTATACCATTGTTCCATTTTGACAAAATAACAACATTTAATCGTACACTCATTTTTATACATATTTTGCACCAACATTTTTTTCTTATATGTTTAAATGAGCTTTGGTTTGGTATTATTATTATTTTTGATCATACACATCAGCGAATTTATTTTACTATTTATGTTTATTATTCCCTTTAGTTGTAAGTTTACGATTTTGTGTAAATTTTTTCTTCAATGGAAACGGACAAAAAAATTGTCTATCCCCCATTCGGCAGTATCAGGTACCTGGCATTACAACCATATTCCGTCACAACCATAAATAGCAATTTGAACATTTTCAAATAAGAATTTAGAAAGTTTTTTTTGTTTCGTTCCGTCGTAACGTTTATTTTGCGGTGAACAATTATCCTTGCACATTTTTATGTGGTGGCAAGTTGAGAATTTCATTTCCGCTAAAAGTATTTTCTCCCAAAACTTTGTGGTTTATGTATGGATAATATACAGCAAAAAAAATTGTCAAATGTAATGTTCTGGAAAAAGCTTTTAAAATTACTGAAGTTTAGTTTGTTCCTTTTTTTAAATATACCATCTCCTATTCGGCAAGTAAATCTCCGAGTATACTACTCGCAGTGGAACTGTAGCATCGATAACAAACAGAACAAGAAGTAGAAGAAGAAGAAAAACAACACTTTGGAAACTTTCGACAAAAATTTCGAATATAAAGGAACAACGACAGGATGATCTGAAAAATTTATGTTTCCATTCTACTTAATGCGAAATATCGTATTGGTGAATTGTTAATGAGCATTGCAAATGACTTAAAAATTGTTTTTATGAAACGTTTTGGTTGTATTTATATGAGAAAATTCCTAATGTTGAGGGAAATGCCAATCGGGAAAAACTTCTCTCATTCTCTTTTATTGTAAAAAATTATGGGAATTGCTTGGGTGGACGTAGTTTCGTATTCATACGAAAAAGTTTTAAATTGATCGTTTCATTGAAATTGTTGAATACGATTCGAAGTGTTTTGGAAAACTCATGGTGAAGTTTGTGTACGAACAGAGAGTCTTTATGTTCGAATAAGTAGATTGTGGCATAACGATAAATATGTTGGATACAATTGAGGTTTGCATTCAGTCTTTTGGAATTGAATTAATTTTTTTCATATTTTGGATTGAACTTGTTCAACATTCAAGGAAAATTGTCTTCATACGACGATTAATGTCTATCCTGATTCTCTACTTGTCTTGACGCAGATCTAACCAACATCAATTTCCATTCCGCCAAACTTAAAACATTTTGGAGTATTTGTTTTAGATAATAGAATTCCAATTTGATCATCAGAATTCATGGAATCGAATCAAATCAACTACTTCAAATGATAAAAACATTCAGAAAAATTTATTAAACAATGCGATGTTAGGAAGTTAAACTTGCAGTTGTCCCAGGGCGCTATTTTTAAGAAATTAATTTTCAATAATTTGATATTTGCAAAGAATTCCCACCTAAATTTCGCCAAAAATTTTCTAATGGGAAATTTTGTCAAACACTAGAAAACATTTTTTTTAAAAATAGCAATTTTCAATCTTACAAAAATTGGCCCTGTATGTATTGGATTACACATACCGCATGTGAAATGCTACATGATGGACGTGCCACAACTAAAACTTCCTCTTCTTTCCTAACCTTGTTTAAAATATTTTTCTGAGTGCACTCTGCACATACATATTTTTGTGTTATATGGTGGAGTAACGAGGAAAATGTCTCTGAATTTTTCCAAAAAAAAAATGTCTGTGTTCAGGGTCGTAGGATATGACCATTGTTCACCCTACTTCATACCTCACCTATGATGGACCATCCATTTTCCATGTGAAGAAAAAATTTACAACATTTCAAAAAAAAAATTCCTAATTAAGTTAAAAATTGAATTAAGGAATGATTAATATAAAAATTTGAAATCGAAATAAAATGATTCAATCGATCGAGTAACATTTGACGGAAATCAATTAATTTATTAAATGTTTCTTTTTAATTAAACTAAAATAAATTACGACGTACACGGTAGTTTTGTTTTGTACATAAAAAAAACTAAATTTAATTTTACTTTACCATTTCATTAATATACGTTTATATTTACGCAAAATGTGTTTGTGTTTGTGTTTTTTGTTTGCACTTAATAAGCTTTTTGTCGTAACCTTTCACGCTATAGTGTGTCGTATCAGTTTGCATGAAAAAAATCATTGTTGGTAAGTACGAGAGACTAGGACAAATTGTTTTGTTTTTGTAAATTTGATTGGAAATATAACTTCGAGAAAATTGCACGAAATGCACTGACTGCGCCTGTGTGTGATTTATTAGTGACACAATTATAATTAACTTAGAAACCATTATGTACATGATTTAGACCAGTAGTAACGATTCCCACGTAATCATCCTTGTTGTTATAATTGGACTAGGTTTGTATTTACATTTTATTTTGTACGCCAGAACTGCAAACTCCTTGAGCACAATATGGGAGAGTTGAATATTTTGTACCATTTATTTTCTGTTTATTGGTCAAAGATGCAGGTGAGAGTTTACGCTTTACTCCACAAAGCAACTAACCTATGCGCACATGATGGCCTAAATATCCTAACTTTCCTAAATATCACGTGTCTAACATAATAAAAAAGAAACCCATCGATTCATGAAACACAAAATTCGTCTGTAGGAAATGGAATGTTCTCAATCACAATCAATTTTGTCTAACCTTCACAGATTTTCAACGTTTATCACATGATCAAACCGATTCAGGTGCCCAGCGGTATACGTCTTCAACGCTTCCCCGGCATGCCAACACTGGATTGGCGGTCGCCAAGGAGAAATCGACCGAAATTCAAGTTAGTCCATTTCAACGAAGCAACAACATCTATTGGACATTGCAATCGCGGAAACAATCGAACAAAAAGACTGATATTTTCAACGAACAACAAGGAGCAAGGGATGACTTTACTTTGACCAAACCAGTGACTTCTGAAATACCGAAAAGAATTGAGGATTTATACTCGATCCCGAACAAAATTAAAAAGAGGCAGGATTTGCGATCGACACCAATCGGTTTTGCTACATTTTTTTCGCCTGTTAAAATCGATCGAAATGTTTTGCCCAACGAGAATGCGATCAAAATATCACCGATCGATCCGAGAAATTCGAGCAGTTTCAAAACATCAACACCATCCAAAGAAGATGAATATGCAACGATTTCCAAGCCATCGTTAGCCGACGAAATTCGTAACAAACTTCATATACAGGAAGGTGGTATACATTCGAACAATAGCTCTCCGATTAGTTCGGGCCGATCAACACCCCGTGCTGTTTTAGAGCCACAATCTGGTCAGCCGTTAGATTCGAATGATTTGGCTAGATGCTCCGATCGACTTGGAACACCAAAAACGAGTTTGATGGACTTCAAAAAATTGCTTTTGTCCAAAGCAGGTAAATCTGTTGCTACAAAGCCATCAGCCGTGGAGCAATTAAAACTGGCTAAAGAAGTCACAAAGCCGGCAATCGCGAATCTCAATTCCAGCATGAATATTCTCAATTTAAGCGGATCGCCGAAAACCTTTGCAAATCGTCGAATGATTCGCCAAGGTAACTTTGGATCACCCAGTAAGACTGCCATTCCAGTTGGAAAATCGCCTCGTACAAATTGGAAGTACAACTATCGAACCGACGTGATGTCGACGCCCATTCCTGAAGTGAATAGCGAAGAAGATTCCAGTCCTAACAGTTCGAAGGAACGAAACACCAGACAATCTCAATCGCCTGTGCCGATGAACGAAAGCATTGCCGAAAAAGGTGTGATTGAGGAACCGCTCAATATTAGCGGAAACATTTTCTTACAGGCAGAAGAAAATAATTTCATGAGAGGCGAATCGCCCATTGTTAAAACAACTGCTGGTATGACCAGGGCGCAGTTGCTGCAGGCAAGGTCTCAGTTTTTGATGGGCGGTAACAAAATTCCGTCGCCAATTAATAGTGCACAGTTCCGAAAGGGTCACTACACCGGCATGTCGTCGAGTGTTAAACAAAACGAACCAAATATCGGACAGAAAAATATAACTGAAACCAATAATCCAGTCACGTCGACACTGGAAACGGCTTTGTAAGTATTTTAGGTTAAATTGTAATTGTTGACTGTTTTTGTAATTGAATGTTTATTGGGGGGAAGGGAATGAGGGCTTAGAAATGAAACGAAAATTTAGTGGCAAAAACTAGAAAAAAAATCGCGAAAATGACGTGCAAGTAGATGAAAACGAAAATTTCCCACCAAAAAATTATTGAAAATTGAAATCTACAAAATAGCAAGTAGAGGCATTTACAGTGTCAATATAGTATTCGAGCCGGGTACACAGCACACATCAAATTTCGATAGAAAATGTATGAACTATCTGTCATCTTACGTGAAAATAACGACAGAATGTTCATAGACTTTTTGTCAAAAATTTTAGATTTCGTTGTGTGTTGTACACCGGGCTTAAGAGCGAAAAGCTAGAGACGTGGTTGAGTGGAATAGCTTTTACTTTATTGGAAAGAAAAACGATTGCATTTTGAGTGTAACATATAGGAAAGTTTAATTTATGAAACGATTTAGATGATCTTTCTGAAACGATAGTTTGTTCCTATTATTCCTTTTACAGTTTGGTAGATGGCGTTAGGGCATAGAAATAGAGGTCTGTTTTGGGTGTTGTTATGAAAATGTTTTATAAGTTAACCAATGGTTGACTATTGTAGAGTAGACCGTATGAGTGAGTAGGAGAACTGATTTTATTTAAAGTAAAACGTATAAAGCAAACATTTTTCAAACATTAGGAATTTTAGAGATGGGTCTTCGTCCAATCCAATCGTGCTTTAGTGAGAAAAGCAAACCCAGGAAAATGTGTTGGGCTACTACTCACGGACGAAAAGGTAATTTCGGTTTCAATTTTCATGTTATCAATGTATCAGTATCCCCAAACATCCCTCAATCATTTCATTTTTTCTTACTCTGCTGAGTCCCACTTTGTCGAAAACAAGTCTTCATCGTTTACAAAGTAAAAAAAACATTCAATCAACAACATCCATCATACAGCTTTCTTTTTGAATTGTCAGCGCACTTACTGCGTGAATATTCTTCGAATTTAGAATAAAACTGCTTTCCATTTATATCAATTCATTATATATGATGAGGGTATTGGTGAAGGTATCATAAATTGGTTACTCAATAAAATGTTAAGAGTCGTAAGAAAATTTTGAAGAGACATTCTCAACTCTATCTCATCGACTACATTAAAGCATTACTTCAAAACAGTCCAATGCAAACGCTATGTGTGTACTTCACTCGTGCTTCGTACTCTGTGTCTGCGTCAAAGCCTATTTTAAGTGAATTAAATTCTTAAAAGTTCTTAAAACAAACAATTTTCGCGATATTTACTCCTAAGAGATCGCGTATCAAAATACCTACCAACCAACCAACTAACTTCGTATCACAAATTTCCAAATGTTTTAACAAAATAGTAATTTTATTAAGAATTATTTGTGAAATTTAAGAATTTAATTCCTTAAATTAGGTCTTGGTGTATACTTGGTGCCACTTGTCCTTCAGCCATCCACTAAAAGCAATTTTAATTACTTCCGCCTTTTTTAGATATTGCAAACAAAACAAAAAATGACTCCAATGGCTATTTAATATATAAACGCTAATTTTATCGGATATTTATACTCCGCATTACACTTAAGCAATAACTGACTATGTTTAAGTCAATTATTTATTGAATGTTTTTTAAATGAACAAGTGAGAAGAAGAAAAATATGGAACCGTAGAAACAGAGTTTCCATTTATTGAAAATCGAATTAATGAAAACAGTACTGAGAATAAATAAAACAAAAAAAAAAAACAAAACGCGGTGTTTGAATTAACAGAAATAAAAACAAAAGAATTAATATTGAGGAATGAATGAAAATTAATATATTAAAAAAATTAAAAAAAAACGAAACTTTATATTCTCTATTTATTTGTGTAATTTATTTAAATTTAAAAAAGAAAATATTAATTAAAAAAAACTTAACACAACAAAAATGAGAACCATAAATCAATACAAAACGGATGAAAAATAAATAAATAAAGGTGGACATTATGCCAATGCCAAAACGATAACACGACACATAATTGCCTTATTGTTATTATTTTCACAATTTTAAAATATTTCTTTATTGAAATTTAAAAAAAAAATGTGTTAGCTAGATATTTAGCGAACAGATCAGATTTCTATTACATTTTTCTGTTGCTGAAATTGTGTACTGGCAAATTTTTTAATTTTCGATCTTTTTTTTTTGTTGCCCCAATAAAAGCAAAATGTAAATTAACTGACTTTATTCAATTGCTTTTTTACAATGAAAAATGAAAAACAATTTCGAAATTAATTTCATTCGAACGACTATGGCATCTCTATGATGGAACTCTTTATTGTTCCAGCTTTATTTGTTCAAGCTGATGCCAAGAATAAAAAGCTGATTTCGATAAAAGCTTTCATTTTTACTCGCAATTTTCAGACACACAGATAAAATCGGACGATTAAACGGTTTTTAGTGTCTTGACAATGAAATGATATAAAAACGGTTCGCTGCTAGGAAGTTCGGTGAGATGGACAATTGTTTGGGAAAAAACAGAATTTTGTTATAGATCCAAATTGTTAGCACAATCATTTCCATCTACTCGTAACAATAACCTGAGCCAAGCATTATTTGTCTCAGACTTCTTTATACATCCACTTCTTCTATTGACATTATATTTGAAGTTCTTTCAGATCATAGTAACGTAAATAACGTAAATGAATGGAGTCCATCTTTTAGGCAGCTAAGCGAATGCTCAATTTTAAATCGTCGGACGCGGTATGTGAAATGGTAATTTTGAAGGTGACTTTTGAAGGTGACTGTTACTTCATTAACTTCAACATTCATGCTGATATATTAGACTTCGTTAAACAAGGCTTATTGTTATCGTTGCTTCTAATAACAAATGATATAATCGTTTGCGAGTAGTCATTTTCTCTGCGTCTGAAATAATCCTAAATTCTCATAGAAGTAACGTAGAAACAGAGAATTGTGAGTAAATCCTAAAAATATTCAGAAAATGATAGTCTGACCTGAATCGAATGAAATTTATTTCAATTCTATATTTCCGTCTTGAAAGGTTTTTCAAAATTTCGCTGCACAAAGAAAAAAATTAAAATTGTTTTTAGATCGCGAAAAATATGTCGAATGAAACTTTATCAAAATTAGCAAACCGAAACGTATGTACTTATTCCTCCACATAATTTGACGTTTTTGTGTAGAAATAAGTAGATCCAGTCATAGGTGGACATTTACATCCAAATAACTTTGTCATTTTCGGCATTTTTTTCAACATTCTTCATTCGACTCAGATTGGGAAAAGCAAAAAAAGGAATAAAAATTCGATCACCCTCAGTCATAAAAATTTATTTCCAATAAACCAAATTTCCTACGACAAAATAACACTGCCAAACAATGGAACAAACGAAACATTTTTAGTGGAGAAGATAAATAAAACTTTTACGTATCGATATACATAAAAATGCCACAGTAACAACATAAAATTAAAAAAAAAATTAATAAAATCATGCCAATTCTGTCACATCACAGAATTTTTAACTTATATTTTATAGCTCGGATTCCCCGTTAAATTATAAGGTATAATTATTGAGACAGTTTTTATTGAAATTTAAGACGAAAAATAGCAATGAAAATTTCGATCGTTTTCCTGTTTAAATTATTCAACTTTGTATGGAGTTTTTTTTTAGTCACATCTCATACGATAAAATTTAGTATTCGTAAGTTGTTTATGGAAAATTATGTCATATTAATATATTATACGCATTCTTAAAAAAAACACGCACGTGCAATTGGTTTTTGATTTTGTCTTTGGAATCCTCACAAATCGACGCATCATTTGATCTGAGTCTAAGCCTTGATTTGGTTTGTTTGATCCAGAGAGCCAAAACGATATCAGTTTTTTTTCACTTTTTCTGGAACGAAAACACGCCGTGCTGTCGAAATTCAAAATCTTTCTCGGACCAAAAAGACGTAACTTATAACCATCTTTGGACGTCTTCATCACTTTGGTCAAAATATACTATTTCATTCACTGATTCAATCAAAATAGATAAAGATTAGCTCGCTCGGTATGTGATTTTACTTTAGATGGTAGCACGGGGTTTCGGCAGGTTTTGAAATTAAGTTTCTCTATGTTGCCCAAATTGCAATGTGAAACTATGTCCAAGGTCAATGTAAATATAGTGAGGAGGTAATGCTATTCAGACGCGCGGCCTAGCACATAAGTTCGATGCCAATGACATCTTTTTTTAAGATGGTTAACTACGATTTACTTGTATTTCACAAAAATATTTTCGCTATCTCACAACAGATGGCCAACCTCCTCACTATATTTACCTTGTCCAAGGTCTTTAATTGGTGGTAGGTGAAGTCCTTTTTCATTAAGCGATCAGCGTAGTCTCCCAATTGAAATATCTTGAAATCGTCAACAGCGTGTGACAACGTGTAAAAAACAAAAATCAAAGCCCGCGAGAAACCGGTGGCGTGTGGCGATCCACTTGTCAACGGACAATACATAAACAATTGTCTATTTAAATTTTGAAGCGCACTTACTGCATGAATTTTGTGCTTACGATGCGTTGTCAACCTTGGCTTCACATTCACATAAATTGTGGAAATTGTTATCGTGACTACCACAAAAATCAGCGATGGCACTACCTTCGAGTCGGTCTTTTGAGATACGAAATTTAGAAATCAAAATCATTTGTTAGGAAATTAAATTTTCGATCAGGTTGGCCATGAAAAGATGGTTCGGTGAAGTGACAGAAGTGACCGACTTGCCGACAGCGTCAATCATTGAGAGTTTTTTTACAGTCTTTCACATTTAAACCTTTCAAAAAAGTTGCAAGAAAAGATGATATAATGGCTGTACAATAGGGGTACAATAGGGCACGGATCTTGCTGACGTTTTCAGTACTTCTCAGCAAATTTTCTTTAGCTGAATATGGGTAAAATTTCACGAATAAACAGTATGTGAACAAGGATGGGACTTTTGTAGTTTGCAGAGTAAACTAGTACGTCGTCCCATGCCCTCTTGAAATTTCAGTGTAGTGGTGTCAGTTAAGGAATTTCGCGCCGGCGCAACGCACTTCAAGCAAAAGTTGTGCTCTAAATAGGGTACTGAAACTTGACAATACTCCATACAAAATTTTACACTGTAAAAAGAGTGGGGATAAAATTTAATACAAAATAGTACTCTATTTGGCAGCTGTCATTAATAGCACTTTTGCTTGAAGTGCGTTGGCCGGCGTCATTCACAAAGAGACCTGCGTGAGTCACAAAGTGATATTTTCCTTTTACAAAATGCTATTTTGTGAATCACGCAGGTCACTTTGTGAATGACACCGGCGTGAAATTCCTAGCAGCCCCAGGAGTATCGGAAAATGTTATTTTGAAAGACCGTATAGTCTCCAGATGAGTTGAAAACGTTTCGAGAAGTGCAATTATTTTTATTCAAGAACTTCAATTTCCTCGACTTTAATAACCCCTTCTTTCACATCTATTTCAGCATTCAAATCACGAACGCTTTCACAAATAAACCTCTCCTCCCAGCTTCCATAACAGGAAAGATCATTCAATTTAAACCCTTCACCTGAAGCCAACGTTAAACACCATTCATTGCCACCAGAAAAATCAGGTTGTCCATATTGCCAAGGCAGTTGATCCGAAATTTGTTTATTATTGGCAACCCAGTACCAATTTGTCCTTGACCTACTGCTAGTAGCTACACCGCCAATGTGAACGAACCATCCGAACAATTCTCTACGGGCTTCACACAGTTCAGCGAGAACTTGCCATTCTTCCAGTGTTTCAATGGTGACAATATCGAAACCATGTGCTTTACATATAGGTCGCGTTAGGTGCCACTCTGCCTTAATGAGATGAGATACCCAGTAGGTTTTTTCGACGTTTGCAAAAGCTTTACGTTGACGATTAGGAAGGGTGAAAATTTGGAAGAAAAAATATGAAAAGACAACTTACTGTAAGTTCCTAATCGTTGGAATAGAGCATCGTCTCTAATGGTTTGTGATTGAGAATCGCCCCAGAAGCTTATTGAAATGAGTACGAACAAGATTTGATAAAATTGCATTTTAGTGCAGTTTTAGAGCTGAACGACTGTCTTTTAAGTTATTCAAAAAGTAAACATTGTTGGAAGAGCAATGGATAGTTCTTTTATACCAACAATTTCAAACTGTAAGCAATTAACAAACAACTGAGAATCTAGTCAAGGTAGACGGTGGAGTAAACGTGTATTTGTAGATAGTAGAATGATCTTCAACGAGCCGACGTTAATTACATTAGGTAAAAGTTGTCACTAATTACCTAGCACCATAAAATTTACAAATTAATCGCGAGCGACGCAAAAGAAACATAATGTATTGAAGATGGCACCATTCCGAATAATGAAAATTAGAAACATCACCTCAGAAAAAAGTTTCTGAGCTTTGTACCCTTTGGACCGAACAAAAAAATATGTGAAAATCGGTAAGATCTCCCCCATGGTCCCCAAAAACACATTCTGAAAAATGCTTGAAAATCGATATTTTGAAGAAAAAAAAAATCACTCCGGATCGATAGGTTATGGAAAGGTGCTCCAGACCCGCCAGACTGTTTCATAATATCAAAAAGAACCATTTCGAAAGATGATTCGGATCAAATTTACTCTTATATTCCCGGCTGAAATAGTATTTTACATGACTTGGAATAAAAAGATGAAAAGTAGAGTTTTCGTGTGAATTTTGATGATCCGAGGTCAATAAACACACGAAAACGAGACTTTTAATTTTTATCCGAGTTATGTAATGGATTTTACATGCTGAGGGCGTCGAAAGTAGTGCTTGAAACATGAAAAATACGATTTTCGACGCATGTGAAGTTTTTTTTTCAAATGGTCCTCACTTCTGTAAACTAGTGGCCTTCCCATCAGAACAACAATGTTGGATAGTAGCAGCTCTATCTGAAAGTTGATCAAAATGTCGGCCGTGGATAGGCCAACATTTCTACAAAGTTTCAACTTTTAGGGTTGCTTCACCCCTTGGCATCATCTTACTTTTACACACCCAAAGTGGACTGAGTATGCATAGCACTGTCAGGCACTGTCTAGATTTCATCGACTTCAATTCATTTCATTTATTTCAGTTTTTTATAGAAGTTATTACAAAAACATCCGCGTAGCTCTAGCATGACAAAATCAATTTAAAAGAGCTACGGAAGAGCTACCTTACTCGAAAGACTGACGTATTTAAAATAGCAAAGTGATATCCGTGGTCTATGATGTTTCAGTATAGCAATTTATGATGAAAATTCGCTCCGCTTTCACTAAAGATCATTTAGAAATTAGCGAGTCAATTCTAGGAGTTTTTCTTTCAAATAACCTTATCAATGAAATGCCAATTTTTGGCCTACACATTCTTAAAATCATTTTTTAACCGTGAAGCAATGATGGCACTTTTTTGACCAAATGGAGAAAAATGTAGATCATGATCTCTTCTACATTTTTCTCCATTCGGAGAAATGTGGCTAAAAATTAAATTGATTGAGAATCAATAGATTGTGTTAACAGTGATAAGACTGAAAAAATGAGCTGGTTAAAAGGGTGAAGTCGTTTCATTTATTGACATAAAACCGATTCTTATCGAACTGAAATTATTTTGTCGAAGGGAAATGTGAACTTCGGATTACAAGAAGAACACTTAATTTTCACATTAACGATAAGAGAGACAGTAATGCCAACAGATTTTTGACGCCCTAGGCGAAGAGCTATTGGTATAAAAGACTTTTTTATTTAGAAAAATTTCCCACAACAATTTCACGCCCCTAAGATCGTTACACTCTAGGAAAATGTGAAGATTGTCCGTGTGAAGTGGCGGCACTGAACAGAGATATTACAAAATACAACTGACAAATTGAGAGAGAGTAAATTGGTTGGTATTTGGTAGAAAATTTCTATATTCGTCCAAAAGTCCTCATAACTAGTTTCTATGACTACCGTCATATAGCACCGACCAAACGGTGTGACCGGTTTAATTTGCCTAGGATTGAACAAACGCCCTTACTTTTAGTAAAAGGATAAATTCCCTGAGATCGAACAAAATGCCGTAATGTTACATTTCGTAGAAGAATAATTTCCGAGAACCGAACAAAATTTTTGAATTGAGGTCTCGACTACCATTTTATTTTCGTATCGGAATAGTATGGACATCACCTTGGAAGAAACCTACTGACAGAATACATCGATTTTAACGGATGTTGTTCAAATAATTGAGAAGATTTTCACGAACTTTTGAATAGAAATCAATCAATTAATACAGAGGGATTTAATGTTAAAAATCAATTTCCGTCACCCGAAAAATATTATGAATTCACTCATATTAGTTGGGAAGTTTACTTCGCGAAAGACTAAAGATGTGACCAAGTTTTTCGGGTTCGGCTTCAGCTTTGGTCACTAGTTCTACCTGAGTGCTGAAGTAGTGACCAACCAAACCAGTGACCAAAGGTTTCGGATTGGTAACTGCTTTGGTCGCTACTTCAGCACTAAGGTTGAACTATTGTCCAAATTTCTCAAAGTAGTGACCAAATAACGGTACAATCCACTTGGACACAAATAATGACAGGGTACCATATTTGGTCGGTACTTCATAAGTAGACAGAAGAGCATGTCGCGTCTAGCACTCTTAAAATGTAGTTGGATTTCCCATCTATTGAACATCCCATTTGAATGTAGAACTAATTTCACAATGCAGCACACACGTATGCATTCGAAGCAAAGAAACAGCGTCCAATTAATGTTGCAAAATTCTCTATTCAATATGAAGGTGAATATGGAACGTTTACAACGTCAAAAATGTCTTATTATATACACACACAATCATTTCACTTAGGTTACTGCTTTGCCGGTGGTCCCATCGGTGGTCGCATTGGCATTGGTGGCGGTCCCATCATCTGTCCTCCTATACCCATGATTGGTGGTCTCATTCCCATCATACCCGGTGGCATCATCATTACCTGTTTGAAAATAGTAATCGAAATTGTAGACCAAAAACTGTGCGAACAAAAACCAAAAGTGAAAAACTTACCGGAGGCATCATGCCAGGCCGTGGAGGCGGAATGTTGACTCCAAGTTTCGGCGGAGGTGCGGCAAACGGATTCTGTGCAATTTTCCCAGCTTTGAATGCTGCTGTGGTGGCATCAATTAAATTTTGAGCCTGCTCTTCCATCCACTTTTGATAATAGAATTTCACATTGTCTCGATGTTTGCGGCCGGTACAATGTGTCTTGCGAACACTGGGTGAATCGTGTGTGAGATAGGTATCACAATAATCGCAGTAGTATTTCGGCATATTTGCTAGATGCGTGTGTCTCGGTCGAAGGATATTTTATAAATAAACAACGACTACACATGGATGCGCTTATTTGTTTGTGCCTTGACGTCTGCCATTTTGTTAGCTGTCAAAATGCTTAGCCCAAGAGAAGGGGTTTACACAGCTGAATTTATGTGTCATTCTTCGTTGCATTCATGTGACATTAAATGCACTTCTTTGCTTTTCTACTGATGGTTAAAGCAAAGTATATAAACATACTGAAGGTAATGCAAATCCACAAAAACTCACGGAACCCAAGTTTGAGGTGAATTTATTGTATATCGATACACATACATACAACATGTTGTAAATATATGTATTGGCGACATACGAAACTCACCCGAAACTTGGGTTCCGTAAAATTTGTGATCCGCTGAGCGTTTGCGTTACCTTCAGTATGTTTATATACTTTGGGTTAAAGTAGTTGAAATCAATGTTAGCATGATTAGGCGAGGTTTGTAGGCAACGCTAACTGTTCGTCAAGAGAAAATTCTTAGGATAATTCCTAATAAAACAGATGATATGATATAATGTCGGTTCGTAGGACGTATAGGTAAACGCACTCATACTTACATTATTTTGACATAAATTGTGAGTGCGTTCAAGGTAGGTCGGCCAACAGTATTAATTTGGGCTGAAATTTTCCAATGAAACTGTAGACTATGATTCATCCTGAACGCGCTCATACGTGCTACAAAATTATGTGCTTACCTTGATTGGAATTAACCAAAAAATTTGCTGAACTTTGCTGCAATTTTCATACAAGATTTACAGTTTTAGTTCAGTTGAGATTTCGTATACTGAAATGCAGTTTAGTTACCAACGCCTGCCATTTTCTTTTTGCGAAAAAAATGGTGGTCGGCGTAAGCCCCTCATTTACATCCGTGGAATTAACGAAGGTTTTGAAATAACAAGACACCTCTCAGGTGGTCACGAATGCGGTGGCATCCAAATTCTTCTGTGCCGCCAACGGCTGTGAAGTTTATGTTAAAAATGCAACTTACCAAAAAACAATTGAATTTTCCAAAAAAAAAAACATTTTCTTTAAGTTGATTTCTCACAGTCCTCACTAGCCTCAGTGGTTGTCTTAATCTGTTTTTTTTTTCAGAATTTTGGTCTAAGCCTGTTCTTTCAGAGCCTTCGGAGGAAATATCGATTTTAAAAACGGATTCTAACGCTCCCATTTTCATATTATTTTGACAAAAATAATGAGTGCGTTCAAGATCAATCTACAGATTTTGAAGAATCGGCCATACCTGGCAATGAAAGTAAATAGATAGGTATGGCCAAACGTTCAAATTTGTTCTAGCCGGAGCACATACGGATTTGCATGGCGCCACCTCAAACGAACTCATTTCTAGTGCAAATTTCCACTAGAAATGAGTTCGTTTGAGGTGGCGCCATGCAAATCCGTATGTGCTCCGACTTGTATGGACTGGCCATACCTACTTATCTACTTTCATTGATACCTGGTATGTACATTCATTGTTGTAAACGATTGTAAAAGGTAATGAAACTTCAGATATTAGGTATGGCCAATCGGCCGATTTATCTTGGATGCATACTCATAATTCATGTGGAAGTTTTACGAAAATAAGTGCGTTTCCAAAAACCTATATGTGCTCCGGGTCGACATTTCACCATACCTCTTCTATACGTTCATTTCAAATTTATTACCAGTTTTCATTTCTTATTCGTCTGCATCTGTAAACCCCACACAAAACATATGTTTGCGACGTCAAAATAGAGACTGCGTTCTTTTCTTTGTTTACCCTTGTCAACATAGAAGTGCCTGAAGTGGCATGTTTTGGAATAACAAAAAAAAATGCGTAGAATTTCGCAATAAATGTAAAATTGACATTGCATTTAAGTGGAACAATTGAAGTCATTTCAATTAATAATTACTGGTGATACGAGGACAGCGATGTCTTATACAGCTGAACGATGCTATCGACTATTGTCAGTGAGTATACTTGCAATTGAAGTCTTTCTTTTACCAATCGATTTGTTTTGTTGGTTAAAAAAATGAATGAAATGAAACATTAAAGACAAAAACTCAATTGAATTCTGTTACAACCAATTTATGTGAATGCAATCGGCGCATGGATTGTGGATTTCACATATTTTGCTTTTCATGTTGATAGTCAAATTTTTTGAGGTTAATGAACCTATGAGTGACTTTTCATCAGACAATACAAGCTACTCGCGCCAAAACGTAGAAGGGTGTTTTTCGCGCCAATGGCTCATTTTAACTATTTTCCTCTCGAACGTAGCATAGAGCAGGCGTGACTCGGTGAAAAAAGTCAATTCTTTTGAATTTGAACGGAAACTATAAGCAATATTAACTCTACGAAAGCAATATTAACTGTACGATTTTGTTCTCGCAACCGGATCGGTGACTTAATGACGAATTAATTCAATAAATTAAGGATTTTGTGATTTTTTTTAAATATTTTTATTTTGGTGAGTCATTGAACCGAATATGTCAATGTTGATGTTCTGTTTGGAAAATTCAATTGCGTTCTGCGATTTATTGCTGCAAAGAAAATTACTTCTCAGTCTGTCAATGAATTGGCTAGTGACTGATGTGAACAAAGTGACTTACAGCTTAAAGATTATTCAAATGATAAAATAGTTTTGCTGACGCTACAATCTATTCACCGTCACCACTTAAAAAAAACTCTTCCAGGACGCTCTATTGTAACAATGGCCCAATCATCAACCACAGTTCGACCGAAATTCGCCGCCGAAGGTCAACCGTTCACCGTTTTCATTGAAGGCAACATTGGCAGCGGAAAAACGACATTCCTTAATTACTTCAAAAAATTCGACGAAGTGTGCCTTCAAGCTGAACCGGTTGAAAAGTGGCGCGATGTTGCTGGAGTAAATTTGCTGGTAAGTCTTGTACCCCAAAGACAGATGATCAACCGACCAGGTTTGATTTTCAACGAACCGTTTACAGGATTTAATGTACAAAGATCCGGAACGATGGGCTATGCCTTTCCAAACATATGTCACCCTGACAATGCTACAAACACACACTTTGGCAACGGAGAAAAGTATTAAATTGATGGAACGTTCTCTTTTCAGTGCAAGGTAACATTTTGGCTTTTTGCACTTTATATATATTTACATCATCGACACTGGTCTAAATTGCTGAAGAGTTTCGTTACCAACGTTTAGTACTAAAGGATCTCAGAAATCGTTGCGAACCACAGCCCAAGAGTTTTATTTTATTTGAAAATGACTGGGTACGTTCCCTAACAATTCGAAATTTAAATATTGACCGTGAAGTCGTTCAGCCAGACCAACGCATCAAGGGTTTCCTTGAAATCTGTGTATCTCGCACTCCTCCACAAAATGTTTCAAAGTTTGAACTTCGCCGCCCTGGAAAAGTGGAGATTCGATTATGTTCTATCAGTTATTGAACAATGTTGATTCTCAGTTTCAGCTTTGTCTTGAGCAGCAAGAGCTATATCGTCAGCTAAAATGAACCTTCTCGATTTCGCGTTCGGGATGTCGCTGGTGTAAAGACAGTAGAAAACGCACGACAGGACGGATCCTTGCGGTAGGCCATCGTTCAGTATGCGCTTACGGCTGATCTTATCGTTGATTTCGACTTGAAGGCACCTGTCACTCAGCATGTATTGTATTCAGCCCAAGAGCTGAAGAGGCTCTTCAGAAGAGCTGTGGTCGCAGTTATTAATTACCCAAATGATGAAGCTTCTGTCAAGCTGAACGAAATTTTCCTAATGTATCCGTCTACCACTAGGTACTGTTTTGTCGAGAACATGCTGACCAATGGGGTTTTGCACCAGGGCATGTACAATGTGATGCAGGAATGGTACAAATACATTCGCGAAAATGTTCACATACAGGCTGACTTAATTGGTGCGTTACTTCAGAACATTGTTCTCACATCGCATGCATCCGACTAACCGAAGCTTCTTTCATCATTCTTGTTTAGTGTATTTGCGTACAACGCCCGAGGTGGTCTATGAACGGATGAAAGCTCGTGCCCGGTCCGAGGAGAAATGCATTCCATTCGAATATTTGAAACAGTTGCACGAGCTGCATGAAAATTGGTTGGTTCATGGACATCACGAAAGGCCAGCACCGGTGAGTTTCCGTATTTATTATGTATTTTTCATCGTCTTTGATCGATAACGAAAATTTTCTCACTCGCAAGGTTCTAATGCTGGATGCCGATCTGCCGATTGAGGACATAACCAAAGAATATGAACGATCTGAACAGAGTATTCTTTCGAAGAAACCGATACTGATCGAGAATACAAATCAGCAAGCATTGTACACAACACCAACAAAGCGACAGCGAACCAATTGATCCAATTGATTGAACGCGGGTACGAGATGTATTTTTAAGTGTAAGGTAGGATTTTACTGATTTTTTGTGGAAATTGAAATTAAAAAAAATCTTGTGCAAATATGCCGGATATAGAATTGTGTGCCTTTGCCAAAAAATTTTTTTTTCCTTATTGGAAGGTCATTAAATTTTCTCTGTTTAACCGATTATTATCATTATTTGTACTTAGTTTAAAATTTATAGGCAATTCAGATAGCAATAAACAAAAATTGAAAGAAAAACAAAATCGTTGGGTCATGTCTCACGACACGTCGAGTCTCACGAAAAACATTTGTAAAAATTACAGTCAGAGGCAACTGTAAAAGGTATCGGTACCAAAACGACGAACGATATTTGCAAAAAAAAATCATTGAAATACTCGTGCCGTACAAATTGAAAATTTGAGCTGCCGGACCCGACTTTTCAATAAAAATATTTAATTTTTCTAAGGTCTTCTTCATGTTGGTGTAAAGGTATACGTTTTGCTACTCTAATCGTTATCCATTCTTACTACATGTCCTGAAGTTTCAAGTTCTAATTAACTATCTAACCTTTGATGGTTTGTCTCGACTCTCTGCTATTCCTTGCTTACCGAAAGTAGATTTCTTGAATAGGAAAACAGAATTCTTCTCTCAAATACGTTGAGTCTTATTTTTCCTTGTTCAATTTCTTCTTGAACAATGATGAAATCGTAAACGCTTACCATGTTAGAATAATTTACGAAATTCGTTCTATTTTCGGCTAATAAGTAAACATAAAGGATGTACATTGTCCAAGTAGTCAAGTAATCCAAAGAGTTCAGACAGAAGATGCTTAAGTTTTAATAATTTTCTTAAAGTTCTTGAAAAATCAGGAAATATGTGAAATCAACAGCTAAAGGCATAAAAATCGGCTGAATTAACGAAATGTGAATACCGCTTGTATTAAACATGTATGCAGCTTATATCATTACAAGGATGCGTTGAACAGAACCAATAAATTATCGTTTTGTTGGATAATTTTTAGCCCCGTACGAAGTACTGGGGGCTTATAAGATTAATATGCCGTTTGTAACACGTCGAATTGGAAGCAGACAGTAAGGGCAAAGCATTTGGTTATGTTCATAGATGACGAATCCGCAATAAAAAAAATGTCCGTCCGTCCGTCCGTCCGTCCGTCCGTCCGTCCGTCTGTCCGTCCGTCCGTCCGTCCGTCCGTCCGTCCGTCCGTCCGTGACCCCTCTAGCTAGAGTAAATCACAACCTTTTTTCAAAATTCTTTTTTTCCCCGATTGGTATCGACAAAAGTAAGGTCAAGTTCGAAAATGGGCATGGTAGGGTCGGCCCCTCCAGAGCTAGGGCCCTATAGGTGTTTTTCAGTCTTTCGACGATATCTACCGAAATACGCACGCAATAGCTGCTTGTGATATATCAAATGAAAGGTATTGACGAGTAGAACAAAGTTGCTGAACATTGTTTTTGGGTAAGATGTAACGTGGGCTTGTTGGGAGGGCTCAAAGGTCGTTACTCAGCCCTAAGTGTTTTTTGCACATAAATCGAGTAAATCTCATCCGATTTTGCTAGTTTTTGTTTCATTTGAGAGGTAATTGAATACCCAATGGAAAGTTGGCAAAAAATTTTGGGTTTCTAAAATATTGTCGTAATTTGTTGGTTTTATTTGAGAGGTACTTCGTACGGGCTTTCGTAATTGCGCTATGCGCAATTTTAAAAATGAACAGTTTCAGTAAATTTGACAATTCCCAACTTGACTTGCATTTTGGTAACAGACGCATTAGAGGGTTGTAGACGTATTAGGGTTCCGGGCTTATTAGGGCTACAGACGTATTATGGTTGCGGACGAAATAGGATTACGGGTTGTACGGGGCTAAGTCGCAGCAAACGCTCCGACTGTTCTGATGCCTTGTCTATTATGACACTCAACAGCGAAATGCAATCTAAAACTGTATTCCGAATAAATTGATAAGCTTCTTATCAACCAGTTTTTTTTGCAATGTTTGTATTTACTATATATAAACCAAGACCTTTTGCAATCGTTGTATGATAACATTCGGTAATGTTATTATTAAAATCATTAGATCTATCGCCCGATAAATTTTCATTTATACGTCGACACCGAACATACAGTCGATATAAAGTGAAAAGCTTGTTTTTGCACAAAAAAAAACATCGATCCATTTTGCCTCGCATTTTGCTAATTCGCAAAAAAATAGTAATTAACAAATGTAATACCCCGGTCAACTGGTTCAGATAGACTTACAATGTTTAATTTCATGCAGACATGGAAAATTAATTGCTATGTTTGTTTTTTCACCGCTCATAAATTTGGGTGGTCGTCATATGGACTACAGCAGTGTGTATTGCAAATTGTTTATCCAATATTTTGAAAAATAAGCTAAAATAATTTCAATCGATCACCAGTATCTATTTCAAATTGAAGCTGAACAAACAGATATCATGCATGGTCAATAGATAACACCGGAAGTTAGTGTTTACATCGAACATGTCAGAATGCTAGGCGTGCTTGCGATAAAAAAAATATTATTTGAGCTAATCTGCTATAATTTGGTTAAAGAAAAAATTGGTTAGATTAAAGTTTCGGCCATTGGGTGTTCTTAAAGTCCGACGAGGTTTTTCAAACCATTGGTTGGAATGATATAGGGCTTGCAGTAATGTTCCAAACTTTCAGTGCAAAAATTGTATCAAAACCGGATGAGTAGTACTCGAGATACTGTGTTAATTTCGCCCTGTGAACATACTGCCCTTAATATGACTTTCTTTTTGGCATCATCTTTATTCGACCTTTCTTTATGGTAGAATGTGTTTCCATTGAATTTGCGATTGAAGTGAAGGAAGTGAGGAAGTGAAGGAACCGAGAAAAACCTAGTAATGTGTATAGCAATTTCCACTGTTTAGCTGAAATTGTACGTGAGCTTCTGACGGATTTTTTTTTTTTTTGAAAACTCAGCGAAATGATAGAAACGCCAGGGTCTATTTTCGGAAAATTGATTTGCTAAAATTGTTAAAATTTTCCAAATTTTAAAATTATTTGGAAAATCTTCGTAAATTTTGGAAATTTTAGCAAAACAATTTTCCAAAAATTGCCACTGGAAAGCAGTTGTTAAATTTTCAGATCACGTAGTATTATTGGCGTGGGGTAATCTGGCACACGGTGCCACTACGTAAAATATGAACTCACCACGATTTTTCGATACCAACATTTTGTAAAAGGAGTCATTAAGTCGACAACAGGGCTAAAAAGCATTTGCAGCGTTAAACTTACGCGTGTGAGTTCACTTTTTACGTAGTTCAAGAGTGCGTTCCTTTTGCACCGTGTTCCAAATACCCCGATGCCGTATTATTGTCAATCCTTTGTCATTTAGAAAACTTAGAAAACGCCACAGATCGAAAATTATATAAAAAAAACGCCCGATTCATTCAAATTCTTAATTGAATCTTTATTTTTACCATCACAAATATCTTCATTTTTAAATTTATTTTTCTTTTCATTTTCTTTCTCTTTCTGTAAACGTACTAATATTTAAATACATTTTCATTTCTGTCGTAATAAAATTTCTAAAATAATATTACAAAAGTCTCAAATGATTCGGATACATTTTCTCACAATAAATTTTCTTACAATGCAATGTTGAGATCAAACTTTTTTTTATATAAAATCGAAAATCGAAAAAAAAACCATACAAACTAGAATATAATATACACAAAGAAAATGAGTGTTTCTCCTTCATAAATGCAGACGATTATATTAATCAAACAAAAAAAAATTGTAAATTAAGCGAAATTCAAATTGTTTACGAAAGCCATGTTGTGTTTGTGATATTAAAACTCAACTGTATGGAAAAAGCCTCCGTTTTGTAAAATAACAGATCTGAAATGTTGAGATGCAATTGACGATTCAACCACTAAGTTTATTTTGATCATGAATGGATCGAACAACAAATCGTCGCACATTTTTCGCGAATGTGATCAATGAATTTATTTTTCAGAATTTCATTCTCAACCAAAGAAAAAACCAGCACTGAACGACTCATTTAAGACTTGTTTGATTGTTGTGATGCGTGAAGGTGATGATTTACGAACTTTTCTTATAGAAATTAAAGAACAAAACAAAAAAATGTTTGTTTCAAAAACAAATATTCGGAACCGAAAATGTTGTAATTCGATATTCTCTACGCGCATATCTATAGTGTGTATCTCTCTAAAAATACATTCATGTCTATAATATCGTTTATAATATCGATGATGAGCGTGGAACAACAACAATTTAATATTCTTTTCAATTTTATTGGACAGTAGCAATGATATGGAAATAACCAGATCATTTTACATTCCACTGAGATTAATCTATTTCAATTGATGACCGATTTCCCAGTAGGGTCATGTTCAACAATTGAATAATTAAGTAGGGATTAAGTGTTGACGGATCGGAATCGTTTTGCAATTCAATTCATAGTTTCAATACATCGGAATTGTGGGCTGCACGTAACCCTTCAAAGAATCTATAGTTTCTCGTGTTCATCATTTTTCTTCTAAACCGTTTTTGTTTGTCGTGCACACTATTGGTTCCTAAACGAATGTTTTCCCATCTTGTCAGATTCAATGAATGTACATACCAGGTACCAGGTACGGCCGATTCTTCAAAATCGGTTAGTTTATCTTGAACGCATTTAATATTTTCGTCAAAATAATATGAAAATGAGTTCGTTAGAATCCTTTTTTTTAATCACTACGTCCTCCGAGGTGACATTAGACCGTATCTGGGTAGTTTACATTCATTGGTCCGACTGACTCACAAATCTCGATAAAAAAAATCCTTTTAAATGTCAGAATACGTTGTATAGAAAGTGCTAACGGCGGACAAGAATTTTGTGATTAGCCCTGGCTAGGGTTCTCGTATATCACAAATATATTGACGTGACACTTTCTGTATTGAAACCACTAAATGAAGACTTAAATGATTTTGTTCCGGTACACTTGCCGTTTCTAAATGCTTAAAGCCAGAGAACACCTCTTCTCAACCATTAATAATTTGCTCTGAATTTCTTCGTTTGAATCGTTTGAATCGTTTGAATGAACGTATCTTGAATATCTCGTTATGTAAGAGAGTATAAGTATGTACATTGCTCAACTGCGTCCAGCGTGCGTGATAACTTTTGGAGTTAGCCGGTCAGTCCATTTATCTTTTCATATTCTCATATTTTCAAATGTTGATTGCGAGGAAAGTTCACGCGAATACTTTTTGAAATTCATTTTCTATTCCAATGGCTATATTCAAGACTCCTCTTAAACTAACATTAAATTTTTGACGATTTATCCGCTCGCGGAAGCGAGAGTACGATTACAGTTTACGTCAACGCCTTAACATCAGCTGTTTCACCAGCTGGTCCACGCATACAAGTCCATTACTTATCTTTATACGGGTTTCATAGTCACAATCATAGTGCTACTGGTAAAACCGTATGTGGATACATAAGCAGTGTGATTGTATGAGTGGACCAGCTGGTAAAACTGCTGAAGCGAACTTAGATACAAATACGATCGACATTAACTGTGTTCAATTTTCTCGGTATTTTTATTCACAATTATTCAGTTGTTTGTTATGTGATACCAAATTACTGAGTGATAAGCTTTCAATTCCGTGCCTTAGACGTTTGAAAAAATTGAATTGAAAAAACTGAATCCGATCCGTCTAACTAAAAACAAGGGGATTGTTTTCGGGAAAACACTTTTCTACGTTTTCTCCTATTTTCCTGCATTTTCCCAATTTTATCAAAAAAAATGTTTTTGGGAAATTAGTGAAAATATTGGAAAGTTAGGAGAATTATGGGAAAATATTTTCTGAAAATAAGTCCCTGCTAAAAATTGTTTTTGATATTTCTGTTTGTGTTAGTCGACAATTTGGATTAAGTAGCGCTAACGGTCAAAAATGATTTTTTGTGTAAATAAAAATCGAGACTCAAACTCATAAATAAGAAAATCTTAAAACTAAAAATTGGCAAAAACGGAATAAATAATTTTAAAACAAAAAAATCACACGCTCGCATAAATCAATTGAGTTCTAAATATCACAATTCAATTATCATGGAATTCTTTAAAGCTGTTCGCATCAAATGCGTCCAGCGTTTACCAATCAAATCCGTGTAAATTAATCGAACATTTCGCAGCAAATTTCGAATCAATCCACCCAAATACGATTGAACGGAACATCCTACTACGTAAAAATTAATTAAAATTAAAGTGAAATCGTTAATCGCTAAGTACAAAATAGTTGTAATGATTGGCAGCCAATCATTGACAATAAATAAACTAAAATTGTAAATTGAATTGTTGTTGTTGTTTAAATACTTAACCATGGCATCGGTGTCCGGAACGATGTTGTTCATTTTTTTGTTGTTGTTATTATGTGTGATGAAGTCTTCTTCTTCTTTACGGTACTCTACTATACAAAATATGATAACTAATTGGCGTTCAGTACTTACTGGAAATAATATTGATGATAAACTAAGAATATTTGTTCTATGCGAGATTTCTTGTTCGTTAGGAATAAATGGTTTGTTCAGCGAACCGCAATCAATGTCACTTTTCGTCGCTGGCTGTGTCGCACAACTAAAATTGACGAAATTCAACACAGGGCATTTAAAATAAAACGAAATTTCACGGAAATGACTTGAATTAGTACGTTTCGATCGATCCGTATCGTTGTCGAGCACATCGATCATGTCACATTGACTGTAATAACAAACATATTTACGAAATGCACATTTGACTAGGGCAATAACAGCAATAACATTTAGTACGACCGTAATAATTTTGGATTTTTGTGGTGTGTTCAATTGTTGATGTTTTTGTTGTTGTTGTTGTTGGTTGCTTCCGATCTGTACAATTACTACTAACACATTTACGAGTACGAATATGATTTGTTTAAAACGTGTAAAATGCCTTGCATGAATTAATATCAATTTTAGTTACGGACAAATCGGCTTCTTGGGTTTTTTCAACTCAGCATCCTCATCGCGACGAACGTCTGTGTAACGTTCGCCCTTTAGCGAAACAATTTTGTTGTCACGATAACGAACCAATTTTTTTGGTTCGACTTTCGGTATTACTGGCTTGTATTCCTTATTTTCAGCGTTCTTATCAACGTACGAGTATCTGCAAACAGAACAGAACAATTTTTATTTTAGAGACCGACAGAAAGGGGCAGCAAAAGAAATCATTGTCTTTAGGGTGTGTGAATTAATCACCCAAAAAAGGTGAGGCCGAGGTTTACACATCTAATAAGACAATTTAATCAAATGATTATCGTACGCACTGCAGTAAATAAAATCTATTTATCGGAAGAAATGGATTCAGCAAAATTCAGTCATTTTTCCTTCTCGACACTAATCCACGGGGCGGTTGAACAAAACTTAAATAGAGTCGCGACACCACCTCTGATTTTTTTTTCATATTCTGGTTGAGGGACTCAAGTACTAAAAAAACTGTATTCAGTTTCTGGATCTGTCCAGCCGTTTCGGAGAACCGGCACACGTGGCCGTGCGGGACCCACGAGTCAATTTAGATACAGATTGTTATAGCAATGGATAGTGGGACTACTTGCAAGTTAATTCGTGTCAAAATTGCTTCTCTCAACAACCTGGCCACGGAGCAACAGTCGAAATTTCGACATTTTTGAATGGTGATATGTCTAAGACGAAAAAAGTTTGAAACTCTTTGAATGGCTCTATCGGTAGAGGATTCCATGCTCTATTAAACGCCGAGAATGGATTTTACAAAATTTGTCTGAATTGTACAATATTTGAAAAAGTTTATTTTCACCATCCTCAACGAAACTTCAACTCATCTGTAATACATAGGTAGACCCTTCTTGTATCAAAACAATAATGCCTGATCAGCCTGCAGTCTTAGCTTTCCAACGATACCAAACTTGCCATACCAGACTCACAACAAGTATCTGTTACATTTTATTTGCAGCAAGGTCACTCTACGACGAAATTGTCAATTTCTCATCTTTCTTCAAGTGCCCGTTCCTTTAGAATGAGTGGTATTGTTATCCATTCTTCATAAATAAGTGTATTACGTTATTTGGAGTTATTTGGTCCCACAGGGCCACTCGTGCCGGTTCTCCGAAACGGCTGGACAGATCCAGAAACTGAATACAGCTTCTTTTAGTATTCGAGTCCCTCAACTAGAACATGAAAAAAAAAATCGGAGGTGGTGTCGCGACTCTATTTAAGTTTTGTTCAACCCCACCGAGAATCAGTAAGTCGTTGTCGTTAACATCAAGTAAAACTTCAAATATTTGCCTGTGATAAAATGGAACTTAATTAGGTTTGAAGGGATAAACTAAAAGTCAGAATCGTTGAATCAGTGAAAGTGGCGATGCGGCTTAGGTCTAACGTTTTCGCAGAGTGTTATTTATTTAGCTCGGTAGAGCTCACCCTGACTTGAAATTTCTCTAACCTCAACCTGAAGAGTCTTCGTTGACCTTACCTGAAAACTGTTTATTGTTAGTCAGATCTTTTCTAAAATTATCTAGCCTGGTCTGAACTTTTAATTGTCTGGGTTGTTTACAGCGCATAACGTGGTAAAAATTTATAGTTCAAATACCCCGAAGGCATCAATAACCGATACCAGTCGGTAAGACCACTCACTTCTTGTATTGATATTATCGATAATTTTGAACGTCTCCCATCCCTACCTTTGGGGTGATGTCGAGACAAACAAAATATCCTGTTACCAATCCAACTGTTGTGAATGGACTTTTCATTTTGGTCCGGATTCTTGAACGTTAAAATAGAAAAATGCCCCGCAGGTTAAACTCACCTAGAAATAATGCGATTTTTGAGTTCGTTATCATCGATGACTTGGTTTTTCGGTGCATGTAAATTGGTAAAATTGGCGGTTAAACTCTGGCCAGCCTCCTGTCTATCCAGTAGAATTTGAGTGGCTCTATCGATATCACCATTCGCAATCGTCACACAATGTTTCACCTCCAAGAAGGAGCTCTCCGGAAACATTTCTTGCAGTACATCGCATTCATCCGAAAAGAAATCACATCCCGAACTGTCCGTCGATCCACAATCGCTGGTTTCCGACAGATGCTGCGTCCGTTTGGCATTATTTGAGCTGGTTTCAACGCCATCCGAAATGGATGGTGGTCGTGCTCGAAGTTTCGATTCGGGAATTATATCGGAAAGACTTAACGATCTGGAAGAAACGAACAAAAATCGTTAGAGACATGGCTGATCCAGTCAGTAAAAATGAATTTACTTGAGTGAAAAATTTTGCGATTCGGCAGTTTTGTTCAAGCTGGACAATTGATTTTCCAATTGGAATATCCATGTGCATACGGTTGCTGGATCAATTCCTGAAAATTCTGGGAAATATGCGGACATCATTTCAATAAAACCTGAAATGAATGGAGAGAGGCGCTACATTGAATGTCCGGTCGATATTATATTTCTTATTTGCACATACCGTCCACATCAAAGCATGGATCCTGCGATGCCTCCTCCAAAATCGATATGACATAGGACAATACGATTTCATCGACGACGGATAAATCAGCCCCGGATATATGCTCGTTCACGAATTTGAATAGGCTTGTCTTCACGATTTCATGTTGTTTCTCAATATTTGCCATCTGAATGCACAGTAAAGTGAAAAACGCAGTCGATTATTAAAAGAAAAAAAAAATTTGAGACAAAAAAATCAGCTTCAAAAACCACCGTGCAAATTGTTTTAGTTTCAACAAAGAGTCGAAAACAATTTACAACAAAAAAAACACTGCCAATTCCAGCAAGCGAAAAATCAAACGCTTCGCATTTTAACTATTCAAATTGAATTGATTCATGAACAATAAGACAAACTCTTACCTTTGATCGTCAATTGGTTCGATTTGATTATTTCGATAATCAGCTTTTTTCAGCCTTTTTGCGAGCACAGTTTTAATGAAAATTTACGATTTAAAGGCGGCCCAAAACATATAATAATCAATATATAACATGTCATTTAACATTTGGAAATGTCAAGTCCAAAAGAAATGAAAGAAACAACAAACAGCGACATCTGTTGACGGATTCGTCTCTTCTTGCGATTGCACTGTTGATGAAACTTTTTGAATTTGGGTTAACGTCTTCTTGTTATTCTTGAAAATAGTCGATTCGAATAAAGTATTTTTTGATCAGGTCGATAGAATGACTTTAAACCAGTTACAAAAACAAAATCTCACTACAAATCAACTGTTAAGTGTGTGTTTATATAGGACATGTGACTATACTCGTCGAGCTTCACTTTGATACACTAGTTGAATTTAAATTTAGCGTTCTAACTTATTTTGGCCAAATATTTCAGTTTCAATTTCTACGAAGTTAAAATCAGAAAAAAATATTTTTTAGACTTGATCTTTTTTATAAAATAATCTGTGAAGCCTGGAGATTAGATTACCATGTTGACTCAACTTTTTTTGTACACTGAGCCCACCGTAAAAAATCGATATATATGTGACGAAGACCATAAACGACAAAATTTTCAAAAATCGATTTGGCGGCAGCACAAAATAAAAGTTTGAAATTTTTTTTTCTTCCATAAAATGATCAGATGGACCAGCTGAGTGGATTTCCGGCTGAGCCTTAAAAGAACTAACACATTTTGTAAAAACCGCTACACCCTAGTCCACATGTTTATTTAGACACTTGGGGAGTTATAACCCCAAGTGTCTAAATAAACATTTGGACAGAGGTGAATACGCTATTTTGTCTACCGACGGCGAAATAATAGCACTTTTTCCCTGCTATTACTTCACCCAGGTAGATAAAAAAAATATTAGTCTCTGAGCCTACAGAAATTTGATTTGATTTGATTTGAAATTGATTTCGAGCCAATAAATTGATTTTGATTGCTTGATTTCTAAGTAAAATGCAAATTATTTTTGTAAAATGTCTCGTAGCATGATCAAAAATTTCCGAGAATCATATGTTCACCGAATCAATTCATTATACTTCAGCATCAGTTGCCACCAAAATATGTGGTGATTATTCGGAGTTCAAAGTTTTATCTTTGTTGTATTCAAGGAACGGCTCTGTTAATATGAGTGCGTCAGATGCACTGGATCTACTAGACCATCAATATAATTTTTCATGATAATAATTTGCGTGATATTAACCTGTCACAGACAGCAAGCACATTAACTGTTTTACTGTCTGATCTATTACTTCATTTGATCTAAGATTTTCAGAAATTAATTTCAGAAATCTTTTACTTCATATGTTTCGACCATGCCTTTTGCTATATAAGACCTTGTTAGTCAAAGCTTGTCGTTTATTATTGCTGTCTCTTTCGATAACAGATGACAGCCGTCTGTAACAGGTTAATCACGGCAGAGTAAAATAAACCAGGCAGGAGCGGTTCGTTTTCGAAACGTCAAATAAGGGACCTAATACACTGGATGAAAATGAACTCAAATGAACACTGTCATAAATTGAAAAATTTGATTCGCAAAAAACATAGAGCTACTAGATTATTCAGGTCCGTTGTCAAACGTCCACTACTGCCTGGTTAACTTTACTCTGCCGTGGGTTAATGCATACACTTTTTTTTAGTATATTTTCAATAAAAAAAGGCAATAAAATGATATTCTTTTCCATGATCGCTTTGTAAAGATTGTGCTTTTTCAACGCTGCTCTACCAGCTTTGACCTTTGATATGTTGATATAGGATGCCGGTAAAGTTTCCCCGCATGTTGCGTCCCACGCCAGACAGGCACCTCGTTTCCATGGTATTAATGTTAATCCATCTAAACGTTTGCCGTCATCTCTGGACAACCCATCAGGCTCTAGTTTTGCAGGGACATTCGCTGAATGAAGTGTTCTATGAAATATGTTATTTAACTCCCTGTGTTTTGCATATTTTCCAATGTTTTTCAAACAGCTAAGGCCATGAATTCCCGATTTCTCAACTAACTTTTTCGTTTTCTAATTAAAATTTTACTGCTGATTGTGAAAAATCTTAAATTTTGACGTTTTTAACACATAAAAGTTTGTCAGTTTCACTGATAACATCTGTATCGTTGCTTTTCCGTTGAGAAGTTGAAATTTCTTTCAAACTGAATTGAGGTTTTATTACTAAAAATTACCAAAATTACTAAAGTTGACCAAAAATTACTAAAAATTGCCAAAAAATTGTTTGGTAAATTTTGGTAATTTTTTGTAAATTTTAGTAATTTTGGTAATTTTTAGTAATAAAAATTACTTGAAATAGACCCTGGATTGTATACAATCCACTGTTCCAATGTTTGTATTCAACTCAGTAACTTATTATAAAGATAACAGTTAACGTTGACCTATCATCAACGGAAAGCGTATAACGATAGAATCATTGAATCTGTTACTTCATTAAGTACCGCATAGTGTTTGACACAAAATATTTTACTTCATTAATTTTAATATTACTCAGATTTTATCACTTATTTTTGTCGACGCTGCAGATAGCAGGTGAACTGCCGTTTCTAAAATGTAAACCACCTTCCTTGCGCAGTATTTGTGCAAAAATAATCAGAAAAAATGCGTTTACATCATTGATGTATGGTGTGAGGTCAATTTGGAACCTGATTCGGTCTGAACCTGAAAGTAATATGTTTAGCCTGACGTGTTTCAAGCCTTCTATTTAGGCTTATTTTGTATTGACGAAACGGACATGTATTAAGGCTCTGCACCACGTACATCACTTCACCTCAACGATCTTCTTATACTCAACAAGTATTCTTCCGGTTGAGAAACTGGTAGTTGTTGAACAGATCACCTACGTCCACAAAATCGTCAATTCGCTTACCAAAAGCAACTTCGACAACCTGTTTAACTATGAGATTCATTCACATCGCACTCGTCAAGCGAAACATTTACATTGCTCCGACAAACTTTCAGACTTTTAAATCCATGCTCAGTAGGCATGGGCGATAATGAGATAATTATCGATTATCGATAATCGATAATTATCGACTTTTTTATTGAAAATTATCAAAAAAATATCGATAATCGATAATTATTGATATTTTGATAATTATTAAGATATCGATAATTCGATATATCGATATTTCGGTCCGAAAATCCGATATTTATCGATATATTTTGATATATCGGTATATTATCATGAATTTTCAGATAAATATCAAAATATCGATATTTTGATAATTATCGATTTTCGATATTTTGATAATTATCGATAATTCTTATTAATCTGATTAATCGATTATCGATAATTTCTTTCGATTGATATTATCGATAATTTTGAACGTCTTCCATCCCTATAATGCTCAGGACTGTTGTCATGAAAGACAATGCTCACAAATACAATGTGATATCGCCTTACGGTTTTCTTAGCTGATTTGAGGTGACTTATATCTTTATAATTTCCTAGTCATTTTGAACTTTATTCGCTTTTCTTTTGGCGAATCTCTTTTTGAGAATTTATCAAGCAAGATTCTTGATTTTTTTTTTTACTTTCGTTTGCCATTTTTGGGATGACATGAGATGATAAATAAACGAATTTATTAAGACAGAAAAACACATAATGTTGGAAAAGTTCAGCATGCAACAAATCATTGAATAGTGACTATTGAAAGAAATGATTATTGTACGTGGACCTAATGGACCCTTTTAAAAACCAACAAAGAAACATTTCCATTATATAGAAACAAAAATTGTAAGCTAATTGAAATCTATAAAAGAAATCATCAGACGTGATAGTGCGAATAAATCATACACTATCCCATACTCGAAGGAAGTGACTGAACTCTCAAGGTATATATAATAAGGCTTCGACCTTCGAGACTCTATAAATGTCTGGCGCAATACATATATTACCATACACTTGTTCAAATTCTAAACATTGTCCGTTTCATCTCGCTCGATTCGTTTTTGCAGAAGTGGGCTCCAGACATTGACTTGTTTAATATTCGGAATTCATTACCGAATGTACTAATGTAATTATTTGTTTAAAGCGAACACGATAAATAAAATATTTAAAACATTATGTACGCACTAGAATGGATTGATTTAAAAAATAATAATAAATAAATTAGAATTCGATTGACAAAACTGTACGGCACATAAAATATGAATGAGCCTGGTGCTTCGTGTATCAATGGTTATTGTCTTCATTTCTACAACACACCGAACGACAGCAAATTATTGTGTTGCATCGAAATTATTAAGTACTTATTTGTAGCAACAAAAAAAATATAAACAAACACATCGCTCTCTGCCGTTAAGCCTTGATAGTAAATTCATTTTTATTTTGAAACAAGTTTTTTCGTTTCCCATGAAACGTTTTTTTTTGCTGTGTTCTGAAAACTATTGGAATATTTTGTATCGTTTTACTTTGGCGGCTAATTCTTCTCATATATTCTCTCAACAGACGACGGTGCGAAAAAGTCCATTAAATCAATACATTACCCCACTTTACTGCATCCAGTGGTAATGAAATAACTTCCTTTTACATTATAGCCTCTTGTTGGTGAAGCATATAGAGTGAGCTTGTTTACTTAGTGAAATTAAATTTGTCTGAGACGAAATTGTTTTTATGTTCACATTGAGCTGCCAGTATGTTATAAGCTTGAGATCAATGCGAATGCTAATTCAGTAAAATGTGTAGTGATTTAGTGAACAAGTAAAAAAAAAACAAAACGAATTGTGTAATTGAGTTGTAATATTATTCGTCTGTTGGTGTCGGGCCAAAACAGAAAACAAATATTTTGTGATTGTTAATAGATCTTCAAAGCTTCAAAATGAGGTGTAAGTTTATCTTATAAAATGTTTTAAATTCCTGGTGACATTCTATTGAGTTTAAACATTGGATCTGGAGACCTAAGATAGTTTTGATGAAGGCATCAGATGTTGAAAATCAGTTAAACTCGTCACCAAGACACCACGAACCTAAAAAATTACAGTCTTTTATAAACATCGCCAGTTTTCGGAAGCATACCTGATGTGTTGTTGGTTCTGTAAAATTGGCGCACACCAATTATCGTCAGCTTAATTAGTTAGAGGATCCACTGGACTGGAAAGTAGTAGTATGAAAGTCTAAATATAAGTTTTAAAGTTGCTCCTTTCCTTATTAATATCGTTGATGTTTAGAATTTGTACTTTAAATCTAAGTAAAAAAGCAGATCGATACGTTCAGTAGTGTTTCAGTGCATCAACGACCATATATTAGATGAATTTGAATATTTTTTTGTTCAGCGGCAGATCTACTTGTTCAATCAATCAATCAATCAATCTACGTGATCTATGCGATAACGTTTTCATCTGTTATCGACAACGACACGAAAACAAGGTGACGAGCTTCTGACTTACTCGGTCGTAAGTAGCAAAATGCATGTTTAAACAAATGAAGTAAAAGATTTTCTTTTAATCTATTAAAAACAACTTAGTCAAAGTAGAAGTAGATTCAATAATTGATTACAATGTTAACTTCGTAATGATAATGGTAAAATGCATTCTCTTGGTAAAAGTTTGGGTGATAGAACTCTTTACTAAAGAGTCTTTAGGAGGACCGCAATGTTAGTAAAATAAATGTGGAATTGGAATTTAATATTTCACCGATTTTCTTTGTCGTGATCTCGTAATGTAAGGGCAATATTAGTCTCCAAACCAAAAGACTTCGTTTCCTAAGTAAAGTTGATCAGGTGATCTTAACATGAAGAACCAGAGCCTCATATGGATAATTATTTCACTGAAACAATTCACCAAATTTAATGGATTTCTTAGTGGAATCTGGTGAAATTTAGTGAAATAAATGTCAATATTAGGCCCTGTGAGAACAGTATGAATCCAATTATCTTTGATTGAGCTGATTTAAAGAAACGTTAAGAATTGAACGGAATAAGGGTCGAGTCGAGAGAAAAGCAACAATGTTAAGTAAGTGATTGATGGTGTGCCCTGAGTCAAATGTAAAACAGATGTAATGCAGCTAGAGAAAATGTCACAAGATTTTGAGCAGACTCGACTTTCTTTTGTCTCCGCAAATAAAAAAACCACTGCCCAGCTAGCTGGCTGTAGAATTTTATTTCCAAAGAAATATTAATTCGGAGACCTTTAGCTTTTCCCCATGAATTTTCGTTCAATTATATTTTTATGCTCTCATTAATATTCTAAGTGTCAGTTTAATTTAATTTTACGACACATTATAATTTAAAATATAATTTAATATTCCATAGATCAATTATGGCAGCCTTTTGTCTGTCATACATACACTCACATAATAACATTACCATTTACCTTGAATGCTGTGTGTATCACACATTTTGTACAATTAGATGTGTAGCCTATGTACATTAATATGAATTTTATCATGCCTGGCATTTTACAATTTTGTTGGAAAACAATTTTGAAATTACATTTAAATTTACTAATAAATCGAAGCATTTCGATCAGATAAAACTGCATTTTAGCTCTAAATTGAACAGAAATGACACGTAAATGACACAGAAATTTTTATTTTTATATTATTACAATGTTAAATGTAAATGACTCTCATTGAAATACAAATTGATAAAACTCAATTTTTCTGCAGAAATGTGTACCGAGCCAAACGAAAAAATCGTCATCGAGGATACGAAATTTTAATTTTTATTAAACCATAAATGAATTACAGAAATGTCACAACGGCTATTCTCAATGAATGGGTGAATGAATGCGTTGTTATGGTTTATAATGGAAATACCTATATAGATATTACATACATTCATGTATGATTTCAAGACCTGTGAGTAGTTTTTTTTTCTCGTTTTCATTGACCGACATCAACCATATCGGCGGATATAACTCACGTATGCACATATAACGAAAGGTACACTGATATCTACTGATCACACGACAAAATGTTAATAAAAAAAAAAAATTATTATTTAAAATTGATCACTAAACTGTCGGTGTCTTTATGTATAATTTAACGTTCAAAATAGCATCCCATTCCCAATAAAATGAAATATTTCTGCGCTTTTTTTTCAAATAAATTAAACACGCAAACCAGCTAACCGACCGGAATAGTTTTATACCTGGACATAAATATTAACCATGACCACAAGTTTAAATCACTTATCAAATATATTTAAGAGCAATGATTCCTTGAGTTTGGTCGCAGATATCTGGTATTAAGAGGAATCGATGCTTTGTTGAAAAGGCTACATTAGGGCGCTTTTAAGTATTGTACTTTAGCTGATACCTTTTTACAAAAATGTTCTTTTAGGATCCCTCTAAGATGACAAAGATCACTACAAATGTGTTAGGTTTCAATAGCACATTTATTTGTTTGTGACAGTTTGAACATCTCTAAGCAAACTGTTGACTTTTCGCAAAACTGATCAAACTGCCACAAACAAATCTAATTGGAATTGAAAGCCAACAAATTTGTGGTGCTTATTGTCGCCTAAATATTTTTTAAGTATTTTTGTAGAAAGATATCAGCGGAAATACAATACGATGTTCTAATTTCAGCTAACCATGCTTCTTAAGAGGCACCGGTACTTAGTTAAAATTGTAGCCTACATTTGTGTGCCTCAAATTTCATTTTTGATGATATCTTTCCATCAGAATCCTTTTTCAAAAATGTACGACCGCAATACCGACCACGAATGTGTTAGCTTTCAACAGAAAAAACATTTGGTTTTTAAGTGAGCAGTTTAACTTTATTTTCATAAACTGCTTACGTTTCTCAGAGCCGGTCATACTGCTACAACCAAATCTATCTTCTATTGAAAGCTACTACATTCGTGGTCGGAATTGCGGTTGTACATTTTTCAAAAAGGATTCTGATGGAAAGATATCATCAAAAGTAAACTAAAATCCAGTATTTAAAAATCGCCCTAATGTATGCTTTTCAGAAAAGCACCGATGCCTCTTCAGAGGCTCAAGACCATACAGTTCAACGTTTTTGAAATACTATAGTGTAGAGTAGTAGTAGACTGCTGAGAATATTGTTGATATCTTCTAACCAGAATCCTTTTTAAAAATGTACGACAGCAATAACGACTACGAGTGTAGTGTGGAGGTTTCACCAAGAACCCATGCCTCTTAAATCAATATTCATATCACACCATCATAACATTGACAAGAGAGTAGTTAACAACTTTGTATTTATAAATTTATAGCATAACTTTTGGCGGTTTTATTCCATGCAATCTGAGGTGTGTTTTTTTATTTCACTTCGAAAGATTTTCTATTATTTACTAAATAAGGTGTAATTAGCCACCACGCGGGCCGTTATACTGACCTTAAATGTATGGTAATTGATTTGTTATGACATAAGTCACATAGATCAGAAAAAGGGACGCGGAACCGCTGTCTTATAGGGCAAATATAATATTAGAACAAATGAAGTAACATATCTTGCATCTGTCTGTTAAAAATGGTAAGATAAGCTTTTTCGCGAATTAAATAGTCAATTTAATGATAGTGTCAGTGTGAAATCGATAAGTTGGTGGAAAATCGCCAAGATTAAAGTAGCTATAACTCTCATAGCTTCTTCGGTACCAACTACCAACATTACTCGCGAGCATTAACACTTCAAGCATGCGTAACTTTCTCTTTGTATCAGATAAGATATCGTAACTATCAAGAACTTATGACTCTTGACGACTCATCAAGGAATCCCAAATTGTGGTTGAAGAATCCCACAGCGTGCACATACAAATTCCTTCGTTTTTATGAAGTAGCTTTTGAAACAACTCGCTAATCGATAGTGATTGAAGAGTGTCGAAGTCGAAGACTAGAAAATTTGGCTTTTGGGTTGTAACAAGTACGGCTTGTCCATATTTCGTTCGGATGGGAAATTATTCAAATTTTTTATAATGTTCTGGATTGCACTCAAGTTCGTATCCTCTGCAAGATTTGATAACATTTGTGAAAGAGGACATTTTATCGAGATTTTCGTCTGTCCGTTAACTATGTAACCAGAACGATAGTATTCCGTTCACCGATAAACTCAAAAAGGCGACACCATAAAATTTACTTCAATTATTTTGCTAATACCATGTAACGTCGAAGCATTATGTTTTGATCGATTTTCAAGTAAAATCTTTATATTACAATAAATTATAAGCTTTTTTATCGAGCTTTTAAACCATTTGTACAACATTCATAAGGTTTAATACTTGTAACCGGCTGAAATACGCATGCGTAAGCTCGATTATACGGTATAAGCATCGTGAATATTGTACAAGTGGTTCGAATACTCGCTACAAAAGTTAAAAAATATTTATTTTAAAGCGATGATTACTTCAAAAATCCATCAAAATGCCAGTAAAATTCAAATATTTTCCATTACAGCAATCAGTTACGAAAATTACTTATTTCGCACCTACCAAGTTATCAAAAATCCGCAAGCGACCACTCCAAAGTATAATTAGGACCGCGCAGACATAACAAATAATTAAGATAATTTCGTCTGCTAACTTATTAACGATCAACATCTCTCTATCTGCCGAATGACGGATTTTCAAGCGAATATAAAATACACATAACGACACACCACACACTTATATGTGTAGAAAAAGTGTGATTGATTGATTTATATACTTATGAATGACCAATACATCTCCTCAAAAATGTTAATGACATGGCGCTTCAATTGACAAAACATTTGCGATGCAACTGGAAAGCTACGTACATTAATCGCATGTATGTACACTTATCATGTCATGTTTTGTTTTTTTTTTTAAGATGTCTCCCAATTAAGTATTTCCAATAAAAAAAACAATCAACAACAACCTATAATGTATGCGGAGCGGAGTATTATTATTATTTTTTTCTCCAAACATCATAACTCATGATTTGAACATATTTTAGAAAGAGATGTAACAATCATGGCAAAAAAAATGAATATCTACACAAACGATTTTTGTAACATATGACGACCTGAAAAATAAAATATATTTGAACAATTTGATAATTCCGATTGCTCTATGCGCGATGTCAGTTACTTCTGGTTTTTCTTCGTGAACGGTTGAAAATACAAAAAAAAATTAATAGAAAAGTATATTGTGGCTCTCGGCTATATATTAAATGGTTGTTTAATTCAAATCAAACATTTTCGTTGAATGTTTTTTGTTTGAGTTTTAATTTTTTAAATTTTTTTTAATTGACTACACCAATCAAACGAAACTCTATTCGGTTAGTATTTAACAAATGAATTAACAAGCTTCACCACAAAAGGGAATATAAATTATTGTTTCAATCGAATAATCTAATTGATACCGTCACGTGATATGCATTTTTATCGATGTGATTAATTTTTTTGCGAAGGCAGTTTAATCAGATAAAGCATTCGTTGCTGTACGTTGAAATTATTCTCCAGCTTCGATGATTTAATAGAGGTGAAAATCTGCACACATTTTTTCCCAACTTTTGTCCAAATTTTTTTTTGGAGAATTGAATCAAGTTGGTATTTGGTCATAACTGAAAACATGTGACTTCACGTATAACATTATAACCATACTGCGGTATACTATTACATACAGTAATACGAACATTATTGTATAAAAAAAATCGTTTAAAGTGGTCTTCTGACTTTATTTAGATAAAAGAGAGATAAGACAAACATACAATACAATTGTATTGCCTTATATGCTTACATTTGACTTTGATAAAACTCGTTGACGAAACCCAGTTCGTCTCAAGTGTTTAAAAGCTTATACGAAAAATCAGTGTGAATCGAAATTTTACAGTGAATTCATGTCGTCGTATAGAAAGTCAGTTTAACTCCAGCTAGCTATTAAATTAGCGAACATTTTATCGAATATTTTGGTAAATTGAAATAATTTTATTTATTTTTTGTATAACAAGTCACCATCTCAGTTTGTTGTTTTTTGAACACCTTTCCAACAAAATCGATCAATCAATCAATCATTTCGAATATTTCAAAATACATTCAATTTCTAAACGATATTTTTGCCTACAATTAAATTCCTATCATTTTATCAGGTGACCCCGAATTGATTGCACATGAAAACAGTGCTCCGTTCAATTATCATAGTAATCATAATAATAACAATAAATAGATAGAAAATATCTTTAGCCTTGCAAATTAAATCATTTTTTTTCTTTCTTCTTCTTTGCAAAATCGTGTTTATCACTTTGGAAGTTCGTTCATAATAATCACAATATTAATATAGTAATCGGGTACGTCATACAAAAACCGATCTGTGTTGTGAACGGATTAGCAACACTGGCTCTGTTCGTAACAAACGTTCTAATTTTTGGTCTTCATTCTGGTTTAATTTCCATCGTCTCAATCACAAAAACAAAAACAATATCCATTAATTAGTTGGATTCGAACATTGTGAGTATAAATTTAGAAATAAATTAATTCGATTGAATCGATATTATGAGTGATGGCATTAACCAGTTGAACACCACTAATAAATTTTTAATTTTCGATTTAGTTAGTAAGTTTATATATTAATGCAATCACAGGATAATAACAAAAGAAATAAAAATGATTTAATTATCCGTGAGTATATAATGTTGGACAGAACAGTTCCGTTAAGCCAGATGACAGGTAGCACCAGAAACATATCGATCTTGTGATCTTCATTTCTACTCTTGTGACTCTACAGTTTGATCGTGTGACTCTATACTTAAACTTTGAGCTTGTGACTCTTTATACTTTGATCGTGCAACTTAATTGACTTTGCTATCACGTGAAAAGTGACTGTGTAATTAGTGGTACACTTCAGTCGTATAAAATGTTTGTGAACGTATCGATAAAACAAATCTATCGATTCTATCGAATATAATATTATTAAAGAAAAGAAAACACCTAAACAACAAATAGACTGTTGTAAGTCTACAGGTCACATGACACACCCACAAACAATTTGCTACTACCTTTATCGTTGCATAGAACTAGTATAGTCAATCGTAAGTTGCATTTAATTAAGATATTGTTGGAATGATTCAGTGGAGAATGTCATTGCTCCAATTTCCTAAGATATTTTTTCTACTATTAACGCAATTACACATTTTTTAAGGTGTAAATATCGAGTGATACAACATTTGGAGAGTGTCAAAACATGATCTATTCTCTTCTACTTTTCATCTGAATTACGTTACGACAGTGAAAAGTCATGTGATAAATTCACTCACCAACTCACGTGAGAATTTTACATACAATCTGGGCGGTGTAAACTCAATGTACAAGTCATAAGACTTGTCCTCTTCTCTCCACTCGTAAAGGATGATCTAGAAAAGAATATCGTTAACTGTGGAAATCTTTTCGTTTTTTAAGAAAAAATTAAAAAGATTGTGCGGTGGTGAAGTTCAATTCAAATCCATTCAAAAGAAAGTCAAAATGATTCACTCTTTTGTCACCTGATGAAAAATCACTCATTCCAAGTTCACGTTGATTCGTACAATTCGCACCAATATCCTTCACTTTTAGTGCTTTACGCATTGATTTTTTTTTCGTCCGAATGCGACGTTTTACAACACTTTTAATCAAATAATTTTTAAGTATACCAAAGGACCTAACCTCGAAAGCTTTACAACCGTTTGCATATTTGCTCTGTGATTGTTCAACGGATATATTTACCTTTAATTTGACATTACTCGTCTATCCTGCAATTTCGATGAAGATTTTTACTTTCGTTATCTTTATGATTTCGTTGTTGATTTTTGGCTTTTAGTAGATTCGACTTCACTTAACATTAACTGCAATTTTTAATTTATAAAACAACTATAAGCCTTCAGCAGTGGCGACAGTGACTTGGCCAGTATGTATATGTAATTCAACTTACTGTGATCTTTCGCTAGTCCAGATCGGACTAGCCGTAGGAACTAGTTATTTGCATAGGAGAGATTATTGAGGAACTTTTCAAAGTAAATAATGTAATGACGCAATGTTGCATATTCAAAGGTGCAACACAATAAACGTGTGAAAGAAACTACAATTACGCTCTGAATGGATTAATCAAAATCACATTTGCTTCACTAGACAAGCTATCAAATTTCGATTACCACTTTCAAATACAAGTTAATTGAGATGTCGACACTTGAAACGTCTCAAATGCTTTGACAATAATCGATATCAGGGAATTTCGTACATCATCAGAAAGCAATACTATCCCACAGCCGTTATCTATTTTTCAATAATTTTCCAAAGTGGTTAATCGTCAGATGATGATTTTGATCGACTACGGTACACAGTCCTCAATTGTACATGTGTAAATTTAAGGCTGGAAGTTGGACGTTGTTGAAAATGCAAGAGGTTTTGGCAATTTGTTTTAATGCGATAGATAAATCATTTGAATTTATTGTAAATTCCTTGCCTGCACAAATCACTGCTCTACCTTGCACTACATTGAGGGTCATTAGGCGGGGCGTCAAATAAAATTAAAGTAATTGCGGGAACAAAAAGTGTGTAATTCACCCTTTGTGGAAGCTTAGTTGTCTTAAGTATTCAGACTGATTTGTTATTGGACCTTGTGCCTGTTAATTGGTCTTTAAACAAATAAAAAAAAAATCACACCGCCGCCGCCGCGATATGTTTTTGTTTCGAATTTTTTTCGAATTTTGCAAAGATCAAATTCTAAAATAGTAGACAAAATCACCTCAACCACAAGTTTAATTAAAATAAAGAAAGTTAGCTGCGAATGATATACAACTTTTGAACTTTTTTCGTTTGTAAAAAGTAAATTTTTTAATTTTGATAGAAGACAGTTTGCGCAAACCACGTATAATTTATGAGCCAAATGATACATAAGTTGGAAATTATAAGTCAGAGGAAAGTCTTTTTTCTTGCTAGTATGCATGCAACACTGCATATGCATACTCGCCAAAAAAAAATCACTTTCCCCTTGTTATGTAAATGACCATTCTCCATACAAATCATATGAAGAGTCAACCTAGAATTTTCAAGTTTATCGTACAAGTATAAGAGAAACCCGGTGTCACCCTGTGACATGAAACTGGCAAAGGAATTTATCATCTCCTAACGTCTGTTTTCTCGGTTTCGCTTGTGCAATAAAGCTTCCCCTAGATGCCTCTTCTCAATATGTCAACAGTATGCTCCTATAAATGAAAATGTGCCCAACGTACAACTGTTTCAATATTGTTCGGTGAACGTGACACAAAAAACAAAACACAAATTCCTTTGCGATGATCGCTTGATGAGAGCAATTTTGTAATCAATACTATCGGTACGTACACATAAATCATCATGCAGTATTATATACAATGTACACTTCAAGCTTTAATCCATTCCAAAAGGCTTTAATCAAAACAACCTAATTTCGGTTTCAAATCGGTTTAAAGTATAATGGTATCAATTAAATTGATTATACGAATTCGTTTTATTTTTCTCTTATCAACGAAATGTCGGCATAATTTATTGAGGTATGAGTGACATTAAAATTAACGTACACCTCCAGCTCGTGTATGTATGTTTTTTCTGTATTTCTGTATTTTATTGAGTTATTTGCTTACAAGAAATTTACATTCTTATTCGCTAAATTTTAGGTAAAAACGATAGAAGCGATTAACAGCTGCACTACAGGGGTGTAACTTAGAACTAATTTAATTGTTGGTGCTCAGTACATTTTTGATTATTGTACTAGCCCTGTTCGAAGTCCTTCAAACTGTGTCCGTTTTTTAATTTTTCAAGAATCGAATTGTCAACTTTCCACGCAGAACCTATTGGTATAACACCCGAGGGGTTGCTCACTTTGATTTACCAAAAATTAAAATAGTGATTTACCATGATTTAGCAAGGAAAACTTTTATTTTTGTTATTGTTGTCTTGCTGGAACATGCATATAATTAAGAGCTTCCGAGCGTACGCTGAAATTGTAGCCTACATTTCTGCGTTTCGAAATTTTTGATCGCTGATATCTTTTTACGAGAGCCCTTTTTGAAAAATGTACGACCACATTTTCGAGTAAAAATATGTCAGCTTTGAATAAAAAATAAAATTGTCTGTGAAAGTTCCATGTGCTTTGAGAAAAGTGTACCTTTGATGCAAATTTGGGGCATCGGTACAGTTTTCTCAAAGCTCATGAAACTTTCACAGACAATTTTATTTTTTATTCAAAGCTGACATATTTTTACTCGAAAATGTGGTCGTACATTTTTCAAAAAGGGCTCTCGTAAAAAGATATCAGCGATCAAAAATTTCGAAACGCAGAAATGTAGGCTACAATTCCAGCGTAGGCTCGGAACCTCTTAAATCAGGAGGATGTTGTGTTGCTGAAGGTTGTCACAACATCCTCCTGATGTAACGATAACGACGACAAAAATAATGACAAGCTCTGGGTAATATCGAGGGTGATATGGACCTTTTTATAGTAAAATGCATAAACAATTGAAGTACAAGATTTGAAAACAATCGATTAAAAATACTTCGATCGATGGATGTAATAGACCGTCTGCAACAGGTTAATCGAAAAGATTGAGCAGCCCTTCGATAACACAAAGAACACAATACGCTACCGGTTCTGGACTGTATCAGATCGAATCTGATTGAAATCGGAACAAGTTGGTTAATTAAAAGCAATACAATTCGGATTTTTTTTCTAAATTAAACTTTTAAACGGGTACAATAACCTAAAGGTTGTGATGTGAAATTTGTTAATTAATTATAAAAACTTATTGTTTTTGCGTTTCAACATTTGTCCGTTTATTTCTTAAAGTTTGCCGTAAGTAATCAAAATTTCAGATCACAAACGCGCGTGTTTTAAAGTTTTTAATGAAAAAAAAACCAACGCACTTCAAGCAAAAGTGCTTTTAATGACAGTTGCCAAATAGAGTACGGTTTTGTATGAAAAAAAATTTTACAGTGCCAAAATTTGTTCGATAGTTTCCAGTTTCCAGTTTCCAGTTCCAGTTTCAGTACTCTATTTAAAGTGTTTACCTCATGCTTGAAGTGCGTTGAAAAAACCGATATTAATCTGAATTGAATTTGCAATTGGGATATCTTAATTCTGGATAAAATAATTCGACACTATTCGTACCAACATTACCACTCAAATCATACACTTGCTGTAACACATTTAAACATTCAACCACTGACGGTATTGAAGATATCTGGTGTCAACCCTCTTCTGTCATGAAAACAAAACGTGTGTTTTAAAAAGTGAATCAGCGAGCTGCACTGACTGTAACAGAATAAATGATGTTGACGACATAACATACATGACGTATGAAGACATCCATACCCTTCTGGTACTTATAATTTTGGGAACAATTTTCGATCCGTTTTTTAGTTTTTTAAGAAATTTAGGTAACATCGACTTCTTTTATAAAATACTTCAATTTACCTAATGGTATAATTGCTGAAATTCTGTAGTATTACGTGGTATTTTATGACAATTTCTATGTCGAAGTGTTATACCTGTGAGCTGCACCGATTTGTGTAATTATATGACTCTTCAAAATGATAATTCTCGAAATATAGAAAACAAAAATTATTTTTGCAAAATATTTGAACTATTTTCCATTCTTTGATGTTTCGAATATATGTCGTTGAAAGATATAAATAACAATTTTATTTACACATTAAAATCATGTTCCCAGCTAGGTAACAAGTAAATTTTCACATTTTTTTCTAGGTGAATTATTTGTCATTCAAATGAACAGATGAATACGAAATAATTTCAATATTTGATCATATTGCCCGAAATTTCGAATTACAATCCACTCGAGACATATCATTATTCGTTTATTTCTCTTGTGTGTTTTTTTTCAATCGGCAGTTTAAGATGTGTTGCTACAATTACACGTGGCTTGATGTTTATAAGTTAGCATTTCTTATAATCATTCTAGAAGGTTTAGTACTCAATCGTAGCACTGCTAGCATTAACACTGGACTAACAAGCGTTAAATTTGACGAATTTCACGATACTGTGAGTTCATCAACCTCCCAATATTTTATATGTTCATGGTAGGGAGTAGTGCCGATTTTCTTATTTTTGTTTCGCATTTAATTTAAAGAATTTCACTGTGTGTGGGATCTCAAGATACTTGTACACATCCGGATACGCAAGGTTATCAAATTATATCATTAGCCCATTGCATTATTAACTCATATTATCCGTTTGAGACCACAGAATGTTATCGAAGATCGTAAATATTATTCTTTGGTATAACTGCTCCGCTTGCATTTGTTTGGGACGAAAATTTCTTATAGTCGATTCAGCACCGCCTATAGCTTATATGCTAAATGGACTGCAACAGTAGTTATATTACAACATAAAATAAGGGCCGTAATTTGGAATCTTGGATCTTGGTGCAACATCCCGACATAGTAGATTCAAATTTAATGTTCGCTTGGACTGTGAGAGTATACTTCATATATTGGCATATCAAACACCCGAGTGTTTACATAATTCTGTTTTTAGAAAAGGCGACAAAACCACGTATACTAGAAAATTCCTAGCGAAACCGCACGAAAACAAGTTGGCTGATTTCATATTAATTTATGCAAATATTGTGTTCGTTGAAGATGTAAATAAGTTTTGGGGGGCATTCATAATTCGCGTCTCTTTAAGAGGGGGAACGGGCGTTTGTTAAAGTAAACGGAAAGAGGGTGGAAGTTTACAAAGAGGAAAGAGCAAACTTATTGTAATTTTCCATATCCAAATCTCATATCATACAATCGACACCATACTATTATCACGGCCGGACTGGCCTCGGGACTGTCTACTGTATGCAAAAAAAAAATCGAAAGAACCGATAGAGATTTAAACATTCATACAAAACTTGAAAAAGCTCTCCGGTGTGGACCGTCCGCGCCTGAATATTTTTCATCGAAAAATAAACCGATTCCGAATAGCCCTATAAATAGAATACGATTGATAAAGTCAAAGATATTTGTATTTTTCGCTGTAAACGATCGGACAAAAAAAATGGTAATTCTTTAAGTATTCATTATGTTCAACCTTCAGCCGCTACCATTCACATGGTCATCTATCAGCGGTATGATGGAATAAATTTGTCAACACAATTAAATTAAAAAAAACCGTCGGATCGATGTCAACAATTGCAACGCGTAATCTTGTACATCGTTAGACTAAACCCTATACAAGATTAGGAAACATTGCTACTCGACTATCTGTAATCAATTAACCCTAGTAGATTTTCAGAATCACATTGTTCGTGACCATCAGTTCAGAACATTTCCCATGGTTTCGAAAACCGAATCTATTGTTCGTAAAGTATTAGGAAATTGTCTTATCGCACCTGTTGACACGGTTAAGTGGTTTACACTTCACTTGCCAAGACACTTTATCTTAGAAACTCTAATGGGAAATAAATTGATTCGAATACATTCAAAACTGACTGATATATTTATAAATACAGCTGCACTAGCTGGTGGTTACATAAAGAAAAATATAAATGGTAGTTGTATGTACGTGTAGCAATATGTATACAAAATGAGCTTATACATTTGCATAATTAACCAATGTTACACTTGAGAAAATAAAATCCATCCATAAAACTAAAACCCATTTTCTGTATACATATCGTCGATACTATATCAAATACACGGATAAAACTGATCAAATGCTAATAAAACTTAATAAACCGCCAATACAACCAAAGAAAGCGATCCCAAGCAATAAGAGTATATTAAATAACACAAAAGCAATAACAATTAAATGTTGTAAGTCTGCACATTATGTATCGCCACCCAAAGCCACGGTGTGTTGAAGTCGCAAGAGATCTCATATGACTCTATGCAGAGCTCGTGACTTTGGTTAGAAAAATTTGGTTTAGTTATTTTAACAGTTTGACTGTGATGGTTTTATAGTTTCTGTTTGGAATTGACGTATCGGTTTTTGTTTCAATTTCGGGTGTTTTCGATCGAAATTTCATTGAAGAAAATGTTTACCCAAGTTTTAATTAAATAACATATCGAAGTCAATTTGAACACTTAAGTGATAATAGAAGACCCAATCAGTTTTCGGGCAAAAGAGACTGGATCAAACGTATTTTTATCTGAGTGAAAAGAATAGAAATATTTCTATTAATCGTCGAAATAATGGCTACAAACCAACGACCATCATCGTCGACGGAGTATCGGAAATGTAAATTGAATTTTAAATTATTTAAATTCTGGACGATAATTTATAATCCAATTAGTTAACCAATTTCAAGATAATGTAAGACGTCTCAGAGCAATATTTTTGCGTATTATTGTATGAAATGCCAGATCATTAAATTACACGTTACGCCTTTTTACCGTAGAAAAGTGTTGATTCATTCAAATATTACCTTTATTTTACTTAGCTTGGTTACACTCTCAATTCTTATCAGCAATAAAATTAAATGTTTTCATTTAATTTTGCGGCCGTGAGTTCTTGGTGCAAATAGTTTTTACTGCAAGTTTTGATATATTTTTATTCGGTCGAACTAACAGCAGACTGTGAAATCGACAAAAAAAAAGGTTTTTTTTCTTACTGACTTTGATAGAATACGCTTTTGCTTGGAAATTTGTTGTTTGATCATGTGTGACGCTTGCACGAATGAGACGAAATCAAGCAATCGCACGAGCAAAAAGAACAATTCACAAGCAAAACTTCACTTAAACTTCGCTACCGGAATTCGCAGCCTTCAGGCCGCTTCAGGCTATATCTATCGGCACGTCAAAACAAAAATGTGGAAGAGTGTGTTGGCATTTTTCTTCTGAGCATGGCGATTAATAGTTTAGGTACCTTTGTATGATTGCAGCCCTTGCCTTGGGCTCGTGTAGCATCCAACACACTTAGCAAAATCAAAAGTTACAGACAATTACGTACAGTGGACGTCAATGAAATTTAGATAAAAATTTGCTTCAAACAAAACTGCTTATACTTGTTTACACGGTCAGAATAGACGCACAGGCGTGTGCGATAATGGCAAAACCGTATGAAGACCTACAAACAGTTTTGTTCGTACGAGTCGACCAGCTGAAAAACAGCTGTAACCAATAACTGTATAAATTTCACTGACTTCCGCTGTAAGTTATTTTAATCACTTACTTTTACGACCCGGAAAATGACTATGACTATGACATTTTCCAGGTGCAGTGAGTAAACTAATTTACTTTTTCATGCTTCGGGGCCGAAAATGAGGGCAATTTTTTGAATTTTCTCGGGTTTCCGGCCCTCTGCATGAAAACTTACATGTGCACCTGTTTGGGACGATTGATTTTAGGCAACTTCGCGGATTGTAGGCCGAACGAAGTGAGGCTTACAAGCGAAAGTACACAAATAACCATTACACATTGACATTATGACTAATGGCAAATTAGGTTTCTCATCTTCGATTTCTTACTCCTAGCATGTTAAATAAGACTACTATTTGTTTTAAGTGTGTGAAGTTTGTAGCCCAGTATGAAAGCCAGACGTAGAAAAACTCACACTGATTTACTCTAGCGGTAAATGAAGACTACAGTTCCTTACAGGTGAAATATTCATAATTTGGAATTGATATTGCGATATTGCGATGAAAATGATAAATCGCGTTAAAAATGTATTGATTAACAGAACGCAGCACCTCAAGTTGGAGATGAAACATGATCATGTTGATAAATATAATATTTCTTAATGTTATTTATCATGCACGAATGCACTTTCACACGTGACGACATGCAAAAGAACCTCCTTTCTCTGTCATGTAAAATAGATGGAGTGGTAATAATGAGTATTATGTCATTCATTTGCGTGTCAATTGATGATTTTTAGATGAATGAACTTAATTCGTCGCCGGTCGTGTTAACGGCTGGACATGAACTGGCTGTGTAAACATGAATAAGTCAGAGAGGTGAACTGAAATCGTTATTTATGACATCGAGGGCAAAGTATCTACGTTATTATGCTCTAGATGCGTAATTATGACACGAGTTGCATGAATATATTGATGTCCTGAACTTTCGCCCATTTTTTTTAAATCTCCGATTAGCTTTCGCACGATTTTTAATTTGCTTAATTTTTGTTATAAATTGCAGTAACACAAGGAGACAAAAACACTCAAGCCATGGGGGCGATGTTCCGTAGTGAAGAAATGGCGTAAGTGGTTAAAATCTCTTCAGAGATCTCTTCCTAAAATTGCCGTTTTAATTTGAAAAATCAGTAGAAAATACAACAAACACTAACTCGTTTTGTATCGATAGCTAAGCTCATCAGTTTTTAGTAATTTTTGAATCAAAAACTGTGTCTGTGTATTACTACTAAGCTCATCAAATTAATGAAATCCAAAATTTACCTTTCAGTTTATGCCAATTGTTTATCCAACCAGAAGCAGCTTACACTTCCGTTTCAGAGCTAGGTGAAACCGGAACTGTTCAATTCCGTGATGTACGTATATTGAACATATGTTCCACTCATCGATGTGAAACTAATTTCCAATTTAATTTTTAGTTAAATCCCGATGTCAACGCATTCCAACGGAAATTCGTTAGTGAAGTGCGCCGATGCGATGAAATGGAACGTAAGCTTCGGTACATTGAAGCTGAAATTAAAAAGGATGGCGTCCACATGCCAGATGTTCACGAATTGCCACGGGCACCGAATCCAAGGGACATTATCAATTTGGAGGCTCGTTTCGAGAAAACGGAAAATGAAATTCTTGAATTGTCGCAAAATGCCGTCAATCTGAAGTCAAACTATTTGGAACTGACCGAATTGCGTCAAGTCTTGGAGAAAACGCAAGGATTTTTCGCCGAGCAAGAGGGTGTCATGAACATGGATTCGATGAAAAGCACTTTGATACCGGAAGATCAAAATGCTGCACGCGGTCGTTTGGGATTTGTAGCTGGAGTTATTCAACGCGAGCGTGTTCCCGGCTTCGAGCGAATGTTGTGGAGAATCTCCAGAGGTAACATTTTCTTACGACAGGCTGAATTGGAAGGAGCATTGGAAGATCCACTCACTGGCAATCCGCTGTACAAGACGGTGTTCGTAGCATTCTTTCAAGGCGAACAACTGAAGTCCAGAATTAAGAAAGTCTGTACTGGATACCATGCTTCACTCTATCCATGCCCCAGTGCCCATGATGAACGTGAAGACATGGTAAAGGGCGTTCGAACTCGCTTAGAAGATTTGAACATGGTGTTGAATCAAACGCAAGATCATCGCCAACGTGTGCTGCTCAGTGTGGCAAAAGAACTTCCGCTATGGTTGATCATGGTTCGTAAAATGAAGGCCATTTATCACACTTTGAATCTGTTCAACATGGACGTTTCACAAAAGTGTTTGATTGGCGAATGTTGGGTTCCAGGTAAAACCATAGATGACACGGATATGACGTTTAAGAGAAAACTAATCTCGAAATGAATTTCAGTCAACGATCTTCCAGTTGTACGCAAAGCATTACTCGAGGGATCGGAAGCTGTTGGAAGCACCATTCCGTCTTTCTTAAATTTAATCCAGACTAATGAGGTACCCATGTCACATCTATCGCGTCAGTGGGCTGTAAATTTCTAAATTTCCTTTTGAAATTTTGTTTCAGGTTCCACCAACATTCAACCGAACCAATAAATTCACTCGTGGCTTCCAAAACTTGATCGATGCCTATGGTATTGCCTCTTATCGCGAGGCTAATCCCGCTCTTTACACAATCATCACGTTCCCATTCTTGTTCGGTATTATGTTCGGCGATATTGGACACGGCCTCATTATGACTTTGTTCGGAGCCTGGATGTGCATTTGGGAAAAACCGTTAGAAGCGAAGAAAATCAACGACGAAATTTGGCGAATCTTTTTCGGTGGACGTTACATAATTTTGCTCATGGGAATGTTCTCCGTCTACACCGGATTCGTTTACAACGACATCTTTTCGAAGTCAATGAACATTTTCGGATCATCTTGGCAGATCACCTACAACGTGTCTACAATCATGGAAAATCCGGAACTGCAATTGAACCCAGCGTCGGATGACTTAATGGCGGACAGTGTCTATCCGATCGGTCTGGATCCCGTATGGCAATTGGCGGTGAACAAAATCATATTCTTGAACTCGTACAAAATGAAACTGTCGATCATCTTCGGTGTTGTGCACATGATTTTCGGTGTTGCGATGAGCGTCGTCAACATGACACATTTCCGCCGACCAATGAGCATCTTATTGGAATTCGTACCGCAAATGGTGTTCTTGTGTCTGCTTTTCGCGTACATGGTTTTCATGATGTTCTTCAAGTGGGTGGCATTCAGTCCAAAAACAGACATCCAACAGTACACTCCCGGCTGTGCACCGTCCGTATTGATTCTATTTATTAACATGATGCTGTTTGGTAAAGCTGAACCGTCACCAGGATGCAAAGAATTCATGTTCGAAGCCCAGCCCATGATTCAAACGGTGTTTGTCATCGTTGCAGTTATTTGCATACCATGGATGTTGTTGGGAAAACCATTTTACATTAAATTTACACGAGGAAAAGCTCAAGTAAGTGTTGCTCATTATTTGCTGCCAATGAAGCCCAACCATTAACTGTGTTACGTTCGCACATCAGTCTCACACCAACGGTGATATAAATCAAGGCATGGAAATGACTCCCGAACCATCGGAAGAACCGAAAGCGGTTGCTGCTCCAGCTCACGGTGGTCATGACGAGGAACCGATGAGTGAAGTTTTCATTCACTCTGCCATTCATACTATCGAGTATGTTCTCAGCACAATTTCCCATACAGCTTCGTATCTTCGATTGTGGGCTTTATCTCTAGCCCATGCACGTAAGTTGCTCGCACCAGCGTTAGTATGTTCAATTAAGTGATAATTCATTTTTAAAATAAACTTTCGCAGAATTGTCGGAAGTACTGTGGAACATGGTTCTGTCAATGGGTCTCAAAAGCTCATCGTACACCGGATCAATTTTCTTGTGGTTCGTTTTTGGTTTTTGGGCCGTCTTCACTTTAGCTATTTTGGTCATGATGGAAGGACTTTCGGCTTTCTTACATACATTGCGTTTGCACTGGTAATTTGTTATGCAGAACTCGTGTTACGGGAACCGTTTAATTTCACTCGCCTTTTTCGTCTAGGGTCGAGTTTATGAGCAAATTCTATGAAGGTCTTGGACATGGATTCCAGCCATTTAGCTTCCAAGCAATTTTGTTTGCTGAAGACAACGCTGAATAAATAAATTCGGTGCGCTCATGATATGTATTGAGGTGCATATAAATGCAATGGCAGCATGTTTAGCAGTGAATATTCCGTGATTTTACCTTCTGTATTTGGAAATTCATTATTATTTTGTAGATTTAGTTTCATGTACTAAAAAGTGCTTTCATTTCAAACGTTTGGGGTTTTTATTTTCACGATCGATCAAATGTAAGGGTCGTCGTAAGGGTCCAAAATTATTGAAAAAACGCGGACGTTTTTTATGGATGACCATGTACTACCCTTTGTGTCACAAACTCATTTTAACTTTTTTGGCTGTTGACGACGAAAACAAAATAGTTCTTATAACTATAAAAGTACTCGAATTCCAGTTATTACGAACATGTTGTTCACTGCAGATGCAATTTCGACTGAATTCAGAGAGAATTTCGAGGTTGATTTTTTCTTTAGAGGCAAATCTTTCTGATGCTCTACATTTACTACATTTAAAACGAGACCGTGTAATTTCACTTATTTGATCGAGAATGCAAATAAAGATGAAATCGGATCAGAATGTAATAAATATACGTCAACTTCTCGTCTGTGGCAATAAATTGCAGTTGTCGTTTCAAGGTCAAACTTGGAAATGAAAAAATTAAAAATTATTCCTTAACAGTTCTTTCTTGACGGAATGCAAAAGGATCTTTTTAGAGCTCAGCCAATTTTTGGAATATAAAATTTAAAAAGAAAAGAAAGTGAAATCAGATCAAGCCGCTAAGTGGTGTCATCTATCATGACGTTCGAAACAAAAGTATATTGTCTTTCGTCAAGGAGAAAAGGCCAGTAAAATTTTTGAAATCAGAAAAGGATAACGGAAAATAATGCCTGTGTTTGTCACATATCCGGTCGAGTATTAGCTTGTTCTATACACACAAATTGTGAAATTGTTTCATTTCTTAGCGTTCTATGTACTCTACACAATATACATGAAAAATGTTTGTCGAGGAACCTGGGGAACCTGAGTATTGACTTCGTCTGGAATATTTTTTGTTAAAAAGCTTACATAAGAAAATTTCAATTGCCGATTCCAACAATTCTCCGAAATACTTCTGCCCAAAAAATTTAATTTGAATGAGAAAACAAATAAAAACGGAATCCGATTATCAAGTAAGGAAATCTAGACTCACCCCCTCACCAGACTTTTTATTACATCAACAAACAACGGTACAGTTAGTCTATCTTCTAAAACTTCTCCATCAACTTGATCTGAATTTGTTATTCCTTCAATAGGGCTCTGCGTTAGTGGTGTTTTCGTTGTTTTCTCAGGCTCTTTCGTAACGGGTTCGTTATCCGTTTCTTGACCGAATACACCGAATGATGTCAATACAAAGATCGCTGCACAAATAGATGAAAAAGCTCCAAATAATTTCATTTCTGTAGTATAAAGTCTTTTGCGCTGAAAGTTTGTTTTCGACTGAAATTGGGTGCTTCATGGCCGGTATATAAAGTCATTTTAGTTCTATCGTCCGAAACAGCTTGTAGCCCAGACCTCTTTTTGTGATTTCTATATTATAGTGTGGATTTTGTAGACAGACGTGACCCTGTTGAGAGTTTGATTTTATTTGAACGAGAAAACAAATAAAAATGGAATGAGGTTATCATTTCTGTGTTTAGTCAGGTAAATAGGACGCGTGGTAAACAATCGGGACCTAGGGACCGTTCATAAATTCCGTCTTCACTTTTTTCGCCACTTTTCCCATACCACGCGTTTCGGTTTCTCGTCACCCCCACAGTGGGGCTGAACAACTTTTTTTTCGACATACATTTCATGTACAACGTTCATTTTTCGACAAGTCAATAAAAAAGTTGTTCAGCCCCAAAGTGCCCCTCCGAACAGTACAGGATTCATGAATGATGCCCTAGCATTGAGAAACCGTCGTTTACTCATCCATTTTCTACGACATGGTTATTTTTGCAACGCAAATCCCCGAAAAACTTCAGTATTCGTACAGCTGCTATCTTAAAACAGGAACGACCATCTATCTTCAACCCAGTAACAATGAATACGAAAATAATATAACAATGAGGCCGTTTACAAAATTTTTATGTACGACGATTACCTGCTTTATATTTTCATCGAAAATAATCAGCCTGTGAGGCAATCTCCTTCATCTTTCCTGTGAGGGATTCTTCTGAAAAACAGCAGACCGAGTGAGGTATTCAACCCTAGAAACCAAAACCACTTTCAAAAAAATTCTTCGAAGTTTGTGTGCCTAGTCGCAGGTGATCAAAAACCGAAAACATGCACTTTTGTTACAAACATTTTTCCAGTTACACCAACCGTACAGAGTCGTATGGGGTGTCATTAGAAAGGTAATTGCATGTACTTCCGGGGCAAATGTGGTTTTATTGGGTTCAAAATTCATCTGCACTGAGATATGTGCAGTTGAAGTTTTCAACTGAAACGTACATAGTCGTGTGGGGTGTTATTAGAAAGGTAATTGAATGTACTCAGGGCAAATGAGGTCTTATGGGGGTTTGGAAGCATCTACGATGAAATATGAGAAGATGGTGACTCTGCTTCGCCTGTAAGTACATGCAATTACCTTTCTAATGACACCCCACACGACTATGTACGTTTCATGTACCTCGAGAAATTTCTGTAAGAAAAGTGTAAGTTTTTAAGTCTTTTCGGTTGAAACTCTATTTGCCCCGAAAGTACATGCAATTACCGTTATAATAACACCCCACACGACCCTGTACGGCTCGTGTAACTAGAGAAATTTTTGTATGAAAAGTGCACGTTTTCGGTTTTTGATCACCTACTACATAAGCTTCGAAGAATTTTTTGTAAAGTGGTTTTGGCTTCTAGGGTTGAATACCTTACTGGGCACATATAAAAAATTCCACTGGAAAATGCGTGCTTTTCAAAAGACTCCCTCTGTGTGAGCTAGAAGTTCTGTTCAGTAATTTCGAATTGACGCATCCAAAAACTTATCAGAGCGACACCTGGTAGCTGTTTTGTTTTATTTTTGTTACAGTGGTTACAGTTGTAACGGTTGCAACCATCAGGTATGACAACGTTTAAAAAAATATTCAACGATTGACATTTGACCACGGATCTGTCATAAGGGTCACAATAAGTATAATCAAAAGAAATTGAATCAGAGAAATTTAAATTTTAAAAGATCAAACCTCAGCAAAGGCTTAAAATGGAGGAGAACTTTAAAGTGCCCAGTTTAGACAACCGAATCAAGTTTGTCGCACGTAAATCATCTGAAAAATCATCGAACGACAACAGCGAACAACCGTCCAGTACGTCTGACAGTGAATTGTCGCCCGATGCGGACAAGAAAACCAAAACAAATCCACCACCAGTGAAACAAAGTCAACTGAAATGTCCATACGTTGAACCGAAATGGTCGGAAAAGTCAGAGCATGTGTACAGTTTTGAAGTTCTAAAAGGTGGCCTCATCGCAGAAACGTTTAAGGATCTGCAAAATAAGGCGTATTGGTTAATTGGAAAATTGCCGGATAACCACATATCAATGGCTCATCCAACAGTGTCACGTTATCACGCTGTGTTTCAGTATCGACCTGATGTCAAGAGCGAATCTGATGAGACTGCCGAAGAAGAAGCTGAAAGTGAGGTAAAGAAACCAGACATCGAAAAGGGATGGTATTTGTACGATCTGAACAGTACACACGGCAGTTTTGTCAATAAGACGCGAATACCTCCAAAAACGTACGTCAGAGTGAGGGTTGGATATATGCTGAAATTCGGTGGCAGTACACGGAATTTCATACTACAGGTGGGTTGAGTCACAATTGCTAACTGACATTTTACTAAAAACAATCTCCATTCTCTAGGGTCCCGAATTCGATGAAGAAGCGGAATCCGATTTGTCGGTGACTGAAATCAAGGAACTTCGCCGTAAAAAGGAGGAAGAATATGTGGAAAATCTAAAAGCTGAAGAGAAACGTAAAGAATCTGAAGGCATCAGTTGGGGCATGACCGAAGATGCCGAAGAAGAAACTGATCTCTCGATAAATCCATTTGCTACAACCAATAACGAAGAGCTGTTCCTGCAAGATCCGAAGAAAACGCTTCGAGGGTACTTCGAACGAGAAGGACACGATCTGGATTACAAAGTGGACGAAATGTCTCCCGGAACATTTTTATGTCGAATTGAACTGCCAGTGAGTGATGCGAATGGGCGACCGATGATAGCTGAGGTGTGTCACAAGGGCAAGAAAAAGGAATGCGTTCTACAGTGTGCTCTCGAAGCATGTCGGATACTAGACAGACAGGGAGTGTTAAGGCAAGCGAATCATGAATCACGCAAAAGGAAAATTGAGCATCACTCCGATTCGGACGGCGATGATGAGTTTTACGATAGAACTGGAGACGTGGAACGAAAAAAGCAGCAACGAGAAGCAGGAAATCAGAGGAACGCCCTCAGCTACAATGAATTGGTAAGACGTTGACATTCAAAATTCTTTTTTGATTTTTAACCAAACGATTTCAATATCAGTTGGAACAGGAACAGCAGCTTTTACAAAATTTAAGCGAAATAAACACAAAAATTGACAACTACAAGAAACTGGAAAAGAAGCTGAAAGAGCGATCGTACCAGGAGGATGACTTAGACGAATTCATGTCTACTTTGACCAGCGAGACACTGATTGATAAAACAGAAATCCGAAAATTAAGGGTGAGTGTTCACCATCCGTTGGTCGTATCACCTGTCTTACCCGCAATATTTTTCATTTCTAGTTTGAAGCGCAACGCATCAATAACGAGCACACCAATCTGAAACGTTTAATTAAAATTGCCCGTCCTGTTGATCTCATGCCTTTGCATACAGAGACGAAGCAAACAGACAGCACGAAGAAAACTCCAACGCTTCCCCTGTTCGGCAAACGTGGCACATTCAAATACACTTCTGTTGCACCTGAAGTCAAATCGAGGAATTCCGTTCTACCAATAACCAACAACCAATCTGATGAAGAAGAAGTTGAAGAAATGGATGAAAAGGAAGACACAGAAAAAGCCGCACCTGTGGATAAGAAGACGGTTTTAGACAGTGAACAAATTGCTGAGCCTTCAACATCATCCCGATTGATCAGTATTCCATCCAAACCAATCGAACAAGAATCGAAAGCTGAACCGTCTGAAGTTCAAGACAAAACTGTAGTTCCTGATGCCAACGCTGAAGCTAATACAAAAACAATTAGTACAACTGGCAGTAACAACAGCAGTAGCACCAGTAACAGCACAAAGAAAAAGCGTAATCGGATTCGGATCCGTACAGATAAAAATCGAGAGAATGTTGATTTTGATGAAGAAATGGTTGACACAGAGAAATATTCCACGTGGCTTCCCCCTCAAGGTCAGAGTGGAGATGGTAGTACCGATTTAAATGTAAAATATGGCTATTAATAAAACCATAACCCAAACAGTCATCTGTCTCATTAGACGCGTACAAGACTTAACAGGCGTTAACAGAAGCGTAGAGAAATTTAGACGACATTCAAGCAGAGAAGTTTTCACGACAATTTTGAGACAAAGCGTTCGGCTACAGCGGAGAAGTGGTCTGACTAAAAAAGGTTTGATTCTGACAAAAATGTCACTATTTTAGTTGTCTACAGACTCTATAGTACAAAGTGGAATGTTTTTTCTTTAAATTTTGTCCGTCTTGAGAAACAAGTATTTCACAGACATTTGTGAGAAATGTATGTCATGTCCCGCGAAACTACATTACGTATAAAGCTTACACAAGAAATAGTTTTCCTTCTCCATTACCCTGTCCACAGAGCACATCACCGAATGAACTCCAAAATGAAACGAAATTATTTACGTTGCACAATGTACATCGAAATGGATCTAATCCAGTCGCTGGAAGTTTTATATAATTTCGATGGAAAGCATATTTCTCAAACTGTTACTTTTCATGTATTCCAGAGATTATCAAATCAGGTGATCGACACACAACGGTACAGTTATGAATTTCAATAACAAAATTGCGCACACAATTCTTCTAAAATGAAAGATTTAAGAAAAGTGTGTTATTTTCAAAGTTATCAATTCTGGCATAGCTCTGCTACTGTAGCAGTGCTCTGATTCTGGATATGAAAGATTTAAGAAAAGACATCCGAATCTGAGATTTGTTTTTGTTGTGGTTTTAAGTATGTAAATTTTGACTCAACTTTTTGGTTGGTCCTTTCGGTCCTATGAAAATACTAACTGAACTGAAACCTATCTATTCTTATCACTAGGTCCTATAACATCTAAATGAAAGGCGATGTTTTGAAAGTAGCGTTTTTTTGGACTTGTATTTTAGCCGCTGTGACGGCTATGACTCGATCGTTATTAGGTGATTAGGATTAAGATCTAAGATAAAATTCTCATCGAAGAATTCAATGTAATGATCCCATACTCTCTTACTAATGACTTACTCAGTAAAGGTCCAAGGATATTACCAACATCCTTAGATTTGTGTAATGGAATCGTAAGTCGCGAATCAACAGCAATGAGAGAGTATTGACTGAACGATTTCTACTAATCTTAAGATTCTCTTTAACACGTTGAAGTTAAAAATAAATTTCAAAAAATCCAAAACGGAATTCTAGATTTTTAAAAATTTATTTGGAGGCATTCCTCGACGATTTAAGTAAAGTCCAGGGTGCCGAAAGTTGACAAGCCGCAATTAACTAACCGTGTTAAGTCCAATACCTGCCCACTTTTGAAAACTCAGTCTATTTTGAAATTCAGTAAATAAAACTGTTAATGACCATATCAGTCAAACAGTAAATTGTTAGTTGATTCACTAGCATAATCGACAATCACACTGAACTGTTCATCCGCAAAATGTGATGCAAAGGCAAAGGTCATTACTGGGATCTTTAATGTAAGTAACTGTCAAAGCTGAACAATATGAAAATGTTCAAGAACCTGTAGAATGCAGAATTACACCACCTAACGAAGGGCCTACTAAAAAGAACATTTCTTCCCAGTTACAATATGTACAAAGTCAATGCTCCAGCTCAATGGAAAACTTCCCTTAATTATATGTTGGAAACGTACTTAGACTTTTGTAGACCTTCCGCTTGATCGATCGATGAATTTATTGCTTTTTGTTAACAGCAAACCATTCATTTTATTCTCTGTAAAACAGAATTTTTCTTATAAACTTTATTCCATTTAATGGAATTTCCATAAAATGATCATAATACGGACGAGAAACTGTGCGAAAATTTTAATTTGAATTGTTTCCGTTTTCAGTGAACGAATAGAACAAACCAAAATAATCGCATTTTCTCATCATTTTCCTACTTGTTGTTTTGCTCAATCCATGGCATCTCATTTGAGTGGTAGTTAGGGTTGTTGACTTGTAGTGCACAAGGCCCGAGTTCGATCTTAACTTCTTTTTCGATTTTTTTTTACTTTCAAAATATTTCTCCCGTTTCATTTCACTACTTTCGCTGATAGAACAAATTCTTTAGACCTTGGAACAACATTTCCGTCATAAATTCGTCAACCTTCATGACAAGCCTTCTCTAAAAAAAAACTTCCACAGAACAATAATGAAAGTTGCATCACGACAGCTCTTACGATACTGATTTGGCTTTTCGTTAAACACTTGTACGATCAAACTTCATCACCTAAACAATAGTCCTCTTGTGTAGCCACTTTAGTTTGCATGTGTGTCTGTCCACTCGCTCTAGCATTGGCAATAAATTTAGATACAAAAACTCGTTTTAAGCATTTCAATGTGTCCGTTTATTTTCAATTATTTATATAATGTGTTTCAGCTTAAAATGTTGTTTCATCACCTATCACCGTGGCGCAGGTGGTAGCACTCGGGATCGAAAGACTGCAGCGCACCCAAAGACAGCAGGTTCGATTCCCGGGGGAAAAGATTGGTTGAAAAGGGTTGTTCAACCGGTTGATACTGTACATTCAGCCCAAAACATCCGACAAAATCCGTCCCACAAGAATTTGTCCGTACTAAATACACTCTAAGTGTAAAGAAACACTATAAGTGTAAATAATGTGATATGATATGTACATATCAACTGGGTCCGAGACCAATCTTTTTTTTTTGTTTTTGTTTTTTTTTTCACTTCGAGCAGATGCACAGCCCCATTTTCATTCTCATCTAAATAAAAAAAAAACGAAAGGATTATTTGAGGAGTAGAACAAGACGAAAAAAGTCTCTTAACACTAGAAAAGCAATTTAGTACACGAATTAACCTTCTAAAAAGCTTTAGAGATAAACAATCGATTGACACACAAATCAGTTTAAAATTTTTGCATGAATCATTTGAAATTTCTGTTAATCGGTTAACTTATCGGTTAGAGAAATAGAAACGCAATTTCCTGCACTTTCCTAACGTTTTTGTTATCAAAGAAGCGAAGAAAGTCGTTCAGACGTTCAATAGTTTATAGCTAAACGAGTGACTTTTCTTTTACAAAGTATGTTCAACTAATGTAAAAATGCTTTACAAACCACCACTTGACGCCGTACTCTAAAATACCAATTTTCCAAAATAATATATTGAAAATTCCCGTACGTTTCACACCTTGAGAGGCAGAGAAATAGTTATTGAATTTTTGAAATTTATGCTTGAGAAATAAGTCTGAAATGCCTGAAACATTTTCATTTTCTAGGAATACATATTCAAACTCATAAAGGCTTTCAAGTGGGTTCCGCAAAGTCGAAACACAAACGAAAAACCAAGCGAAAAAATTAACTTTTAGAGTTGCTAATTTAATATGTGATTTTTTTACGCTCGTCGGTCACTGAAATGATCTATACTTTTGTAAATATTTTCTTAATCGTTTGAGGTAAACTCTCAAATTTGATACAGAAAACGGTATTTGTACTGAAGGGAAATCTACTGAACTCAACACCAATTTTTCACTTTTAAATTTAGAGTTAAACTTACTTATTTCGCACGAAACCGATTTTTCCATGGTAAGGCTGTAGGTGATGGTATGAGCCACTATTAGACGACGATGTTAATTTGTCAATAGTTTGTTACAGCCGGACACTCGACGTGCATTGTGTCCAACAAAATAGTGACTGATTTCAGTTTGTCTATTTTCCGACCTTATTACCTCGCATTTGGATAATATCAGCTGCCATCGGTAAAAAAGGTCTTCAGGTAAAAAAGAACCATTTTTTGGGATAAATATTTTTGCTAAACCAAATGTTTTGTTAAACGGTATAACTTCATCTCCGTTTCGTTGAAAATGGGTTTTAAGTAAATCCTAAAACTTTATGGCCGCAGTTACAGATTTAAAACAAATAGTAGCCATAGCGATTCATCAATATGGATTCTTCGAAGAAAAAAATCATATTTCCGTTCACAGTAAAGATACGAATGTGTTTGGCAATGTATACGGTAAATAACAAGTTCTCCACTACCTGATGTGAATATGTGAAGCCTGAAACTAAAATGATTTTTTTAAATATCATTCCTCTGATTCCGAATGATTTTTCTAAATTTACTCTTACAATGAGGAAATTGACAAATAATAGTTTTATTGACTCGGTACTCAACGATTGAAGTATGTTACTCTCCCTGTTCATTCCTATAAAAAATGATTTTCACTTTAGTAGTGAGAAAGCTTCTAATTCATGAATTTCAGTAAAAAAAAAAGTTAGAACAAAAAATGGGTACATGGTGGACTCGAACCCCCGAGCTTCATAAAATTGTGCTTGTAAGCTGACGCCCTACCATCTGAGCAAATGAGCCACTGTCATCGGGCTGAATAAAGTAGAATTTTCGACGACATCTGACAATTTAATTCAATCTGGGTCGACTAATTCCTTTTTAGCTTTTCAAGCTTAGCTTCTGTTGGGTCAAACTGCTCAATGCTACAAATTAATTAACCAAAATGAATTTCATGGATAGAACAGATCTACCACCTAATAGCTGACTTGTTAGTTACGCCTACGAAATTTTGAGTCTTGACAAATTCTAGCTTTGGGTATTGTTCGAAAAATGATTATTTTAACGGCTTGGCTTACCAACTAACTACATGGAAATCGTGAAATATTTAGCATCTTCGGTTCACATATGGAATGCATGACCAACGTTACAATAGTTCCACTTTTTTTGTGGAACTAAAAAAAGTGAAACTATCTTCACGTTCCATATATGCAGCGTTACAATAGTTCCACTTTCTAGATTTCAGAATGCTGAATATCTAGATTTTCTAGCCTAAAAAAGTGGAACTATTGAACACTGCATATATGGAACGTGAAGATAGTTTCACTTTTTCTAGTTTCACTTTTTTCAGCCAATTCCAAAGAGTGAAACTATCTTCACACTGCATATATGCAGAGTTACAATAGTTCCCCTTCTTTAGTTCCACTTTCTTTTTGAACGTGAAACTCTCTTCACCTTCCATATATGCAAGGTTACAATAGTTCCACTTTTCAATTTTCTTACAAGGTTCGGTTAGACTGAATAAGATTTGTCACGATTTGTACCAGTTTTTTCCCCACATTTCATTATTATAGTCGGTACTCGATGTATAGCAAACAATGTAAGACTGTAGTGTTAGGCGAGACGAATGTATCAATTAGTTCGAACGGCTACGAGGTGGAATCCACACAATGCATTTTTCAGTTTTTCTCATTTATTTCGAAAACTTAGGATCGTACCGATTTTTGCGATCGTTGTTTTATGAAGCCCTCCTTTCCAAATCAATCTCACACAACCGTGTAGGCATAGTTAAGAATTACCTAGGATTTTTTGAAAATTGGAAAAAATGGTACATATTCGTACCAGTAAATGCCAAATCATTAACCCTTTTAGGCGCAAATTAATTGCTTAAGTTATCTTAGTATTTAACCTGACCTGAAAAAACCTGACCTGATCCATCGTTGACCTGACATGACGAAATTTAAATAAACACAATTTCAAAATTAAGTAACATACAGCTAATTTAACCGAACAGGTCAGGTATTTCAAGTAAAAAATGAAGTAGATTGGGTTAGGTCAGGTTAGGACGACGATAACTCGGGTCGGGTAAAGTTTAAGTCAGGTTTTTAGTGAATTACCTGAACCTGACCTGAAGCTCTCCCCATAAAGGGGCATAAAGCATGTAAAATGAGTTTTTGTGATTGAACACACATATCCGAACTGAATTACTCAGAGACGGGCATATGCGGCCGAGAGGGTGACCGAAGCTGAATTTTCATATATAATTTTTAGGACGTAATCAAGTGTCCTTGCTTTGTTGTTAGAATGATTGAGTCATTTCTTTGTTTATATTGTTTGTATGTACGTTGTACGTCGTTTGTAACTCGTGATGAAAGCTGAATTTTTCATCACTAAAAACAAAATATAATTCTATTTTGACTTCGGAGTAAATCCAGATCTATTAACAAGATATTTCAACTATACAATAGTGGTCCTTCAGGAATCGTGTCCTTGATTCCTGTATCATGTATAAGAAAAGGAAGAGACTATTGGCACCGGGTGCCAATAGTTTCTTTATAATACTGTGGCTAATGGCACCGAGTGCCAATAGTGTCTCTATTATACTGCGGCTAATGGCACCAGGTGCCAATAGTCTCTTTATTATACTAATGCTAATCGCAACCGGTGCCATTAGCCACAGTATTATAAAGAGACTATTGGAACCCGGTGACATTAGCCACAGTATTACAAAAAGCCTATTGGCACCCGGAAAAATTAAAATTTGAATAAAAAATCCGGTTATTTTGAAAATAAAACTTTACGAAATGTAACGTAAAGGCGGAAAACTCAAGCAATTAATTTGCGCCTAAAAGGTTTAAAACAGGTTTCGAGTCACTTCAGGTAAGGTCAGGTTAGGTAATCAAATTTCAGGTCGAATCAGGTTTCAGGTATTTCAGGACAGGTATCAGGTTGACCTGATCTATCCCGATGTTTAGTTTCTTTTTTGTTCTAGTTGTTTATTTTCTCCTCGCAGTTGTGACACTTTTCGTCCCAGTTTCCATTTTCTGTTCCCAATTGTGTCAGTTTTATTTTATTTGTCACATTCATCCTACGTTTGTACTTTGTAAACAAACCGAACTCAAAGAACAGTTCTACTTGGATCACAAGGGATGAAAGTAAAAAAAAATCAACCGTGTGCGAAGTTTGAAGCCCGTGCCGAAGGCAAAATCTTGGAAAATGTTAATTACAAAAACTAAATCGCATACCTGCACTGACAAAAAAGATTTTCGAGGTGTACCTCGGATATGTATGATATACTACTGTATGCGTCGGGTCGGGCTACAATTCGAGAAATTGTATAAAATCTAGCGTCCACTGCAGATATGTAAATTCAGATCAAAATATTGCTGTTAAACTTCCCAAAAACAAAAAATAAATTAGATGTACCAACAAATATGTACATCAAAATGTCTTTTGCTTGGTATGAGGGCATGCGTATGGTACATTTACTAAGGCACCATAAGTAAACTAATCCGAATGTACGTACACTCTACGTACAGCACGGTAATGTTTCTTTCAGTGTGTGCATGATGTCAGACGTCAAATAAATAAAATCAATTAAATACAAAATAAAAATCATCAGGATATATTAAAATTTCCAATATTGTTCCGTTTTGATTGTGATTTTGCCTTGTGTTTCATAATTTGATAAAAACAATCGAACACGACCGACGCAGCTCTTTTGCTTCTCGATGGTCACTTTCCATACTACTTTAACAATTTTTATGTAAATTAATAAAAAGTGCAGCGAAGAAAAATCAAATTTTGTTTATGAATAGCGAAAGTTTTTGTAGACACAAATCTCGCTTCACTATTTTTACTTGCCAAAATTTATTTCGCTACTTACTCTAACCCAACCCTGCTGCTACCCTTTCCTTCCAAAAACCCCTCATACTTTTAACTCAATATGGGCATCCGTGCGAGGCACCATTTATTAGAAAAAATGTATTACCTCAATAGATTTTAAAGCGAACCTTGTAAGAAAATTGAAAAATGGAACTATTGTAACCTTGCATATATGGAAGGTGAAGAGAGTTTCACGTTCAAAAAGAAAGTGGAACTAAAAAAGTGGAACTATTGTAACTCTGCATATATGCAGTGTGAAGATAGTTTCACTCTTTGGAATTGGCTGAAAAAAGTGAAACTAGAAAAAATGAAACCATCTTCACGTTCCATATATGCAGTGTTACAATAGTTCCACTTTTTTAGGCTAGAAAATCTAGATATTCAGCATTCTGAAATCTAGAAAGTGGAAATATTGTAACGCTGCATATATGGAACGTGAAGATAGTTTCACTTTTTTTAGTTCCACAAAAAAGTGAAACTAAAAAAAGTGGAACTGTTGTAACGTTGGTGAATGCATGATCGATTTACTGAGAGTTCTGGAAATTCTTTATCCAATTCACCGACCCAAATATTGGATTGAAAAGCTGAAACTCTCTGAATTGTGAAGTTTATTCTGTAAACAAATATTCCAACACTTATTTCCAACCAACGCAGCTCTCATTCAGAATGACTTTTGTAATTTCAATCCTACGTTGATGAAACAAAGCCAACAGTCACTGCCATTCGAGATTACTTTGGAGTGAACAGTCAATGTGCGTTAAACAGGATATCAGTTTCTGCATGCTCATAATTTTGAAGTCAGCTTAACATTTCTGAAAAAGCAAATTTGATTAAAGAGATCGCAGTTTCGATGCATTAGCATATTTTTACAGAGGAAGTCCGTCATCGCATCGTTGGGAAGTGGCAGAAAGTAAGAATGCACCAACTCGTTAGAAATATCTTCTAGTCTTGATGGTTTCCACTTCGGTTTCTTGTCTTTATCGAGTATCATTGCTTGGAGGCCTAAGAATGATGAGTGGAAGTTGAATAAGGACACGGTTCCTCGTCCTGATTACGAATCGTTGAGAATTCAGTTGGAAATATAACAAACCTTCGATAAAGTCATTGTCATTCAAATGCCTCATGCATAAACGGTATTCCATCTGCACACACTCTCCCCACGAAAGCCCAAGGTCCAGGGTTATTGCTCAAAACTTGAGTCTCTTTGAGTTGCCAACTCAGTGCCGTCTTCTTTTAATTTCTCAAATATTTCAACCATGACTGCTGCTTTCAGGTCTCGTACGATTCGATACTAAAAATGACGGAATTCTTCAACGAATGACATTCCCTCTCGCCAATTTTATATTACCACGCTGAAAGATTTTCCGGTAGTAATATTCTCACTGTGCAGTGTAATATCGAGGAGACTTTCATAGTTTCCGAAGTCCAAGTCCACCTTACCAACGTCATTCAATACGAATATCTTGTCTAAAAATGCAAAAAAAAATTATTATCGTCTTTGCTGTGGGTCTCAGCATTGGTTCAAATAAACAGATATTCCGCTTTCGCCTATAGATTTCTGGAAGACGATTTTTAGGAATTTGCGCATGGCTTTGTGTGGACCAGACGTGCATAGCATATTACTATTGAGAACAACATAATGGTCACGTGTAGTTAGTTCTTATTTCTTCAGATAAGGTTGACCAACATTATCAGCAGACAATTCAGGTAGAGTTGACGTATAATCAGCTCTGTACTCGATTAATAATTCATATAAGAGTTATACTTGTTCGGTTAGTTGTTCGAATTATACACAGATTTTTTAGGTGCACACAGCACAGCACACACAATGCCAGGACATTCGATATTTTTAAAGTTTTTAACACGAATTGGCAACGGATCATTAGAATATCATATGAATTTATGAAGTTAGTTAAAATGTAACAAATTTTAAGTTAATTTTCCACTTGATTGATTTCAGATGATAGATTTCATTAAATGTTTCTTGCCTCAAATTTCTAAATTACATGTCGGCAATGTATTTTTCTGACTATCCAATTAAGTTGATCGATAAATTTATTGCTTTTTGTTGACAGAAAACGAATGAATTATGACTGACTGTCTCTACGGATCCGAATTTTCAACTAAATAAAATGCTCATAGTTGCGGACGAGAAACTGTGGGAAAATGTCAGGATTTGCAATGTTTCTGTTGTCTGTTAACGAATGAAAGTTTTAGTGCGGGAGAGGACGCTTTCTCCGACAATAAAAAAAAATTTAAACGTTAAAAAAAAATGAAAGAAACTTAAAACGTTTGTACTGTTTCATCTACTTCTTTGTTGCTCAATCCACAACGCCTCATTTGAGTAGTAGGTAGGGTCGTTGATTAGTAATGCATTGGGCCCGAGTTCGATCCTAATGTCTATTTTTATTTTTTTTTTGATTTTACTTACTTCTTTTTATTTCACTATTTCCGCTGATAGAAAAGTTCTTTAGACCCTGGAACCACATTTCCGTCATAAATACTACAACCTCCATGACAAGCCTTCTCTAAAAAAAACTTCCACAGAACAACAATGGAAGTTGCACCAACGACAGCTCTGACGATACTGATTCGGCTTTCGTCCAACACTTGTACGATCAAACTTCATCAGCTAAACAATAGTCCTCTTGTGTAGCCACTTAGATTGCATATGTGTCTGTCCACTCGCTCTAGCATTGGCAATAAATTTAGATACAAAAACTCGTTTTAAGCATTTCAATGTGTCCGTTTATTTTCAAGCATTTCAATGTGTCCGTTTATTTTCAATTATTTGTATAATGTGTTTCAGCTAAAACGTTGTTTCATCACCTATCACCGTGGCGCAGGTGGTAGCACTCGGGATCGAAAGACTGCAGCGCACCCAAAAACAGCAGGTTCGATTCCCGGGGAAAAAGATTGGTTGAAAAGGGTTGTTCAACCGGTTGATACTGTACATTCAGCCCAAAACATCCGACAATTACCGTTCCGAAAGAAATTGTTCGTACTAAATACACTCTAAGTGTAAAGAAACACTATAAGTGTAAATAATGTGATATGATATGTACATATCAACTGGGTCCGAGACCAATCTTTTTTTTTTGTTTTTGTTTTTTTTTTCACTTCGAGCAGATGCACAGCCCCATTCTCATTGTCAGCTAAATAAAAAAAAACGAAAGGATTATTTGAGGAGTGGAACAAGACGAAAGAAATCTCTTAACACTATTGAAGCAATTTAGTACACGAATTAACCTTCTAATAAGCTTTAGAGATAAACAATAGTTTCATTCAGTGGATAAGGCAGTCGATTGACACACAAATGAGTTTATAATTTTCGGATGAATCATTTGAAATTTCTGTTAATCAGAACTTATCGGTTAGAGAAATAGAAACGCAATTTCCTGCACTTTCCTAACGTTTTTGTTATCAAAGAAGCTATGAAAGTCGTTCAGTCGTTCAGACGTTCAATAGTTTATAGCTAAACGAGTGACTTTTCTTTTACATAGTATGTTCAACTAATGTAAAAATGCTTTACAAACCACCACTTGACGCCGTACTCTAAAATACCAATTTTCCGAAATAATATATTGAAAATTCCCGTACGTTTCATACCTTGAGAGGCAGAGAAATATTTATTGAATTTTTGAAATTTATGCTTGAGAAATAAGTCTGAAATGCCTGAAACATTTTCATTTTCTAGGAATACATATTCAAACTCATAAAGGCTTTCAAGTGGGTTCCGCAAAGTCGAAACACAAACGAAAAACCAAGCGAAAAAATTAACTTTTAGAGTTGCTAATTTAATATGTGATTTTTTTACGCTCGTCGGTCACTGAAATGATCTATACTTTTGTAAATATTTTCCTAATCGTTTGAGGTAAACTCTCAAATTTGATACTGAAAACGGTATTTGTACTGAAGGGAAATCTACCGAACTCAACACCAATTTTTCACTTTTAAATTTAGAGTTAAACTTACTTATTTCGCACGAAACCGATTTTTCCATGGTAAGGCTGTAGGTGATGGTATGAGCCACTATTAGACGACGATGTTAATTTGTCCATAGTTTGTTACAGCCGGACACTCGACGTGCATTGTGCCCAACAAAATAGTGACTGATTTCAGTTTGTCTATTTTCCGACCTTATTACCTCGCATTTGGATAATATCAGCTGCCATCGGTAAAAAAGGTTTTCAGGTAAAAAAGAACCATTTTTTTGGATAAATATTTTTGCTAAACCAAATGTTTCGTTAGACGGTATAACTTCATCTCCGTTTCGTTGAAAATGGGTTTTAAGTAAATCCTAAAACTTTATGGCCGCAGTTACAGATTTAAAACAAATAGTAGCCACAGCGATTCATCAATATGGATTCTTCGAAAAAAAAAAAATCATATTTCCGTTCACAGTAAAGATACGAATGTGTTTGGCAATGTATACGGTAAATAACAAGTTCTCCACTACCTGATGTGAATATGTGAAGCCTGAAACTAAAATGATTTTTTAAAATATCATTCCTCTGATTCCGAATGATTTTTCTGAATTTACTCTTATAATGAGGAAATTGACAAATAATAGTTTTATTGACTCGGTACTCAACGATTGAAGTATGTTACTCTCCCTGTTCATTCCTATAAAAAATGATTTTCACTTTAGTAGTGAGAAAGCTTCTAATTCATGAATTTCAGTAAAAAAAAAAGTTAGAACAAAAAATGGGTACATGGTGGACTCGAACCCCCGAGCTTCATAAAACTGTGCTTGTAAGCTGACGCCCTACCATCTGAGCAAATGAGCCACTGTCATCGGGCTGAATAAAGTAGAATTTTCGACGACATCTGACAATTTAATTCAATCTGGGTCGACTAATTCCTTTTTAGCTTTTCAAGCTTAGCTTCTGTTGGGTCAAACTGCTCAATGCTACAAATTAATTAACCAAAATGAATTTCATGGATAGAACAGATCTACCACCTAATAGCTGACTTGTTAGTTACGCCTACGAAATTTTGAGTCTTGACAAATTCTAGCTTTGGGTATTGTTCGAAAAATGATTATTTTAACGGCTTGGCTTACCAACTAACTACATGGAAATCGTGAAATATTTAGCATCTTCGGTTCACATATGGAATGCAGTATCGATTTACTGAGAGTTCTGGAAATTCTTTATCCAATTCACCGACTCAAATATTGATTGAAAAGCTGAAACTCTCTGAATTGTGAAGTTTATTCTGTAAACAAATATTCCAACACCTATTTCCAACCAACGCAGCTCTTATTCATAATGACTTTTGTAATTTCAATGAAACAAAGCCAACAGTCACTGCCATTCGACATTACTTTGGAGTGAACAGTCAATGTGCGTTAAACAGGATATCAGTTTCTGCATGCTCATAATTTTGAAGTCAGCTTAACATTTCTGAAAAAGCAAATTCGATTAAAGAGATCGCAGTTTCGATGCATTTGCATATTTTTACATAGGAAGTCCGTCATCGTTGGGAAGTGGAAGAAAGTAAGAATGCACCAACTCGTCAGAAATATCTTCTAGTCTTGATGGTTTTCACTTCGGTTTTTTGTCTTTATCGAGTATCATTGCTTGGAGGCCTAAGAATGATGAGTGGAAGTTGAATAAGGACACGGTTCCTCGTCCTGATTACGAATCGTTGAGAATTCAGTAGAAAATATAACAAACCTTCGATAAAGTCATTGTCATTCAAATGCCTCATGCATAAACGGTATTCCATCTGCACACACTCTCCCCACGAAAGCCCAAGGTCCAGGGTTATTTCTCAAAATTTGAGTCTCTTTGAGTTGCCAACTCAGTGCCGTCTTCTTTTAATTTCTCAAAAATTTCAACCATGGCTGCTGCTTTCTGGTTTCGTACGATTCGATACTGAAAATGACGGAATTCTTCAACGAATGACATTTCTTATCGCCAATTTTATATTACCACGCTGAAAGATTTTCCGGTAGTAATATTCTCACTGTGCAGTGTAATATCGACGAAACTTTCATAGTTTCCGAAGTCCAAGTCCACCTTACCAACGTCATTCAATACGAATATCTTGTCTAAAAATGCAACAAAATCTTATTATCGTCTTTGCTGTGGGTCTCAGCATTGGTTCAAATAAACAGATATTCCGCTTTCGCTTATAGATTTCTGGAAGACGATTTTTAGGAATTTGCGCATGGCTTTGTGTGGACCAGACGTGCATAGCATATTATTATTGCGAACAACATAATGGTCACGTGTAGTTAGTTCTCATTTCTTCAGATAAGGTTGACCGACTAACATCATCAGCAGACAATTCAGGTAGAGTTGACGTTTAATCAGCTCTGTGCTCGATTAATAATTCATATAAGAGTTATACTTGTTCGGTTAGTTGTTCGAATTATACACAGATTTTTTAGGTGCACACAGCACAGCACACACAATGCCAGGAAAATCGGTATTTTTAACGTTTTTAACACAAATTGGCAAAGGACCATTAGAATATCATATGAATTTATGGAGTTAGTTAAAATGTAACAAATTTTAAGTTAATTTTCCGATTGATTTCAGATGATAGATTTCATTAAATGTTTCTTGCCTCAAACTAAATTACATGTCGGCAATGTGTTTTTCTAGACTATCCAATTAAGTTGATCGATAAATTTATTGCTTTTTGTTGACAGAAAACGAATGAATTATGACTGACTGTCTCTACGGATCCGAAAATTCAACTAAATAAAATGCTCATAGTTGCGGACGAGAAACTGTGGGAAAATGTCAGGATTTGCAATGTTTCTGTTGTCTGTTAACGAATGGAAGAAACTTAAAACGTTTGTACTGTTTCATCTACTTCTTTGTTGCTCAATCCACAACGCCTCATTTGAGTAGTAGGTAGGTTCGTTCATTAGTAATGCATTGGGCCCGAGTTCGATCCCAATGTCTATTTTGATTTTTTTTTTGATTTTACTTACTTCTTTTTATTTCACTATTTTCGCTGATAGAAAAGTTCTTTAGACCCTGGAACAACATTTCCGTCATAAATTCGTCAACCTTCTTGGCAATTCAACCTTTAAAAAAAAATCTTCCACAGAGCAAAAATGAAAGTTGTATTAACGACAGCTCTGACGATACTGATTTGGATTTTCGTCCAACACTTGTGCGATCAAACTTCATCACCTAAACAATAGTTCTCTTGTGTAGCTACTTAGATTGCGTATGTGTGCTGTCCACTCGCTCTAGCATTGGCAATAGATTAAGATATGAAAACTCGTTTTGTGTTTCAATGTGTCCGTTTATTTTCAATCATTTGTATAATGTGTTTCAGCTAAAACGTTGTTTCATCACCTATCACCGTGGCGCAGGTGGTAGCACTCGGGATCGAAAGACTGCAGCGCACCCAAAGACAGCAGGTTCGATTCCCGGGGAAAAAGATTGGTTGAAAAGGGTTGTTCAACCGGTTGATACTGTACATTCAGCCCAAAATCGCCGACATCAATTACCGTTCCACAAGAAATTGATCGTACTAAATACACTCTAAGTGTAAAGAAACACTATAAGTGTAAATAATGTGATATGATATGTACATATCAACTGGGTCCGAGACCAATCTTTTTTTTTGTTTTTTTTTTAATTTTTTTTATCGCTTCCAGCAGATGCACAGCCCCATTTTCATTCTCATCTAAATAAAAAAAAACGAAATTAGAGGATTATTTGAGGAGCAAAACAAGACGAGTACAGCTATTAATACTAGAAAATAAACATGGTACGCAAGTTAACCTTCTAATAAGTTTTAGAGAAAAAAAAATTGTTGCACTCAGTGGATAAGGTAATCGATTGACACACAAATTTTCAGTTTCTATTTTACACACGTCGACTTAATAGCGCAGTGTGTAAGTCGTTAGCCTCACACTGAATTATTGTGCTGAAAGTTCGTAAGTTCGAAATCGCTGACACATTAATAAAAAAATTATTAATGCTATGTGATATACGAATCCAACGAGCGAATACATCAGACACCAATCGCCATCTATCAGCAAATGGTGGGAACAAAAAGCTCTTCAGTCAGCAGTCAGCAAGCGATTTAGTAAGGTGCTTGGCTACGTCGTAGAAGACATTCTCATAGAATTTCTGGTCGGTATTATCATGGGAAAAGCTCTTCAATCAGCAATCAAGCAAGCGATATAGTAAGGTGCTTGGCTATGTCGTTGAAGAGAATGTTCTCAAGGTCTGGGTTGCTGAAATACAGATGTCGCAGTGAACGATGCTACCATCATCAAAATGAGATCCAATCAATGGAATGGAAAAACTCACACACGTTCGGCTGGTTGTCTCTAACAGAGAGACAGTTGGTAACATTTGTCATCAATAGTAATAAATTAACATATAAGTTAAGATTGTACTATAGCATACCAATAAAGGTGTCAAAAACATGGTTTCATGCCATGTTTTTTTAAAAAAAAAAAAAAAATTTTACACATAAATCATTTGAAATTTCTGTTAATTGGAACTTTTCTATTATAGAGAAATACAAACGCAACTTCCCGCACTTTCATAATGTGTTTGCTATAAAAGAAGCAATAAAGTCTTCAGAAATTCAATGGTTTATAGCGAAACGAGGGATTTTAAGTATGTTCAATTAAAGGAAAAATCCATTACAAACCAGAAAGCTCTGTGTCCTCTTGAAGCTTCCATTACGTTTCATGCCCATGCCAGAGGCAGAGAAGTATTGAGTTTTTGAAATTTATAATTGAGAAATAGCCCTCGAACTCATAAACTTTCAAGTGGGTTCCACAAAGTCAAAAAATTAACTTTTCGAGTTGCCAATTTAATATTGTGGTCATTTGGTCGCTCGTAGGTCACCGAAACTCTTTATATTTTTGAAAATATTTTCCTAAAAGTTCAAGCGAAACTCGCAAATTTGATAATGAAAATTGATCGAAAACCTTATTTTAACTGAAGCGAAATCTACCGAACTCAACACCTTTTAACACTTTTAGATTTAAACTTACGTATTTCGCACGGCACCGACTTTTCCATGGTATGTCTGCAGGTATGAGCCACTATTAGACGGCGATGTTAATTCGTCCATAGTTTGTTCCAGCCGGACACTCGACGTGCATTGTGCCCAACAAAATAGTGACTGATTTTAGTTTGTCTGTTTTCTGACCTCATTACCTCGCACTCGCAAACGTATGATTGAAACATTGTGGCCAAATTTACCTTTCAGGTGAATCATCATAACAGGGTGTGTATAATCAAAGCTGACATTGCAGGTATTTTTTCAGGTAATAAAGAAATATTTTTCGAGATATTTTTGCTAAGCTAAATGTTTCGTTAGACGGTTCCTTAATCTTCATTTCGTTGAAAATCGGTTTAAAGTAAATTCTGAAATAGAATGAGTGTCAACTTTATGACCGCAGTTAAATACAGTTGAAAAAATGGGAACCATAAAAAACGCAATTCATCAATATGGATTCTTCAAAGAAAAAAAATCATATTTCCCTTCACATAAAAGATACGAAGGTTTTTAGCAATGGATACTGGAAATAGCAAATTCTCTACTACCTGACATGACGTTAATATGTAAAGCCTGAAACCATAAAATGATTTTTTAAAATTTTCTAAGCAAAACTTCTTAATTCACTGTCTTATCTATTTGTGTACGAGTGCGATTTGTCCGAAAATCAAAATGATTATTTTCACCCTTATCCAATTCACTGGCTCAAACATACATTAAAGAACAAATCTCTTTGAACTCGGACAATGATGAGATGATCAAACCAATAGCCACTAGCATATGGGTTACACATTCAGAAATAACTTATTATCGATAACAGAGACGGTACCCAACGATTAAAGTATGTAACTACCTCTGTTAATTCCTATAAAATACGATTTTCACTTGATGTAGTGAAAAAGCTTAAAATTTCTTAAATAAAAAAAAAGTTTGAAAAAGTGTGTCCATGGTGGATCTGGACTCGAACCCCCGAAATTCATAAAATATTTGCTTGTAAGCCGACGCTCTTCCATCTGAGCTAATGAGCCACTGTCATCGGACTAAACAAATTAGTATTTTCGGCGCCGTCTGACAATTTAATTCAATTGTGAAACTGCTCAATGCTTCAGATTACTTCACCAAAATTAATTTCATGGCGAACAGATATACCACCTAATGGCTGAGAATTTGTTAGCTACGCCTACGAAATTTTGAGTGTTGGCAAATTCCAACGTTACGAATTGTTCGAAAATCGTGAAATATTCAGCATCGTCGGTTCACATGGAATGTATGACTGATCTATTGAGAGTTCTGAAAATCCTTTATCCTCTATTTCACCGACTCAAATGTGGATTGAAAAGCTCAAACTCTCTGAATTGTAACGTTTAATATGAGATTCTGTGCACAAACATTCCAAGGCTTATTTTCCATCACAGCTCTCATTCCGAATGATCTTTTTGATGAAACAAAACCAATCGCCTCTGGCATGCAAATTTGGTAAAAGAGGTCGCAGTGTTGATGCATTGACAGATTTTTACATAGAAAGTTCGTCATTGTTGGGAAGTGGCAGAAAGTAAGAATGCACCAACTCGTCAGAATTATCTTCAAATCTTCATCACTTGGTCCTCATCTAGTACCATTGCTCGGTAGCCTAAGAATGATTAGTGGAAGTTAAATTACAACACAGTTCCTCGACAAGATTACGAATCGTTGGGAATTCATTTCGAGATATTACGTACCTTCGATAAAGTCATTGTCGTCCAAATGTCTCATGCATAAACGGTATTCCATCTGCATACACTCTCCCAACGAAAGGCCAAGGCTCAGGGTAAATGAGCGAAATGTGAACTTTAAACTTATGGTGCCAGTGATTGGAGTATCTGTGAATGTATTGTAGGTTCGGCGTTTGGTGAGCCCATTAACTGTCGTCTTCTTTCAATTTTTCAAATATTTCTTCCACTGATGACGCATCAAATGCACAGATCATTCTTTCAAAACCAACTGAGAATATATTCAGCCTTTGCAGTAGTGGGGGGCGATTCCTGCATGAAGTGATCGTTGGATATACATTCAGTCGATGACCAGTCATTTTCAAATAAAAGTTAAGCTTTCCCTATAGTCTCGGCAGAAAGAATGATCAAGCTTTATCTGGAAAGTTTGAGTCATAACGGGTCATTGAAAAAATCTGGAATTGAATTTACGTGACTTATCGATAACAATTTCGAACCTTCTGTAGCTATGCGATATTTGCCATAAATTTAAATACCAACGCCCGAAGCCATCATAATTCCATCGATCAGAGTCACAAAAATGTAGGTTTCAGGCATACAATCACGTGATCGGTTACATTCAACTGAGTGGTCACAGAACGTGTCGAAATTGCATGTATGCTTTCAGGTCTCGTACGATTCGATACTGAAAATGAAGGAATTCTTCAACGAATGGCATTCCTTATCGACAATTTTATATTACCACTCAAATCAACTATGGATACACCTGCGGTGTTTACTTTCACTGCGGTTTGTTGGCCAAACACGTTGAGATCCATAGCATTTGTGATATGTAACAAATGACCCGAACGGTTTGTTTTTCCACATAGTTGCCATCTCGTTCCCTTTGGATGACTTGCTGATAGATTTTCCGGTAGTAATATTCTCACTGTGCAGTTTGATGTAGAGGAAACTTTCATAGTTTGCGAGGTCTAAGTCCACCTTACCAACGTCATTCAATTCGAATACCTTACCTGAAAATCCAACAAAATTTTATTATCGTCTTTGCTGTTGGTTCAAATAAACAGATATTCCACTTTCGTCTAGAGATTTCTGGGAGACGATTTTTTAGGCATTTTCGCATGTGGACCAGAACATGCTAAAAAGTCTAAGTCTTAGCCAAGACATACATATTACTATCTGCGAACACCATAATGGTTAGGTATAGTTAGTTCCCATTTCTTCAGATACGGTTGACCGACTAACATTATCAGCAGACATTTGAGCGAGAGTTGACATATCATCAGCGCTTGATTAATAATTCATATAAGAGTTATCATAGCACTGTCGGTGCATTGGAGTTACGCAATTTTGGTTAGTTCTTCAAATTATACACAGAATTTTTAGATGCACACAGCAAACACTGCTTTATGGAATAGTTAAAATTTGATTTGACAGTGCTTTGTTTGATTCCATGATAGATTTCATAAAATGTACTTTTCTAGACTATCCAATTAAGCTGATCGAGAAAGTTATTGCTTTTTATTGACAGAAAACGAATGAATTATGACTGACTGGTCTCTACGGATCCGAATATTCAACTAAATAAAACGCTCATAGTTGCGGACGAGAAACTGTGCGTAAATGTCAGGGTTTGCAATGTTTCCGTTGTCAGTTAACGGATGGAAGAAACCTAAAACGTTTCATCTACTTCTTTGTTGCTCAATCCACAACGCCTCATTTGAGTAGTAGGTAGGGTCGTTGACTAGTAGTGCACTGGGCCCGAGTTCGATCCTAACGGCTATTTTGTTTTTGTTTTTTTTTTTATTTTACTTACTTCTTTTTATTTCACTATTTTCGCTGATAGAAAAGTTCTTTAGACCCTGGAACAACATTTCTGTCATAAATTCGTCAATCTTCTTGGCAAGTCAACCTTTAAAAAAAATCTTCCACAGAGCAAAAATGAAAGTTGCATCAACGACAGCTCTGACGATACTGATTTGGCTTTTCGTCCAACACTTGTGCGATCAAACTTCATCAGCTAAACAATAGTCCTCTTGTGTAGCTACTTAGATTGCGTATGTGTGCTGTCCACTCGCTCTAGCATTGGCAATAAATTTAGATATGAAAACTCGTTTTATGCGTTTCAATGTGTCCGTTTATTTTCAATTATTTGTATTTATAATGTGTTTCAGCTAAAATGTTGTTTCATCACCTATCACCGTGGCGCAGGTGGTAGCACTCGGGATCGAAAGACTGCAGCGCACCCAAAGACCGCAGGTTCGATTCCCGGGGAAAAAGATTGGTTGAAAAGGGTTGTTCAACCGGTTGATACTGTACATTCAGCCCAAAATCGCCGACATCAATTACCGTCCTACAAGAAATTGATCGTACTAAATACACTCTAAGTGTAAAGAAACACTATAAGTGTAAATAATGTGATATGATATGTACATATCAACTGGGTCCGAGACCAATCTTTTTTTTTGTTTTTTTTTATTTATCGCTTCCAGCAGATGGACAGCCCCATTTTCATTCTCATCTAAATTAAAAAAAACGAAATTAGAGGATTATTTGAGGAGCGAAACAAGACGAGTAACGTCTGTTAATACTAGAAAATAAACATGGTACGCAAGTTAACCTTCTAATAAGTTTTAGAAAAAAAACATTGTTTCGCTCAGTGGATAAGGCAATCGATTGACACACAAATTTTCAGTTTCTATTTTACACATAAATCATTTGAAATTTCTGTTAATTAGAACTTTTCTATTAGAGAAATACAAACGTAACTTCCCGCACTTTCATAATGTGTTTGCTATCAAAGAAGCAATAAAGTCTTCAGAATTTCAATGGTTTATAGCGAAACGAGGGATTTTACTTTTACAAAGTATGTTCAATTAAAGGAAAAATCCATTACAAACCAGAAAGCTCTGTGTCCTCTTGAAGCTTCCCTTACGTTTCATGCGAGAGGCAGAGAAGTATTGAGTTTTTGAAATTTATAATTGAGAAATAGGCCTCGAACTCATAAACTTTCAAGTGGGTTCCACAAAGTCAAAAAATTAACTTTTCGAGTTGCCAATTTAATATTGTGGTCATTTGGTCGCTCGTAGGTCACCGAAACTCTTTATATTTTTGAAAATATTTTCCTAAAAGTTCAAGCGAAACTCGCAAATTTGATAATGAAAATTGATCGAAAACCTTATTTTAACTGAAGCGAAATCTACCGAACTCAACACATTTTAACACTTTTAAATTTAGATTTAAACTTACGTATTTCGCACGGCACCGACTTTTCCATGGTATGTCTGCAGGTATGAGCCACTATTAGACGACGATGTTAATTCGTCCATAGTTTGTTCCAGCCGGACACTCGACGTGCATTGTGCCCAACAAAACAGTGACTGATTTTAGTTTGTCTGTTTTCTGACCTCATTACCTCGCACTCGTAACATCATACGTTTGAAACATTGTGGCCAAATTTACCTTTCAGGTGAATCATCATATCAGGGTGTGTATAATCACAGCTGACATTGCAGGCATTTTTTCAGGTAATAAAGAAATATTTTTCGAGATATTTTTGCTAGGCCAAATGTTTCGTTAGACGGTTCCTTAATCTTCATTTCGTTGAAAATCGGTTTAAAGTAAATTCTGAAATAGAATGAGTGTCAACTTTATGACCGCAGTTAAATACAGTTGAAAAAATGGGAACCATAAAAAACGCAATGCATCAATGTGGATTCTTCAAAGAAAAAAAATCATATTTCCCTTCACATAAAAGATACGAAGGTTTTTAGCAATGGATACTGGAAATAGCAAATTCTCTACTACCTGACATGACGTTAATATGTAAAGCCTGAAACCATAAAATGATTTTTTAAAATTTTCTAAGCAAAACTTCTTAATTCACTGTCTTATCTATTTGTGTACGAGTGCGATTTGTCCGAAAATCAAAATGATTATTTTCACCCTTATCCAATTCACTGTCTCAAACATACATTAAAGAACAAATCTCTTTGAACTCGGACAATGATGAGATGATCAAACCAATAGCCACTAGCATATGGGTTACACATTCAGAAATAACTTATTATCGATAACAGAGACGGTACCCAACGATTAAAGTATGTAACTACCTCTGTTAATTCCTATAAAATACGATTTTCACTTGATGTAGTGAAAAAGCTTAAAATTTCTTAAATAAAAAAAAAGTTTGAAAAAAGTGTGTCCATGGTGGATCTGGACTCGAACCCCCGAAATTCATAAAATATTTGCTTGTAAGCCGACGCTCTTCCATCTGAGCTAATGAGCCACTGTCGTCTGACTAAACAAATTAGTATTTTCGGCGTCGTCTGACAATTTAATTCAATTGTGAAACTGCTCAATGCTTCAGATTACTTCACCAAAATTAATTTAATGGCGAACAGATATACCACCTAATGGCTGAGAATTTGTTAGCTACGCCTACGAAATTTTGAGTGTTGGCAAATTCCAACGTTACGAATTGTTCGAAAATCGTGAAATATTCAGCATCGTCGGTTCACATGGAATGTATGACTGATCTATTGAGAGTTCTGAAAATCCTTTATCCTCTATTTCACCGACTCAAATGTGGATTGAAAAGCTCAAACTCTCTGAATTGTAACGTTTAATATGAGATTCTGTGCACAAACATTCCAAGGCTTATTTTCCATCACAGCTCTCATTCCGAATGATCTTTTTGATGAAACAAAACCAATCGCCTCTGGCATGCAAATTTGGTAAAAGAGGTCGCAGTGTTGATGCATTGACAGATTTTTACATAGAAAGTTCGTCATTGTTGGGAAGTGGCAGAAGTAAGAATGCGCCATCTCGTCAGAATTATCTTCACATCTTCATCACTTGGTCCTCAACCAGTACCATTGCTCGGTAGCCTAAGAATGATGAGTGGAAGTTAAATTACAACACAGTTCCTTGGCATGATTACGAATCGAGATATTACGTACCTTCGATAAAGTCATTGTCGTCCAAATGTCTCATGCATAAACGGTATTCCATCTGCATACACTCTCCCAACGAAAGGCCAAGGCTCAGGGTAAATGAGCGAAATGTGAACTTTAAACTTATGGTGCCAGTGATTTGAGTATCTGTGAATGTATTGTAGGTTCGGCGTTTGGTGAGCCCATTAACTGCCGTCTTCTTTCAATTTTTCAAATATTTCTTCCACTGATGACGCATCAAATGCACAGATCATTCTTTTAAAAGTAACTGAGGATGTTTTCAGCCTTTGCAGTAGTGGGTGGCGATTCCTGCATGAAGTGATCGTTGGATATACCATTCAGTCGATGACCAGTCATTTTCAAATAAAAGTTAAGTTTTCCCTATAGTCTCGGCAGAAAGAATGATCAAGCTTTATCTGGAAAGTTTGAGTCATAACGGGCCATTGAAAAAATTTGGAATTGAATTTCGTGACTTATCGATAACAATTTCGAACCTTCTGTAGCAATGCGATATTTGCCATAAATTGAAATACAAACTCCCAAACCCGAAGCCATCATAATTCCATCGATCAGAGTCACAAAAATGTAGGTTTCAGGCATACAATCACGTGATCGGTTACATTCAACTGAGTGGTCACAGAACGTGTCGAAATTGCATGTATGCTTTCAGGTCTCGTACGATTCGATACTGAAAATGAAGGAATTCTTCAACGAATGGCATTCCTTATCGACAATTTTATATTACCACTCAAATCAACTATGGATACACCTGCGGTGTTTACTTTCACTGCGGTTTGTTGGCCAAACACGTTGAGATCCATAGCATTTGTGATATGTAACAAATGACCCGAACGGTTTGTTTTTCCACATAGTTGCCATCTCGTTCCCTTTGGATGACTTGCTGATAGATTTTCCGGTAGTAATATTCTCACTGTGCAGTTTGATGTAGAGGAAACTTTCATAGTTTGCGAGGTCTAAGTCCACCTTACCAACATCATTCAATTCGAATACCTTACCTGAAAATCCAACAAAATTTTATTATCGTCTTTGCTGTTGGTTCAAATAAACAGATATTCCACTTTCGTCTAGAGATTTCTGGGAGACGATTTTTTAGGCATTTTCGCATGTGGACCAGAACATGCTAAAAAGTCTAAGTCTTAGCCAAGACATACATATTACTATCTGCGAACACCATAATGGTTAGGTATAGTTAGTTCCCATTTCTTCAGATACGGTTGACCGACTAACATTATCAGCAGACATTTGAGCGAGAGTTGACATATCATCAGCGCTTGATTAATAATTCATATAAGAGTTATCATAGCACTGTCGGTGCATTGGAGTTACGCAATTTTGGTTAGTTCTTCAAATTATACACAGAATTTTTAGATGCACACAGCAAACACTGCTTTATGGAATAGTTAAAATTTGATTTGACAGTGCTTTGTTTGATTCCATGATAGATTTCATAAAATGTACTTTTCTAGACTATCCAATTAAGCTGATCGAGAAAGTTATTGCTTTTTATTGACAGAAAACGAATGAATTATGACTGACTGGTCTCTACGGATCCGAATATTCAACTAAATAAAACGCTCATAGTTGCGGACGAGAAACTGTGCGTAAATGTCAGGGTTTGCAATGTTTCCGTTGTCAGTTAACGGATGGAAGAAACCTAAAACGTTTCATCTACTTCTTTGTTGCTCAATCCACAACGCCTCATTTGAGTAGTAGGTAGGGTCGTTGACTAGTGGTGCACTGGGCCCGAGTTCGATCCTAACGTCTATTTTGTTTTTGTTTTTTTTTTGATTTTACTTACTTCTTTTTATTTCACTATTTTCGCTGATACAAAAAGTTCTTTAGACCCTGGAACAACATTTCCGTCATAAATTCGTCAACCTTCTTGGCAAGTCAACCTTAAAAAAAAAATCTTCCACAGAGCAAAAATGTAAGTTGCATCAACGACAGCGCTGACGATACTGATTTGGATTTTCGTCCAACACTTGTGCGATCAAACTTCATCACCTAAACAATAGTCCTCTTGTGTAGCTACTTAGATTGCGTATGTGTGCTGTCCACTCGTACTGTAGCATTAGCATTAGTTTTAAGCATTTCAATGTGTCCGTTTTACAATTATTTCGACAACGATGTTCACCCGAATACTTTCCGAATGAACTGTTTCAGCTAAAACGTTGCTTCATCACCTATCACCGTGGCGCAGGTGGTAGCACTCGGGATCGAAAGACTGAAGCGCACCCAAAGACCGCAAGGTTCGATTCCCGGGGAAAAAGATTGGTTGAAAAGGGTTGTTCAACCGGTTGATATTGTACATTCAGCCCAAACGTCTGTGCCAGTTCCTTAGACAAACACCGATCGTTCCTAAACGCACTATAAGTGCAAAAACACACTCTAAGTGTAAATGTGATCTGATATGTACCTTATCAACTGGGTCCGAGACCAATCTTTTTTTATTTTATTTTTTTTATAATCGCTTCCAGCACATGCACAGACGTATTCTCATCTAAATAAAAAAACGAAATGAAAGGATTATTTGAGGAGTGTAACAAGACCAAGAAAGTCTCTTAATACTAGTTAGTATTAACTTTTAGTAAAAAAATTCATTCGGTGGATAAGGCAATCATTGACACACATATTTTCAGTTTCTACTGTTCGCATAAATCATTTTAAATTTCTGTTAATTATAGATTAGAGAAATAGGAACGCAACTTTCTTGTTATCAAATAAGCGAAGAAAGTCTTCAGACGACTCTAAAATTCAAGTTTTCATGAGAGGCAGAGAAGTATTCAATTTTTGAAATTTATACTTAAGAAATAAGTCAACCATCCGTTAAACATTTTCCACGAAGAAATTTTCGATTTGAATCTGCCTCAACAGCATTAGATGCTTAAAAGTCGACAAAGTTCACAAAGTCAAAACACAAACGAAATCGATTTTGCGGTAGTACGCATTATCGCTATTTAGGCACGGAATGTTTAGTGAGCCTACAGAAAAGTGCCAAGCGAATATAATAAATGAACCGGTCATAATGCAAAAAACCGTCTTGCGGAAATCAGAACGATACGAATCAAACATAATTTTGTTATTATCCGTAATAACTCAAGCACATTCAATGAAGAAAAACCTACAAAATTCTACACCAATTTTCAATTTTTTATTCAGAAGGGAGCGTATTCGTTCGCTTTCAATTTTTTGTCGAAATGAACTTACCGAAACCAATTTTCCCATGGTATGGCTGTAGGAAGATGCTATGAGCCACTATCAGACGATGATGTTAATTTGTCCATAGTTGGTTACAGCCGAACACTATACGTGCATTGTGACCAACAAAATAGTAACTGATTTTAGTTTGTACGGTCTCCGACCTCATTACCTCGCACTTATAACATTAAGACGCTTGAAATATCATTGTGGCCAAGTTTAACTTTCAGATGAATCATTATTTCAGGATGTGGGTTATTGCAGCTGGCATTTCTTCAGATAAAAAGGAAAATGTGTTTTGTTTTAAGTAAATTTATGACCGCATTTACAGTTCGATTCAATTCTACGTTAAAGATCAGATCTCTTTGAACCCAGACTTGTATTATGGGCTTCTGTGAACAAACATTCAAAGAGTTATTTAAAACACAATTCCGAATGATTTTTCTAAATTGACTCCTACAAAGATGAAATGATCAAACTAATAGCCACTCTCATGTGGATTACACATTGAGGAATGGTTATTAACGATAACAGAGGTGGTACTCAACGATCCCCTGTTAAAACTATACAAAATGATTTTCAATTTCAAAAAAAAAAGTTCGTAAAATGATGAGTCCAAGGTGGACTCGAACCCCCGACCTTCATAAAATTTGAGCTTGTAAGCTGACGCCCTACCATCTGAGCTAATGAGTCACTTTCATAAGACTGTGTAAAGAAGTATTTTTGGCGACATCGGATAATACAATTCAATTGAGTTGACTGCTCAATGTTTCAAATTATTTCACCAAAATTGTTTTCATGTACACTTACCTATGGCGAACACATTTATCACCTAATAACTGACAATTTGATGGCTCGCCTTCGAAATTTGGGGTTTTGGCAGATTCCAACGTTGCGAATGTTGGAGAGAGGATTGCTTCAATGGGTGATCGATCAACTGCATGGAAAAACCGTGGAATGTTGTGCATCGTCGCTTCACAAAGAATACATGACCGATTGACTGAGAATTCTGAGAAATATTTATCCAATTCACCGACCCAGATATGGAATCAAAGCCTGAAACTCTCTGAATTGTGACGTTTATTGTGTTCAAATAATCTAAGACTCATTTCCATCACAGCTCTCATTCCTAATGATTTTTCAAATTTCAATCCAACGTTGATAAAACAAGACCAATTGCCCCTGGCATGCAACGCCTAATGATTACTTTGGAGGGAACTGTCAGTACGCTCAAAACAGTATGTCACTTTCTCTATGGTCATAGCTTTGAAGTCAGCTTAACATTTCTGAAAATTTAAATTTCGTTAAAGAGGTCGCATTGTCAATGTATTTGCAAATTTTTTACTCACCGATAGCAATCTCGGTCATAGCAAATACTGTTCGTTCTGTAGCTATGCGATAATTGAAATGAACTGAAATTGCCCGAACCCATCACAATTCCATCGATTAGAGACACAAATGTAGGTTTCAGACATGCAATCATGTAACTCATTGGATCGGTTATTCGACTGAGTGGTCCCAGGACGTGTCGAAATTGCTTATATGCTTTGAGGTCTCCGCCTGAGCAAAATGATTGTCCATTTCCTTTGATTAAAAACAATGATTTGGTACTCTGTTACTTAGTTATGGTTTCAATAAGATTGCGTGCCATTTCATAACTTAAAGCATTCAGAGCCTCGGAACGATTCAATAGTATTACTCCTTTATCTTCAATCTCCTCTGTCAACACCCAGATAGTTTCCCGACAATCGTTTGATGGCTCCATTCTTAAAGTTCTTATATTGTAAGCGATGCTTTACACTTTTTGTCTGATGTGTGACGGTCTCACTGTTTGTTCTGTGCGTGCTAGCAATATTAGTTTAGTTTAGTTTAGTTTATTTATTTATGTCATAATATGAGTAAGGCCTGTGAGCCTTTTTTAGTACATATTACAGTAGGATGTCAATCAACGCAAGATTAATAATTAAATATAAGGAAAAATTCGGACTGTAAGTTCATAACTACAGGCAGTAAATCTAGTCAAAGTACGATAACAAACCGCTTAAGTCAAATAATAATAAACACAGTTGGGAAAGAGCTACAATAGAATCACATACAAGCATCGACACATTATTCGTGGACGTAGGCAAATAACTCAGTCACTGAAACGATGAAATAACGAAATGGGTACAACACATGAATCTTAGACACAAAAATGGTCCCTGCATGCAACCTTAAAGCCAGTTAACGATTTAATTTTTTTAATATTCGGTGGCAATGAGTTATAAGTCGAGACCCCACCCGCGAAAAAAGACCGCGACATTATGTCTCCTCTCACTCTCGGCATAACCAGATTAAAAGTTCGCGTATTTGAGGTGGGGGTTATGCGTTCATACAGGTAACGAGGCTCTTTAAGGAGTAATGTCTTATGCATTAGCACGCATGATAAGAAATCGAAATATGAGAACAAGTCGCAGCCAAGAAGCACATTGCTGGCTGCTGCGGTGGAGTCATAACGGCCCAAGCCACAAACGAACCTAATGCAACCCTTAAATGCCTTCTCTAGAACCTTCTTCGTCAAAGCCTGCAACCTTCCCATGACTTGCGAGCAGTACGTGAAATGAGGCATCAGAAGAGACTTGACTAGAGTCAGCTTGACGGATCTAGGAAGGTAGCCAGCATGAGGCCATAAGCATCGGAGTCCAGCAAAGACTTTCGACGAGACCGAAAGGGCATGAGCTCGCCAGTTCATCAGATTATCAATCAGAATCCCTAGATCCTTGACCGTGTCACTATAGCCAATGTGAGTCCCATTCAGCTCCACCTGAGGGATAGTTGACGACCAATTCCCAGTGCAGATCCTGATTGCCTGCGTTTTACTAGCATTAAGTACCAGACCGTTCGCTCCCGCCCAGAACGAAATAGCCCTAAGATCAGCGTTGAGGTTATTCACGTCTTCCCTGACATTTTCCTTACGCACAGACAAGTAGAGTTGTACATCATCGGCGAAAAGGTGCACACGGGAAAACTTAACTGTCGCTGGAAGATCATTTATAAACACTGAAAAAAGTAACGGACCGAGAACCGAGCCTTGCGGGAGCCCGACCAGTATGTCCGAGAAGCTGGAGCTGCATCCATTAATCATTACCTTCTGCTGCCTATTACTCAGGTAGCTCCAAATGAAATTAAGTGCAGAAGAGGAGAACGTCAGATTTTGGTCAAGTTTATTAAGCAAAAGACCGTGCCTAACTGTATCGAAGGCCTTAGAAAAGTCGAGTAACAAGAGGACCGTGGCTAATCCACCGTCAAGATCCACCCTTATATCATCCGTAATCTTCAGTAAGGCCGTAGCAGTACCATGGTTTGAGCGAAACCCAGACTGAAATCTATGTAACAGTCCAAATTCAGCTATGTACTCATTCATTTGACCCTTCATAAGCTTCTCTAAAGCCTTAGACAACGCCGGAAGTAATACAACGCCGGAAGTATTGCTTTACCATGCTGGAATGTTGTTCTTCACTTTACTGCTACAGAAATCGTGTACGACCACATTTATTGATAAACTTCCGAAATACAAACTGCACAGATTGAAACAAAACAGAAACACAAACGTAAACTCGTCTGTCATCATTTTAAATCTGAGTTCAATATATCCCGTAGGGTGGGTCGAAGACTAAGATTTCATACTTTTTCTGAGTCACGTTTTATGCAGAATCATTCAAGAATTTCTTTCTCTCAGTTTTCTGTTGTATGAAAATGAAACACTGATACTTTTGCATACTTTTTGAAATGTTAGTGAACAAATCTAGTGATTCTATCTCGTAGTGTGGTCCTAGTACCATCCGAATCAACAGTAGGAAATTTTTCGAAACGACGCGTTCTCCGACCTTTCAAATAGGTATGTACATTCTTCAACTTGTATACAACAAAAACTGGACATGCAAAGGCGAGAATAGGGAATTTCATGGATATGATCAGACTAAACATTCAAAGTTCAGAGTTCAAATTATTCTCTTAAATGATGGTCATATTTTCATATTACCATTTTCATTATTGAGCATATTAACAGTTTTACTATCTGATCTATTACTTCATTTGATCGAATATTTTCAAAGATTGATTTCAGAAATCTTTTACTTCATTTGTTTGGAACACGCTTTTTGCTTTATAAGACCTCATTAGTTGAAGCTTGTCGTTTATTACTGATGTCGTGTCGATAGCAGATGACAGCCGTTTGTAACAGGTTAAAGTTACCTTAACTTTGGGTAAGGACTTATACCCGTTGACTTGTTCAAATACCGTCAGAGAGTAGGACATATTGAAAATGTTTATAGTTTGTCAGCAAAACACTAAAATGTTTGAGTAAAAAAAAACAGGTTCATGTGAGGGGCTCGAACCACCGTCATTTAGTTTCAATTTATTAGTTAAAGGCCAACGCTCCACCATCCGAGCTAATGCGTCACACAGTCAGCGAACTTCTACATAAAACAGCATTATCAGCGGATGTTCATGGAATTATGTCTTACTCCGGCGAATTTACTTAGAACGCCACACCTGGCAAAATACATAGTTCCAAACAAAGACGTAACCAACTATTTCAGTTCTATTGACGAAATCCCATTTCAATTATCAAAAATTGTCATAAATCGAGCTAGTACAACTTACAACTTGATTGACAATCGTGATATAGGGGAAATGAACAAATCGACACAGTCATATGACCGAACCGATCGGGTTCACAATTTCCAAATTTTCCCAATTTACCTCAGTCGTTTATGAAATCCAACTGTTAATAGTTATACCAGTCAATATTTTGACATCGATTAGCCAGAAATTATATCGAAATCCAAACAAATTCAAAGTTATGCTTAGAGAGCGATGGACGAAATAAATGCCGTCATCAAGTCTGAAAGTTTGTCGTCTTACTTAACGGTTTGTACGAACGAGGATGAAGAAAATATTTTGAGAGATCACACCAAAGTTTTTACCAACACGAAATCGCGATTGCTTATACATTACAAGGACGATATCAGGCACACACAAAATGCAAAGGAACTGGGTGCGTTTAGGAACTATGACCAGCCATCTGGATCATCTGCACCAACATTGAAAACATTTCAACAGCGATTGATGCTGGACCAACTTCATAAGGACAAAGCCAGTGAAAAACTACCTTCACAGAAATCATCTGAACAAACGAGGTACAATGAACCGTTCGATGTAGAGAAATTTAGGAGACATTCAAGCAGAGAAGTGTCCACTTCAATTTTAAGACAATTCGTTCGAGATCCTGCCCGAAGTGGTCATCCCAAAAAAGGTTAGATTCGAACACTATTTCATGACCTGTCCACAGAAAGAAATATCGTTTTTACAAATTTTTTAATTGGCTTACAAGGGTCAAACCGACAAATGTCTGTCTTGAGAAACGAATATCATACAGAGATTTGTGAGAAATCTACGATCGACGAAACTATGAGATGTACAAATTCAAATGAAATAGTTTCCGTTCGAGATCGTTCTTTTACCCGGCAAAATCCGATAAATCAGAATGTTGGTAAGTAAAACCTGAGTAGAGTTTCTTCGAAATCTATAAAATCATAACAATTCCTAACATTAATAATTAGAAATTCAGAAATTTTGACGTTGAAAGCTTCCGTCGGAATTCTTAATAGGAGGTTGCGTAGTTGCTACTTCTTTTTGCAACCATCCTGACTTTGTCTCATACTTATTGTGAACTGGGACTGCAAAATGAACATTAATTTGTGTAGATACACCATTGAAATCGAATACAATTCTAAAGGCGGACAAAGGGGAAACGAAAGAAGAGCTACAGCAAACGCGGCATGACGTCGCTCTGGCAAATATTGATATAAATGAACAACCATTTCCACAGAGTGAACCACCGAGTAAACTTCAGAATGGAACGGGATCATTTACGTTGACCAATGAACACAGCATTGAGAATGTTGACCTCCAGTCAGTGAGACAGATCCTGCAAAACTCGTCGTCGGCGATAATCAAATTCGATCTCATCCAGTCGCTGGTTTTGGTAATGTTATTTGAAAGGATTTCCATGAAAATCTTATTCCTAAAACCTGTTACTTTTCACGCATTCCAGAGATTATCGAATCAGGAACCAGATGAACGACTTATAACTGTACAGGACATTGTTGATAATGACGTATTAGGTGCAAGTGGTGAAAATGGTAATGGTAATACCATGGAGGACCTGTTGTGGCCAGTCAATATTACAACTCCCCATCCGATGCAGGTACATATCTACATTCTACGGATCGACTTATTCCGAAATTTGCAACTTTATTTCTGTTAGACCAGTACGGCCAAACTACTCAATGCTTTAGTCTCGTTCGAAGTTGGTCGAGACTATTTCAACAAAATATCCATGGTAAAGCTACTTACCTGGAGCGGTAAAGAACAGATATACGACTCAATGGCTGACAATTTGATAGATGCGCTGAAGAAGTTGAGTCTCAACGAACTTCAACGTCGCGATATGTTGAACAAAGGGTTACTCCAATGGCTGATCAATCACATGGAAATGGTGGAACATACAGCATCGATCGTTCACATGGAATGCATGACCGATTTACTGAGGGTACTGACGAATGTAGAGAATACAACGGGATTTGCATCTGTAAATGTGCCGCACTTCATCGTTGTGTCAGGTGAGATTTTCGCTAACTCCACAAATTCTCGTTCATTTCAATCCATTGCCTTTAGTCAGATACTTGAATGTAGCAAACGAATACGTTCAGGTAAACGTTGGTCAGGTTCTCCGCACACTGTTCTTAAACGATTCAGCCGTCGCGATCGGTAACACAATAAATTTGCATCGAATTTTTCGCAATCTACTCAAGGTGCGTGGTAGCTTGGCTGAGCAGTTAGACCGATGTCCTTTGCAAATTATTTAGTTTTGATTTTGTACATCCACAGAAGGCATCCAATTCAAAATTGAAAGCTGATCTTCGATTCATTTACGAATTATTCGTGAAGCACAGAGCTGACACTTCAACTCATAGTGAATTGTCTGCTGATAATGTTAGTCGGTCAACCGTCTCAGAAAATGCGATATGCTGTGGTCGCCAAGATGTGAACAGCGAAATCGACAATCAAACCGAACAGTTGATCCGCGAGCAAAATTTGATGATCATTTCTGAAAGGAACAGTAACGAGGACGCAACTCAACAGGGTGAAAATGTACAAGAGCCTGTAGAATCACCATAGTGGACATATAAAAAATGCATTTTTTCAGGTAGAACTTTCCACAGAACCAAATAGAAGTTTTACTTCCGAACTAAGATCGCAGATCTATCAGTTATGCATGGATAAGGGTATCGTCGAAATGGATCGTAAGACGCCCAATGAAGAGATCAATGACCAATACGCAAATATTGAGTCCAATCCCGGTGCTGAAGTTTTGTATTCCAATTTAAATTCAAGGCTAGAGCAGAGTTCGTCGTTATTAAGCAGTGGTTCACAATGCGCTACAAGTGAATGCAAGGAAAGTGCTATTCAAATCTTAAAAATACAAAGTAAGTTTAGATTGGTATTACAGTAAACTTATAGCACATCCGAGGTCTGGGGTCGTGTTAATGTCATCGACGTGTTATGAGCAAATCAGCAGTTTTTAATGAACGTTTCTGCTTGAAATATTTGTTCGGTAGCAATCGAATCGCTTCAGCTATGTTTCAGCTGATCAGCTCATGCAAAGAAAACTACTTATACTTGTTCATCCGGGTGGATTAGTAACGCCTAGGCGTGTGGAGGTTGTAAAGCCGTCTAACGACGTATAAACAGTTTTGTTTTTATTAGTGGACCAGCTGAAGCAAGTTTCGATATAAATTTCACTATCGTCCGCTGTACTTTTAAATGAATGAAAAATGGCGTAAGAGAGCGATACAAACATGGTGATTGGTGAAGAGGAATCGCAATCAGAAAGCGATATTCCAGCATTCATTAAAGAAGACACAGATAGTGGGTAGTGTCGAACGTTGGGGACAATTGGCAGACACATCAGGCAGAGCACTGAAGCGAAAATATAGTCACATTAAACCCATTTTTTATCTCTTTAAGTTGTTGATAGTGTCTCGCAAAATGTTCCTCACATTCATCTGACCATAAAAATACTCTAAGTTCTCCTGACCAAACAGAATGTTTATTTTCACACAATACCTTTCTGTGTACTGGAAAACACTTATTGAGCAGGTCAATCTGTGTACTTCTACTCTCCTCTTTTTCTCATCAAAATAATGTAGCAGTCGTTCAACATTACAACTTTCATTAGTGCGAGGGAGACATTTTTTAACAAAAAAAATTTTTGTCTTGCAAATTGGTAGGTGTACAAGCGAATTCAGCTGTTGAAATGGATCATAAAAACCAAAACTTACTCAAAAATTCGTCGTCCAAACTGCATTTGCAGAAAGTGTATGAAGACACTGCGCCAAAAGTGTTAACAGACTATTCGGATTTGAGCTCCATAGCGAAAGATCGGGAGGCACGGAATGAAATTTTGGAAAATGATAGTTTCATCGACGAATTGTGCGAAAAGGTTTTGAAAAAACTCACATCGAAACTAGCAGCGAATTTCTTTTGTGGACCGAATTGTAATACAAATGAAAATAATAATAATTGCTGTACGAATGTGGAGTCAAACGTTCACTGATATCGAGTATGGAACGGTTCAAATTTTCAAAATTTCAAATTTTATAAATTGTCAGTTAAAAAGAGGCCAGTTGGTATTGGTATCAACACATCTATAAAAATAAAGAAGAAATTGTTTGATTCCAGCCATTTGAAGTGTTTGATGAATTCTAGAAATAATTCTCAGAAAATCGCAGCAATCCTTGTAAGAGTTGGAAAAATATTTGTTCTCACATTTTTGTTTTTGAGTGCTAGAAGGGTGCTTATGAACGAGGGCAGGCCTAGTGTACATCTCAGTCTATCTCTGAAAGACCTTCTATGCTTCATAAAATATAGTTTTTATACAATCTCATTGGAGTTTACACCTCCTCTAGGTCCTATAGGACTAGCGCTCAGAGTAAGCGGATCATATCGAACATTATCTTCCTTTGAGATATGGATATAATTATCAGCTACCATTAATCAATTGTAAGTAAACCCGGGACTTAGCATTGCTATACCATATGTAACGCTTGAATAACGACGCCAACAATTCATTGAAGTAATTTCATTTTGGAACTGTATCACAATTTGCTACTTGTGAGTTTATTTTTTTGGATTCTTTATAATGAGAGTTGACGCACAGATCGACCACTTGAGTAAATAAGTAAATATCCGAAAATAAATTGTATATAACATGCAAGGGTAAACATGTAGCCTGACCTGATGAATTTACGGTTTATCTTTTGTACGATGGGGAAAAACCATTTTTGTTATTTTTCCAATTGTGTAAATCAATAAGAGCAGAAATAATTTTGTTTGTTGAAATTTTAACCTTCTAAGATGATGAAAAATAACTCTGCTCGTGGTAGGCGATATCGTATTACGATACATGCTTCTTTTGTTTACACAATAATGAAGATAGCACGTTTTGATACGATCCTCCTGAGTTATTTACATCTTCGAGGAAATTTGCACGACGAAATGTGGTCCCAACATCAGTTTGTATAATATACACATTTCGTATAATTTTACACCAATACATGTATGCGTTGACGCTATTTCGCTTTTGATAGTTCACATTGCCCTCTTCATTAAGAGGGCAAACACACATGCCAATAAATATTTCGTATTTCATGTTGGGACCACATATTTATATTACGTAATTTTGTTCGAAATTTCCTCTCTAGGTATAATTACTCTTAGATTTACATGCCATTTGCGTCCAAATTCTGAAATTTTGTTTGATTTTTTTGTTAAAATGACAAAAAATATGAAAGTGAAAGTTAGCTCGTTGGCTCGAGTACATGAAAACCAATTTCGATAAGCGATCTGAGGAGCGAACACAGTGAAAATCGCTTGTAAAATGTAAAAATTTTCAAGATATTCCGTTAAAATAGGCCCTTCCCCGTCCTCAACATGTAAAATCAATTGCAAATCTCGGGATTAAAATGAATAATTCACACGAATATTTTCTTACCACGGGACAGAATTACAAATTTTTCTCGTAATTTGATCCCTTTCATAAAACGTTGTATACGTCCTTTGTGGACGGTTGATTTTAGACTTTTTCACTTGTCTTTGGGCTAAAATCTACTACCCACAGAAAATATGTAAATAACGATTTTCATATTGTAGGAATAAGCCATTTTCATTATAGGGAGCAGCAGGGCCTATTTTACGGAAACATGTTTCTCAAGTTTTTGAAAGTTTCCAAAATGTTTCTGAAAAGTTTCTTAAAGTTTCTCAAAGTTTCTTAAAGTTTCTAGAAAAGATTCCTTAAGAAACTTTAAGAAACATTTTGGAAACTTTCAAAAACTTGAGAAACATGTTTCCGTAAAATAGGCACTGGGGAGCAGTAAAGTAATTTAAAAAGCTTTTAGAGCAAACTGAAATTAAATAGCTGCAGATCCATGACATCATTGTTATGTATTCGTGAGCGAACATTGCATTTTGAATTATTTTCTCTAACAACTTTTTTGAAACAAGAAAGCAACGTACCAGCGAAGCATTTTTTTAAGCTTTTCATACTCACTATGCGCGCAATACAACTCAAGTGACAATCGTAACTTTCCAATAGGACCATCTATTGAAGTTCACATCCATTTATACAAAATTTAATTTTTCTGCTACCTAAAATGGATATATTCGACTGCGAAACAAAAATTCAAAATTGTTAAAACAACTTGCATGCCTATTAATCTACTAAATTATTATTTTATTATTAAAGCTTCACACAAGAATCACCATTTCCATCATGTGTCCCATTGGTAAGTAATGTACTATTAACGGTGAATTTTAAGACTAAATTCCTGGATTCATGAGCTAGAATCGTAATAAAAACTTGGAATAGTTATTTACGTATCGGATCGATCGATTTTAGAGCCCGGCTACATGCAAACGTGCTTAAAATCAATCGTCCCAAACGGAAACTCATGCAACACGGCAGAAAATCATGGGACAAATTCCAAAATTCGCTCACTTTCCTGCACGTAAAAATTGAAATAAATGTTGAGACTGAGAAAATATCCACGTCAACTCGTACCCTACAGTATAAATCCGATTTCTCATCGAGCTTTTCATGTATTATTTCATGAAAACAAATTCATGCGCATGCGTATAACAGATTTTCATCAGGGGATTTTTTTATCAATCAATTGGTGGGTGAAATTTAGTTTTCCAAGTTATTATTTCAATGAATTACGAGTGAAACGATTTCAAGTGTTTCTTTTTCGACGATTTTTTGAATAAATAAGTAAATCAATTAGATTTAAGAGTTTGCAATAAAAGTGTGAACCTGTTGTGACATTACACATTTACGTTGGTGGGGCATATGCACCAGTAAAATTGTGCATTTTAGGAAACAAAATATTGAAAACTGAGTGCCATTTGTGTGGAATGTTTTGTTGCTTTCAACGTGTTTTACATGTCGGAAGGGCGTTCGCTATGAAATATATATTTTTTTTGTTTTTTCTCCTCTGTGCTTGGTGATAATGTCTGAAAAAATATTAGTTTTCCCTCGGTAAATTACAGATTTTAAAAGAGCTGCAACTTGAATAGTACTCGAAGTACAACTTGAAATAAACCAATTCATTCAGGGTAGATTATAGCCACTATAACCCTATCGGTCGAACTGAAGTTTTCCCGTACACAATGTACAGTAGATAAGCTACATAATGGAATATCGTTTCAGAAATTTCCTATGCCATTTTCGCAAAGTGGAAAATTAATTACGACTTTTGTGCTCAACACTTCATTTCTACATTATTTCTTGCATAAATTTTGACATGAAATATTAAACTTGGGTGTTGGGTCGATTCTCTATAAATCATTAAACAATATCTTCATAAATCAACATAAGCACGATAGGACCATAACGAAAACTTCCCCGTTCATGGCAATAGATGCATATGAAGGTTGTTCTGATTAGGTTGTCATACATAAGTTACATAAGTCGTCGTCCATAAAATCATTGATTCAATGAACAAAAGGAATTATTTCCAAAAAATTGTCCACTACTCGAGTCAACGCAAAGACAGAGGTCATCGACTTACCCAAGGACTTACTTCAACGGAATCAAATGTCCAGATTATTTTTCATGAGAAAATCATTCTATAGCCGATTTAATAAAGTTAATTGTCGTCGGTACACAATTACAGAAAGTCCTGTAGTGACCTCAATTCAAATATACTTTTGATATTTGAAGATGCGATGTTGTAAGAGGTACATTAGCTGTACGTAATTTAACGGCAATAAACCGCACGCTCAATGTGCAATTACCATTACGTAATCATGTAATTTTCCACGTAAATATCTAACTGATTAGCAACCAAAAGTAATTTGAAGAAAAGGTCATTAGGTTCACCTACACACATTCTCTCTTTCCTCTCTCTCAGCATGGGTACATGTTTTCCGAACGGGGTGTATATTATTCTATGTAGAAGCGAAAGCATAACGATTAATTTGTATTTTCGTATGAAATAAATAAATTGCCTGTCCCATTCATATCAGGAGTGTACCGCAAATAAATTAAATTAAAAGGCAAAAAAGTGAGTGGAAAGACTTCTGCTCACGATAAGAGGGGGGTTCCTCCTTTCTTTTATAACTAAAATACTTATAATTAAAGCCAACAAGAAGTGTGTTGTGAAATGAATGGAGTGTTGTGAGTGTTGTTACGACTATGTATGAAATATTACAGAAAAGACAAATCAATTTTTTGTCATGCGATGCCAGTACCGCACTGGTCACATAAAAGAGAGAATTTGGGAATTTCAGGATATGTGAAGCCAATCTAGGAATTACAACATTAACCTGTCACAGACGGCAAGCATATTAACAGTTTTACTATTCAAACTACTACTTCACTTGATCGAAGATTTTAAGATATCGATTTAAGAAATCTTTTACTTCATTTGTTTTGAACATGTTTTTGCTGTAAATAAGACCTCATTAGGTAGAGCTTGTCGTTTATTCTTGCTGTCGTTGTCGATAACAGATGACAGCCTTCTGTAACAGGTTAAAATCGAAAAGCACATCGAGCTACTACTGTCTATAGTGCCAGTGCGGACCTGTGCGATGCGCGTCATATAATAATATATAATGTGAGCTGTGGAAAAGTGTGTAGCGGGTTATTCATAATTTTTGTCAGTTAACCCAACTTTCAGCCCACAAACGAATTGAAAATGTATTGAAAAGTGAATGTTGGAAATTTGTTATGTTATTTCCTAAATGGATGTGAATAATCAAAGGAACCGTAAACAAAAAACTCGATAACATCGATTCAAACAAGAAGAAAAGAAAAACTTTGGAAACACAGTATGGAGCAACAGGATGAGGCTTATCACACTTGAAATGGAACAAATGGTAAGAAAATGTTAACTTTTTACTGACTGGTAATTTTTAAGGAATTCTACTCGATAAGTTTTAATTTTCACAACAAAAATCTCGGCCAGTAAAATTCCAAAAAAATAATAGCGCGGTCGAAAGGAACATATGTGTTTTAAGGTGAACTTTTAGCATACGCAAGTTCCAATATTTGGTCAAATTTGGATAATTCTCCGAGAAAAACCGAGAACACTGAGAACAAATATTAAACCGAGTTTTCATTTAAGAGTAATCCACACATGGCTAAATTGTTGTCTATATTTCGGGGTAAAATTATTATTATTTTGATGACAATTTTAGACTCGCATTGTTTTTGTTAAAATGTGTTACCTTTCAGTAAAAATTTAAATGTTTGTGGTGATGTAACCTCAGTCCGAGAAAACTCAATATTTCACGAAAATTGACACATATTTTGAGTTTTCTCGGAGCTAGGTTGTTACATCACCACAAACATTTAAATTTTTGCTGAAAACTAACACATTTTAATGCCAAACGATGGTCGTACTCTACCAAATGATAATAATTTCGCCACGAAATGTAGGAACAATTTAGCCATGTGTAGATTCGTCTTAACTAGTTAATTTATGCAACCGAGTAATGAAAGCTTGTTTAGGCACTAGTGTCTAAAAAACAGTTTATCACTCACCGAGAGGTGCAAGCAACGATTATTTTAAATTTCGTTTCTGGATTGAGATAGAAGACCCTATGATTTTTACATTTCTTTAAATTTGTTGTCAATACAACAATCCAAGCGGGAACTTTCCACTCAACAAACCGTACTCATAATAGAATTCTTCCTCGCTGTGCTTTTATTATGCAAACTGTGTACGTATACATAACATCAATATTTTAATTTACATTCCGAAATAATTACACCACCCGACCTGTATCATTTAGCAATTCATTAAATAAATAATCAAACGGTAATATTTGTGGGACGACGCCATCAAGTCTACAATAAAATTAAAATCAGATGAATAAGGGTTCAGCGATAAGTTTCAGAATTTGTGACATTTTAAGTTCAAACAAAATTCTGATATCTGATGACCCAATTTTAAACTCAATTCAATTCAGTCCAAATTTAATAGACCGAGCGCACTAGACATCAGTCCATCATTGAAACCTATCTTGAATCTTAGAGTCGAGTCCGTCAGATTTCTTTCTTTTATTACAATTGATAGCTTGAATTATTAACGAAATGTGGACCATACTTCGAGAACCTCGAACTCACATGCGGATTATACGGAAGAGAGGTGGTCAATGTAAAAAAAAACGTTTTCGTTTCAGTGATCTATCAATTTAATGAATTTGATTTTTCTTCTATCTTAATCCATCTACCCCACCGCTGATAACAATACCTTTGGACCGATCTTATCATCTAAAACTCCTCCATCCTCGGAATAATCTTCGTCTGACGATGGTAGTCCTTCAATAGTACGCCGTGATGTCGTCTGTATACTTGCTGGTTCACTTTCATTTGTTGAATCATTTCTAACATCGTCGAGTTGTGATGTCGTTTGTACATTTCCTGTATCAGTTTCATTTGCTGATTCTTGTTCATCCTTTTCGAGTCGCACGTCAAAGTTTAATGTTGGATCTGATGTTGTTGTCGTCGTAGTTGTCGTTCTTGCAGTTGTTGCAGTTGTTTGCTCATTTACAATTGGTTCAGTTGTACTTTGTGGCGTGTTTTGTATGGTACTTGTAGCGACAGGCTTTTCCGTAGCGTGCTCGTGACCCATTCCGGAACCGAATGTTCCAAACGATGATGGAAACGAACCGAATGGTAGATGTTGATTATGGTTGTTGTGTTGATTTAAAAATTGTGTTATGAAACTGGACAGCTGAAAATTTTGATTGTTTGGGAATGTCACTGTCGGATTCGATGGGGGGAATTGTGTCTGATGATTAAACAATGAACCGTGTTGCTGAACGCCAAATCCGGATGTAGAAAATGCTTGCTGGAAGTTCAGACCATTGTATTGATTGGGTGCATTAATTTGTTGAATTCCGACAACATTCGATACATCTGGAAAATTTGAGTCGTTTTCACGTGTCCTGCTACCATTAACAGAATTGTACTTACGAGGGAATCCGTTTTGTGTGCTGTACTGTGTATTGAAACTAACACCAGAAAATGCATTCGACATGTTGACATCTTCGTTGCCAATATTATCACCATTTTTGTGCATTTGTGGTTCTCTTACTCGCTCTTTTAAAAAACTTGGTTCGTTTTTCATCTTATAAGACTTTGTGAAGCTTCCGAGTGCATCCAAAGTAGCGTCTACGAGATGAAAGTTATCCTTGTCGCGGAAACCGTTCCGTCGACTCACAACGGTTGATCCGGACTTCGGATCAAATCGCCATTTCTCATCGCGTAACGATTCTCCATCGTAATAGCTGAGTGACGGATACTCTGTAAATTTGTCTACAAAGAAATCTTGAGTACCTACAATAAATCGTATCCGGCCGTTCCTTCCTCAGGATCCAAATGCTTGACAGTCACTTCGGTTTCATCACCGGCATATGTTGTTCCAACCTGCAAATAAGAATCTTAGTCATTTTTCGTTATATGAGTGGCAAATATTTGCACAGAAAAAAACCCGAATTCATTAGACTTTTTATTAAATTTAACCGATACGCGATGACTAGTCAAATTTGATTCAGCTTTTATGGCACACTCGAAAAGTGATTTCATACGATTCAGAATAAATCGGTTGTCTGCGAGAGCTAAGTTCAAACCAAAAATTCTCGTAATTACGAGAGTCAAACTTACAATGAGTTTGGTGTTGCATATTATCCTCAATTTAAAGAAATAGGACATAGGCATGCGGCCTAAAGGATGGGTATATTTGTATACGAACAGATCGGGTGAGAGGTGAGACTATACTACACAGTGTCTTATTATGCAATTTTGTTTCAGAACCTCCTTTTATCGCTAATGTACACTTACATATCACTCAATCTGTGGTCCGATATCAGTACCCTCTTAAGGGCAACTATCATATGTTGTTGATAACGGACTTAACGGATGAAAGCTCTGACTAACGTATTCGTAGCAGCTTGTTTAATCAAGTGAAGTAACAGATTTCAAATCAGTCTTTGGAACATATTTAAAATAAGTAAAGCTATAGATCTGATAGTAAAGCTGCTGTTTTCCGTCTGAGAAAGGTTAAAAAAAACTCCGAATTGATCTATCAACAATTTCCGTATCATAAGCATTTTAAAGCGTTGTCGACGTCAATGAAACTTAGACATGCATCTGTTTCAGCTGGTTTTCAGTTAGTTCACTCCAACAAACAAAAGTGCTTATACGTTGTTATACGGTTGAATGCGCGTGTTTACTACCGTATAAAGATGTATGAGCAACTATGTTTTCATGCCTTGGCCATAAACGGAATCATAATTTAGGCCCTCAGCATGAAAAGTTGTATACGGTGGTCCAAAACAGATGCGTAAATAACTATTTAATAATTGGACTAGCTGAAAAATGGCTGAAGTGAATTCAGGTCCCAAATTTACTGACGTCAAGTGTTTTCGGATTTCTATTGATTATAAGTCATGAAATGGATGCATGCAAGGAATTCCAGTCTGCATGAAACGTTTCAATTTTGCATAAATTATGTAAATTAATTCAAGAATTCAAGAACTATCTCAGCATACATCTAGTACATGTGCCATTTTCAAATAAAACAAAGTTGAAAGCCGGAATTACTTTTTTGTTCAAAATGTCTCCATTCCATGCATCTTTTTGACCCAATTTCTTCAGCTAACCTTCGTAAATTATGATTCATATTCAGCCAGGATGTCGTCAGTGACGACCTAATGCTATGTTTATTTTAACAGAAAATTGGAACAAATTCCGCTAGAAAAATGCAGAATTTTTCATCGAGCTAATTGATAAAAATTTTAATGCGCCATAGAACATTGCTCGCAAACAATGTGCAGTTCAGATATAAATTAATCAGTGACTAATTGAACATAATTTTCTGAAAATAGTCACTGGATTACATTCACAATGCAAAACATTTAAATGATTAAATTTTATTAAGTATTTTTTTGTGTTCAAAACTGTTGACTTACTCATTTGCATAATTAAAGTGTTATGGCGATGCTCAACAGGTAATATGTCTATATTATACCAGATTGTTTGTTTAATTTTCTGTTAGTTATCATATATAAAATCAATCGTATGCCCAGTAGCACACTCGTGTTGTTATTATTTTATTGAAAGAAATGGATTTTACTCGAGATTGTATTAAATACACCGAAGCAAAGTATAACGAAAATGCGTTGATAATCTCAATTAGTTGACCCTCACCGGTTATAATGATTTTATTCGGCAATCTCAATATAATCTCTAACAAAATGTGTTATCCGTATGATTCAAGGTATATCCGATTTTTGCTTGTACTTCTGTGTTGACCGTGGTAGAAACACTTCACGAGCTCTCCGAAATTGACCTTTAATTGTTTAAAGTTTGTTGAACGCAAGTAGCACTAAATTATCTTTATTTAATGGTCAGAGTAAAATTCGTTGAATAATCTAACTGAACTGATAACTGAAGTAAGTCTCAATTGCATGTTGAGTAGTATTAGATGTGTGCGTGCATAGTGCATTGTGCATACACTTCCAAAACATTTTTTTGCAGTTCTAAAACATACCGCAGATCAGGTCAGGTTGACCTTACTTGAATTTTCAGGTTTTTATTTGAGAGGCTGTCTGGTCTGGTCCTTAATGACCTGAGCAACAGGAACCCAGATCAAAGATCGTTTGTTCCCTACTCAAGACCTTACTACTTCTATCAGAGAAATTTCCTTGTTTTCGATAAGCAAGTGCGAAACCTGAGATTGGTCTAAAGTGATAACATTTGTGCAATATTGGCTTATGTCCATTGCAAACAGTAAGATAATAAAAAAACAATTAAAAGGTCAAACAACTGTCATGTACTCAGTTTATATCAGATTTCAGGTCAATTCCACGGCAATATAGTGACATCCTTGTCTTGTATATGAGAGTTAGTGGATGAAAGAGTGAGAGAGAATATTGGAAAAGTGATACTGTGGTTTGAAATTGTCTACCACAAATACGATGAAATTTCCAACTTTTTCTTCCTTTGGTTATAAAATGACTATTCCTTACGATGCGATGATGCATAACTTTGACCAGTTACACAACTTTGACCAGTTACACAACTTTGACCAGTTACACAACTTTGACCAGTTACACAACTTTGACCAGTTACACAACTTTGACCAGTTACACAACTTTGACCAGTTACACAACTTTGACCAGTTACACAACTTTGACCAGTTACACAACTTTGACCAGTTACACAACTTTGACCAGTTACACAACTTTGACCAGTTACACAACTTTGACCATTTGAGTAGTGAAAGACAGAAAGATTAAGTTGTGTAACTTATCAAAGCAATGATTGTTGAATTTCCTTTGCATAATTTAAGGTAGAAATGTACGTTTGCTAGTCGAAAAATCCAACTTTTGCAAGACATTGCTCTTTTTAGTGAGTGAGACATCCAAGAAACACCCTTTTCCTCACTTAAGCAAGAGATCTTACATACGATTCTAGATACTTATAAAATTCTGTTCACATAATGTTATCCGATTTGCTTCCGATTCGCTGCTTCAATCATTTTTATTAAAAAGATCTTTCACAAACTATATTCCAGCAGATCAGAACACATGATACCATTTTATGAATAAAATTCATGAATTCTCACACAATGTAAACATACCGTTATCAAAATATAAATCACAGATACCAAAAACATTTCGAACGATGGTCACTTTAAACGTTCCACCAAAATGTATTATTCACTGTTGTTCTTCACTAAATTTAAGGTATATTGCTGGTCCAGCATACTACACATCTACTTCAATAGAATTTCAAGATTCAACTGACAAAAAAAAATAAATTTTAAGAATCACTTTACGTTTGCTGTGTAATGGTCATACTAAAGCTTTCTTAGAAGTATTACACCAGAAAAAAAAAAACAAAACGAAAATTAATTCGATTTGAACTTAAGACGATATAAATATTCTTAATGAGATAATTCAAGTCGCGTACTCAATACAGAGGCTGTAAAATTGAACTGCAAAAAACGAGTTTGTGGTAAAATGTTCTTTTCTTGGTTGGTTGAAATACTTTTTTTTCTAAAATAAATTCGACTTCAGTGTGAAATGGTATCGCCATTGGATGCTGTTTTTATTTTGGGAAAATAACAGTAGATTACGTACCCTCACCCGAATGGCTGTGCTGGCTTTTTAGTATGTTAGAATTTAAAGTCTTTTACCCGATAAGACCAGAAAACGATTTCGAAGCAGACACAGACTATATCAGTAAAAGTAAAACACATTCATCTGTTAATGAAACGGGAAGTAAAGTGAATTCTACCTCTCACTAGCCGATAAGATATATGCATATTTGAGGTGAATTGGTTATTCACGGGTAGATGATCATGCTCAATAAAATATTTAAATTTAACTGCAGATTACGATATTGCGGAAAGAATTACAATTTAACATACATTCAGTTGAAAGATTTACGATCATAACTGGTTAAAAAAAACCAAGAACTTTCAGCTTTACGGTATTGCACTGTGGCTAATTTGGCTGTGTATTTTAAGTTCCATTTTAGAATTTTTAGGATCGATAAGATTTGTACTTACAACTATAACTGCATGTCCTCTTCCATTTGATGTTCATTTTTAAGTAGAAAAATCAAAAATGTCCAACATAACGTAAACCTTCGTGAACCATCACCATGTATCGGTAGAACTCTTCAAACTCTAAGCTTGACATCGATAACTTTTCATTTTCAGATAATTTTGTGCAAACATTGACAAAATGCCCAGAGACGGTGAAATAGCTGCCATATTCAATCCTCGACGGGTTCGGGCACCATCCGTTGTTGTCACTGGCGATTCACCGAATGGTCCCTTTAGCGGCTTTACGAATGTTGCGAACACTACCACTCCCCAATTGATTCATTCAGATTCTATAGCGTCCGGGCATCCAGATACCGTTGAGAGTATTGTTTGCATTCAGGTGAGTACATCAATACGAGGTTGAGTTTATTTACTTTACTTAAAATACTTTAAACAACGCACTTAAAGCAAAAGTGATCATAGTCGACAGCTGCCAAGTAGAGTACTGTTTTGTATGAAATTCTTTTTTACAGTGTTGTACATTTGTGTGACACACTGTCAAATTTCAGTACTCTATTTAGAGTACCACTCATGCTTGAAGTGTGTTCAAAAAGCGTAAGCACAAAAGTGGGTGGTAGTTAAAGAGGAGTTTCCATTTCATTAAACTCGTACTCTTACGAGGTTACGTGTTCTTCGTTTTCTATAGTTTCCTAATCTATAAAGTGGCACTGCAGTAGATTTTTACTAGTGATACCAAGTAGATTGTTAACCTGACAGATCCGACCAATTCAGCTTGAAGTTACGGACCTTTTTAATTTACTTTTACGGTGATCGAAACCGTGGACTGAACTAATAAAACATTTCAATTCAATTGTGACCCAAAAACAGAGTCAACAAATTTTCAGCAAATCAAACGAATTTTCAGAACAATGCATCAACGCCAACAGCCGACACAGCTCCAACGCTGCCGAATTCTTCTCGATCCAGCAACAAATGCAAAGATTCCTGTTGCTCAGAATTGGCTCAGAAGGTTTGTGATTTGTGAAAGAGCATCATGCAAAAATAAATCGTTCCAATCATTCAGATGTATTTCGGCGTATGTGTGACCATACTTGTAACGGCCTCATGGGTGGGCGCAACGCATTGCATCAAATTCTTATACATTCGACGAAGTAGCGTAACACATCAAACTATTATATCCGATGACATCGATAGTAATTCATCAGTTTTCTACATTTCAAAGATGACGACGATACGTGAATTTAATGCACCATTTTTTGCATCATGGTTTTGTACGAATTTTGCTATTTTATTCTTTCCGATATATTTACTGGGTCGGATTGCGGTGAAAAAGTGCGAAAGTCCGAGTGAAATGCTGGGTGATGTTCTGCGCGGCTTACGGGATCGTGGCTTTACACCAGGTAAACAATATATTTAGGAACTGTTCGTAAACGATGTCTGTGCAAAGCGGAAGGTGGCGGAAATTAGTCTGATATGATTAAGGAACACTTACGATCGTCAAATGTTCTACAAAATTTCTAATGCCTACCATTCCATAGGTCGATTTTTTAATCGTTGCATCACATTTTGTGTTCTATGGCAACTTACTACGTACTTATATGCATTATCGTTAAGAGCCCTGTTAGCCACGGACGTGATGGCCCTATTTGCCACGAATGTTGCGTGCGCTTATCTTTTATCATGGGTGATACTTCACGAACAGTTCGTTGGAGTTCGAGTAAGTAAATCGACCAAACGTATACTTGTGGCCACGATCAACCAATTCCAATTTTTTATCCAACAGATTGTAGCTGTAATAATGTGTGATACAGGAATTGCGTTACTTGCCTATATGGACGGCATAACAGGGAGTCCTACATTAGGCGGAGTTGTGTTAGCTGTTTTATCAGCTGCTGGTTACGCAGTCTTCAAAGTAACGCTTACGCTGATATAGCTCAGTTGTGCGATGAATTTTAATTTTGTTTTCTTTGATTTCATTACCAGGTGATGTTTAGAAAGGTCATGCGTGAACCACCTGTTGGCCAGGTAGCGTTCACATTCACAATATTAGGATTTATAAATGCGTCGCTTATATGGCCGGTGTGTTTGGCATTGTATTTTTCGGGAACGGAGAGTATGCCGTGGGAACGTGTATCTTGGATTATTTTACTTATAGCCAGTGTACTGATGTTAGGTAAATGTTGACGGTCATTTCGTTTGTTAGAGAATGTGTTAAGACTCGATTTCCATTTCCTTTTCCATTTCAGTTTTTCATATTTTAACTCAGTTTAGTGCTGCGGTCACATACAATCTGTTCGTAACATTAGGATTGATTACTTCGGTTCCCGTTTCGGCTGGTATGTACAATGACTTTGCTAAATCCGTTTTTTTAGTTTTCTCGATCGTCTTTATTTATTAGAAATCAATTTTTTCCTTGAAATCATTTTTTTTTTTCTTCACATTATAACATAAAAAACCCAAATTAATTGAAATTAAAATAAACAAAAAAATGACAAAGCTTTGGATGTGGTGCTTTATGGTGCGAATTTCGCTGGTATGAAATTAGCTGGTGTAGTACTGATATCAATTGGATTTTTCCTAGTCATGTTTCCGAATAATTGGCCCGATTACATAACAAGACTTATACGGTAAGTGTAAACAGCAAAATAATCATTTTGAACAAAACGAAATAAGTAAATTGACGAGAGACGATAATTTTTATACCGATTACATTACAACTTAAAATAAGATTCGGAACGGGTTCACGTTGACCCGTTTAAGTTCAGGTTAAACCGAAACCTGAATCTTGAGCTGAACCTGAATTTTCAGTTTCGGGCTCGACCTGAACTGAGCCTGAAATCCTAATTCAAGTTTGGGGTCAAAATTAGGTTCGAGTTTGAATCAAACCGAACCAGACCCGTTCTGGATGTTAAAAAATGACAGAGTTTAACATTTTTCATATGAAAATAAATTTAAAAAAAAACTTGAAAATCTACACAACACTTTTCTTGATTGAAATTGTCATTTTTCCAGCTTCTACTATTATAATATTACAACGTAAAAAAATCAAATTAATTATTATTCAAATTGTTTGTGTTTGTTGAAACTGTTCAATTATCATTTTCATTTTATCTATTATGATTTCAACCATTTCAACAATTAGTTTTGTATTTTAAATTGGGATTTTGTCAAAATTTTTCCAGAAAAACTGGTCGTGCAATCCTCCGAAACCAATGTTGTTGCGAATTCGCCGAAATTGATTACGATAAGTCGGTAGGATTTATTTAAAAAAAAAACTCCACAGAAAAAAAATCACAGAAAAAAATCAATTGAGAATAAAAATAAACAAACAAATTAAATACAAAATCAATTTAAAATCATTTGAAATTTATACCGAAAAAAGATTTTTTTTTATTTCCAATTCATTTTTACATTTAACATTCTGTTCATTGTTGTACATTTTATGTAAATTTTTATTGACTTATTTTGCAAATTTTTATTTTATTTCATTTTTTATCACAAAATTGAGTTGTTTCGCTAATTTTAAATGTCGATAACATTTTTTTATTATTCTGAATTATGAACAGATATATTTAACATAATATATATTTGCTAATGGACCCTCTCTCTATCTCTCTCTCTCACTATCCTAATTTCTTTTCGGAGAGTCGATCGGTTTTAAAAGCTCCATCTAGTTGAAACTTTTTTAATTACTAAAATTTGGATGAAAACATTTACTTCGTTATCTTAAACTAGCGTTCCAAACGTACGGTCGATTAGGCTCAGGAAGAGAGTATAGTTAATTTGAACGAACGGAGGAAAACTACAATAAGCGAATGATCCTGACGATAGAAATTTATAAGTTCAGTTTCAAGCAGGCACGGATTCTATTGTTTTTGTACTCAGTAAGTACATTAAATTAAGAACCCTACTGTCTGAGAAATTTTATCCGCGCATATCCACGCCGAAGTGGGTACCGGCTTTTACACAAAATCAAAACTAATTCAACTCCAAGTGAAATCGATTCTAACATTTTTGGGCTAAGAAATGTGTTCTTTGAACTATTGTCGTCAAATCTTATGAAAACTATACTCACCCATCCGCAACTCCACTAAAACTTTTCAATGAGCCTTTTCCTATCCATGTGAAGCGTTCCGTTCCGAATTTTTTACTTTCAACGAGTCATCACACCCAACCAGGATGGAAAGAAAAATTCTTAGGCTAGTTTTGGCATCTGGGAACCAAGCCCTGTCGACATACAATCCAGGAAAAAGCAAATGTGTCAATTTTTCGCCTTGTGGTGATTTCAAAAAGAACTCGATAGTTTCTATCTGCAGCAGCTACATAGATCGGTTGAACAGTACAGAAAAAGTGTTCAAATCAGACATTGTCGCTTCGCTATTTTCGTAAATATTTTAAGCGGCATTTCAGCGGCAATTGCAGTGGAATTCTAGTGAAGCACAATTTAAATAATTTTCGATAACTTTAAGACAGAGAACTCGTATACGTAACATTAAATCCAACTCTTCAATAAACTATTTTGACGAATTGAATTCTCATGTTATTACAATTACATCTGAAGAATTTGTAACTCTGTGGAGTCGTCAGTGTTAGAGAAATTGTAGTTGTAAGAACAAAAATGTACGCCAACAAGATGATTTTATGCAGTACTTGGAACATGAAAGGTTTAGTCTTTTTTTTTTTGTTCATCCAAATGATTAGTTTCAATCAGATCGATTTTTTAAACCATCAGCTCGCTGTATCGCTAACATATCTATCTCTAATCTTCATTCTGCTGTCTGTAAAAACTATACGCCATAAAATTTCGTGGTTTTTTTAGTCGTTTTTTTTCAAATTTTAAGTTTTCGTTTTTTTAGGGGTTTTTAATTTTAGAAAATCATTACAGCTTACAACTAACTAAAATAGATTTTAAATAAAAGATGCTTTTGTTAAAAGTAACATCAAAAAACCGTTACGTTGGCACCTTTTATACCTGTTCTGATGTAAAATATTGAAAATTTATTATAATCTTTAGACACTGTTTTCCCACCTTCATCCTTTTCTCTCTCTTTTTTTTATTGAAATTATTTTATAATATTCATGACTAAATTGTTTGGTATTTAGTTGCAACAATATTTTCGGATTCAATCACGTGACTTTCATTGAATATTTACAGAAAATATTTAGCGATCAAACAGATATCTGCATGAAATGTCTGTAAATTTTTTCGTTCCACATTCTGTTTCTAAATTTTCTTGGTCGTCAATTCATTGGATAATAAAGTTACTAAAAACTAACACCGAAAACTATTTCGAAGTGGAGTAAGAGGTTGACATATCCTAAATGTTTAGAAGGCAAACCGATTTTTTTTGTATTATGAGTTGATATTTATGAACTGGTAGAAAACGGTCGGAAATATTAAATGTGGGGTATGGGGTACGTAGGCACTATTTTTTTGTATATTCGATATATCAAGAATTATTATTTACATTATAGAAACGTGTATCGATCGTTTGCTGAGTATCTCTTAAAAATTTAACGAAACATATCCCACAATTTGATTCACGTAACAAATACTTGACAAACTATATTGCACATACTCTCCTTCAATGCTAAGTATTATGCTTCAAAAATCATTCGAAAAAATAGGATAATTTCAGGGTTTTCTATCAAATTCCGCTTGTACATTTTATGGGCAACAAGTGTTCAGTACTATGTTCAACTGTAGTAGATCCGAGCGGAAACCAATACTCAAAAATTTATTTCACAAACCTCATTCCCGGATACTCAATTCCCCTAGTGGCTTTTCCATTTGAGTCAATCCAAGTAACGAAATTCATTTTTATTTGTAAATACGAAAATTCTATTTCTATTTTCTAAACTCACGACGAAAGATAAGGTAAGTTTTGGAAAACATATGTCACATCGTATTCGTTGGTCTCCTCTTTCTTTTCAAATTTAATCGAACGCGAATGCAGGGAGAATCACACGGAACTAAGGTTTCGTCTGCTTGTGTGACCTCGAACTCGAATTTGAGAAGAAAAAATTAAAATCCTAACACGAATTTCCTCACAGTTTTTACCAGCTGGTTTTTATCTACGAATCATATTTAATTGGATCCATAAAACATAACGCCTATAAATATATGTACATTAAAAAATATAAATCAGACGAACAGAGCCAGTCTGTGCTAATTTGGCACAATTCCGAAATTTTAAAAGGAAAAACAAAATAGCAATTTTATTTAGCTTTGGTGTTTCGATGCTCCCTCTCTTGCTCTCTGTCTCTCTGTTAAGCTGTATAATGTTCTGTGGTGGGCTACGATCAATATAAATATAAATGTTTGATGGTAAAATTAAATTGCATGACACAATCTCTATATGCCTTTATTATGCCTCAAAATGACCCAGTCAATAAAAATCTGGTAAATAAAGGGATTTTTGGTGTAGCACTAAAATAGTGCGGGTGATACCGTCTCAATTGTTACCGAATTCACGCTGTAAGTGCGGTCGAAATTCAAAATGGAAAGTGCGGAGGTCTTTCTAAAGTAGCGTCATTTTTATACAATGAAGCGGTGAAATGTATTTTTTGGTTCCATTTTTCATCGAATCGTTCACTTAAAATTCAAATTTAAGGCACACTTACGGCGTGAATTTGTATGGAAAAACGCCTATATCGGCATCCCTTCCCAGAAATGTTTATTTTTTTGTAGAAAAATGTTTCTGGAGGGGTGCCAGAACTTTGCCTAATTTTGTAACTTTTCGGACGTTGTTACCCACACTAACAACAGCTATTTCTCTTCAAAACCTTTACGTAGTGTAAAAATGAAGTCCCAATTTTCATTTCAATTGCATTTTCTTTACAGAAATATCATCTTGTTGGGTCATTCTGCGAGGTAAGTTTAAACAAAATTTTCAAATAATTTCTTTTACTTTGAACATTTGTTTTGAGAATATTGAAATATTGAAATTTTTTACAATAAAATTGTTTTTCTTCGATTTTCATGTGTTGCTTTTCTAAGTTTTCTTTCTATCACCTATGTATTTTTATGAATAAAAATTGCTTCTAATTACGAAAATTTTCAATTACAAACAAACGAAAAAATAGAAACTAAAAATTGAATTTGAAAAGTTTCACTTTTCTATATTGAACATAATAGTATCCGTAGATCTGCAAATATTTGAATTGGAAATAATATATTGGTTTACTTGTTTCAATTTTTATCGAATTTCTTTTGTTCATCCTATTTCATACTTTATCATCGGCAATACGAAAATATGCTATTTTGACTTCTATAATTACTTTATGCTAAGTCAATGTATAAAAAGTCCGACATATTTTGTTTTAAGTCATGTGGTTCAGAGCTACAAGAAGCCATTGCACTATATTGTCGAAGGTATTCAGACCAAATATTCTGATTTTGACTTCAAAATTTTTAAAGTAAATTTAAGCAAATCTAGAGAGTAATCAGATTACCATGTCGTGCACTTTTTCCAACAAAAAATTCTGAAACTCCAGAAATTCGGTAACCTCGTTGGAGCCAAATTCTCTATTCTGTTCGTAAGATTTTGAGTTGATAACTGTCGAGCTTCGATTAAGTGTTAAATATTTGAAAATATTTACTTGTTTTAACAATTTATAATTACCTTCACATTTCCCCGATATTGGTCGAAATTGTGTGACATAACGGAAAAGGGCTCCAAAATATTTGTAAAAGGAAAAATCTTAATGGTAAGCCCAGAATTCCCGTTGTTATAATATATTTCAGGACTTAAACGTTAAAAGAACTTTTCACATCGTTTTTCACCAATGGACCATAGAAGGCCTTTTTATTTTCATCGGTTACAACCACATTACTTACAACCTAAAATCAGACATTTTACTAAGGGCGAAAAAACTCGGTAAAATGTTTCCGTTAGACGTACTGGTTCTGCATAGTGAATTACTTGAATCTCCAAACAGTTTACCTTCAGGTTCAATCTGACGTGGAGTTGCACAGTTTTGGATATTAAACCGTCAATATTTTCACTACTGCAACACCGGTGTGAGCAACCGGAAAGCTGATTCTGTTGACCTATAAATCAAACTAAATCCTATAAATTGCGTATGTCAATCTCATACGACTGAGTTAATTTTGCATGACCTGAATTTAACCTGTTCCGAGAACAGGGAAATATTTAGTAAACAGTTAATAAATTGGTCTAGTTATTTCGCTCGCTTTATGAATATTGGTCAAAATAGCAATATTTCTGTTAGAAGGATTGCGTAGATGCATTAAAGCTTATAAGTCGACTCATAAATTGGATTTTGCAGGTCATAGTTAAAATAAAGTCATACACTATATACGTAGGTAAAGGCACAGTAAGTTGTAGGCCTTACCACATAAGTTGTAGATTTATTTTCGTTAATTTACCTTAAAGTGAACGGTTAGTCATATGCCACATTTACACAAATAAAAGTTAAAACTAGTGAAGTAAAAGAATTCGTATCCAATGAAAGTATAAACCAGGTATGGTATGTTCATACAAACCGCAGGACATGGCGGTGAGTTTGTTTATATGAAATCGCTATGTCCTGCGCTCAATACAAAGTTTGACATTCGACCATACCTTGTGTTGACGTTCATTGTTCGTATCAGCGTATACTTTTGACGAAAGGAATAACAGATATAATCGAAGTTTGTAAGAGAAGCAATACAATTTGTAGTTTGAACTTAGTGGAACATTTTTGGCCGAGATTTAAAGATTTCTTTTTACCGTGAGGCCATGATACCTCATTTTAGTTTTTAAAAAAATATGGAAGACAACATCACTTACATTTATATACATTTGCACAAAAATGGACGATCATGGACCATAAAAAAAAGATTTGAAGAATGTCTCGGGGTCTTGGCCAAAAATGTGTCACTAAGTTCTATGGCCTATTCTATGAAGCGGACAATGTAAAGCATAAATTTATTGGTCGACTTATAAGTTATAAGGAATTTTCTCAATTCTTCTATTATACTTTCATCATCAAGTCATTGTAATCCATTTGTGTTGTAATTCTAAGTTTCGTTTTTTGTATAAATTTTTTTTAATTTTCTTATTTTCAAATTCTACTTAATTTTATGAAATGAAACAAAAAAAAAATTATTTCATGAAACAAAATACATTTTTATAATATATGCCTCACCATAGGCACAACCAAGTCTTTAAAGGTAAGAATTGATGAAAAACTAAGCAAAAACATCTCAATTATTTCTGTTTTTATTTAAATAGCATAGCCGAATAGGGTGCAATATTTTTTGGTTTCCACATTTTTTTCTTATTTTCGATTAGCTGAGAGGGTTATACATTTATTCAAAAAAAAACCCATCGCTTTCAATAACAGCTTTTGGAACGATTTTCTTTTCTATAAAAAACATTTCACAATCCAATGGATTTAAAACGAACATTTTTATAATGAATTCTTCAAACAAAACACCTTTAGTTTGCAATATATAATATAAAATGGAATGACGCGCACAGATTTATTTTATAAAATATTATTCATTGGCTTCATGCAAATTTACATTCAACTGAAACGCACATTTTTTTAAAGACATTGGCAAGACAGTTAAAAATTATTCAACTGAAATGAAAATTGTGTTGAATCAATTTCAGTTTTTTTTCGAATGCACTCAATAAAGTTTTGTTTTTAATTTTCTTACACACATTTAGATGTACTCTACTTAAAGAATGTTCAACGATGACATCGTTGCAATATAAACGTTTAAAAAGGAAACACCCTAATTTAATTTTAATCTTTAATCTCTAACATTCAAAGAGAGGCAAAAATTAACATTTCTTGCTTTTAATAGCAAAGTCCTTTTATATGAGTAACCAGTGGTTACTTACCACAAAGGCTCACTATACCTAACTTCCTTTCGTGGGCTTAGGGTGGATCGATTTAAAAATTTTGATTTTTATCCAATAAAGTGTTCCATGACAATTTTCTACAAGAACTTTTTTTAATTTTATGTTTTAAGGGTACCGCCCGCACGGTGCGGGTGAATGAATTTTAACTGAGCATTTCGATGCACTTTTGATGTTTTTGGATATTATAAGTCAGCTCGGAGCCCTAAACAAGGTTCCACAAAAATTTTTGATTTTAATCCTTACCGTCGGTGACATTGGTGCATAGCCCATCCTGTCTACAGAGAGAGTGGTGGATAACTGGTTATGGTTTCAATCGATAGTGCCTGAAATTCTAATACAAATTGTACAAAAATGTGGTACCCTAAGTCAAAGTGAAGCCGGCAGAGACCCGCTAAAGTTGAAAAAACGTGATTTTCAAACTGTCATAGAGACGTGGATGACTTGAGGGATGAAGCTAATAAATAGTTTTAGCAGTAGAGCAAAATTTCCTCTACCAATGACTCAAAAAAATTTTCTGTATACCAACTACGTAGATGCCGACAGTAGCTCAAAGTTTTTCCCTCATATTTGGTAAAATTTGCAGGTTTCAGATGCACCTGAGAGTCTCAGGTCCTGAGACGCACTTATTAAATTTTTTTGTTATTAAATTGGTTAATTCTGAAATGCTGAAAGTCATGTCAACAGTGCCAATGTGTTGTATGAATAAGTGAAATATGTCCTTCTACAGCGAAATTTTGTGCATAATTTCCACCACGATGGGCTATGCACCAATGTCACCAATGGTACGGATGAAAATCAAAAATTTTTGTGGAATCTTGTTCAGGGCTCCGAGCTGACTAATAATGTCTGAGATGTCTGAGATTTCACTTCAAATTTGAGCAACTTTTTGCTGGGAACAAAATTTCTCCTTCGAAAGGTCGAACGTTTACAAATGTGAATTTTTTCAAATTCGACTTAATGGCAAAATCAAAAAAAAAGTCTTCTAGAAAATGATCGTCATGGAACACTATGTGATTTTTGAATTAAAATCAAAATCTTTAAATCGATCCACCCTAATGGGCATGGGCATCCTACTCGTCCCTAACAAATACTAAACCTGTAGCGTGAGACATTCAATGTTAAATTACACTCTGACCTATTTTCAGAGCCTTTGGTTCCAATTTTATGTTTATGCCACTTATTATATCTCGATATCGAGCTCCATGAATTTTTCGATTTGGTTCTTTCTTTGAATTTTGATGCAGAAAGATATGGGAATCTCTGAAAAAGCTGTTTTATGAACATGAAAATAATGTGATACGCTTTTTCATTTCATAGCTTTGACAAGTTTCAACAAGTAATTTTTAATATTATTGTCATTAAAAAATGGTTGTACGGTATGCTTTTAAAATGCACCGATTTTTTATAACCGTCATTGATCAAATTCATTTTACGTACAGCCGCGAAATATTTTATGGGGGACCAAAAAAACTATCAAGAAACATCTAAGCTGTTACAAGTTACAAGTTTAGTTCGGCTTGAAACAAAAACTTTATTGCTCGATATTTACAATAAAAATCAATTTTCTGCTTGGAATAATATTTTATTTTACGGCGCTCAAAAAATACTTGTCAAAAGTTCTATCCCCCATAGCGACGTATTTATAATCTTAACGAAATCTGTTACTTCCTTAGTTCTAAGAAGTTGTGATATATTGACACAAATTTTTTTACTTCACTATTATGATATAAAATATATTTTATGCCACTCAGCGTCATAATATACAAAATTTGCACATTTTAGATGCCTCTGTGGCATAAAACGTTGTATGCAACTCGATGCAAAGTACTTTATTAGGCTCACAATGTGTATTTTGAGCACGCTTTGCGGCATCGTGTCATAATTATACATCTAGAGCCTAATAACTATTATTTGTATGCCTTCAAATTAGTTAAGAATTCTTAATTTATTTGTGTCGTTTTCGTCGAAAACTCATGAATATCACACATGGTTGCCGCCGATATTTTATTTATCTACAGTCGAAGAAAAATAGATTTCGGTGTTTTCAACGAATACAATCCAAACGATATTATTTTGATCCACGTGCGATTTACGAGTTATAATACATATACATACGTAAATATCGTAACTTTGGTAATGCATGTGGGATAAATAGCATTGATTGGATTGTATTGCTAGTTTCTTATTTTTCTTCGACTGTAAAACAAATTATTTCATAAAATCAACCTGAAAAAATGATTTCGACATGATATTTCCTAAAAAAAATTAACGCTAGCCTCTAACACTTCCCAATACTTGATAAAATGATCAATTTTCGTTTATACCGTTTTCCGCACTACGTTGTATATTTGGACGAGTAAAGCCATAATTTCGGGACCAGTTCAACTGACTCAGATAAAGCTCATTAAATTTAAGTTCACTTTTATAGAATAATTCAGACGATTCTTTAGCAAGGGGTTCGTGTCAAATTTAGGAAACAGCACATTCCTTTTCAATTTTTCGAGTTACAAATTTGGAATATGCAGTTGTTTGCTACATCTGAACTGGTCTATGAACAATGAACATACAGTCGCTGCTTATAGTAAACTAACAATTAAAAAACAATGTTCATAATGTATCTACTTCCACTGATGCGTGCTATATACGCACAATGTGCGAAACACAAAGATGACGTCATTGTAGACATCGCGCGTAGCTGTTTTTATACAAAGTGTGTTTGTTTGCTGGAGGAAAGACTGTAGATTTTTCTTCTTTTTTTTACTAGTTGTACATACAGTGAGTTACATTCTTAAACCAGCCCATTGAAGAAATTTAGTTTTCAGTTAATTTTGACATTTCACAGTGTTAACACCGTTACTAACACACGGTGGGGCTGAACGAACTTTAAATAAACATGTCGACTTCCATATCGGTTCTTTTCATAGCTGAGTTTGGGGAGGCGTGTACTATCCAACGGCACATGTTGGACTAGTGTTTGAAACTGGAATCGGTAGAGGGACAAATTGTAAGAATATCCATGTAAAAATTATTGCTCTCGGTCATTTGGTCGAGCAATAGAAGCTGAAAGTCGAAAATTCCACCTCTTCAAGGGGTGATGCCTCCTCGATGAAGTTCTCGATCCAGCACTTTAATAGCGTTTCTAGACAAACTTAATGTGCTCTTTCGAATGGCAATAAATTTTTTTTGAAAGTGGTACATTTTCAGAAAAGTCACTTTTTTGCAACCCTCGGTGAACTTTGGCTATTCCCATACCTTGCCGGTTGGAATATTTCAACACGACACGACACGACACTGTAAAATGTCAAGAATATCGAAAAACTAAAATTCCTTGCAGAAAAATTGAAAAATGTATACTATCCATACATCGGTTGATTTTAGAATGTAAGTCACCGTAGATTCACCAAATTTTAACGAGATCAATCATAATGTTCGAAAACTGCTAGGTTTAGATCCCTCTGTTGTATAAAACGTTGTATGAATCTCGGTGCAAAGTACTTGATAAGGCTCACGATATACTAAAGTACTTCGCACTCGTCACTCGATGTCATAAATAACTATTAATTGTTTCAAATTTAGACGTATAATAAGGTTCCCAGAATAAAACATTGAGAAAGAGGACATTTCGTTATGGCAAAATAGTACATCATTCTTGGCTGAAAAAAGTTATTGTTGGAAGTTGTGGATTGGCTGCAGGAACGAGTAGCACTTATACACGGAACTCCAATGAAACACGACTTTGCCTTTCGGTTGTTTATTGGAAAGTGACTAATAACATTTTGCTCTTAACTAAGGCCACTAAAACCTTGTGATCCATTTAGACTGCTTGTCTATCACTAGATAGAATTATATCAAGTACATATTCCAACATCCACAGACGATTTTTAACCATTGCCTTGATGTTTAAAGTCCGTATGCATTTTAACGATTGAATTTTGATTGACTGTAGGAGACCAATTGTGTTGAATCCACGCCATGACTTGATGGTTGAGCTAATTCAACTTTGACCGTTACTGAGCAATGACATCGATTGATTGGAATTTTGTTGGCATTATCTCGACCTTTGACCATTTTTTCTATCGACTATCTACTTGACCATTAAAACCATTTCGTTGTCTACCGACTTTCCACTTGACCGTGTAAACCATTTTTCCATTAGAGTGAATCCTGATGTGACTACCTCCATGAAAAATTACACCATAATTCTGGAGTTTACCGCCACCATTCTTGTAACTGATACTGCCGTTACCACGAATACTTTTGCACGATCCAGCGCCTTTACGTAACTGTTACTGCCGTTACCTCGAAATCCTTTTCCTGAGCCACCACGAGCGATTATACTTTGTCCACTAAATTTATTAGCGACAAATAGTACATCCTGAGCACCATAACCTGTTGGAAGTAGTGGATTGGCTGCAGGATATTACGGGTAGCACTTATACCCGGACCTCCTATGAAACACGACTTTGCCTTTCGGCTGTTTATTGGAAAGTGACTAATAACATTTTGCTCTTAACTAAGGCCACTAAGACCTTGTGATCCATCTAGACTGCTTATCTATCACTAGATAGAATTGTATCAAGTGCATATTACAACAGTTATAAGAGGGTGCTGTACTGTAACTTGAATTGAAAGTAGTAAATAATATGATATAGTAGCAACAAATGTTCTAAGAAACAACTTCTGCCTCTCCACCAGGTTTGAGATAATTTCAGGATTTTTAAATGTATTGAAAAACAGAATTGCGATGTTGACTGGTAATGCTCTCTCTGGCATTGAGACTAGACGTTGTATGGTTGATTTTGTAGCAGAAAGAAAAGTTCAAAAATAGTACACTTTTACTAAAATTGCAGCGGGCTAGCTACAAAACGTAAAAAGTAACAACGATGTCTAAAAAGAGTACATGTACTCTAGAAAGAGTACGCGTGGTAACCCTTGCTTGGAATCTGCCATATAAGCGTAATAACAGCAAACGAACATAACTAAGAATATTTTTAATTTAAAAGCTGAAGCTTAAGCGCTAAAATTATTGAATTCTATGATTTATTTACATGCAATTGGAATAATTGATTATTGTTTTTGTTCAACGCTCACCATTTTATGTTCTGTTTCTGCTGGCAGGAATTTTTTATTTTTTAGATGTAAACAAAAACTGTAAATATTTTTACACAAAATTAGTAAACCCATATATTCTGTAAAATAAATTTAAAAGTAAAAAAAAAATCAAAAACAAATCGCTTGATCAAAACATTTGTAAATTGAACACACTTTCAAAAGCACATGTAAATTTTATAAAATTATTTTTAAAAGTAAAATTAGATTTTTTTTGTTGTTAAAAAATATTTTTTTTTTAATTATCAAAAAAATAATTGCGATAAATTAACGATGATAACATTTTCCTCCCGGATTATGTGTGCACTCTACCCACAATTATTGGCAAACCAAAAAAATACTCTACTTTTAACTAACATAAAAATAAATCCAAAATACCAATAAACCTAAAATTGCGAATGGAATAGCAGACCAGCATTTTGTAGAAGAGACATTATTGTAGCATCCTCTGCTGCGCCCACCTCCAGATAAAAAGCTAAGCGAACTATACAAAGAAAATAAATAAAAAAGCCTTTTAACAATCCATAATGTAAAATGTAAAAATAACACTCATTTCGGTAATCGGTAAGTCAAAAAGTATTTCTTTTTTTCGTTTAATTTAAAGTTACACGAACCCACATTGTTAGTTTATAGAATATTTAGTGATATAACTAGTCTGAATGTTAGATATAGTAAATAGATGTAAAGTTAAAGTTTAATGAATAAAAAAAAAAAAAAAATCATATTTCGTCGACTTAGGAAGTATTCATTTCTTAAAATTATTATTTAGTAGTAACATCGTAGCAATTTACTGTTTTATGTTTCAATGTTTTACTATCGCTTTTCTATTTTTCCGCTAACGCTCGCTACATCTCTGTCTGTATGTCTCTCTCTCTCACTCATACTCTAACGAAAAACATACTTTCTATTCCATTAATATTGAAAATATCTAAGACAATGAATGACTTAATGTATATTGAAGAAAAAAACTGCCAAATGAAGGTATACATCTCAATGTGTCCTAGACTTAGTGTCCGAACGCAGAAGTGTTAATCATTTCAGATTTTTATAACACTACCTCTTGATTTGCAAACATGTACAATTTAATGACCACAAAAACCTAGATAATTGATGAGAATGTAGAAGATAGAATTGTTAGTTTAGACTCCTTTTGTATTATTCCTTCGTAGCCCTTACTACATTCAAGTGGAAATGATTGATAAATTGGGCCGGCCTGGTGGAAAGTAGTTAATCATTTCCTTCGAAATAAGAGGTCAATCATTTGAAGTATAGATCTGACGCAAAAGGAATGCAAAGGCAGGACCTGGATTTATGTTCTTTATTTAAAAAATTGTAACGGTCACGCGCGTGACACACTTTTAAAGTGCTGAATAACAGATGATCCATCGGCCTGAAAACGACTTTCCGACATTTTCTCAGTTCAAATACTTTAAAAATCTTTCCACCAGATGAGTGTTCCTCAAATCGATCAGATCTCACACGATGGTACATCGTTTTATAATTGTTATGCTTGCTTAGAAACATATAGTCTAGTGAATCCAATTTGCTACTTTATTTATTGAGACACAGATATTGTAGCATTTTAACTTGTGTGCAAATGTTTGCAAACTAATTTGACCTTTTGATACGAACAGAACCTTTTTAAAACGTGAGCTTCGTTATGCCCAGATGCAAATGGCAATATAACTAACAGTCGAGCTGTGTTGTAGGTCCATCGAAAACTTTGGTCTGCATAACAATTATCAAATCGTTTACCATTTTTACACACCAAAAACAAACCTCACAGCAGCACAGCCGAAAGTCAGGCCATTCCAGCTCAATTATTTATTTAAAAAAAAGAGTCCGTTAACCTTACAACAAAACTTTTTTTGAAAAGTTAAAATGCATGACCATAAACTAACATACAAACTACAAACGTGGACACAAGTACATTCCATTGATGAGACCGCAGAGAGGATTTAAGTTTCATTTCAAACCGAAACCGAGATTACTGCTCCGCACTTGCCTGCAGCATTGTTTTTGATATTAAAATGTAACAGAAATTATGTTAAATTATTTTTAAGAAAATTGCTTTTTAAAAAAAGATTTCCAAATTGAATTTGATAAAAAAAAACTTTTTTTTTCTCTCCAAACATGCCAACTTTCAGATGGGGTCGAGGTCCCCACAGCAGAACATCTGGGGGTCATCATCCCGCTGTCATAGATTATCGGACGGGTTACATTCGATCCCATCTTCGCTCTCCATCTGGCAGGGTCAGATGACTGAATACACACTTCCAACCACCAAATCGATCAATAAAACAATGTCTGAAACCAATTTCATGGATACACGATTTGCACGAAAATATTCCTATGTATCAACTGATTGATTAATCAAATTAGCGATTTGTGTTGACGGTTTTTTTTTGTGTTAGACAATTTTGTAGCGAAAACGAATGAAATTGAAATTGCAAAGAAGAAGGAAAAAATTATAAGACAAAAAGTTTAGTCGAAAGTTTAAAATAGTAAAAACCATAAAATATTTGTATTTAAATATAGGTGTTCGCGTGTTGGAACTTGTAGTCAAAAATTATGTAAAAATTCAAAATATATCACAACCAAAAATTTATTTACACGGATGCATTAAACATTATGTCGCAGAATTTGTTAAGTTATAGACATGAAGCAATATTAATTGAATCGAATTTGTATTTTTTTAATTTTAACTAATTGAGTCTGACGAAATGTAATTTCGACAATGCGAACAAATTGCGAATCTTTGGAAGTATTGTCATTTTCTAGAGGCGTTATTAACTGTTCTGTACTGTAGCCACTAGAATTCTGCCATTTTAAACCAAAATAAAAAAAAAATCGAATTTGTGTTTCGGGCTTTGAAGAGCTTTCGAGAGCTCTGCGTTTCTTTTGTATTCCATAGAAATCTATCACTTTTCCAATGAAATCCAAAAAGAGCTCAAAGCTTTCGAAAGCTCTGCGACAGACTCATAAAATACGATACGCTGTTTTGGCTTAACCAACAGTTTTGAAAGTTGTCAGTAATAGCCAGAAGAAGCCAAGCTGGACAATAAAGAAATGAGACGATTGACATTTCCCATTCGCGCAATCAAAACGAATATTTACGCGCTGAAATATGAAAAGTTGTTTTTGGTTTAGATTGGAATAGTAGTACAGACCGAACTTAACCTGTCAAATACGGCTATTCGTCTGTTAATTGAGGTACGAGATTTGAAATCAACCTATTAAAAATAATTTGATCGATGGAAGTAATAGACCCGATAATATCATACTGGTCTTATGATTGTCGTTTGTAATGGGTTAAATCGGAAAGTTTAATCTAAAATAATATGTTTGACCCGACGTGCAATGGATGATAAAATTTCTTTAAGGTGAGATAACTTAATTAGCTAAATAATTCCCGTCAGCGCTGATAAATTTAACAGCCAACAGTTAAATTCATCCGGGTAAATTTATACCAGCCTTTGGTAGGTTGTTTGTCCAGTTAAATTTAACTGATAAGACGTAAAATTTATCAGCGGTGACGTGCATTGGAGCTTGCAACGCACTGTGCGTTGGACAGTGCTTTGGAGCTTGTCATAGAGACTTTGTGCTACTCAAATTAATTTTGAAAATTTCGATTAGATCACTCTTAATCAAAAGCTATGGCTCGGAAGAGATTTTATGTTTTTCAAATGTTCGAATGCTGCAAAACTTTTTGTTATAATTGTGTAGTGACACAAAATAAAGCGTAGATTGTGTGGTAGTGACAGAATAATAGAAAAACGAATCAATTTTGAAAGAGACTACGAAGAACCTTTAAACATTTAAAGCGCTGAATGATCTGAACCAAACACGAAAAGGGTTTTTATGAATGATCGATTTAGTAAAAAAGCAGATTTTTAATGCGATGTTATAACGTCCGAAGACAATTTGAATGGAGAACTCAAAACTTTTAAGATGTTTTATGTGATTTAAAATGAAATAAGTGGCAACATTTCTAAATCAATGGCTGAGAAAAGTGCAAAGATTTTAGTGAAATATTGTCCTATCAAATTAAGAACTCAAATTCACTAATGGTGATCGAAGCATTTAGAGGTAATGAATAAGAGTGTAATTACTTCACAGAAACAAGCCTAAAACTGTGGAGACAATAAACCAGTCAACGTGTTAACACGAAGAAAATGGATTGCATAAATTGAATGTCTTTGTTGTCCCCACAGCTAGTGGTTGCGTTAATTTTGTGGAGCACTTTATTGTCCATATATTTCCTACTTATTTGTTTGCTGGTTGGCCAAAGCGCGTATTATTTCTTGAAAACTTTTATGGATAGTTCTCATTATCTTTGGTCATTGATTCAGAAATCCTGGAACTGATAGCACCACTTTTACCGGAAACAGACTATTTTTGTCTTTATTTGAGAATTTTCTATAAACTTTGCAGAATGTTAAAATTTTCAAACATTCATACACTGAATGTTTGTCAGTCCATAAGAGATGGGTGCAGCCTCTTTAGGAGGAAAAAAAGCTATTTTGTGTTGAGTCAATAAAAATCCATTCTCAATTTCAGAAGTGATATTAAATTGATAAAAAAAATATTTAAAGGAAAAAACTGTTGTTGTTTAATGAACACCGAATTTGAATAAATTAGGAATTAATTAATTAAATTAGATGTAAGCAATGTAATAAATGTCAATCTAATTTCATTTAATTTAATGTAATTTAACGAAGTGAACACTTTGGACAACTATTTAAATCAATAAAATTAATAATTTAAAACCAAATTCGTCGAGTAATTCATATATTTTTTTTAAACGTAATACCATAACACTCCCCTAGCACTAACATTAGATTGACAGCCTCTGCTTTAGATTGTTTGTTTTGTATGGTTGGAATGAGTTACAACAAGTCGAAAGAAACAATGAACTGACTGTAATTTCATTAGCCTCCGAATATATTCTACAAGCAGTGATATGGTAATTTTCAAAATAGTGTGTCTGGACTGCAGACTCTACAATAGCTGAATTCTACCAACGCACTGCTGGCAGTAAACTAGACTGAAGCTTCCGAAAATTAGTGAAAATTTGTATGAAGCTTAATGGTGTATATCGTCAGATACTACCCTAATTCACTGTCCCATTTCATTCACTTATTTTCTAACCTATCAGTCTACTATAATTCGATCTCAACGCACTTCAATAGAAAGTGATCATCATAGTTGACAGCTGCCAAATAGAGTATTCTTTTGTATGAAATGGTTTTTTACAGTGTTGTACAGTTGTGTGACACACTGTCAAGTCAAGTTTCAGTACCCTATTTAGAGTACCACTCATGCTTGAAGTGCGTTGGATCTGTGCATATTCATAAGATTCAGTTTGTATGGACTAATGGACCGAAAAATCAACACTGATGACATTTCACGGTGGGGCTGAACGAACTTTAAATAAAAGTGTAAGCTAACATTCCGGATTTTTTCATAAGTAAGTTGGGGGAGGGAAGTGCTATTCAAGTAAACAAGTTTTAGCAAAATCTCCTGAGCTGTTTCGGAGAACCAGCATCAGCACCAGCCAGGTCTTGTGAAACACTGAGGACTTAAGACTGACATTGGAATCGGTAGAGGTACAAATTCTAAGACTTCCAGTGTAAAAATTGTTGCTCTCGACATTTTCTTCATAGAGGGAGCAATAGCAGATGAAAGTCAAACTTTCACCATATTGAAAGACTGTTATCTCACTTACGAAGCAACTGAGGAAACCTCTAACTAATAATCCCAGACTAGTTTTCCAAACCCTTTCGAATAGCAAAAAAAATATTTTTGATTCAACGTTCTCTGTTACATTTTGAGAAATTGTACTTTTAGGCTACCCTCGGAAAACTTTGGCCGCTTCTATACCTATCTAGTAGGATTATTTCATCTCAATGTGTTGCTAATGTGCTAGCTGGGGTGATAGCCTCAGCTTTACAACGATACCAAATATACCATGCTTGATCCTGTACAATAAATATTGATGAAAGAGTTTTGCATCGAGGTCGTTCTACTCGCAATCTAGAGCTATCTCACCTAACTATCTTATGCAAAAACCCGGGATGTTAACTTACACTTTTATTTAAAGTTCGTTCCCACCGTGATTTATTATTATGTTGGAAGAAAGCCTTACGACTGAATTCGCGATACCTTTGTACAATCGAAATTCAAGGCACTTCAAATGTGAATGACCAATAGCTCGTCAGACTGTTCTTAGTAATTTATGGAAGTTTGTCTTTTGCTTCTTCGTCTTCGTCTGTAGAGTAGTAGTTGAATAACTAGGTCAATTGTGAAGACTCTGTGATGTGTCAGAAAAATTTCCAAAAATGTTCGTCTGAATGCGTAGAAAAATGAAAATTTGTTTCGAGTCTCGGAATTTTTTGGATTTAAAATTGATGCGCGTCGATTTTAGTCTCCCCGTGCCAAATAGATGGCATTAAAAGAGTTTTCGTCACATGACATCAAAACTGTCAAATACAATATCACTCATCCCCTCCCCATCCTGTTGTTGATATTTTTATGTCACATACAATTATGTACGTGTATTATACATTTATGTTGTCTATTTGAATTATTTATTTTAAAAACGCTAAACGTGAAGTAATACTCCAAAAATAAAATTTGGCAAAAAAATTAGTTTAAATTACGAAATTTCTGTTTATTTTAATGATTAAAAATGATCGCAAATCGATTGAATTCCTATTATGACAAATTTTGCGACTATATGGAACGAGATACCAAGGGTGTTGAGGTTAGTAAATGTTATGTGGAATCTTGTACAAATATGTTTCGTAAAAAATGATTGTGTCGCAATCTGAATCGGTGTTCGAGATTAAACGCGAAGGTTGCAATAAAACCAAATTTATCGATAAGCGGTGCAGTTCGATTGAATGATTTTCTTGTTTCACCGATAGATTGGCATCTACACTGTATCTGGTGTTCTCTTCGCAGTTGCCTGTTATAAAATTCGTCCGGTATGAGTGTCTATAATCAAATATGTCGAACATTGATTGTGACAGACACACATCTACTTTCAGATAACAAAATTCGGTAAGCCTTCCGATATTCCAAATCATTTCATTCGAAATCAAGTGCTGCAACATGGAACCGTATCGTCAATTGAACCGAGTCAAAATGCCGGCCCATTACTTAGGGTGAACCATAGCCCCCCGTTGAATATATTTTTTTCATCAAAGAAGCGTTTGCCGGTCAAGGTATGACTACATTGCTGGTACAACAAATTTTATTTGTCATAAAATATTTTTGTTGTCGTGATGCAGGTAGCTGGAGTTCAAATCAATGCCAACGGATATTCATGGCTGCAGTCAGTAACAGTTAATCACAAAGTGAAATTTTTACCTCTATCGAAACAGGATGATCATGTTGAGTGTCAGGTGCTATTGGTCGATTCGTCGCCACAAAAGGTAAGTGAAATTGGGTATCGATCATGATCAAAATTCAGTGCAAGTTTATCTACGAAAGAAAGTTTCTTTTTGAAGTTAGTCGAATTGCGACTTCGAATCCCATAAACCCTTCCATGCCTTGCAAAATTCGATATTCGGAAGAATAGGAAAGTTTAAAAGTTGCTTTTATAGATTACCAGATATGAATTTTCACTCCATTTTTTGTGAAGTGAATTAGACTGCCCATTTTTCATTTAAGTATTCGATCCGACGATATATTCACCTGTACATTGCAATGAAAGTTTCGCGTTAATTGCGAAACGATCGACGAACACAATCAGATTACAGCAGATTAAAAATAATAATTTCATTTTGTGATTCAGTTGGAATAAATTTAGAATGAAATTTCTATGCTATAACGGGTGACCTTGTCTTCGATGAAAATACACAGGCGATTTCACGTAATAAACATGAACGAACATCTGTGCTGACAGCCAAGTTACTATTGAATTAATCCATAGGAACAGGGTCTATTCATCGTCGGTTGTACAATTCTAAGATTATCAAAGGCGAAATATGGATTGTCTTAGCAAGCAGTTAGCTGAAAGTCTAGAGAAAAATCGTTCAACCTAGAGGAGCTACTTAAACTTGGTTTAGAAGGGGTTTCAGAACTAAGTTTTGATCTGACGAAATAGAGATAATAATTAAAGGAATCATTTGATCGATAAATTACGAAATATCTGAAAATATCTGACGACCAGAAATGCATATTCCTTTTTAACCAGAAACTTTTATCTGTCTGCTTACAGCCCGTCCTCGATCTAGCCGAATGTCTAACCAAACTTGGATTTGCAAACGTGACGAATTATCCTACCAACACAGAGAATGACAAAGAACTACAAAGATACTTTCAGAATTTGATCAAATTGCAGAACAAGGCCAAGAGAACAAGAACTGGATTATGGGCAGAAAAGTGAGTGTTTGTCGCATTCAATCCTTCTTTCTTTTCGCTAATTTCAAATGAAATATTCTAAGGATACCGCCGCCACGCTGGCCAGTCAACATCATCCAGAAGTATGTGACGAAAGCGATAATGTCTGCCCTTCCACAAAATCGACGTTTACCTGAACTTGTCAGATAAAACAAAACTGTTAAAATTGTCTCAATGGATATGACTTAAAGTTCGGTTAATATTGCCTTAATTACACTTGTTATGTGCTGTTTTACTTGTTGATTTGGTGCAATAAAAGAAATTTTAGATTTGTATATATGCCGGAAATGTTGCGTGAATCGTACTCGTCACTGCCTATCATACGAAGTTTAAATTTTCCTTAATTTACTCATAACATTTAGTTCATGAGTATCACATAAGGTGAGTGTACCGGTATCGGCCAGTGTCTAATCAGAACCCCTGAAAGTTCAGTCACTGAACTTCTGTAGAAAAACTCTGGAAACAGGTGTCTGTTAAGCAGCTGTAGCTACTTTATGAAAACGGTGTTAATGACTGTCAGTGCACCGTTTTATCATAACCATACTGTTGCTGCCGTAGCAAGCACCTCTGTCACAATGATTTTCTCCAACAACAATTCCAACGAGACCATCGAGACTCGATTCTAGGGTTATGAGCTATCGATCGTAACGAATTCTTCAGAACAACGGATCCTCGACAGTGACTCTACAGTCTACAAGGAAAAGCAATCATCGAAAATTGAGAATGCTCGAATGTTGTGGATGGTCGAGGATCGGAAGTATCTCGGCCATCCATGAATACTCAAATAGAACTCTCTTATTCCATTACAATGGTTCATTCACACCATAGACCTCCATCCTTATTCAAATTTCCTCCAGCAATTCCCGCTATGTTCACTCCAATGTGATGACATTTAAAAAAAAGATTTTCACGAATTTCCACGAACGACGTCACAACTGTCATAGGTCAAAATATTATCATTCGCAAAGAGAAACGTGCTTCGGATTGTGGTTGTGTGTCACGTCACATACATGGCTCTGTTTTAAGTGTGTACATATTATGTGCAGTCGATTAACACCTCTAGTGCGTTTAGTTAGTAGCTACAGTCGACAAAAAATGAAATATATTTTAGTAACTGGAGGTGTCATCAGCGGAGTGGGAAAAGGAGTTATATCTAGTTCGTTTGGAACGTTGCTGAACAGTTGCGATATTCCGGTCACGTCTATAAAAATTGATCCGTACATAAATATTGATGCTGGAACTTTTTCACCATATGAGCACGGTAGGCGGCAATAAGGAGTAAGGATAAGCATATGGACACAGTCAAAATCAAATCAATCTTTAATTCAAGGGTGGACTCTTTGAAGCCTGTTGAATCTCTCGTTAGTGATAACAGATTCAAAACGACATATGAATGTAGTTCGCGTGGGGTAGTTGTCCCTTTCTGTGCTCAATTAATTCTGTCCCTCTGTTTATTTGAATCAAAACTGAGACTCACAACAAGACGATAATGAATTTTGTTAAATTTTCAGGCGAGGTATTCGTATTGGATGACGGCGGAGAGGTGGACTTGGACCTCGGAAACTATGAACGCTTTCTCGATATCACACTGCACAGTGAGAATAACATTACTACCGGAAAAATCTATCAACAAGTCATCCAAAGGGAACGACGTGGCGACTATTTGGGAAAAACGGTTCAGGTCATTCCGCATATCACGAATGCCATTCAAGAGTGGGTCGAACGTGTGGCTAACAAACCTGTGAAAGAGAACATCACACCGCAAGTGTGCATAGTCGAATTGGGTGGTACAATCGGCGATATCGAAGGAATGCCATTCGTTGAAGCATTCCGACAATTCCAATATCGAATTGGCCGTGAAAATTTGTGTTGCGTTCATGTGTCGTTGATTCCGACGCCCCGGTCGACAGGCGAACCGAAAACTAAGCCAACGCAAGCGAGTGTACGCGAACTTCGACGGCTCGGTCTGACACCCGATCTAATTGTATGCCGTTCCGAAAAAGCTGTACCACAAGATGTCAAAGAAAAGATCAGTATGTACTGCGATGTGGCAGCCAACGAAGTAATTTGTATTCCCGATATGTCCTCCATATATCATGTACCACTGATTATGGACGCGCACAACATCATCGACTTTTTAAAAGATCGACTCAAACTTGACATCAAATCTCCCAGACCAATCAAATACCTGCACCAGTGGCGAGATTTGGCCAAGAAAATGGACAAAATAACGCGAGAAGTGAATATAGCATTGGTGGGAAAGTACACCAAATTAGAAGATTCGTACGCATCCGTTACGAAGTCCTTACAACATGCGGCTACTTCGGCTGGCTACAAATTGAATTTGAAATTCATTGATGCATCGCATTTGGATTATAAAACGAAATTCGAGGACCAGACCAAATTTCACGAAGCCTGGCTGATTATGTCGCGCAGCGATGGTGTTATTGTACCGGGTGGTTTCGGTTCACGTGGCATGGAAGGAAAGATTTTAGCGGCTAAATGGTGTCGAGAGAATAAAAAACCGTATCTGGGTATCTGTTTGGGACTGCAAGCTTCGGTCATTGAATTTGCACGGAACGTACTTCATTTGGAGGTAAGAGTGTCGTCGTCGACTAGAAAATATTTTCATTTTCAATTTGAGATGAAATTACTGAATTACGCAGGGAAGTCGAGGGAGAAAAGTGGGAAATAAGAGTCAAATTTTAAAGTCGAGTAATTGGATTGAGACAGTCCGCGTAGTATTAATAGGAAGTTGTTAAATGAGATCCGCTATTCCGCTATACTCTCGTGATTTATAGGAAATATTGGGTTGGTTTTCGACAAAAAAAAATCATTTTGACTTGGGCGCTATTGACTCTCTCGAATGACGCTTACATTTTATCATAATTTCGTTGCACGTTTAGAAAGCCAACACAACCGAAATAGACCCCGACACTGAACACAAGCTGGTGATTGACATGCCCGAATTTACACCAGAAGACAAAGGTGGCACAATGCGTCTTGGAGCTAGGACAAGCGTGTTTAGAAATAATGACACAAGTGTCATAAGTACGAACAATTCAATTAATCTTTGGATTTCATTTCGTAACCATGGCGTTTATTCACAGGACAACTGTACGGCAACAAAAGTTCCATCAAAGAAAGGCATCGTCATCGCTACGAAGTAAATCCAAATTACGTTGACGAATTGCAGAAACATGGACTGCAATTTGTGGCTACTGATACTGAAGGGTACACCGCGTCACACAGCCGAGCAACGAGTTTCATTTGCTGAAATCCTTTTCTTTTTCTATTTCAGAAAACGTATGGAAATAGCTGAGCTGGATGATCATCCGTATTATGTGGCAGTACAGTTCCACCCCGAATATCTTTCTCGACCACTGAAACCATCTCCGCCGTTTTTGGGCCTAATTTTGGCTTCGGTTAGAAAATTGGAAAAATTTCTCGATCAGGGCTGTCGCTTGTCACCTCGTGATATGAGTGACATTAGTTCAGGTGAAAAATTGACTAAATATAGCAGTGACGATAAAGGTCTTTTAATTGGAATGGCTGTCGCGGATCGTAAACTATACATAGAAGACATTTATCGCCGCTGTCGTTTTCATTGCATTTTATTTAAATAAAAATTTCATTTTCAACAGATGAGGAGGCAAGTCCACGTATTGATGGGCATAGTTCATATTTCAAACCGAATGAACATGTTTTCAATGGTCATGTGAATGGCAATGGCGTTCATAGTACAGATGAATCTGAAGATAATTATAAATAGAAAGCTAGGTTGCTAGCACACTGACTTTAGAATTGTAGAATTGTACATTAAGGTCACGAAAATAAAGTTTTTTGTGAAAGGAAAATGAAACAAATTTTAGAGTTTTTGTTCTTGTACAGTCCTTTCTTCCTTGCGAATTTCGTCTCCTTTGTTCACATCGATCTCTGATCACTTCATTTCTTACGTGCATATCGAACTATGGAAATATTTGGAACGACGTCACTTGCTTATCGATGTTCAAGACTGAACCGTGTTGTTGAATTGACATGCGCGAAAATATTTACATGAACCGAAAATCGATTCTCCAAAATTGGATGGTCGTGTCATCGCAACGAAATTGTTGAATGGAAATCTGTCGAAACGGAATTCAATTTGTATTGACGTCGATTGGGTATTGAAAAGTGACGATAAGTAAAACTGTCCATGACTTGAGAAAAACGTTCAATGCAACCGAATGATACTAGCGTCTGATGTGTACATCGACACGCGAGGCTGTAGGCATACAAATTTGAAACATGCTAAACGGCACTTCGAATTTCTTTAACCTGTTACTGATGTCAAGCATAATAAAAAGTATTGGGTCTATTACTTCCATCGATCAAAGTATTTTTAATCTTTTGATTTCAAATCTTGTACTTCAATTTTTTTTAACATGCATTTTACTATATAAACCACAATATTACCCAGAGATTGTCATTATTTTTGTCGTCATTATCGATAACAGATGAAAGACCGCATGTGAAAGGTTAAACGTGGCCTTTCCTCAACGTTAGTTATGGTATAAACGTGTGAAAGCTGAAACCACCAACAAAAACTTTTAGATTGATGGAGACAAATTATCATGAGTGTGGCTCAGGGGTGTCTCGTAACTATGACCAAATATCAGAGAATAGCTTTGAATCTTTACAAATTTTTACGTAGACGGTTTTCAGAAAGTAATGGGTATTATTCAGTAGAGCGACTGTGTTTTGTTGGATTGTAGCAACCTACTTAATATACAATCTAGTAAGTTGTGAACATACTTTGTTCATTCTGTTTGGAACTTTCTCGGAAACTACATCTAAATTCTATTACTCGTAATAAAACCATATTCGGATTGAGCTTAAGTCATTTTATTCGTCCTGACGCTGATATTCGGAGGATTCCAACAGTTTTCTGACAACCCGAAGCTTTCGGAAAATTAGATTTTAGAGAAAATGCTGGTTTAAAATTGATTTTTACCTTAATTGAACATAAAGCTTGTAAAAATTAAAGTCCCTCGCTTGACTATGAAACCAAACATTAGCCATTGAATGTCTGAAGCATTTCTTAACTTCTTAAAACATTGGGAAAGTGCAAGAAAATTGCGTTCCTATTTCTCGATATGTTCTAATTAACAAAAATTTCAAATGATTTATGTGAAAAGCAGAAACGGAAGATTTGAGTGTCAATCGATTGCACCGAATCCATCGAATGAAACAATTTTTTTTTTTTTCTAGTGATAAGAGCCTTTTCGTCTTGTATCACTCCTTAAATAATCCTTTATTTCGTTTTTTATTTAACTAAATAAGAATAAAGCTATGCATTTGGTTTAATCAATAAAAAAAATGAAAAAAAGATTGGTCTCGGACCCAGTTAATATTTACATGCATATTTGTACACTTAGTGTAATAGTACGGACGGTTTTTTTTGTTAGGAATCAAATCATGTGTGACAAGTTTTGGGCTGTATGTACAATATCAACTGGGTGAACAACCCTTTTCAACCAATCTTTTTCCCCGGGAATCGAACCTGCGGTCTTTGGGTGCGCTTCAGTCTTTCGATCCCGAGTGCTACCACCTGCGCCACGGTGATAGGTGATGAAACAAAGTTTTAGCTGAAACACATCAATTGGAATGTATTCGTGCGTGAACATATTGTCGTTCAAGGAATTGTAAATAAACGGACACATTGAAAAATTTAAAACGAGTTTTAGTATCAAAACCTATTGCCGATGCTAGAGCTAATGAACAGCACACACACGCAATCTATTTGCTTACAAAAGGACTATCGTTCAGATGATGAAGTTTGATCGCACAAGTGTTGGAAGAATCATTTGAATCAGTATCGTCAGAGTTATTGTTGACGTAACTTTCATTTTTGTTCTGCGAAAGTTTGTTTACAGAGTAGCCTTATCAAGAAGGTTTAAGAACTGATGTTGTTGCAGGGTCTAAAGAAATGTATCTATCAACGATAATAGTGAAATGAAACGAAAAAAAAAATCAAAATAGACGCTAGGATCGAACTCGGGTCCAGTACACTACAACTCAACAACCTTAACTACTACTCAAACGAGGCGCTGTGAATTCAGGAACCAAGAAGCAGTAAAGTGATGAAAAAATACAAATGTCTTAATTTGTTGTGTTCGTTTGCATGCCTGAAACCCACATTTGTGTATATGATCGATTGATTTGTAATGGGTTCGTAAGTTAGTATTTCAATTAACAGCTGCAGAACGCATCGCCGATGGCTATGTCCGAGATTTTCCCCGACCAGCTATGACTCAAAAATAGGATACATTCATCCTTTCTGCCGAGACTACAAGGAAAACTTGGCTTCTATATGGGAAAGACTGGGCATTGACTGAAAGTTATGTGAAACGATCAATTTAGGTTTATTTATGGCTGCTCAGCTCACCGACGAATTTTGAATGTTTTTTTCGTCAAGTGCCCTGGACTTTCGTTAGTAGAGTGTATGCAGATGATATACCGTCTATACATGAGTCATTTGGACTCCCATGACTTTATCAAAGGTTCGCTAGTATTTCCAAACGAATTCTTACGATTAGAAATCAACACGAGTAACTGTGCCCGCATTCAATTTCACTCATCATTCTTTCTTAGGCTACCGAACAATGATACTGGATGAGGACAAGTGGATCAAGATTTGAAAATATTTCTGACGAGATGATGCATCTATACTTCCTGCCACTTCCCAACTACGTCACCCCATGTAAAAACTTGCAAATATATCTACACTGCGATCTTTTTACCCACAATTGTATTTTCAGAAAAGCTGACTTCGAAATTGTCATCCCGTTTTGCACGCAATGACAAAAGAGTTCACTACCAAGTTGCTAATCATTAGGAGACGCATCATGTTTCATCAATGGGTTCAAATAAAAATCATTCGAAATGAGACTGCTGTGATGGAAATAAGTGATGAAATATTTGTGCTCAGAATCTCATAATAAACGTCACAATCAGAAGAGTTTGAGCTTTTCAATCCATATTTGAGGCAGTGAAACAATCCTTTCTTCATCATATCGCGACATTAGAATTTGTTAAGAATACAAACGTTTTAGGCGCAGCTATGAAATGGTCGGTCATTGAGTGGTGTATAGCATTGATCAGTTAAACTGGACAGAAGTTATGTTTAAAAACGGGTTTTACTCTACTCGGATTGAAATAAATTATCAAAAATTCGTCGAAAATTCTGCTTTATTCAGTCCGACGACAGTGGCTCATTAGCTCAGATGGTAGAGCGTCCGCTTACAAACACAATTTTTATTAAGGTCGGGGGTTCGAGTCCACCATGTTCCAATTTTTTTTTTTTGTTAAAGTATAGGATTTTTTAGCTTTCTCATTGAAAATAATTTTTATATGGGTTACATAGTGGTTATTAGTTTCATTTCATGATTGTAGGAATAAAAATATTTGTTCACGTAAGTCCATAGCACAGATCTGAATTCATCGACACATGAGGTAAAGGTAAAAGTGATCATATCATTTTCCTATCAATCGAACTCTTACAGTTAGATAGGACAGTGAGTTCAGAATTTTTGCTTTGCAAATTTTAAAAAATAAATTTGGTTTCACATGTTAACTTCAGGTAGTAGAGAATTTGGTATTTTGGTTATTTGGTTTTTTTTTGTTTCTACAAACCTTCGCACATTTACATAATGTAAACGAAAATATGATTTTTTTCTTCTTCGAAAAATCCACAGTGGTGAATCGCGTTTCCTACGGTTCCCATTTTTTTCAACTGTAAAAGTGGTCATAAAGGCGACACTCATTCTACTTAAGAATTTACTTAAAACCTATTTTCAACGAAACCGAGATTATTTTACAGTCGAACGAATCATTTGGTTTAGCAAAAGGATTTCGGAAAATATTTATTTTTTACCTGAAGACATACTGAAATTATTATTCATCTGAAAAGTAAATTTCGCAACAATGATGTTTCAAGCGGATATTATGAGTGCGAGGTAATGAGGTCGGAGAACGTACAAACTAAAATCAGTCACTACTTTGCTGGGCAAACGCACGTATATAGTGTCCGGTTGTAACAAACTATGGACAAATTAACATCATCGTCTAATAGTGGCTCATAGCATCTTCCTACAGCCATACCATGGGAAAATTGGTTTCGTGCGAAATAGGTAAGTTCATTGCGACACAAAATAATTGCAAAGGAACGAGTATACGTTCTAAGTCTAAAAGTGAAAATTGGAGTAAAATTCTGTAGATTTTCTTCAGTGAATGTGCTTAAGGTATTCCGGTGGCCGACCATTTCGGTGGCCGCTAATTTTTTCGCTCGGTTTTTCCAAACATAAGCAGCTTGAAGTCATGAAGATCATGTTTCATAGTCCATTTCATTTATCCACTTGGCAATTTTCTTTAGAGTTGCTAAATTTTGCGTGACTAAATAGTGAAAATGTGCACCTACAAAGTCGATCTCGTTTTAGCGATTTTTCAGCCTTAAGTGTCATTCAAATCGAAAATGTCTTAGTGGAAAACATGTAAAAGATTTCAGACTTATTTCTCAAGCAAAATATTTTTGAGTAAAAGGTCACAAAGCTTTCGGAAAATTACAAATTAGTGTAGGGCGTACAATATCGGTTTTAATTTGATCTTAACATTAATTGAACATAATTTGTAAAACTAAAATCGCTCGTTTGGTTGTAAAAGGAAACATGTTAGTCATCGAAGGTGTGAAGACATTTTTCGCTTCTTTAATAACAAAAAAATTAGGAAAATGCAAGCAAGTTGCCTTGTTATCGATTAGCGCAGTTCTGCAGAAATTTAGCATGATTTATGTGAAAAACAGATACTGAAAATTTATGTTCCAATGGATTGTCTCGTGCACCGAACAATTTTTTTCTCTAAAAGATATTAGGTCAACTCGCGAACTAAATTGAATTCCTAGTATTAAGAAACTTTCACTCCTAAAACAATCCTTTCGTTTCGTTTTTTTTAGATGAGAATGGAGCTGAGTATTTGCTGGAAGCAATAAAAAAAAATAAAAAAAAAGATTGGTCTCGGACCCAGTTGATATGTACATATCACATCACAGATTTACACTTATAGTGGGTCTTGACACTTAGAGTGTTTAGTACGGAAGTTTACTTGGGCAGGTAACTTTTGGTGTTAGTTTGGGCTGAATGTACAATATCAACCGGTTGAACAACCCTTTTCAACCAATCTTTTTCCCCGGGAATCGAACCTGCGGTCTTTGGGTGCGCTTCAGTCTTTCGATCCCGAGTGCTACCACCTGCGCCACGGTGATAGGTGATGAAGCAACGTTTTTAGCTGAAACAGATCATTCGGCAAATATTCGGGTGAACATCGTTGAACAAATAATTGAAAATAAACGGACACATTGAAACGCATAAAACGAGTTTTCATATCTAAATTTATTGCCAATGCTAGAGCGAGTGGACCACACACATACGTGGACAGCACAAGGGGACCATTGTTCAGCTGGTGAAGTTTGATCGCACAAGTGTTGGACGAATATCCGAATCAGTATCGTCAGAGTTGTCGGTGATGCAACTTTCATTTTTGTTCTGTGAAAGTCTTTTTTCAGAGTAGACTTGCCAAGAAGGTTTCACAATTTATGACGATGTTCTATGGTCTTACAAATTTTACTGTCAACGAAAATAGTGAAATGAAACGGAAGAAAATATTTTGTAAGTATAATTGAGAAAAAAAAATCAAAAAAGATGCTGAGATCGAACCGCGTTCCCATTTCACCACAAATCAACGACCTTAACTATTACTCAAATGAGGCTATGCTGATTGAAGTAGTGAAGTGATGACTGAAAACGGTAAACGAAATTGACATTTTTGCACAGTCCGCATCATGAACATTTTTCGGAATAAAGTTTATAAGGAATATTCTGATCCGTAGAGAATATAATGACCACAAAAAGCAACACATCAAAATGTCCATTGACATAATTTAGAAATTTGGAGCTAAGATAAATTAAATGAAACCTATCATGGAACTCCTTTTAATTTTGAACTATTATGGGAAATTATTGAAAAAAATGGTTTCGTTTTAAGTAACTCTACCATAAAATATCGCCATCGTGTGCTGTGTACACGTATGAATTCAGCGTATAATTCGAAGAACTTACCAAAAATATCCGTACATGCATCATGTCGAACTAACTAGCCAATCACTCTGACGATACTTCAACTCTCCCTGAAGTGTCTGATACTTACTGCACGTTACCATATACTTATGTTGTTCGCAATAGCAATGTGCAAGTCTATTTTGGCCTGCGGTTTTTAGGATTTGTTCCGTGTTATAGCACGCAAAATGCCTAGACTCGTGACGAAAGTGAGATCATTTAGGACACGTCATAATCTTCTCCCACTGACACAGCTCGGGCAGAAGATATGTACTTATTTGAATCGAAACTGAGACACACAGAAAAGACAATTATTCCATTTTGTTGAATTTTCAGGCGAGCTCTTCGTTTGGATGACGGTGGAGAGGTGGGCTTGAATCTCACCTACTATCAATGTTTCCGCGATATCAAACTGCATAGTGAGAATGACGATACTATCGGAAAAATGTATCAGCAAGTCATCCAAAGGGAACGACGTGGCAAATGCCATTCAGGAGTAGATCTCAACGTGTGGCTAACAAATCAGTGAAAGAGAACATTACAGCGCAATTTAATTGTGCATAGTTGAAATGGGTGGTACAATTGGCGACATCGAAGGAAAGTCATCGAATTCGCACTGCGATTGAAGGTAAGAGTGCCGTCGTCTGCTAGAAAATATTTCCACTCTCAATTAAGTAATTACGGAATTATGTCGTGAAGTCTTGGGAGAAAATCAAAGTCAGACATAGTCAAAAATTGTATTGAGTCAGTCCGAGTATCGAAATCGATAAATGATAAATGACTGTGTGCACCACTGCCGAGTAACGACTGATTAATTTGCTGTTTCTTTTCGTATTTCAGAAAACGTATGGAAGTAGTTGAACTGGATGATCTTCCATAATATGTGGCATTACAATGCATCCGGAATATCTTACTCGACCACTGTAACTGTGTCTGCCGTTTTTAAGCTTAATTTTGTGATATGAGTAGTGTTAGCTAACTAGTTCAGATTTAAGAATTACGAATCAGCAAAAATGACAACAATGAATCCGTTTAGTGTCTGTCTAAACTAAATGCACTAAATGTTAGAACAGTGACGACAAAGATCTTATAACCAGCATGACGTGAAATAGAGTCACGAATCATAGTGTACGAGGTGTACGATCGACGCTGCTATTCAATTAAACATTTCAATTTCAACAGATGGGGAGGCAAGTCCTCGTATTGATGGGCATAGTTCATGTTTCAAACCGAATGAAAAGGTTCATAGTACAGATGAATCTGGAGAAAATTATAAATAGAAAGCTTGGTCGTCTCACTGACTTTGGGAGACACATATTGTAGAATTGTACGTTAAATTCATGAAAATAAAGCATTTTTGAAAGGAAGATGAAACAAATTTTAGAGTTCTTGTTATTGACAATTTCGTAAACCTTACAGTCTTTGCTTGTGAATTTCATCTCATTTTTCCACATCGATCATACGATGAACGACGTCACATGTTAATCGACAAATAACAATTGCTCGCGGTCCAGTAACCAATTTGGTGTTAAAGGCTGAACCGTGTTGTTGAAAATGGCATGCGCGGTAATATTTACTTACATGAACCGATAATCGAATCTTCAAAATTGGATTATCGAGCCATCTAAACGAAATTTACACATTTTGAATGCGTTTTTACACACTAGATATTTAGATCGACACTCGAGGCTGTAGGCATACAATTTTGAAGAACGCCTTAAAGATATTTCAAATTTCGTGGTAGCTGGACTTTCCTCTCTTATTGAACAGATAGGAAATGTTCACGTGCAATCAGAACGCGGGCCTGTGCGATTTCACCTTTTACTTAGTTTAAAAATGTGTTCTTTTGGCACCGTGTACCAGATTCCCCGACATCGCGCAACGACATCAGTTCACTACAAAATTGCGAATCATTCTTAAGGAAGATCATTCGGAATGAGACTGTGATGGAAATAAGTCTTGGAATATTTGTAATTTGTACACAGAATACCATAAAAGACGTCATAGAGTTTGTGCTTTTCAATCCACATTTGGGTCGTAAGTCTCAGTAAATAGGTCGTGCATTCCATGTGAGCCGACGATGCTGAAGAGTCCACGGTTTCCATGTATACTATAGTTGATCATCCACTAAAGCAATCCTCTCTCCAACATTCGCAACTTTGGAATTTGCCAAAACCTTAAATTTCGTAGGTGCAGCTATTAAATTGTCAGATATTGTGTGATAGTCCTGTTCGCCAAAAGGTAAGTGTCCATGAAACCAATTTTGGTGAAATAATAACAGATATTAAGCTTAAAATTTAGGAAGTAGTCGACTCAATTGAGTTAAATTATCAGATGTCGTCGAAAATATAACTTTTTTTAGCCCCTTGACAGTGGCTCATTAGCTCAGGTGGTAGAGCGTTAGCTTACAAGCATAAATATTATGAAAGTCGGGGGTTCGAGTCCCACTATTGAATAAATTTTTTTACTCAAATATTTTACCTTTCTCACTATATATAAACCGAAAATCTTTTTTATAGGAGGTAACAGGAATTAATCTCTGTGATCGAAACAATTAAAAATTGGTTGTGTTTTAAACCCAAAAATAAAAACTTATCTGTTATTGTCAATAACCATTCCGCAATGTGTAATCCGTATGACAGTGGCTATTAGTTTGATCATTTCATGATTGTTAGGAGTCAATATAGAAAAATCATTCGGAATTGTTTTTGAAAAAACTCTTCGAATGTCTGTTCCAAACGTCTATAAATACAAGTCCGGATTCAAGGATGTTTGGTCTTTAATGTATATTTGAGCCGGTGAATTGGATAAAAATGAAAATATTGATTTTATTTTCGGACAAATCGGACTCGTTCACATAGAAAGGATTTTTATAGCTGGGATTTATGAATTTTGTTTGGCAAATGGAAAAAAAAATAAATTTTTTGTTTCAGATATTCACTTCAGGTAGTAGAGAATTTGTTATTTACAGTATCCATTGCCAAAACCTTTGCACCTTTTGAGTTACATTATGTGAACGGAAATATAATTTTTTGTTTCTTCTTCGAAAAAACCATAGTGGTGAATCGCGTTTCCTACAGTTCCCATTTTTTTCAACTGTAAAAGTGGTCATAAAGGCGACACTCATTCTACTTCACAATTTACTTAAAACCCATTTTCAACGAAACCAGGATTAGTTACCATCTAACGAAACATTTGGTTTAGCAAAAGGATCTCAGAAAATATTTCTTTTTTACCTGAAGAAATGCCACCAATGGCATCTGCAATAATGTACATCCTGAAATTATGATTCAGCTAAAATATTGTGAGTGCGAGGTAAAGAGGTCTGAGAACATACAAACCAAAATCAGTCACTACTTTGCTGGGCAAACGCACGTATATACTGTCCGGCTGTAACAAACTATGGACAAATTAACATCATCGTCTAATAGTGGCTCATAGCATCTTCCTACAGCCATACCATGGAAAAATTGGTTTCGTGCGAAATAGGTAAGTTCATTTCAAAAAATAATAAGGCCAGAATAAGGGTCCTGTTTTAATCTAAACGTGAAAATTGGTGTGTTAATCGATTATATTCACTGAGTGAACAATCTTTTCTCTCTGAAACTTATTTGAAAGTTAATTCGCGATGTAAATTGAATGTCTAGTGTTAAGAAACTTTTTTCGTTCACTTCTCAAAAAGTTCTTTCGTTTCGTTTTTTATTTAGATGAGAATGGGGCTGTACATTTGCTGGAAACGAAAAAAAAAAATTGAAAATTACAAAAAGCTTGGTCTCGGATGGAGCTCAGGCCAATTAATATTTACATTTATACATATTTACACTTAATGCTAAATTATACAGAATGGACGGACCTGATAAGGTAGCTTTCGTGGGCTGTATGTACAATGTCAATGTTAACCGATGGCTGAACAACCCTTTTCAACCAAACTTTCCCCGGGAATCGAACCTGCGGTCTTTGGGTGCGCTTCAGTCTTTCGATCCCGAGTGCTACCACCTGCGCCACGGTGGTAGGTGATGAAGCAACATTTTAGCTGAAACAGATCATTCCGAATGTATTCGTTAGATCTTTTCTGAACACATTGTACAAGTAATTGTAAAATAAACGGACACATTGAAATGCATAAAACGAGTTTTTGTATCCAAGTCTATGGCCGCAAGAACGAGTCGAAAGCACACACACGCAATCTAGTGTCTACACACGAGGACTATTGTTTAGCTGATGAAGTTTGATCGGACAAGTGTTGGACGAAAATCCGAATCAGTATCGTCAGAGTTGTCGTTGATGCAACTTTCATTTTTGTTCTGTGGAAGTTTTTTGTCAAGAAGGTCTAAGAATGTATGACGGAAATGTTGTTGGATGGTCTAAAGAACCTTTTCTATTAGCGAAAATAGTGAAATTAAAAAAAAGTAAGTAAAAAAAAGAAATTGAAATAAATTGAACGCTTTGGGGTCGAACTCGGGCCCAGTACACTAGAAATCAACGACCTTAACTATTTCTCTAATGAGGCTCTGTGGATCGAGCAGCCAAGAAGTAGTAAAGATATGAATAAATGTCCAGTTTTGTTTTCTTTTATTCGTCAACTGAAAACATTTGAAGTTGTCATTTCCGCACAATTTCTCGTTCCTATTATGAGCATTTCAACGAACAAAGTCTATGAGAAATATTCTGATCCGTAGAAAATACTGGACGGTTGATCATAATTCATTCGGTTTGTGTCAAGACAAATCAGTTTTTAGCTTGGGAAAATAAATGAAATTTATCATGGAGCTCCTTTTTTAGTGTGGAGAATTATGAAAAATTATCTTAAAATGTGCTACACCTATAAATTCAGCACATAGTTCGAAGAACTAACCAAAAATGTCCGTAATGCGCTATATCGAAGTAACTCTCATGTGAATTATTTGTCAAGTACAGAACTGACGAAACTTCAACTCTCCCTGAATTGTCTGTTAAAATGTTAGTGGGTCAACCGTACCTATCAGAAGAAATGAAAACTAACTGCAAGTGACCATATGCTCTTCGCAATATTAACATCCATGTCTCTCTTGGGCGGCGGTTTTAGGCTTTTTAGCGTGTTGTTGAAAGCGGATATTTTTTGGATGCATTGTACAGACACAGCTCCTATCTGTTTATTTGAACTAAAACTGAGACCCACTGCAAGGACGATAAGAAAATTTTATTAAATTTTCAGGTGAGGTGTTCGTAACATTACTACCGAGAAAATCTGTCAGCAAGTCATCGAAACGTCTATTTGACGAAAAAGGTTCTACTTATCACAAATGCCGTTCAATAATATAATGCGGCGAACGTGTGGGTAATAATCAGTGAAAGAGAACATTACACCGCAAGTGCGCATAGTTGAATAAGGTGGTCCAATTGGCGATATCGTAAGAATACCAGTCGATGAAGCATTTCAATTTTCATGTTGAATTTTGAATGATCGCTTTATACTCCAGGTGAACATGGAAACATGAAAACGGACTTTACATCAACCGAACGTATCGAAAGAATGAACCGAACATTTGGTGAATCATCAATGGAAGAAGTATTTTTGAAAGGAGACGGCCGTGAATGGGCCGAATGGGCTCGACAAACGCTAAACGTAGGGAGAGGGTCAAAGGTTCGCTAATTAATTCTTAACGATTCGTAATCTGTGTTTTTAGTCAACTTTCAATCATCATTTCAAGGCTAGCGAGCAATGATACTCGATGAAGTCAAGTGGAAACGATCAAGACTCGAAGATATTTCTGACGAAATGCTGAATTCTTACTTCCTGCCACTTCCCCACCATGACGAACTTCCTATGTAAAAACGTGCAAATGTATCGACATTGCGATCTCTAACCAAATTTGCATTTTCAGAAATGTTAGGCTGACTTCAAAATCATGAGCATGCAGAAAGTAACATCCTGTTTAACGCACATCGGCTGGATCGTCCAAAGTCGGTAATCATTAGGCATCGCCAGCCAGTGGTTCTTCGTTTTGTTTTATCAACGTAGAATTGAGATTAGAAAATCATTCGGAATGAAAGCTGTGATGGAATTAAGTCATGGAATATTTGTGCACAGAATTCCATAATAAACGCCACAATCAAAGGAGTTTGTGCTTTTCAATTCATATTTGGGTCGGTGAATTGGATAAAGAATTTGCAGAACTCTCAGTAAATCTGTCACGTAGTTGATAAGCCATAAAAGCAATACTTTCTCTAATAATTCGCAACGTTGGAATTTGTCAAGACTCAAAATTGTCTAGGTGCTAGACCTTTTCGTCATATACCATCTTTAGGTAAGTATCCTAAAACCAAATTTAAGTGAAATAATCTGAAGCATTGAGGAGTTAGCTCCAACAGAAACTAAGCTTGAAAAGCTAAAGGAAATAGTGGACTCGAGTGACTTAAATTGTCAGATGTCGCAAAAAATTCTACTTTATACAGTCCGATGAAAGTAACTCATTAGCTCAGACGGTAGAGCGTCGGCTTACAAACACAAGTTTTATGAAGGTCGGGGGTTCGAGTCCACCTAAGACTAATTTTTTTCAAACTTTTTTTTTCTCAGGAATTTTGAGCTTTCTTACTGCATAAAGTGGAAAACTCTTTTATAGGAGTTATAAAAGACTGAGCTACATACGTTCATCGTTGAGGATAACATTGGTTATCAATATAATCATTCCTCAATAAGTAATCCACATGCCACGGGCTATTAGTTTGATTATTTCATTATTACTGAGCCTATATTACAAGTTCGGATTCAAATGTACATTTGAAGCGGTGAATTGGATAAAACTAATCATTTGATTTTGGGACAAATCTGTAGAACTGTGATTTACAAATTTGGTTTGCAAATTTACAATATTCATTTTATTGTTTGAGGCTTCACATCAGGTAGTAGAGAATTTGTTATTTTCAATATTCAGTGTCAAAAACCTTCGTACCTTTACTAGAGTTACATTATGTGAAAGAAAATATGATTTTTTTTTCTTCCAAAAAATCGTGGTGAATCGCGTTACTTACGGTTTCCATTTTTTCAACTGTGTCAGCGGTCATAAAGGTGACACAGAATTTACTTAAAAAACCTATTTCAACGAAACCGAATCTTTTTTACCTGAAGAAATGCCAGCAAAGGCAGCTGTAATAATGACATCCTGAAATTATGGTTCACCTAAAATGTTATCATTGCGAGGTAATGAGGTCGGAGAACGTACAAAGTAAAATCAGTCACTATTTTGCTAGGCACAACACACGGTGTCCGGCTGTAACAAACTATGGACAAATAACATCATCGTCTAATAGTAGCTCATACCATCTGGCTAAAGCCTTACCATGGGAAAATTGTTTTCCTGCGAAATAGGTAAGTTCATTGCGATACGAAATTGAAAAGGACCGAACAAGGGTCCCATTTAAATCTAAAAGTGAACGTTGGTGTAGAATTCGGTAGATTTCAATTCAGTGAATGTGCTTAAGGTATTGCGGATGGCCAGTATTTTTAATAACTAAATTTATGTTCGATCATAGATCTAAACAGTGAAAATATTCGATTTTGTTTGAGTTTTGACTTTCTGGAATTATATGCCTTTATTGTTCGAGTGCAAGAAGTTGCGTTCCTATTTCTCTCTAATCGATAAGTTCTGATTAATAGAAATTTCGATTGATTTATGGGAAAAGCAGAAACTAAAAATGTTTATCAATCGATTTGCCTTGTCCAAGTCCACCGCACAATTTTTTCCTCTAGAAGGTCATTTCGCGATTTCTAGTGTTGAGACTTTTTTCGTCTTGTTTCATTCCTCATATAATCCTATCGTTTTCTTTTTTTTTATTTAGATGAGAATGGAGATGTGCATTTGGTCGAACCAATAAAAAAAAAAAAAAAAAAAAAAGATTGGTCTCGGACCCAATTGATATGGTACATATCAGATCACATTATTTACACTTAGAGTGTGGTTTTGCACTTATAGTGCGTTAAGGAACGATAGTTGTTTTTGTAAGGAACGGTACTGTCGTTTGGGGCTGAATGTACAATATCAACCGGTTGAACAACCCTTTTCAACCAATCTTTTTCCCCGGGAATCGAACCTGCGGTCTTTGGGTGCGCTTCAGTCTTTCGATCCCGAGTGCTACCACCTGCGCCACGGTGATAGGTGATGAAGCAACGTTTTTAGCTGAAACAGATCATTCGGAATATATTCGGGTGAACATCGTTGTTCAAATAATTGAAAAATAAACGGACACATTGAAATGCTAAAAACGAGTTTTTGTATCTTAATTTTTTGCCAATGCTAGAGCGAGTGGACAGCACACATACGCAATCAAGTGGCTACACAAGAGGTCTATTGTTTAGCTGATGAAGTTTGATCGTACAAGTGTTGGACGAAAGCCGAATCAGTATCGTCAGAGCTGTCGGAGATGCAATTCATTTTAATTCTGTGGAAGTTTTTTTTTAGAGTAGACTTGTCAAGAAGGTTTCACAATTTATGACGATGTTCTATGGACTGACAAATTTTACTGTCAACAAAAATAGTGAAATGAAACGGAAGAAAATATTTTTTAATTATAATTTTTAAAAAAATCAAAAGAGACGTTAGGATCGATCTCGGGCACATTTCACCACAAATCGAATTGACATCAGCGAATTGAAGTATAGTAAAGTGAGGAAAAAAAGACGAGTATTTTGTCTTCCTCTATTCGTAAATAACTGAAAACGGAAATTTATAAGGAATATTCTGATCCGTAGAGAATAAAATGACCGGATCATAATACATTCGCGTGCTGTCAACAAAAAGCAACGCTTTTATCGATAAATCAATTGGAAATTCTACCAAACCAAAGTACATTTTTACCATAAACTTCATGGCGTAAGGCCGTAATGGTCATTTTTGTTCATTTAGTCGTTTTCTACATTTTTACATTGCACCACAGATGACAAATGTGACAGGAATGGAAAAAAAAATTGGGACTCAATTACTCTAGGTTCTAAGAAAACAGGTTCACAGGTGAGTTGATTACGATGGCAGCGATAGTAAAGTTGTTTTGATTCAGAACTCATGAAAAATACGATGGTAACGACTCGAGTTTAATAAGGAATATATGAGGAGAAAGGATTGCACTTACTCTGCTTACCTTCAACGACATTTATGAAGAGAATCGGAAATGTTACTAAAGATTTCTTGTCTTACTGGTACCTGTTCCGTTCCTAAGCTTTATAGAGCTGCAGTGTAGTTCCAAGATACAATAACCAATAAACGAATGACTATTGCATGTGAATTGTATACATGCCGTACGTATTATCAAGAATTTTTCCTTGATTTGGCTTAAGTTAATTGAGTCGCAGGCCCTCACCTGCATTTGCAGTAGTTTTCATTTCCGAGGAGGTTTACCACTTAACTACGTATAATAACTTACGTTTGTTTGGACATTGACTTTTGATTATCTTCAGATCGAACGAATCAGAATAGTGAATTGTAACATATTAGGAGAGTTTTCGCGTGAAAAAAAAGATGAAAAGCCTTTCCGACAAATCTGATAACTTTATTCCTACAATAAAGACCTCTTGTCTACACTGAACACTGAGATCACTCTAGATCTTCGAATGATGACCATCAAAGCATCGGAAAACCAGCAACTGCAAAACTAGGAATACCATATGTGTATCATGTGCTTTATCCACCAGATCTATTACAGCTTTCTATGCAAATGATTTCTGACTTTTTTAAAAGCGATTCCTGATCTCAATTTCAGGATGCTTTTGAATTTTTTAAATAAAATTTTTGCCTTCCTCAAATGTGGAATTTGAGACTGTTTTTCAAGCAACAGTAAGATACCTAGAGAACGAAAACAAAGGATTTTTCTCTCGCTTGGATTAAATTTTTGAAAAGGCTACCTGCAAGCACATATCCAAAAGCTAAGGCGAAGAAAGCTCCTTGCAAAATACGCAAATTGATCGGCTGTAGTTTTGGTTCGACTCTATCAAAATAATCGAAATGCAGTACTGACATCAATAAATTATACAAAATAAATACCTACAGTCTCGGCTGTTGATGATTGGTATTTTCAACTGAGCTGGTTCGTAAATTTTCCTCATTCATTTGATTCATTTGAATCATTCGTTCATACTCAGCGTTGGTCATTTTTTCTAAGATTCCTCCCTCGAACAAATGCATTAATCTACAATAAACATTCACAATTTACATAGAATACAAACACCCCGTAAATAAGCTCAATTCCTGTCGGTAACAAGCGATTAAATGTTCACACATACACTTCGTTCAAACTCTCCAAAAATGGGCATCCTGTCTGGACAGCTACCGCCGAATATCTTGTGTATAGTTTTTCACTAATTTGGAAATTCTGCGTTCCTAAACATTATGAAAACAGTATACTAACTGATCTGCTTGATTCTACATCGGACAATTTCACATACCGTAACGTTTCATGTTAAAGTACAATGTCTCTCTACCACCTAGAATAGCCTTAGTAGAACCCTCTTTAATCAAACTGATGCCTTCTTCAACTGAAGACACTAAATAGCCATGGTTATGACTATTAGATTGATGCTTCATCAGTCTGTACAGACGATTGAATATTGCGGTGCTATTCTGAATCAGAAATTTTCTTGTGTGAGTGGAAGGACACAAAAATCATTACATATTGTCTCTACCAAGCCAATATTATTACCTCAAGTATACTCAACGATGAACTTTGACGTTCCACGTATAGTTGGTATCCTTTATTCAACATTGCTGTCTCCAATCGTTGAAGTGTGTCTAAAATGAAAGTAAATTTAATTCTACAATCGTTTCTTGACACTCTCTACACTTATTGGCGGTTCACGGGCTGGACTAGCCAGTTGCGAGGTGAGCTGTGCAGAATACACATCTGCCAGTACATAGGTGGCAGCTAGCCATAGCATCGACGAAAGACATTTTGCTCGTATCCCAGAAAAGGGGAAAACGTTACAGCCTATAAATTACAACAAATTGAAGGCTGGATCAATTCTAGCGTTTACTGGTTTACTTTGCTTAAGAAATAGCGTGACACTGAACCATATGCACTTCTGGAATAAATGCTTTGGAATGGTTTTCTGATCCACATAATTTCGATTAATCAGTCGAACATCTCTAATGCCATAACTCATTTCTTTCAAGTAGACTTCACTAAAAACATGACATTTCCTCAGCGCCGAACCATTTTTCTTCTTCGTCCTCTTACATCGTTTGCTTTCGCACAAATTAAAACAATTTCGAGAGGTGGAATCTTGCCACCAGTATGGTATTGCAACGACATAGTAGAAAGCTGGTCCCGATATCACAACGGTTAAAATCAGGAATGGCCACACCTCTTTCCGAAAAGGTCTGATCAATGCAAATGCTTCACTCAGTTTGCGTGGTGAGTGAGTCACAAACGCACCCGAATCGACTAACGTGAAAAATGAAAATTCCACAGCTTTCTTTCGTTCGAAAGTGATTCCAACATCGCCGAGAAGTAAGTCGGCTTCCTATCAGAGAAAATATTCAATTCGCAGGTAGAGTGAAGATGTTTTGTTAGTTACCCGTCTCTGGATCTTGCCCAGTGCTCCAGAAAACGAGAGATTATCCGTGTCTGCTTCAATTATTGATGAGCCTTGCGTTCGCTCCAACGGATCTATGTAGTTAACGTTGAAGTTCATTTTCTTGGCAATCAATTTCAACAAATTAAAGTCTCGTCCACCAGTCACATGGAACAGACTTTCATTTGTTGCACCAAGACCATTCTCGTCATTGTTATCATTGTATTCGGAGTAATTGTTATATTTGACGAAATACCAAGGCGGTGACTGCAACATAAACCTTTAGCATAGATTCTAGTAAAAATAAGAACAGGACCGGCCCTTCCAGCCCGTACCTAATCAATGAAATGCTTACGTGAATAATAGGGATAGATAGAACGCGCTCACCGAAATTGCGATAAACATCCTTCGGACTGGGCAGCAATGGCACCTTGAACAGTCCTAAGCTGTTTGCATCATACCAGTTTACCAATTTTAGTTCACCCATATCATGAGGCGTCGCCTGATTGTAGTACACTCGAAGTACTGCTAACCTTGATCTAATTATAAGTACAATTCGAAATGGTTCGCTGAAATGATAGGCATCACGACGTTTCGGCAAATGGGTTGCATTCCAGAAAAATACGAATAAACTCAAACGATGACCTAGATTTCGATTACGTAACTGACAAAATATTCCATTTATCATTTGACGGCATCAACGATCAAGGCTTCTGCTACAATCTCACTCACCTCACGCAAAATATGAAATGGTTCAGCGAAAATTAAACTGGTCGTCTCAATGAAACCTTTCTGATTCTCTTCGATATTTTGAAAATATTGTTCGAAATCGTAGAAGATGCAAGTCTTCAGCTCGGACGATTCATGGATGTACTTCATTATGTCGTCAATATCCGTTACGTTGGAATTTCTCGATGCGAAAATGTTTATCGAATTTGCATTCTGAGCTTTACTTATTTCGGTTAAACCTGTTCCGGTGAAAGCACATTAGAAGAAATAAAAATGTGAAAATTATCGAGTCCGGCAGACCTATAGTAATTTCAGAGATGTTTGAGGATTGCTGATAGTCGATGTTAGCACTTATGCAAGAAAGCTGACCGAATAAAACTATTTTATCGATTACGTTGGATATCTTCATCGTGGAACAGTTCAGATTAAATTAAATTTCATGAAATCGAATCCATAAATTCACCACCCCATTACTGACCTGAAAATAAGCTTAAATGTTAAACGTCGAGACGTTGACGAAATAATTGCCTCGTTATCCAGACAATTATTAAAAAGTGTTCCTTATAAGGGAAATTCACATTCAGAAGTGGCAGAAGTGTGTCAGTGGTATTTATATCAAAGCAAAACTACAGCGATATTACAACGGACTACAATCACACCAACAAATTAGAGAACTCAAATCTAGAAATGTTTCGTTAGGATAGATAGATAGAGAGAGAGAAGGTGTTCAATGGTATCGCACCTTTTAAAAAATTAAGGATTCGCCATATTCTTCAGAAGTATTAGTATTAATAGAATTGTCTTATACATTTTCGTTACAATTCAGTTCTTCATTATGAAACAATTTAGCTTCGCTTATGTTTTCTCTAGTGCAAGTGTTCCGAATACCCCCAGGTATTTCAAGATGGTAAAAGACCTGACGGTATGCCTTTGATACCATGGAGTCATGTTTGATCACTCTCGTGGGATGTAACCGTCCGGGATACTATTGCCGCATCATATATTAATGATTCATCAAAGAAAGCACGGTCCATTGCTGAAAAAGCAGAGAGACATAAGCATAACCATTATATTTCTTTGAAACAAAATTATTTGCTAACCCCACTTGCTTTCGAGACTTTAGGTTGCATGGGTCCGGAAACAAAGAAATTTATTGATAATGAACAAAGCAACGGGTGAGGTAAAATCGAAAAAATACCGCTTGCAAAGAATCTCGATCGCAACATTCAACGTGATAACGCTGCTTGTATTTTGGGAACATTAGGGAAGAAGATTGATGATGTTTATTTACTGTAAAGTTTTTAATTTTTTGAAAAGGTCGATTTTTTACCGGCTGCGCAATAATTGGGAGTTGTCTTTTTTGTCGCATTTATTATATATTATGCATCTGTTGCCAAGATTGGTATTTTGACGTGTAGGACATTATTGCCCGAGCCGAAGGCGTGGGCCATAATGCCTACACGTCAAAATAACAGTCTGGCAATAGGTGCATATCATATTTTATCTGTCGAGAACAGATATGTCGAGATAAACAAAAACTCCCTAGAGGGATAAGCTCGACATTATCGTTCTAGACAGATAAAAATAATAACTTGACTTTTGCTTGAAGTGCGTTGCTATAATGCGAGATCGTACACATATAACTTCTGGATCGGTTTCGCGTTTGCTATGCACTTACACAATGATATTACGCAATAATTGCAACTTCATCACTCATTTTCGTGCTGTGTTCACAATTGTGTTAGCTCATTAGCTCAGATGGTAGAGCGTCAGTTTCGAAACTGAAAATAATTGAAGGCCGGTTGTTCGAGTCTTTGGTTCTCATTTTTGCAAAATATCCACAAAATTCTTTGCAAACGCAATAGAAACGATGTAGCGAGGTTATCTTTGAATGAGTCATTGCAAGGAAATGAACCCAACGTGGCTAATATTCCATAACAAGTAGCTAGTACACAATTGTAAGTTGAGTGTATACTTTCCCTAAACTTTTTCGAAATTCTACTCAGACCGTGCAGCGAGGAACAAAGCAATTTCATTGTTTCTGTTGAGATGCAACCGAGAAGGGTTCAAAGCAGGGCCTACTTTTTAGAAACTTTTAGAGAAAATCGAGAAATTCAAGAAACTTTGAGAAATTCAAGAAACTTCGAGTAATTCAAGAAATTTCGAGAAATATTTCTTGAATTTCTCAAAGTTTCTTGAATTTCTCGAATTCGATAAATTTCAAGAAATTCCAGAAAATTCAAGAAATTCGGGAAACTTCGAGAAATTCAAGAAATTTCAAGAAACTAATTTCTCGAGTTTCTTGAAGTTTCTCGAATTTCTCGAATTCGATAAATTTTAAGAAATTCGAGAAAATTCGAGAAATTTCAAGAAATTCAAGAAATTAGTTTCCAAAAAGTAGGCCCTGGTTCAAAGACAATATTGCGGTTCTCTAATGTCCATTCCCTAAGATGTTTCATGGCTTAGCTGACAATGTTGGCACAATGAGCCTTGTCTGGATGCCACATCCCAATGTGAATATTTTGCAAAAAAAAGAGACCCAAAGTTCAAGCACCATTCATTTATTTAAAAATAATGTGCTCATGGTGGACTCGAACCACCGGCCTTCATAACTTTTGAAGTGATTTTGAAATGACGCTCTACCATCTGAGCTAATGAGCTACGCTAACTTAACAACACAATTGTGAACACAGCACGAAAATGAGTTATGAAGTTGCAATATATTTAGCAATATCTTTTTGTAAGTGCATAGCAAACGCGAAACCGATCCAGAAGTTATTATGTGTGCGATCTCACATTATAGCGAAACTGGACGAAAGTGCTTTTTAAGTTATGTCCATCTCAAAAGAAAATTCAATTGGTATAATATTAGCACCTTTTTCAAACTTACATCTCCACCATCTGAACTAAAGGGTAATAAAAATCAGCTGGTATAAAATGACAATTTTGGAAATTCGGCTCAGAGGCTCTGAGGCAGAGCTAGCATCCGTGCAGCAAGGAATCAATTAATTTCATTTTTCTGAAACGTTGACATCACATAAGCAGAAAGATTTAAAGATAATATTGCAGTTCTCTTTATGTTTGTGGTCTGTACCCTAAGATTTTTCTTAGCTTTGCCGACAATGTTGGCGCAATGAGCCTTGTCTGGATGCCATAGAAAAAGGGTTGTAAAAACGTAGCAATTTATTTATTTCTTACTGTTGCCCACAATTTTAAGCTGTTGATCCTTTACTCGAATGGCTTTACCATGAGTGGGTACTGGGTAGGGAAGAGTAAAAGCTCTGTTTGTTTTGCTTTCTTTTATTACTTTCGTTGTATTTTAGCAATTCATCTATAGGTATTTCAGCTGTGGGTATTTATAGTGATCCCAAACGATCTACACAGGATATTCAATCAATGAAAATAAACGGAGGAAAAGATTTGCAAGCGCTGTCACATGTTTCTCAACCTAATTTCGTATTTCCGGGAAAGTTAAACTACATTTGCTGCATTTGTCGTCTCTTATGACCTAATTTCATTTATTAAATTAGCTTTGGCAATCTCAATAACATTCGGTCGACAAATTGAATTGATAAACGAATGAATCGATCTGTATTCAGCAGCGGCTTCAATTCCATCTTCCACCGTTGGGTCGAAACGCTTTGCATTTGTTTTCAGTATATCGATGAACACGTCCTTCGTTATGCATTCGTTCGATTGGATGACATCGTCACATTTGTCGAGTATTTTGGCTAGTTCGTCGGGCGATAAATATTTATAGGGAAAGTTGTTGACTTTGAGTCGCTTGTTTATCGAGTCGGTTGAGTATGACAACAGACTCTTCAACAGTTTCATGTGAGAGGTGATATCAAATTCGGTCAGTGTTTCAATCTGCAATAAAATGAAATTTTTGATGAATCTTATCACCTTGATGTATCACGTTGAAAAATCACCTCATTGGGATTGAAGACAGCTGATCGCAGATTGTCATTTAAACTATTTGTGATGCCACATATTTGCGTCTGTACGATACATTCGTCAATTTGTGACTGCACATCAATGTCCTTTGAAAACAAAATGGAAGATTTTATTTTCTCTTAAAGTGTTCACCTCGTTGGCAAAGGAAGTTTGTGGGGATTCATTCCATAGGCTTAAAGACACATACCAGAGGAATCCATGTATTGATGGACAAAGATGTTTCCAAATTTTCGGCATAATGCCACCAATGACGAGGAACTATCAACGCATCGCCGGCTTTTAATATTAAGTGATGTGGTTGCGCAATGTCTGACAAAACAATAAAAGGAGCAAAATTAGCGTCGTTCATTGGACATTTTGTTGTGCTTTCCCTTACTTTGAAATTGGTCCAGGTCATTCGGACTGTAAAAATTTTCGCTACAGTAGACACTTGACTCTTCATAAGGTACCCGAGTTGGAGATAAACGTTCATTAGGCGGAAACAGCAGCCATGACTTACTAATAATTGGAAAGAAATTTTTCAATTCCCTTTCCTAAATGTCCGAGTGACTATAGTGTTATTAAGTCGTACCTGCCATACACCTGAACGACAATATTGCATCCATACGAATCAAAATGAGCTGGAGTGTGTGCTCCTCTCGATCCGAACCAAAAGTTAATGTATTCCGTATCGGGGAATCCGAATCGTTCAAAGTCTACTCCATTCCAGCATTGCTTTGGCAGGACATTTAGGCTCTTGTAGCTGAATGTCGCCCATTGTTGGGGATTTTCGGCTAAATGAAACCTGGTCATGTATTCGTCCATCGTCATTCGACATAATTGCCGGTGCCGTTCCCATTGCGGATATTTGTTGTGTTTAATGTTTGCTACTTCGAATGGTATGCCGTCCTCAAATGATTGGTCCAAATAGGAACACCATTGCGTTAAATTCATTGATTTTAAACATTCCCAATCCAAGTCCAAATTTTTGATGATGCACGGTTTGTCGATATTCAGCAGTATATGTTTAATGTCGATCGGCTCAAGTAACATATTAATTCGTTCGGGTACGGGCCAAAAGTGTTTTGTTTACATTCAAAACAAAATGATTTTTATTGTTGGATACAGTGAAAACTGTCTGACAAAAAACAGCTGACGATCATTAATGACGTTAAACATGTTCGTGTACAACGAAGTTGTTCCATCATTTTCAAAGTTTTGTTTACGAAATTTCGCGGGAATTTTTTAATCTGATGATTGATAGTTTCTTACCGTTTCTTACTGATATAAATTGACGGGTTTTGTTTACATTTGACATTTCGCGTTATCAACGGACCATAAGAGTACATATGAGTACATATGTACTTACTCATGTACTCTAATGGTCTGTTGTAAAGGCGCAATGGGAAAACATTCTAACATATTTTCTTGATAAAATGTTTTTGGGGGAATTTGAAAAAATGTAGGAAAATTCCAAAAAATATGGGAAAATGTTTTGCCAAAAATGAGTGACTGCACCTCTAATCATACACATCAGGGTAGCACATGATCTGTGGTTACGTGGTCAGGTTGTCGAGGGAAGCTATTTTAACACGAATTAGCTTAGATTTAGTCCTCTATCCGTTGCGATAACAATCTGTATTCAAATTGACTCCATGAGTGCCGGTTCTCCGAAACGGCTGGATGGATCCGCGAACTGAATGTGGTTCCTTTTCCTTATAGTACTCGAGTACCTCAATAAGAACATGAAGAAAAATCAGAGGTGGTATCGCGACTCAATTTAAGTTTTGTTCAACCACACCATGCACTGAGTTGAGAAATTAGTATTTTACATAACTATATAGGGATAAAAAGTTGAAAAGCTCAATAAACACACTAAAACGAGACTTTTCCTTTTTAATACTGAGTTGTAATGGATTTTATATGTCGCTGAGTGATAAGACTAACATTATGCATCAGCTCGGCGAGGGAGTTCGGATTTATCTTTGCATCGACACATAAAAAGTGATATTTATTACATGCTGAGGCTGTCGAAAAAAATGTAGTATGTAATAGTTATTTATGCAATCGAGGTGCAAAGTACTTTATTAGGCTCTAGATGTGTAAATATGACACATCGTGACCCTAATAATAGTATATTACTTCCGAGGTTCCAAGTTGTTTATTTGATAAGTGGGGTGTTACAGCCCGACCCGAAGGGGAGGGCTGTATTCCCCACTTGTCAAATAACAACTTGGAACCTCGTAAGTACAATGCTTTACGTGATTAGGCAATGTAAATGAAAATGAAACATACCGTAACACGTAAAATACTTTGCATCGAGTTTCATACAACGTTTTATGCCACAGAGGCATCTAAAGTTTTCAAATTTTAGATAATATGAAGCTGAGTGGCATAAAAGAAATTTTTGCATCTGAGTAACAAAAAAGTTCTAGTGTGAGGGTAACTAAGATGGACCTCCTTAGAAATTTTCAGGAACTAATAAAATAATTAACTGAAAGGGTTTCATTTGAAGCATTTGAAAATTGAGCAACTTTCGTCTAAAGAGGGGTGAATATCTCGATGGGTATGGCATCTCCTTTTTGATAAATTTTGTATTGTATACCGGAAAGGATATACCATACCACGTAAAACTCTAACATTGAATGGTGTAAGGGTTGAAGGATCTAATAAACAGAGGATAACAATGGAGAGGCCAGTTTGAAAACTACATTTCTTAGAATTTTCAAAGGAAATTGTATTAAAAAGTGCGAAACGAGGTTTGAACTGACGATAGGGGAATCTATGTAAGAATGACTTTTTCGTAGGTGATTTCATTGAGGCTACACAATCAATGGGACAAAAGTGTTAAAACGAACCACACTCCTATCAAGAATAAAATCACACAAGGCACGTAAGGACGTAAATTTCAAAATTCAAATTTTCGATTTGTAATTTGGCAGTTGAAGAGGTTGAAAAAATATATCAAAATTTGTGGAGAAAGCGACGTTTAGATGTGTGAGAAAATGTTTTTTCAATACCATCAAAATATTGAGCCACCGGGATAAGGAGCAAATATACTTCTCCTTCTCGAATTCCCCATTTACCACAAATACACACTTCGTGTGGATTATCAACAGTTTTCCTTTTAATTTCACTCACAAATATTTAGTATTCAAAAGTCTCCTTCGCGCATCGGTTGGTCATGATAGCCATTGAAACACACACTTGATTTGTTTATCACATTTCTTGCGTAGATATGAATACATCGCACCACACCGTTATTTTTTATCTTTTAAAGTTGAGGCAGTTTCTTTCAACAAGAAATCAGCTTTAACAACGAGAAACTTAATGCCTACAAAGATGTTCCATGTTTCTGCGTCTGGAAAAACAGTCATTTTATGAAGGGAGCAAGTTTTCTGAAACAGAAAAATTAGTGGATTTTTATTAGTGAAACAAACGTGAAGTTAAATTGCTTCATAGAGATCTGCGACGTCGTAGTTACGTTGTTATTTATACCGCATCGCGGTAATATTTTCGGATGATTTTTTTTTCTTTCTTCTCTCTTCTTCTATAACAGGGTGTGTGGATCTTTTACTCCATTCATATGTTAAAAAAAGAACCTGAAAAGAAAGCAAGCACTTATTTACGTTTTCCATCTTGAGTGTTTGTTTATTTTGTTGGATGGGGAGGTTTGGGGTTGTTTTCATGTGTGAAAAATGTGTGTGTTGCGTGAAAAGGTGTCATTAACGTTTTAGGGCACATTCTTTTTCAATTGAAATTATTTTTTCTGTGCGCCTTTTCTCTTGGTACACGTTTGAAAGCGAAAGTATTTTATGAATGATAAGTGGCTAACGACCATGCAGAAAACTTAATAGTTGAATAACGGTTATGTGAAAGGCGTGTGGGGCATAAAATTCATTACTCTTTGTGTATTCTAATCCGAAAGGTGTATTCATTCGATACAATTTACATAGCCACAAGAATTTTTGACTGAAGTTGATATATATTTCCAGAGACTTCACGAGTTCTGTGTGTAATTAACGTTCACAACAAATAATTTGTATAATAATAAGATCTTGGGCAATTTCGAAACTAACGAGTGGTCATTTTATCCAAAATCATTGGTAAACTGTAACCTGTTTTTAAAGAACTAATTGCTGCTAAATGTTTGAATGTGTGTTCGAGAAGGACCAATTTCTCTTCGAAATATTTTAACTTTCTCGTAACGTAGGACGAAGTACTATTTACTACATCATCGAAACCTGTAGTCTGAGTTACAGTGGTCTCACTAAAACTTTCGTGTCCTACCGAAGGACATGTAGGACATATTTTTAATATTTAATAATGAAAATTGCAGACATTCCAACTGAGGTTCAAAATAGTTATTTATGCCACTGCAAACTTTAGATGCCTCTGTGGCATAAAATATTGTATTTGACTCAATGCAAAGTACTTTATCTTTATTATGCTCACGATGCAACAAACGGCCTATTTTAAATTCTAAAATATCAACCCTTTAACAAAGTACTTTACGTAAGTAACTATTTTTCTATTTACGGTTTCTGTTTTTTCATTTCTTCGATTTTCGTCTTTGTTCGCTGGATTGCAGCTGTTAGAACTGCATGTGCCTTAATCAATTCACTTCTTTCACTGTTCCGTTGGAATTTACACACGTCAGAGTAAAGTAAACCAAGCAGTAGCGTTTGATTTGACTAGGAACCTGAATAATCTAGTAGCCCTATATTTTTATGCGAATAAAATTTTTAAATTTATGTTAGAGTTACTTTTATTTATCAGCATTGGTACATATATCACATTTTAGCACACAAAAAATCAAATTCAAAATTCAATCCGCTGAAGCGAGGGCTCTTTTGATGATTTGATTTAATTCCGCATGTCTTGGCCAACGGCCGGCGCTTTTTAAGCAGTGAAGCCCGTGTCGGCCTTTCCTATCCACTGGTGCACCACAGACGCAATTATGAGGTTTGCAAATGTCAGTTCCAAGTCTTAGCCCGACACATATCCGGAACACATTGTTGTCCAGTAGCGTGCCAATTGTCTTTGAAGGCGCCCGATTCCGGCTCGGAAATCGCAAGTCTTCTCGCTCTGTCTCCGTCATTGTCGACGGGAATGGTTTTTAATATACGTTGGACATTTATTAAACTCCAATCTTTCTGGGACTTAGTTGACATTGGTAATTCTGTGTCCGGATTCTCACAATTCCAAGCAGCTAAACCATCTTCGTAATCCGCAATTTCCATTATGTCGAGCGTGGGTTAGTGTTTATTTTTATACATTGCCAATTCCTGACTAATCGATCTATCGATTTCCCTTATCTTGTCTTCCTTCGCTTTTTTGTTCGCTACCGGTTGACGTGGTGATCTGCATTTTACTTTTATCCAATTCTGTGTTCCAATGTCTGCATACGGTGTCTTGGCGACACATAAAAATATATTTGCCATCTGGACCCACCACTACCTGCCGTTAGTGGGGTTTGATAAACGATCACTGTGATCTTATTTTGACTTCCGTCCTTCACGAATGCCATTCGTCTCTCGTTACGCTCAGGCATACTTTCATTTGGATTTTTAACTACTATTCCTTTATCTAAACGATGAAAGTCTATTGATTGCAGGATGGTACGCGAAATTGATAAAAGTCGTTGTGGGCATGAGTATGAGTGGGTCGCGCCGACCACCGTTGACCAATCATTTTCAAACATTCGTTTGTGCTCTACAACCTTTCACAATGGTTTGCGGACAATTAATTTATTTATTTAATAAAATAAATACCTTTTTGAGCTTACCCACTGCATTGCCATACCGATTATGCTTTTTAATTAACTTCAGAAAATTAAAAATATTTTTTTAAAATTTGAGTCGAGTTTTGTTTAAAATTTGGAAACGTCGTTGGAAAAATGTGACACGAACGAAATATTACATATACTCACAATGTATCACAAAGTGGTCCAAAACAACGCTGACCATATTACGACTATATCAGAGAGATGCTAATATGACGGCTGGGACGCCGTTTCGACGGATAGAGGGAATTTGTCCATCACCAATTCTAATGAAATAAATTGCTAACATGATCCTTGTGGGATCAGAATGAACGTAAGTCCATTTATTTATAAATCAGATTCAGTATTCGTACACAATTTCCGAATTGAAAAAAGCAATTTTGGAGACCAATTTTTGAACGCGTATATCTCAGATAATACGAAAGTACCTTGCAAATAAAACTCTTTACGTTAATTTTGACACCGGTGCAAACGTATTTCCATATTCTGCTTCTTGAATCATTTACGAATTATTTTGTAAACAACCGACCAATTTTGGAAAAAGTCAGCCATTTTTGACATTTCATTCGTTATATGTTGCTGACAAATTCCCTCTATCCGTCGAAACGGCGTCCCAGCCGTTATCTTAGCATCTCTCTGGACTATATGGATCATTTGATAAAACAGAGTAGCGAAATTTCCCGGTAAATGAATATATATATAGTACATTCTGTACTCGTTTAGACAGTTGTTTTTTGATGAGCTGACTCGCCCAAGGTATGAAAATACTTTTACATTCGCCTTCCATCGAAAATACGACTTTAAATCGAATTCGCATATTTAGAAAATGTCAAAATGTTCACCGCTAACACATAGACAAATTTGTAATCTCTAGGGATGAAATATTGGAATTTGTAATCTCTAGGGATGAAATATTGGAAATTGTTAACCTAGAGTTAACAAACTGGAAAGCGCCGTGTATATGATACAAATCGATCATAATTGTAGTAGACATAGCAAACTGAGAGACTTCTCTCTCTTCAAAAACGAATGCTGTCAAGAATCGTTGTCGTGTTGTTGCAATATTTTTGTGTGCTATTGAAGTGATCGACATATTTTGTGTTTGTTTGGTGCTTAGTTTTCGATTAAATTGATAATTTTTGGTGTTTTTCGTGATTTTCGATGAAAGGCGAATGTAAAAGCCATTAAATGACTCGGGTCGAAAAACGATTTTTAAAAATTCGAGGTGTATGTGTGAGCCTCGAGGGTATTGTAACATTCGAATGCGATTGTGAACCTCGGTAAACCTCGGTTCACAAACACGCATTCTCATGTTACAATGCCCTCTCAGCTCACACTTACACCTCGAATTTTTAAAAATCGTTTTTCGACCCATGTGATTTAAATAACTATTTTATGCCAAATACTGCGAAAGTTTGTATTTTCGGTCCTCAAATGGTGACCGAAAGTAAAAAAATTCAGGCCTTGGGCCGAAAGTAAATGTCACTGTCATCATTTTACTTTCGCCCCGTGGGCTTGCGTATTTGCGGGCCGAAAGTAAATGTCACTGTCATCATTTTACTTTCGGTCCTCATATGTCACGAAAGCACATGTTCACTTGATTGAAAGTACGCATTGAGTGTAGTGTTGTGTTGACGATAGCCAAATGTTTTGTGAGCAAGTGAATGTATGTTTACAGTAATTTCATTTGTTAAATTGTTTTTATTTTTATACCAGGGGGCTGCCGCCCCCTGGACCCCCGCACTTTTCGGCATTTTGGTGTTTCTACAGCAAATTTTGTTGATAACTCAACAGTTTAATTAAAATTATGTTTAGTTTCGGACCGAAAATACAAATCTTCCGCAGTATTTGGCATAAAAAATAGTATGCATCACTCGGGGCAAAAGTAAAAAAATTCAAATCGTGTGATTGCCGCCCTTGCCTGCGGCGCGGGCTGCAAACTTCACACGTTTGAATTTTTTTACTTTCGCCCCTTGTTATGCAAAATACTATTACATGCTTTTGTTTTCCCTAGGGTCGAAAGTGAAATTTGGTTTAGGTTTCAAAAGCATGTAAAATCCACTACATAACTCCCTTGTGTTATGTTAATAACTACTATCCTACCCGTCGAGATATTAATGTTTAAACAACTAAGTGGCGTATTGTGCTCGCGAAGCCCCTTCTTTAATGCATTTTTCATGATGATAAAGAGTTTTATACCTACACAGTTCAACATAATTATTGGAAATCGATACTTTTTTCTTAAAGAATCTTCTAAACTTCGAATTCAGTAGATTTTCTATAGAACTCCGATTTTGGAGTTGCGAACTTAAGGCTAAGAACAAACGCTCAATTTTGCGTTGCTCAGATCGACACTTATGCTGTATTTTCTTTTGTTTGGTGAAAATTCGATTACAATAGAAATTACAGCATAATTGTCCACCTCAGCAACGCAAAAGGGATCGTTTGTTCAGCCTAAGGCTGACCTTGACCTGCTTATCATAATATATATTTACGATGAAAATGTTCACAACGAGTTCAAATCGGATGTAATGCTCATATTCAACTAGAAGAATAAGTTTTATTTTATTTAATTTTTTTTTTTTAAATGAGAAACATTTATTAAACATATTAAGTAAACACATTGACTCATTTACAACATATTACTATCGCACTGAAGCATTCTACTTGAAAACGTTAAAGTCATAGCCATCTTTGGAGTTGAATAAGAATAAGTCAAGACAAGTTATTACAAAGGAAAAATGAAAAAGTCATGTGCTGTGCGTGCAGCTTTCCGGTAACATAACATAATGTTGAAGTAACTATTTGCGTCACAAAGTGGCGGATAATTCGGCTTTCATGTTTTTCTTTTTGGATATTTTTCTCAACATCTGCCACTTTGTGACGCAAACTTTCTTTCGGTAAAATTTTCTTTATAATAGTTATTTGTTAACCAAGGGTAGAAAATAGGAATTTCCAACCAGGGCAAAGTTTGCGGCCAAAACGAAGTGAGGGTCGCAATTCGCCCGTGTTGGAATTTCCTATTTTCTCACTGAGGTGAACACAACGTTTTTCATGCTTGCGTTTTGCGAAAATCCGCATTTTTGTCCACTTTGAAGAAAATAAAATAACCAGCTATTTTAGGTGAGAAAATGATTATTTTCTTACCCAATATGGCTGGACCCGCCATTTTAGGGGAGAAAATGATTATTTTCTCACCTAAAATGGCGCCTCTCAGAGTAGCAACAAAACGCCATTTTCACCACTGCTTCATAATTGACAAAATAAGGATTTTCGCATGAAATACCATGAAATAGTTATTTACGTATTTGTTGTGGACGGTATATTTTAGGCCTCCGGCTCTTGCTGGAAACCTCTCGTTCGCTAAAAAAGCCTCTTAGCATAAGTTAGGAACAACGTTTTGTTTGTAGTGTATTTCAACACTAGACAAACAAAATATTTTCCTGAGACATTTTTCTCATCGTCTGCCATATCAGACGATTTCTTTTTAGTCGAGTCGAGTTATCGAGTTCTAGACGTTTGTCGACTTTTTCGTTGGTTCGATGTGGTCAACCAGCTATTTTCTCTCGTAAATGATCATTCGTCGTATTTGTCGTTTCCATGGAAGCGTTTTCTCGATAATCATTTCTCACGTTACATTTTTAAATACATGGGATTCTCACATTTTCCCGCACATTTTCATTGTCACTTTGCATCCGTACTACGTTACTGTTCTCGGAGAAGTAAGCCAAAATGAATTTCATACAGACCCTTGGTTTCATCTATCTAATCCGTACGTAATTTGTCTTAATCTTGATCAATATGTTGACGTCTTAGTGCGTCCACCTCACGAATCAGTCCATTAAAATCAAGTTCATTCTTTTCGTAAGCGAAAGATACGATTTTGTAGTCGTTTGTTGCTTTATTTTTGGTTATGAGTAAATTTCTTTCCTCGAAAACGAACTTTATAGAACAGAAATACTTCAAATGTTTGAATAATGCAAGCATCAAATCGAAATGTTTCGGAGAATCTGTGTTTGTTCTAAAATTTTTCAAGCCTTTTAACTTTAAAATAAAATCGAAGTTGAAAATCGATTTTGAATTGTTTATTATCAGTTCGGTCAACTGATCCAACACGACCAGACCATTGAAAAAAGTTTGATCCAATGAGTCACTACACAAGTATAGGATGGTCAAATAGTCAAAGTTTTTAAGAAATCCGAACAGATGTTCTGGATTCTCCACTTTTGTTGCAACAGTGATATGTCGAGCGTTGAAATATTTCTTGTAAAAGTCATCAGGTATTTTGTTTCCCATTAAATCCATCAGTTCATTGTAACTAACTGCGAAATAACATGCAGCAATTTCAGCTAGCTTATTGTAATTCTTGATCTGGAACACAAACTCATCGACGGTTTGTTTATATTCGCGGATTTTTTTTATGTCATCCAGTTCAACAGATTGAAAATATATTCTCAGTCCAGGCCGCTGGAGGCGATGTTTCTCTTTGATCAAGTTTTTATATGATGTTCTACAGACGTTTGGAGAACATGCAAACGTTTCCAGTTTCGGAAATATTGAGAAAATTTTTGGCCGAATGATCTCTATGGGGAAACCATAATCAACTTGGAGGAATTGTAAATTTTTCAGTGCATGAAATTTTTCGGTATACAATTTCGTTTCCAAATGAGTAATGGTATTCCAGTAAGTTAAGTGAATATCATTAAAATCAAAGCAACTCAACATTTCCAGTTTGGGTGATGTAATAACGAATGTACAACATGAAGGATCGGACGAATCCCTATCAATTTCGAGCATCTTTAAATTTGGTAGATCGATGTGAATTTCATGTTTTACGCTCACCACATCTTTAACATCAATTCTCAATTGTTGGAGCTGCGTGAAATCATTTACTCTCAGTTGAACGTATTTTGACTGACATCCCTCGAAGTAGAGTCGTCTAAACTTGTCCAATCTGAAGATCGACCGGTATAAATTGAATGTTGTCGCTTCGATAGCATCCTGATGGTTGAATTGTTTTTTTTGTGTAGAACCAGTAGTCCTTGATATTTTCAATTTTATTACTTATTATCAGCTCAGGTATTCTAACGTCTTGACAAAGTAACTTAAAACGCTTGCATACCTGGAAGACGGGACATTTTATCTGATGGATCGATTATCTTTTTAAAAAAACGTACCAAATTGCATCGTATTACGTCCTTGATATTGAGATGTTCAAAAATGAATGTCAGAAGCTCGTTCGGCAGGTCATTCATCGTTGCAGACTTGTTGGAAAAACTATTAGCCATCCTTTAATCTTTGAACTAAACTAGCTGTAAATTTTCACTTTAAATTTATCATTGATACTTTTCGATACATTTGACTAGCCGACCGTGACACTTTTAATATTCATGGTACCATTAGATCAGTGTCAAATAGCTGTTCTTCTCTCAAAATAGTGTCAAATGAGTTGTCAATTTCACAAAGCTAACCTCAAACAATGACAGCTACATATAAATTTTTGTAACATTTTGGTTAGCTTTGTGAAAATGGCAGCTCATTTGACATCTCAAACGACATTGACAATGATCTATTCAGACTTTTTGTTTTCGATGAAATTGGTTTTTCTTGTACATACTGTCTGTTGCAGTTGAAGCGCATGCGTGTACACGGCGGAATATTTTTTCCCCATTTTTTCGATAAGGGAGGATGACAGTCCGAGGTTGCAGGTTCTGCTTGAATCTGATAGAGTATTTACTGCACAAATTCAAAATATTTCGATTGGCCCATTTTGAATTAATCTGTGACGTTGTGAGGCAGTTCTTTCACCAATCTAGGGATTGCAACCAGTCAATGCACCTAGCAGGGTAATAGAAAACAAGCCGTCAGAACAGTCGGAGCGTTTGCTACGACTAAGCCCCGTACAACCCGTAATTCTATTTCGTCCGTAGCTATAATACGTCCCGTAGCCCTAGTATGCCCGTAACCCTAATACGTCGCCAACCCTCTTCTGCGTCCGTTACCCTATTGAGTACTTGCAATTATTGCCTACCTTTCCAAAGAACGAAATATGCAAATTTACTGAAAGTGTTCATCTTGAAAATTGCGCATAGCGCAATTACAAAAGCCCGTACGAAGTACCCAAGATTACGAGTAGAAAATAACAATCGACTATTTTTATACAGCGATTTACAAATATTAAATATTTTCAATTTTAAATTAGAATTAAATTGAAATGCATAAATTCATCGTACGACGAGGGACGGATAAACGTACAAATATCATATGCCGCTCAAAAAATCATTTACCAAATTTTCTGATATAAATCCTCAAATTCGAAAAAAAGCCTCAAAAATCGGCAGACCTCTTGTCATTACAAAAAATCCTTTCAAATTTTGATTAGTCCTTAATTATGTCCTTGTTGTTCTGATTGATGCAATCGCTTTTTGTTCTCAAATGTTTGTTTTGTTAAACTAGAATTGGCAATACAAAAAGTTTAGTGTTGTATAGTGTAACCTATAAGTGTGTGGATTGTGGATATATGGATCTTATGGGAATGTTTCGATTCGAAATCACTTAATTCAAATTTTTCAATTTTTACCGAACATTTACCGAATTTATCTAAACATCGATTTATTTCGGTAAATTTTCGGTAGATTTCGGTAAATTTTCGGTAGATTTCGGTAAGTTTCAGTAAATTTTGGTAAATTGTGTGCCCTGCAATTAGCTAATTTTATATTTCTCAAATATTATTGGTGTCTGACGATACAAGATGATGATCGAGATTGATACTATATTAAGACTTTTATTTTCGGTAAATTTTGGTAAATTCAATAAAAAAAAATTCTCAATAATAGGCTTGTCCAAAAAATAAGATGAAGAAAAGCGGTGTCCAGTTGTTCCGAGACTTCAACAATTGATTTCGTAATATTGATACAAATTTTGGGCACACCATGGGAAAAATAGTTTTCTGATAAAAAACATACTTCAAAAACTTCTAAAATCGATTCAATATTCTGTTGGGTAGTGTCGTCGAAAATTCGAATCGAGAAATTTATATAAAGAGACAATAATAAATGATGACAATAAACTAAATTTACCAGCCTTTATAATCTCTGGCAGGAGATTACAGATTACATATAGAAAACAGAGACCTTATAGAAAGTGTTAAATTCTGATTCTAAAAATGAGGAATCATTCATTGTGTTCGATGTTTGTTTGTTTGCAGTATAGAAATATTAGTGAGCAGTTAGGATTTCATAAAAGCCTGGGATTCAATTTAGGAGCAAGCAATTATCGCAAAACAAATTTTTGTAATTTTCCCACTTAAATACAACCAATTTCAAGTCTCTTATGCTTAAAACAAACGAGGCATTGAAAACGTGTTTTGGTCCTATTTTTCATGACGAAATTTTCTAAACTGTCAAATGAAGTTAGAACTTTTTCTATTCAAAATCGCGACTGCTGCATCTGTCAATGAAAACTAGGACCAAAATACGTTTTCAATGCCTCGTTTGTTTTGAGCATTAGATGCGTGAGGCTTTAATTGTCAGCTGTTGAAAATCGTGTAAAATATAGATGCAAATGTTGGTAAAAACCCCTGAGTCAATCATTATAAAGCAAAACACCCAAAATTTAAATTTTGTTTATAGATCAACAATTTTCATAATGACATTTAAATAAAACTCGATCTGTGTCTGTACACGCAAAAAAAACTATGATTGGATAGAGGAGCAGATCATACAATTATGGCTTGTGAGTTACGACTCCATAATTCTTACAAATAAAATAACAAGTGCGATGCAAAGATTCATTGCGCTCATATTTACAGTGGGGTAAATTAATAATTTTTGCCTTTTTTATTCTCCAGAGTCTTTGTTGCAAATTAGACTGATTACACTCGTGGAATGTTAGATGCAACGATTTCAATCCAACTCATTCCACGTGCGATATCGACGTTACCGTTTCATACAATTACGTTATGTAGAACGAATAGAATTATTTGGATTGAAACTGTTGGATCGTAAGTACATTTATGCAACTCAGCCTCACAATGTTCGAAAGCTGCGAACTTTAGATGTCACTGTTTCATAAAAGGAAGGTGCAAAGTGTTTGATTAGGCACACGATGTGTATTGTAACAAATGACCTGCGGACTCGCGCTATAATTATACGTAAGTGCATAATATAGCATTTTGCACTCGATGTCATAAATAACTACTTTTGTAAATCAACTGCACACACAAGTAAGAAGAGCTATGGTCGATGCATTTAGTTTTATCAAGCATTACGTGAAGTTCGACATAATCGATCCAAACTTTGGGTATTGTTGTTCTTTGTGTGTATGATACATCTCGTGTTAAAAATTACTACGCAAGAAAAACGACCTTCCAAGTTTCCACTTAAAATTTTATTTTTTCTCAACTCATTCCTTTGTTTGTGCAATCTGTTCAAATAAAATTTTGGAGATGTCTGTTCTGAATTTCACGAAAAAAATACTTGTATTTACTTACGAATAGCACGTTCCTTTATTTCTCGATGTAGATAACTGAAAGTAATCATTTTGTGGATAGACACTGTCGAATACAAACTTATAATAATAAAGAAAAACAAAAAAAAAGATTATCAAAATGAAGTTCGCAATAATCTTATTTGCGTTGGCTGTTCTCATGCAGGTACTAGAAACATATTTCCTACCTTGTTCACAGAACACTAGAGCTACATTTAGCATACCTTTTAGGTGAGTCATAATGTCGCAGCTCCATATGGTGGAGGCAACGCACAAAGACCACGCACAGAACCAGCCATCATAGCCGATGTCCAATCACAACCAATTGTCGCTCCTGATTCCCAATCGCAGGTAATTGCCCCTCCAACGTGTGGATGTGGAAGTAAATGTAGCTGCGGTGCTAACGGGCCATCGGCTGACTGTACATGTAACAAGCCATGTCAATGTGGACAGCAAAAGCCTGCACCAACACCAATTGCCCCTCCAACGTGTGGATGCGGAAGAACATGTAGCTGCGGAGCTAACGGACCGTCGGCTGACTGCACTTGTAAAGGTACATGCCAATGTGGACAACAAAAACCTGAGCCAAAACCAGTTGCCGCTCTGAGTTGTGGATGCGGAAGCAACTGTAGCTGCGGTGCTAACGGACCATCAGCCGACTGCAATTGTAAGGGGACGTGTCAATGTGGACAGCAACAGCCTGCACCAAAACCAGAATGCACATGTGGTGACAAATGTGCATGCGGTACAAGACCAGGAGCTAAAACCTGTGGATGCCAAAAACAAAATTCCGCTTCAGTAAATTCAAGTGCAATTGATCGTGCACTGGCTCAATTACGAGCAATTGTAGCATCGTTTCAGTCTAGGAATAGCTAATTCCACTGAGTATGATCACTTAAATCAAATAGATTTTTCGAAGTTTTTTTTCGAACTTATTTATCGAATTTTCTTTGTTAAATAAAATGTTTTTTGGTGAATTTGAGAGTGTGATGGCTTTATCTCGCGCTTCTTATGTTCTAAATATACTAATGTTTTGATTTTCATCGATATTGATACAAATAACTTCGTGCGCCTGACACAAGGGCCTTTTATTTTACCTGTGATTAAGCTCATTCAGTGTATATTGAATTGATGATGTGGACACTTTTTGTTCAAAAATTGGTGTTTGTTTTTCGAATATGCATAAATCAACAATTATCCGTTCAGAAAATTTTTTGACTTCCGATACGAGTCATCCCGTTGAGTCATTTTGCGCTTAAAAAGTCTACTCTCGATTTTTCGGAATAAATTATTATTCGACTTAATTAAGTCTCAAAAGGTAAAAAAAAATATTTTTTCCATGTTCTTTCGTCAGAGCCAAGAAATTTAAGTCTCACGTTTAATGTCAGCGTTTTAATGAAATTTTTTCTCAAAACATTTAGCGGAGAAGTTATTTAAAGTACCATTGCCGTTATAATCTACATTTTTCAATATGCTTTATCGAAAAAACCATTCGACAAGAATTTTTGAGTGAATGACTTTCCTATTGGAAACGAAATTATCGTAGATCTCTGCATTGTTTCATCTAAAATTCTAAAAACATTTGAAAATCTCACGATTTTTTTTTTGCTATCAATTCTCCACGCAGGTAACACCTAATGCGAAATATCACTAAATATTTCTACTAAGAAATTTTAGGCGGAATTTAAAATTACTTTACAAGCTACATGCGTCGAAAACCGTATTTTTTCAAGCACTACTTTCGACGCCCTCAGCATGTAAAATCCATTACATAACTCGGGATAAAAATGAAAAGTCTCGGCTTCGCCTCGGATCAACAAAATTCACACGAAAACTGTACTTTTCATCTTTTTATCCCTAGTTATGTAAAAAACTATTATCTACCTAGGTGAAATAATAGCAGTGAAAAAGTGCTATTATTTCGCCGTCGGTAGATAAAATAGCGTATTCTCCTCTGTCCAAATATTTATTTAGACACTTGGGGTTATAACATTCGCCTTCGGCTCATGCAACAACTCCCCAAGTGTCTAAATAAACATGTGGACAGAGGTGAATAATCTACTATTGCTTTTGGTTTTTGGTTATGCAATATACCAATCTTTAGGTCAAGTCAATGATTTATCTCACAAAATCATCATGGCTCACATGGTTCAGCAACGCTCCCATTATCTCCTACCTACTGTGCAACTCTAAATCTGAATTAAGAAAATTTTTCAAATTTCAATGTGTTTCGCTTTTTTATAAAATTTAACATACAATTTGCAGTACCATCTAAGAAACATATGGCTTGGATACACTGATTTAGCATCATTTTGATCCGTTTGCTTTAACTGCTACATTGGGTGTACATTATAATGTTACCTTTAGTCTCGTTGATGTTGATAAGCATGTAGAACACACCGAGCAACTGGACTTATTGAAACCTGCTCAGCAATTATAGGCACAGAATAGTATAGGTCCGATTTGCATTTAATTTGTTTGTGAATTTGATTTGATTATTTTCAATGAATTGCAATTAATGAAAACGAATTTTACAGATTACTCTACTATGTATAGAGAAATGGTAATACATTTTGAAAGCCCAACTTTGTTCATTGTATTTTCGTTGATTTTTTTTTCCTCTTTTTTAATCAATCAACATTCTAATTTAAATGCTGTAACACGCTAAAAAATAATTTAATTCATTGGTACAATAAATATTATCTGGCTTATTGCATGCGTGTTCCATGTATCAATGTAATTTTCAGTGTTTGGTCCGCTACAGGTAGCAGAATGTCCTCACATATTTGACAAAGACGCAAATTGTATTTTACAAGCTGGAAAAAGCTAAAGAAAACGTATCCCACAATTTTAAAAAGTCTCGAGTCGAGATTGGAATAGGTAGAAATTTTCAATGGATGCCGAAGATGTGTGAAATTATACATTTTAATGCATCAATTTTGAAAGAGCTGAAAGAAACAATAGACAAATTTCCACACGAACTATGATTCAGGGCCGAACTGACTCGAAAATGTCCATCAGGTGTTGTATGAAGAAAATTTGTAAAAGCCTTTCATTGCCCTCCATCGCCCTAGTGTCCATTGGGCCAAACGGGTCCTGAATATCATCAACCTTAAACGCGTTAAAATGTGGTGAAAACACCAGAGACGGTTGTCCACGTTTCGTCTCGTCACTCCACTCCAAACGTACGGCAAATCGCAGATTTTTTTTTATTTTCTAGCCTGATGTAGTCTAACTATCAGAAAATTTTAGCACCACACTTGTGCAAAGCAAACGGTCGGTTGTTTGTACCGAAACCATATTGCCGAGATAAACAGCTTTGCATGGAGAAAAGCGAAGCTTTTTTGTAGCTGTCACAATGTCACGGTATGAAATGATTTAACTCTACAGCGTTCCATCATGGAATAAGTCGTATACATGTGTGTACATTTGAACAGCGGTTTAGTCATTCTCGTCAAAAGTGTTTTGGAAATTATCCTGTTCTCGTATTCATTTATGGATATTCACGTAGTATATGTACGATGTGTATTTTGTATGGTACAAATTCTGTTCTCTTTTTACTTTAATTTTACCATTGAATTGCCGAATGGAACTCTCTACAGAATTATCTACTTTATGGGATATAAATGCAAATTACAAATGTTTGTTTTATTAATTGATGCAAATATTTACTGTTCCAGCATATCTATGTTATAGGAGTGTTGGCATTGTGTTACGAAATCATGTAGGATCCTTCCGGAAGACGAATCAGCAGTTGAACGAATAAATGAGTAAATTATGATGTGTTTGACCAATATAAAGAAAAACAATTGTGATCACATTGCAAACTCTTAGTACTACAGGCATCAGTCATTCAGGGCGCATAGCATTTTATATTTTTATTTAAAGGACTGTACAAAACTATCTTCTAACAGTTGCTTTGGTACGAGTTCTCGATAGTTACAACTTTTCGATAGTAACAAATTCTTCAGACTGTGCGAAACTTAAGTGGACGAATAAATTGTGCATCTGCACTTTTGGATATACAGGATTATTGTTGTAGTCAGCAACATATTTGACTCTAATAGTCATCGATGTTTCCAGTCAACAAAGTGTTTCGAGGTTATGATATTTTGGCACAAAATTTTAAAATCTCTTAGTGAATTCAAATTTTACGCCAAAATATCATAGACTGGAAAGAACTTAATCGACTGGCAACTTCATTAAAGATGAACAATGTTCACTGAACACACTGTAATCTACTCCTGGCCAACGAACTGTCTAGTGATTCATGTGATATATGATAATTACCTTGCAGCGCTTGAATATACTTTCGCCGCTCAATAAACTTCACGATAATCAATGAAGCATTATTATGGTTGCTACAAAGACACGACGTAACTTTCCTGTTAATTATAAAATGCTCGCTTCCAAAATGCTCAGTGAACTGTCGATTCCTATATGATTAGGTCAACGTTCTCGCAAAAACTAATCCGACTCGACTGAAAATTTTGTTTTCTTTCCGCATCAAAATGATGAAAACACTGTGACAGGACGACATACTGTCTGGCAAAGTTTCCTCTTACAGAACTGTAATTATGATTGATCATATTATTTTCTGGTTGACGGTTTCGTATAGTGTAGTATATTAATACGCGTTCCGTTTGACTCTCAAACAAATATGATGAGGTAATGTTATCTTCTTTATCTTTTCATCTTGCGAGTAAATCCGTTGTAGGGTACTGGAGGGTTGGAACGAAAAGATTTAATTAAAAATGAAATGTCTTCATTTTGATGAGTGTACGGTTTTGAACGACGACGCTATTTGCATCTTAAGCCGTACTTGAGATACAAAATTAAAATGAAAAAGGATGAATCAGCATTAAGTAACGAGTATATGATAATTCTTTGTCCTATAAACGAATTTAATGTGGAAAAAAATGTAGGTAGGTATGTTATAACATGCCTCGATCTACTATTTATTTTGCATTCAACATTCATAGCTACAAAAATATGCGGTTCTTTCCATATAGAAGTGACGGTTATAATGGGAATGTAATCGGTTTCGACAAAATCCATACTTTTTTCTATCATTGCTATCGATATTCAATAGTAAGACTTATCGCGTCTTCAAAATATCTTGGAAATATGTCGTAGACCTAACTTACAGATTAAATATTATTCCGATTAATGTGCGATTACAACGAACAATTAAAAGTCTGTTAGATCAAACTTGTCTTTGCAATACTTTCGATAAACTTCGAAAGTGACATTAAAACAAAGAAAAGTTTTATCGAAGCAGATTTACATTTGCTCGTGTGTATTCAGCTTGGATGGATAGAATCGAAAATTTTCAAATTCTCCCATGCTTACGAAAAAACCGGAAATGGCAACTGTGAGGTAATTAAAGTGGTACAGAATACAGACAATTGCATATATATATTTATTCAGAATTTTTTCACATGAATGTTATTAGTAGCTGTCGTCACGGTAAGAGGCCATTCACAAATAATTGCTCATATTTATCTCTCATTTTCCAAATGTTCCGTACATTTTTGCATAGTTAGTTGAGAAACAGGCGAGAAACAACTCCAGTAAATTCATGTCTAAATTTCACGGGCGTCCCGTCCCCTGTACGAACAAAGTTAATTCTAAGTTCTGTCAAAAACATAAGAAAAATTAAAATTTTAAGTCTAAGCATAGCACTGCTACTAGCTAGCTCGAGCACTCATTCTATCAACGTCAAAATAGCCTCCAAATCTCAAAGATGTATGCGTGTACTATTGCATGTGTGTGGGTTTTTATTCACACTAACAAATCGTGACTCCTGTCTTTACGAAAGAAATGCAACGCCTATTAAGATAGCGTTAGCCTCCGAATATTTCTCATGTTCATGCTAGTAGCAGGGCTGTGGTCAACACAGCGAAAGAGATTCATCAATAAGCTGCTACGGAATAAGCTACTGCTAGGTGCTTTTATAAAACGGGACAATTCGTAATCGATCGAATATAGCAGCTCAGTAATGAATATTGATAATCTTTGCTGATTTTATTTTAGTATTTGTAAAACGGGTGTATAATGTGGATTCCTGAACTTTTCCAATCCAATTAAACAAAACCAATTATTTAAAAGCAACGTCAATACAGTTTTTGGATAACCTCATAACGTATAGTAGATCCATATCCTTTATTCATGAAAGAATTTCAACTTGTGCGCGTCCTCAACATCGTCATAACATAAATGTTGTCTGTTTATGTTCTTACTTTTACGAAATATGAACTGTAAAAAATGTCTAAGACACACATCATGTAAAGGTACAATGTGATCATCTAAAAGGAGTAAGTATATTTTCACTCTGCAGCACAACGAGCACAACGCTATCAAGAAAATGGCAAGTAGGTATTGAATAAGTGGATGCCAGATAATGTTGGAAAATGTTATAAATTTATTCTTGCTCTACGAAAATTTTCTCGGAAAATGTTGCATTTTCTTTGCATAACTTCATTATTCATTTATTCATTCAGTTGAAAGTTCTCTCTTAAAAAATTTGCGAGAAAAAAAATCTCATTTCATTATGGGTCGTTGTGTCGTACTCAAGTGCTATTATGTCGAACTATTTTTTTTCAAAAGAAATGCACACATAAATGGCTGCTGCAAATGAAATAATGACACATATGCAAAAAAAAAGAGAAATAAAGGGAAGAAAGAAAAATGCAACGACCGCGAACAAGTATACATTTATAATAGAGTTGAGTTACATAAAAGAATTAGCAAGTTTTAATATGCTAGAACGAAAATCAATCTTTTTTCATTTTTTTAAATTCAAACGGAATATCAGTTTCAGATGTTGCAATGTTGAATGTTTTGTAATTTATCAAATTGCGGATTTATCCACTCAGATGTTGTTGGAAAAACGTTCCACCCAAATTACACGAAAATGTCAAGGGTTTTTAAGTGTCGACTCAATTCGATACATTACACACAAACATAAAATTGATGTTATTTGATATTTCCAGCAATGAATTGCTTGGATGAGAGACAAGACGATGCCATCTTGTGATTCTGGTGGATTAGTTTTACTACTGTCCACAATATCAATGATGCAGATAATCCTTTAAGGAGTTTTTAGAATTAACTGACTGAAATTGGACTTATTTTTTGACCTACTCTCTATATTACACGGCTATTTTGGGTGAGCAATGATGTTAGCAGGCAGTTTAAGACTGGAAAGTGCATTCGTTACAAAAATTGGTCCAAAAAATTCATGTTATCGATCGGGTCAAGCTGAAAACCCAACAACAATAGTATAACTGCATTACGTATCTTCTGTATCTCTATTGGTTTGGAAATTGCTGTAATCGACTGCAATTACCCGTTAGTTATTAGCTTTTTAGTTTGGGTTTATCACAAATTTTGAGAAAATGTTGCCCTTTCTTTACGGCGAAAATTAATCTATCGAACGTCTGCTTCTTGTGCGGTAACAGCCTCTCCTTCTAGCACATTTATTAGAGAAGTATTTAGTGTTGTATCGTAATTAAATCATGAGTATTTAAGTAACATGATAAACAGGGATAAAAAGATGAAAAGTTTTCGTGTGAATTTTGTTGATCCGAGGCGTAGCCGAGTTCAATAAACACACGGAAACAAGACTTTTCATTTTTATCCCGAGTTATGTAATGGATTTTACATGATGAAGACGTCAAAAGAAGTGAAAAAGTACGATTTTCGACGCATGTAGCATGTAAAGTTCACTTTCCATCAATGTTTGTGACTGTGAAATAGTAGATTACGTTGGATGCTGCGGAAGTCATTCATTGGAGGTTCAATTTTGCGATACGAGTCGAGCTCACGTGTGTGTATTTAAGCAACAAGCTTGGAAAACAGTAATTTTGACAAGTGTAGAGTGTCTTTACACGAGTCAAAATAACAGTGTCCAAGCGAGTTACTTAAAACACACAAGTGAGTTCGCGAGTCTCATAAATTGTCCCGAATTAATTAATTACTTCCAGCATCCGACTTAGTTTATTTTAAAAGTGTTTGAAAATGTAGCGAACAAAGTTATTCTAAGTTCTTCAAACTCTGAAAAGTGTCAGAAGCTTTCAAAAATTAAAGTTTTCGTATTTTTCGTTGAATTTAATTTCAAATAATAAGCCAGTGCCGCGAGAGATAAAGTAGTGAGTAGCAATCAGCAACAGTCATTTAAAGAAGCAACTGCTCTTCCACCTGATCTACTTTAAATGTTTGTAAATTGTGAAAATGGCTTGAAATTCACAAAAAAAAAACTTTTTCCATTAAGAATTCAAAATGAAACCGAACTGAAAATTTGCTTTAAATGGTGATTATTTACACAGTAAAGCGACCCTGTTTAGCATTCGTAATGAGCGCATAAAATACACATAATATCCTCTTAGTGGACAGTACATTATAGTCGCATTACAGCGCCATACAAAAAATAAAATAAAATGGAAACCAAACAAACTGAACGAATCTAATTTCAGTATGCAAATCATTAAAACAATATCCTGAAAATTATCAATTTATTCCATTTTATTTGATTCAACTTTTTTTTTTTGTTGCGGTGGATTTGGAATGGGTATGCTCGGAACATATAATTTATTACACTTTTTTTTGTCAATCACGTAGAATTTTTGCCATTGAACATAAGGGCGGCCAATAAATTTCCGGTCAATGGGTTTTTTATGCGTTTCAACAAATTGAATCGAATTTTTATATGAAATGCCTTTTATGTATGTTGTGCCTCATCTTCTTCCTTTTTTTTAACATGCTTCCGGAATGAAATGAGACCACAAAAGTTATATGTGCGCTGTTTTTGAAGTGATGAAATTTCGGTTGTTTTTGTGCTTTCGTATGCGGTGGCGTAAAGGAAAATATTACGGTTTACGGTTGAATCAAATGTCTTTTAAATGATATCGATTATTTTCATTTGGATATCCGCACGGATTTAACATAAAGTCAGTTTATTTGTGCAGAATGCGGGAGAGGAAATTCATTGGATTTTGAATTGTAAATGAAATGTGTCAGTTAGGGTAGCAAAAAAAATGAACTCGACAGTTGTGACCCCAAAAAATCTTAAAAAAATCGTAATAAGCTCGACAGAGCTCGACGAGGTTCAATTCGAGAACCGAGTTTTCAAATGACTCCATTCAATGCTTATAATAATGCTTCTGACGTGTTAACAAAAAACAATGTCATGTCAACAAACTTGTGTGTGTTGAGTGTTTCTTGGATCTAGCGGCGTTGTATTGACGAAAGAAAACGAGGATTTTCCTAGTACTAAAATTACCTACGTCGCGTCGTTCTTATGGTTTCATTGAATTTTTTTGGGGTGTTTGTTAAGCGGGCTCATATCTGATTTTTGCAAAAAATTCTACAAAAAGAAGCGTACACTAAATCAATTTTCCATTTTATTACAATGTATTTAGCCGTTCTGGAATTGGGGTCAAGCAAATGCCTGTATTCAACACTTATTTAATTGCAAAATACTTACTACGTCATCAATCAATTGTGAGTATATTCGTCTATATCTCGTCTATATTACGTTACACACGTATACGATATTTCAGTAAAGGAACGAACGAAAGGATGGAAACGAGATTGCTTATTAAATTTGAGATATTGCATAAATATTTCATAAGACGACGTAAAAATCGATCTGAATCTCGCGATTCATCTTGCACAAGTTGAATGTAGAGTTTAATAATTAGATGAATAATGTTGTGTTTACAAACTCGGTTTTTTTTGGGAACATGAGAGAGATCTGTGGCAGCATAATGTTGGAAAAATCAATCATCAGTAATTAATTTACAAGACACAACGGATAATGCGAAAATCAATCACTTTAAGACTATGAAATTGTTAATAACATCCACCGAATGTTAGGTCCTTTTTTCAATATTGTGTTGGATGTTCGGAAGGAAGATAAAATTCGGTCATTTAAAGTGCTGCCACACAGAATTTAGTAAGAGGACACTTACCCTGAGAAATTGGAGAGAGAGAGACTTCTTTAAAGAGCAATTGCATTCGAATAGTAAATGGCAGAAATTTCATCGTCGTGTTTAATGGTTTTCAAAAGAAGAGAAAGAACCACTCTTACCTTGTTGATAAAATTTCTATCCGTTATTTAACCGTGGTATACAGCCGCTGTATTACAGCGGCTCCATACAAAGGTCTCACGCCAGTTCATTCCACACTGAACACTGTCAACTTGTCATGTGAAACTTATTGCCTGCACTATGTATGGAATATATGATGAATTAAATTGAAATATGTGAAATGTGAAACTTTATCTGTGGTCACTATTAGGCTAAATGATAGTGATTATCGATAATTATCAATTATCGATAATTATCGACTTTTTTTATCGAAAATTATCAAAAAGATATCGATAATAGAAAATTATTGATATTTTGATCAAGATATCAAGATATCGATAATTCGATATATCGATATTTCGGTCCGAAATTCTAATATTTATCGATATATTCCGATAAATCGGTGGCATGTTCTTTTGTAACATTTTCGTGCATGGCAATTTTTCAATACAAAATAAAGATATTTTAAACATTGGAAATGATTTAAAAACTGTTTCTAAATGATAAATAAAGATGAATCTTCATATTCATATTAAGACAAAAAAAATATAAAGTATTATGAAAAATTTGTAAAATTGGTATGCAGTCATCGACGGCAAAGGTGTTTCTTATGGTATCGTAACAAAATGTGAATCATTAGTTGATTTAAAATAAGAATAAGTGCAAACTTCATTTTAATCACGTATTAACTTAAATTTGATTGTAAAATAAGTATAAAATAACTAAAAATATCACGTTCCGAACGTTTCATCAGTAAAAAAATCCAAAATACCATACAGATAGGCAAAAGTTTTCGAACACAACGCTACTAAAGTGCATTATTGGTATACAAATAGCGCTTTGTGCGCTGTGTTACATTAAAAACAAGGATTTATGACACCAAATACGTTATCAACCAAAAACCGTACTACTTTCTGTAAAATACCGGTAACAAACAAAAAGTGTTACGGATACATTTTTGTAAGTTCTCACTGAGCGTGGAACTGCCCGGTTATATTATCATTAAATTTTCAGATAAATATCAAAATATCGATATTTTTGATAATTATCGAATTTCGATATATTGAATATTATCGATAATTATTAAATTATCTAAACGATATGATTAATCGATTACCGATAATTTCTTTCGATTGATATTATCGATAATTTTGAAGGTCTTCCATTCCTAGCACTATAAACTTTCTTCGAACAAATCCGGTCCACCTCAACTTAGTTGTGTACAAATCCTTACACAGCCATTAAACACAGACATGTAACTCTAGATGATGGACAGTTAACCCATGACTGTTTTGGCGACATTTTATATAGATGAACACGTCGATAAATGTGCTAATGCTAAATAATTTTTGGAAAAGGACTGACACAAGTGGGAACGAAATTACAAATAGAAATCTGTTTTCATTTACACATGAATTCTGTATCCGCAAACAGTATTTGGTGTAAAACTCAGGAAATTGTGATAATAATTCCAGCAAGTTTCGAAATATTCTGTTACTCTATCACGAAGTGCTTAAACGCAAACATAAAATCAACACTTCCCGCTCGAAACAACATAATTTTATGTGCTAAACGTCTGTGTGCAGCACATGTTTACCAAATTTGTGGAATTTTATCGTGATATTTATTTACATATTATCATAAAGAAACGCTGTACGAGCGATATTTTGTGAGACAGATTTTTCCTGTTCGACAATACGTGCCTTGCTTTTGCAATATTTCGCTGCTTTATAAAAGCTCATTAAAATTTTTGTTAATTGGAATACAGTAAACTTTCGCTCTGTCGTGCGATACTGTTAGTAAGACTTTTCGGTGAGATTGGGTCAACATAGCAAATGTTAATTGATTCAGGAAACTAAGTTGTAAGAGAATTAAACCATCGTTAATGTGTAATCTCACTGATCTTGGAATGATTGATACGTTCAACGTGGGTACGCCTAATGTATTTTATATGTCCACTTGTTCAACATGCTCGTAAATGCAATACGGCATACGTCTCGCTTTCGTGTCGCTGCGAGTTTTTTACCGTTGCATTTGATATGTCACTTCTGTACTTTCATTTACATTTTCTCGTACTTGATGCTCATTAAAGTACTATGATTGAGCGACTGAAAGCGTATGGCGCGGAACTGAGCGTCCGTTTAGTGAAGCTTATAATCAATAATAAAATGTTAGATACCTGTACTTACAAACTTGCCCCACTGTTATTTATTTCATTGAACTGCAAACCTATTTGAAGTTCTTAAGCCTATAAAATGCTCCTTCTCACACTGACATCTCTGTGTTATGAGTGCATAAAACATCATATTAGTTCCCGCAAGCTTTTCAGCACTTCTCTCAGACGACAGTCTGTTAAAAATTAGGTCATGCTGGTTACGGAAGAGAATTTACAAGCAGATGTGACTTAGAGTTGAGGACCAAATTTAAGAGTTATATCAATCGTATTATACGCTATTTTAATATCAACGCTAATTTGTGTACTCAGCTGTTACATAACTTTAGATATTAGACTTGAGATTTTAAAGTTTTACTCATTCAGTTCTTCAACTGTTCTGGTTCTTGTTCTGTATAAGGGATTACGAGACCTCAGACACATATGATATCGACCGGAAAGACCATCAACATAAGTCCAAGCGTTAGCAATTTACACGTGGGAAAGAACGTAACATGGTTGGAATTTAATTCGTCACATTCTTAAACAAAAGTTTTAATTGTAAATATGTTGGTTATTATATTATGTCTTAGCCAAGGATCAGTTCGAGTACACTTTTAGGCTTTCTTTGTCTAACTTGAATTCCTCTAAAAAAATTCTATTACACTCTTCCCGTAGCAGCCTCTGCACAAAAAAACAATCCATCCATGTAACTGACCAGTTTCTAGAGCCGAACTTTCACTCGTATTTTTCGCTATTTTTTCGGTATGCATATTTGTTTATGTCTTTTCGTCAGAATACCTCTTGTCTGTGATTCTGGTCGTTGTTTTCGCATCTGATGTCGCGATCAATGATGTGTGCTTGTTGATTTAGGTCAAACCGTGGCGACGAAATGGAGCAGATTCCAATTTTATCCTTACTGCGATGGGAAAAAAACACTACAACGTATACTGCTGACACGCATATTGATACAATTCATTGAATAACGCCGTGTCATCAGCGTACACTTCGTCAAAAATACAGTTAAGCCTTTTTCACGGAGTTAGTTCAATTATGATATGTTTCACACTTATGGATCAGACGGAGCCGTGATCAGACAAGGTTGTTAAATGAGCACTGTCAGTTACTGAGGTTATTTTTTTATTCTCCCTGACGCATCTACCGACAGAGTTAGTAAGGAGCGCATTTTAAATTATTTTGATACACGGATCTCGGAACAAGGTGAAATACGGAATGTTTCTTGATTTGGCAGACTGTTGTATTACGATTGTAAGTCGCCGATACGCGTGATCAGGTGGACTGGCCAGTCTGTTGGTGACTAGACACAATTGACCTTCGCAAAAACAGCAACAAATCAACATATCAGAAATCAAGTCGGATGTTCACCTTTAACAGAAACTGTAGACAATTCGTTGGATACAAGGAAACGATTATCTGTTACTTGTGAAGTATTTGGGTACACCAAAAGCGATAGATCGTAAGCAACTTTTCTAGACTCCAGATCATAAGTTATTTAGTTGTTTAGACTCAGATCTAGTTTCGAATTTAT